>NW_026695238.1:16755590-17435590 GCF_021218885.2 Marmota monax | reverse complement strand
TCCCGACTCTTCTTCCCACCTGGGTAACTAGCACCAGGGAAAGGTGACCAGAGGGGCGGAAGGTGGACCTGAGGCCCCCCAAGGGCACTGGACCCTGGGTGGGGGCTGGGCATGTTCTGCAGCTGTCCAGCCAGCACCAGCTGGCCTGCCTCCAGCTTCTGATTTTGTGAGGAAAAGTAACCTTTTGATTTATTTAAGCTGTTTTGCAAATGTTTGGCCCGAGACAATAACCAGTGTGCAAGGGATACCCTGAGCCCTCCGCAGAGTACCTCCGTTGACCTTGTTATTTTCTGGAAGAACGTCACCTTTGTCCCTGGGGACTCTGGCCTGCTGGGGTGTGACATGCCACCCTGAGTGTGGGTCACACTTTTGGCTGGGACAGTCAGGAGGCACTGTGCACTGTGAGCTTCCTGTGCGCTGGAAAATTAGCAGGAAGTGTCAGTACCTGTGAGCAGGGAGCAGGTCCCTGCTGTGTGCAGAAGCCCTGGAAGGCCCTCGCCACACCCCCAACTGCAAAGACGCCTGGGTGGTGGCGTCTGGGGTTTACCCTCCTTGTACTTCTCTGACTTTGGGGGAATCAAGACACAGTGAACATCGTGTGAGAATGTCACAGTAATGCTCGTGACCACAACACCATGCGGAGTGGAACCCTGGCCTGGTGTCATTTCCTGGTTGCCCGCTGCCTCCCTGCCACTCCTCTGTGGCAACCTGGGGCAGTGCAAAGACACAGCTGAGGTTCCTGGACTGCCGGGGTCCAGTCCGACATGCTGGCCAGGGAATCCACGTCCTCGGGGGGTTCTGGCCCAGAGAATGAGATGAGGCAGCAGCCCCTTCCCTCCTTCCACTCCGCAGCCCGAGGGCCGGGTCCCTCAGGTGGGGTGGCGGGCCCAGACCGTCCCTCTCATGCAGTCCAAGCCCCCTTCCCTGTGACAGACCTTCCCTGGAGGAAACCCAATCAGTCGTGACGAATGACCAACACCAAACACGGAGTCCAGGGAAGCGTCGTAGATGTATTTTCATTTCTTTATTAGAAAGAGGCCTCTACGCTATAGCCACCTCTCTCCGCGACTTTACACAGCTTTCTATTTCTTTTCCCCTTAGAATACTGTACAGCTGACACACACAAAAAAATATCCCAAGGCAGGAAAATACAAACTGGCATATTTAATCCAAACGAGGTCATATGAAATAACAAGCAGAGTGAACTGTCTGTCCATGGTTTTAATTACAGTACAAACAACATAAATAAAGCGTCATTGAGCCATCGTGAAACATGGGGTTGCCGAATGAGGTAATATAAAAACGGCCCAAATGACCCCTGTCTCTGGGTGGACCCGGCTGCCCTTCCATCTTCTGTACATGGCTATTTACAGAGACAGCAACGTGCTGCAAGGTGGGCCAAGGTGCGGCCTTCCCTGTCCACCCCAGATAATGTGCCTCTGTGTCACCTCTGATCTGTTCCAGCCCCCTTTCAGAAACAGGCTCCCACGCAAGACGAGGACCAAGGCAGGCCGCTGGGACAGAGGGGCCGTCCACGGGGGCGGCTGTGGCCGCCTTTGGCTCTCCCCTCGGCAGGCCTGGCCGAGGGGGCAGTGCTTTGGGACTCTTCCGCACATTAAGGTCATTCCGCCAACACTATGGAGCAGTTTCTACATCACCTCCTGGCCATCTGGGGCAGCCCGGACCTGCTCCAGCTCCCCGTGTGCCCCTGAGGGTCCTGGAGAGAACGCCGCAGCGGCCCTGGGGGAGGTGGGCAGGGCATGAGTGCTGGCTACCTGGGCCGGCCCCCACTCTCGGCCCCTTGGTCCCCTCTGCTCCCGACCCTGGTGACCTGGCATGCGGCACAGACATTTTCACTGGCTCCTCGGCTGCGGGCAGCAGGCAGTGTCTCTGCACGAGGCCTGCCAAGGCCTCCATGAGCTGGTACTACACAGTGGGGGGAAGGCCCGGGGCTGCTTCCTGGAGCCCACTCTGAGTGGGCGCCCTGGGTGGGCACAGGTCTTCTAAGAGATCTACAGTTGACTCTAGCAGCTGCTTTCAGGGCTAGTGCGGGTGCCACCCGACACTGGGTGACGGGGTATAATGGGCCCCGGGTGCTGCTGCCAGCTGCTGGTGTGTTCAGGGCTCTGCTCTCCCCGTTGTGTCTCCCACCTCTTGGTCCTTCTTCCACCTGCACCCCACAAACAGGCCCCCAGACAAACAGCCCTGAGCCAGCCGGGCTCTCATGTGGGGAGGCGCCTGCTGTGGACCTGCAGCAGCTGAGTGCTGGGTGCCCACCCCTAGGCCCAGGCACTGGGTGGGAGGAGGCCCCCAGACAGGGGCAAACCCCAAACCAAAAAATACCTGGTGATGGAACACGGGAGGGCAGGCTTCCCAAGGTCCCCCTGCTGTGCTGTTGCAGGTGGGAGGTCACTGCACTGAGACACCAATGCTCCTAAACCAGCTTAAAAACCCTTCAGATAAAGACTTGTTTCACAGAATCCCTTTCCAGAATAATCCATGGAGAATAATAACCTCTAATGTCAACCCCGACACAGGATGCAGACCCACGTTTAAACAGCAGCAGATTTACAATGTACGTAGGGAATCTGTTAATATTTTTTAAAAATTTGGGGCAGGGTTGCTTTCCTAAGGGGAGGAGTACTTCTGGTTTGAAACACTAAGGTCTAAGTTGTTAAATGTCATCTTTCCCCCATGAGGTAGGACATGGGCCCTGATGCCTGGTTTCTCCAGTCAGGGACGTCTCGGGTCCAGGGTTACCTCCTGGCAGTGATGGAGAGTCTGAGGGCTGCTGCTTGGCAGCTCATCTACCCCAAGGTGCTGGGCCCCTCCCTCCTCTGCAGAACTGGAAGGAGTTTTAACATTTGGGCTGAAAACAACCTAATTTAGATGCTTGAGTGGCGAGGACCCACCAGGCAGGGCGCAAGCAGAAGAGAGTGCCAATCAGAGGTGCAGCAGGGTCCAGGAGTCCCCTGCCCTGCCGTCTGCCAGCACCACACCTGGGCAACAGGCCAGGCCTGGTGGGCTGCTCAGGGACCCGAGGGGTGGGCTTGAAGGATGCCTGAGGCCTGGGCCCTGGCTTAGCTTCCTGGTGAGGGAGGAGGGGTGGCAATCCCCTCAGATGTACTTCAGGACGTGAGCAACCCGAGTCCCAGGAGGCCGCTGGAGATAAATCCTGTTCCCTTTGAAGGAAAGACGCGTCTCCAGCACATTTCTATTCGAATTCCTTCCTGACTGCTTTTCAATCTGTTTGCTTGGAGGCCATAAATACAACTCAGGGGAGTTCTAGAAGAGTCTCAGTGACCTTGTCAGGGAGAGGGATGAGAGCAGAGCAGATGGGTGGGGAAGCCAGGAGGAGGCCAGGGATCGGCCTGTCACACCTCTGCTGGGGAGAAGCCCCACTGAGGCCAGGATGGACTCGCCCAGGCAGGGGTGCAGACTGCCCGCTCCGGTTTCTTCCCAGAACACTCTAAATGCCGGGAGGAAGAGTAAGGGCCCTGGCACCTAGGACACAGCTCAGGCAGGGGGCTGCGCAGGTCCCCTTTCACCAAATTCAGACACCATGTTGGCCTGGGCCTTGGCGGGGAAGGTGGGTGCCTCAGTGAGCTGGACACTTGCCCTCCAATCCATCTCACAAGCTTGCCTGGTGGGGACAGGGTGGCAGAGCCTAAGGCCACGCTCAGCCAGCGCAAGGTGCCTCCAGGAAGCACTGATCCTTGAGGAGAAGAAAAGGGCACCAAGGTGGGGACCAGCCAATGCCACCAGAAGGGCACAGGAGGGAGAAGGGTGGCCTTGACCTGGGGCAGCATAAGTAATGGCATGGGGCAAGGCTCGGCCCCCTCCTCTGGAGATGACCACCAAGAAAATGAGCAACGTTCTGACAAGTGGGGGCTGAGTGCACTGTCCCCTGCACGCAGGCCCAGTTCCTCTCTCCTGCGCCACTGCCACCTCCCAGGACAAGGGGTGTGAGGACACAGTGCCAGCTGGGGCTGGGTGTCCAGGTGTGTGCTGACTTCATTTCTGTTCCTAACAAACGCTCCCGATCCCTGGGCTTCATCCCTGCCAGGTGTGAGCTGGCGTCCCCCAGGCTAGGTGGAAACCTCTCTGCACCCTGCCAGGTCCACAGGTGAGGGTCGAGCCCGAGGGCTGGTGGCTGCCTAAGGCTGCCTGCATCCTCTGGGGAGAAGGCAGGGCCAGGGCGACTCGTCTGTCGACCAAAGCTCTTTCTCAGCAGACCACATTCTTCCAATGAAGTTACAGCTTGGTGTAGATGTCACAGGGTGGCAAGCCTGGTGTCCACACCGCAAGGCAGAGGACGCCTCTAATCGACCTCATCAGGCTGGGAGAAATCGTGGCAAAGGGAGCTCTCGTGCGTGGACCTGTACTTGAGCTGCAAGAGGCCGTTAGGCCAGACTGGCCTGCAGAGAATGTGCTCAGGTAGGCACTACAGGCAAGAGTGACTCTAGCTGGGGGTGTAGCTCAGTGGGTGCACCATGTGCATGGTCTTGGATTCCACCCCCAGCCCTGGAAAAAAGAGCTCACTCTCTTCTACCTTTCCGGGCTACGTGAACACTGCGTGTCCTTACTAGGAGATAGGACGTGCACCAGTTTAGAGAGCAAAGACTCATGAATCTCTTCCTCCCTCTTGAGCTGCTCATCTCCTGGGGCCGTTACTGGGGTGCCCTCCTCTCCTCTCCCCCCAGCACCTGAGGTCTGTTCATCCTGGTCAGAATCGTAGCCCCTTCCCCTGCAGGGACCCCTGGCTGCTGAAGAAACCCTGCCAGGTCTGTGCCTCACACTTCACAGGTCAGTGACCGCAAAGCCAAGCTGCAGCACTGCCCAGGTGCTGTCCAGATCCCCACGCCATGGGCTGCTCCTGGGCACCCCCAGCTGGCTCTCACCTCGGGAGTTTCTACTCGAACAGAAAGGTCATGTGGACTCTGCAGTGGTGGCTACTCATGTCACCCTCTCTTTAGAGGGTGGAATGGTAGACAGGAAGTTCCAACCCCCTTTCCATACTGTTCATTTCTAACACTGGCTCCTGGCCCCTGCTTCGTCCAGACCCAGCGTTAGTAAGCTTTCAAATGGGAGCAGGAACACTGTCGGCCAAGAAAGGACCAGAACCTGACACAGGCACGTCAACACATTAGCCACCACTCCCCTTTATTTGACAGGAAATCCTCAAAACCCCACTGCTCCTTTTCCATCTGTTGCCAAAATGTGGGATCCAGAAAGTGGGCAGCCTTGGGCCAGGGCAACGTGGCCACAAATGGCAGGGAGGGGCAGGAGGGTGGGAGGGAATGGGTCCAGCACTCAGGCTGTGGAAGGTGAAGTGAGACAAGAAGTCATTTGGGAAAATATTATATTATTAAACACATATAGTATGTACACACTCATATACATCCCAAGAGAAGCCTTACAGGGAATTCCGTTTCTTTTCAAAAGAAGGCTCCACTATGATAAAGCATTCCTAGAGTGGGAATTAACTACAATGAAATAATTTAAGAATTTCATTTATATTCTATCTGTGTTCTCTACAGAAGGTCTACGGTGTATAGAGGCAAATGTGTATAGCGGGACTGGATGCTAATAATGTATTCTTCAAAAATAGGCAATGACATTTTTTTCTCTATTCACATTTAAAATAACTACACAGTGATGAAACACAGAATTAGAAGCCAAATGGAGGGATTATAGAACCACGGTCGAGGTTCTCGGAACTGTGGCTTGCTGCACCTGTGATAGTTCTGGATACCGGTCAGTTCCTCTGAGCTTAATTAACATTAGAAATCTCCGTGAAACACTTACCCACATATAAATTCTGTGTAAAGCTTTATTTTCCCCCACCTACTTTAATTTTTTTTTTTAAAAAGTGAAAGAAGAGGAAAAACTCTTACAAAATATAAGGTTTAATATATGAGAGCAAGGGACTTCTCCAGTGGCTGCTGAGCCAAGAGGGTTCATGTTCCTGTGCTACGTCAGCCCAGCGCCCCGTGTTTCCATGTGACGACCTCCTTCCGGGCCACGTGGCCACAGGGCTCTGGGTAAAGCTGCCCCTTTCGTAATGTAAGGTGCATCGTGGTTTGCTTTTCTGCCCTTGACCACCGCGTTGAAGGGGACCTGAGTCTGAAGCCCCAGATGACCCCATGATGGCAAACTAGTAAAGTGGGGAGGGCCTGGTGCCATGCTGCCCGGGGTTCTCTGGACCCAGGTGGGGCTGGCACCATGGGCAGCTGCTCCCCAGGCGCCTTTGACACAGAGCAGGGTCTGGGGTTCAGAAAATCCCTCTGTCCTGCCAGAGCTCTTTGTTCTGGGTAGGCAAGAGTGGTCTCAGATCTACAACACACCTTCAAAGAAGAAGTCATGCTCCTTCACCCCCTTCCTAATACGAGACGATCCAGTGTCTTTTTTCTTCCCTTTCTCGATTTTAATAAGCAAATTGTACCACCATCTTATTTTGATCTGTTCCTTTTTAAAGGCTGTATATCACATTAATGGAAGTGTTTACTGCTGGGAATATTTTCCATGTACAATGATCTGTAACCCTCTTATCTCAACTAGTTGCACATTATTAGTTCACATCCAGTTCAATTTATAAATTAACAGAGGTGCCATTTGTCTGTACAAAAATCAATGCATATTTATGAACTTCTTTTATTCAAATAGATTTTCACACATCTTACCTAAGGACCTAGGACAGAAGCCTGGGTAAGGCAGGCCGTGCGGCCTGGGAGTGACTGAGGCCCGGCACATCCACCTTGGCCAAAGGACAGAAAATCTCTCTCACTTTCAGGAAAGAAAAAAAAAAATAGCCTTTTATGTATTTACTTAGTTTACCAAATGCACTCAAGAAGCTGCTGTCAGCTAGATTCACCGTTTCCCTTTGAATTTCCAAGTTATTCTTATTTATTTTTTCCATTTTGTTTTTGCACCAAGGAGACTGCAGTCAAATAATACTCAGCAACTGATTTCCTCTCTTTGGACTGAAAAATTAAACAGATACTAAATTATGACAGTGAATTTAGAAAGGAGGGCTCCGAGGGCTCGAAAGAACATGCCTGGGATAATACGATGCTTCTCAGAGTATTGCAATCACATCGCGGCAATCACCGGAGCGTGCCCGTGACTACCTCCTCGGCTAATGTGCTCTCTCCTCAGTGATGAGTAATCATGTCCTATTAAACAGCGGTAATGCTGGAAGAACTCAACTATACAAGCGTAATGAAGCCAGTATTCTCCCTGGACAGATTAGCTACAACTGATTTGACACATACCATCATAGGGGCTTCAGACCTGACAAACTCTGGGCTGGCTCCTGATTTATGCCGTCAAGCTCCTCGGAGAAGAGATGAGATCCGGGCGCTCCGTTGGGTGGAGGTGAAATGGACTCATGTGCTTAACTGCCAGTAGGGGAGGTGCCCCTGCTCCTCGCTCCTCACCTCCCACCCGCTCCTGGCCCTCGTCCCTCGTGCCCTGCTCTGTCCAGGGGCCACCGGGGCAGGGGTCCCACGCCGTGTGCTATCGTCAAGGACCCGGGGCGTGGTCTCCCCCGTGCTGCGTCGGGAGTCCGTCGAAAGGAACCGCCTCTGCAGCCTCCTGGCCTCTTCTTCCACCCTCGAGGATGTCCGGGTTGGGAGGTTTCTGGGGGTGAGTGGGTGGTTGGGCGGGAGGTGGCCACCAGGAAGAGGGAGGGGGACGTGACAGGACTCACGAGCTGTGACTTCCGAGAGTGGACGGCGAGGCGGGGTCCCCGGCGTGGTGGGCAGGGGCGCCGCTCTCAGATGATGCTGGGCACCCTCCCGCCGCTGTTGTTCCGGTTATTGTTCTTCCGCGACAGGTTGGGGGTGGCCATGAGCACGAAGCGCTCGTCGGGGCAGCCGTACTGCAGCAGCACCTCGGTGCACTCCTGGCTGGAGGCCTGCCGGGCGTAGGCCAGCGCCGTGTTCCCGTGGGCGTCGCGGGCCATGACGTCCACCCCGTACTGCGGAGGAACAGACAGCCCGTTAGTGCCCGGGGACCAGGCGGCAGGGAGGGAGGGGCAGCTTCCCCTCAAGCCCTGCACGGGGGAACTGGCTACCGAAGACTGGCTGGGGGCCGGAGGAGCCAGGGTCAGCGGGGCCAGCCGCGCCTGCGCCTTGGAAGCTCACCTTTGCCAGCGGATGCCCTTCCCTGCAACACGAATGGGTTAGGACAACTCTGAATTTTGTTGTTTCTACTTCAACTTTCCATTTGTCAATGAAAAAAAATAATCACTTAAAAAAAATCTCAGCAGCAATTCATTTTCATTGTCGAAAGCACATAACTAGGGCTGGGGATGTGGCTCAAGCCCTAGCGTGCTGGCCTGGCATATGCCAGGCGCTGGGTTCCATCCTCAGCACCACATACAAATAAAAAAAAAATAAAGATGTGTCCACCGAAAACTAAAAAAATAAATATTAAAAAAAAAGAAAACACATAAGTAACACGTTAAGAACACAGGAGGAAAACATCAGCCGTGACCTGGCCACTCAGAGGTCACCTTTGCTGAGTTTAGTGTTTCCCTCTAATGGTTCTTTGAATCTAATGTACATAGTTGTGATGGAGATAAAACTATATATGAATACTCTGTATTTTTTTTTTTAACTGAACACTGGGTGTGATCATTTTCTTACATCATTAAAAATGACTCACAAGCACAGCTCCTAAGAGCCACAGGGTCCTGTGCCAAGGACCCACTCAGTCACTCCATTACTGTTACACATTCTGCTCGAAAACAGTCACTGGTGGAAGAAATGAACTGTGTTGTGTGTGTGTGTGTGTGTGTGTGTGTGCACGTTCTGAGTCTTTCGCAGGACTGTGACTATCAGGGAGAAGGCAAGGAGGGCAAGTCCCTCCTTCTGACACCACATTCCTAGGCCTGCAGCTCATGAGCAAGGCCCTCTGCTGCTTCTGCCAGCTTGCAGCAGCAGGACGCACGGCCCCAGAGGGCTCCTGGACAACTGGGAGGGGAAAGCCACGTGCACTGGGAAGGCTGAACCGTGTGCCTGCCACTGCTGTGCTGGAGTCCCGGCCCCCAGTCCAATTTGACTGGTGTCCTCTAGGAAGAGCAGGAGACACTGGATATGCTTGTCCACAGAGCAGTGACCATGTGAGAAGGCAGGCCACGGGAGACAGCAGCCCTGCTGACACCTTGATCTTGGGCTTCCAGCCTCCAGAGCTGCAAGAAAGTCAGTGCAGCTGTGTGCCGCAGGTGGCTCCCTGCAACCAGGGCTGAGCTGGTCACTGGTTTGCTGTCACTGCAGCCCAGGCAAACTAAAAACACTGCTATTTAGTTTCATTCAGTCTCTACTGAGCCAAGGTGAGGCTGAGGATCTGATTGATTTTTGATTTAGTATCTGCGTGTCTAATTCTACTGCAACCATCAAAAAGTAGGTTAAAGACACAGAGGAAGCTGCAGTCCTCCTCAGTGGTGCCGGACTGGGCTGCGCGGCTGCCTCGGGTGCAGGCAAAGGAACCCCAGCAGGGCGCCCCTCCTCTGACTCCACTGTGGCTCTGTCCAGGTGCCCTGGGCGCTGGTGGAGGACCACAGGCAGGGCCTCTTGTGGGATCATGGTATACCACTTGAGCTTCCATGTGAAGGAAAACTGTTTTCAAGTAAAAATTACTCAGAATATTCCAGAGGAAGCCCCTTGACAAACTCCCACCACCTCAAATTCCAGGGTTTAGGGCTCTACCGTTGCATTTTGTGAATAAAAACACTCAAGGTTTGGCAATGGGGAAACGCCACGGGCCATGAGATCAGACACTTCCCAGGTCCCCAAAGAGGATGGAAATGAAAAAGAGGCCACTGCCATCACTTTTGACTTGAGGAGACGTCAGAAAGATGGATCTTCAGAACCGGCAAGGGCTACACCAAGAGAACCACAAGGAGAGTCCGGTAGGCTTCGCCCCCCCCAACGCCACCTGCTGGGGATGGAACCCAGGGCCGCACACATGCCAGGCGAGTGCTCTCCTGAATGCACCCCAGCCTCACTTCTGCCTCTCATCCTCGCTCTGCAACCCCACACGGTGAGTCCAGAGGGCAGGGGCCACCGCACTTCAGTCCAAATTCCTTCCTAGGACTTGATCCCCACTTTCACGCTGGTAAGGATGGCCTTCCACCAGACAGAGCCCAGCACAGAGAGGGCACGCCCGCCACCTACCCAGATGAGCAGCTGTGCCAGCACCACGTTGCCCTTGCGGCAGGCCAGGTGCAGCGCCGTGCGGCCGTCTCCCTCCCCGCAGGTCTCGTTCACCTCCTCCCGGGAGCCGTGGGCCAGCAGCAGGATGACTGTCCTCAGGTCCTCATCTGCGGTGGCTCGCAGCAGGTGCTGGCCCAGGGGCAGCTCAGTACAGGGCAGTGGGGCCAGGAAGAGTTTCTGCTCATATTTGGCCCGGATCCACCGTTCCTTCTCCTCCCTGCAATGACATCAGACAGACGTGATCACAACCAGGCAGGAGAACCTCGGCTGCAGCCCCTGCCCCTCAACCCCGGAGCAGTGAAGTGTCAGGGCATAGGCGTGTCCACGTGGCAGAGGAAGCTGGGTGGGGGCAGGAGGATACCCACGGTTCCCAAAGTGGTGTCCTCACCTGCAGCAGGCACCCCCTGGCAATGTATTAGAAGTGCGAGTTCCCTGCCCCCCGCCAGCACCCAGGATCAGCACCTCTGGGGAGTTTAACTAGCCCTGCAGGGCTTGTGATGCCCTCAGAGGGTGAAAGCCAGCTCTCTAAGGCCACAGCCTTGACACACCTACTTGAGTTCTCTGTTTTAGTGCAGCAGCTGTGACCCTGAAAGAGAGCTGTCAGGAGTGCCCCTTCCTGTGTGGGTCTACTGAGGAGTTTCCAGGGTGGGAGACCCACAGGCTCCAGGAGGAGGAGCCCACAGCTATCCCTCCCTGGGCTCTGGCCAAGGGTCCTCCCTCCAACCCCGACTCAGTGTCAACTGTGCACTGCGGCTCTGGGCCCTGGCCCGCGGGGTCTACTCTCCGCTGGGCTGATCTGGGCAGGATGGCTCTTCCCAGGTGTCACTGAGGCCCACTCTCTGGAAGGACAGAGAGGTCAGTGGGGAGGTTTTAAAACAGATGGACAGAGCTGGGTGACTTGCGGGCACTTCCGTAATCTCTTCAGACTTGGAAAGGCTTAGTGGAAGAGACAGGATGCCAAGCATTCCTTACACGAACCAGAATAGCCGGGATTTCTGGGGGAAAGCGTTCCAGGGCCCAGGAGAGGAAGCAGGCGGGTGGCTCCCTACAGCCAGCGCTGAGCTGGGGGAAGCTGGGGAGGTCTGGGGTGGGCTCCGGGGCGTGGAGAGCAGGTGAAGAGGGCAGCGGGTCCCTGACTCCTAGCAGCCTGGCAGGGACCGAGCTCTGGAGCTGGGTGTCGAGGGGTCTGTAGAGCTGGGACCCTGCCTGTGACATTGGGTAGGAGGGCTGAGGAAAAAGAGGAGGGGAGAGTGAGGAGAGAAGCCAGGGCAGGCAGAACCCCGACAGCAAGACAAGTGTCCTGGCACAGAGGGAGGGCCCAGGCGGAGGGCCCAGGTCATCGTATCTGGGGTTGGGGTTGGTTTCTCCAGACTCTGGCATTGCTACGGTGAGAAAAGGGAGAGGACCAAGACTCTAAAAAGAACAACGTGGGATCTTGCAAGTCGCTCCTGAATGGTGCAAGGAGCCTGCTCAAGCTTTTTGATGAGGGTGATGAAGATGGTAAGAAAAGCCCCCACACGCCCAGAGCGAGTCACGGAAGCCCCCAGGACACTGAGCCGCAGCCAGCCTCCCCTACAGCCAGATGCTGTCCTGGGCATCACCAGGGTACACAGCTGCTGGCCAGCAGGAATCGCTCAGGCCTCCCGCCCTCCTTCCGCCACAGGCTCTGAGAGCACATCATTCAGGATGTCCAGAAGAAAGGCCTGCTCACACCTTTACCCCTGTTTACACTGCGCCTGGTGATCCAGTGTCGGGTTAGCCCTAATCTGTCGCTAAACACTTAGGCAAACAGATCCTTCCAGGAGCAAACCTGGATTAGTTTTGCTTCACTTCCTGGTCCATGCGAGTGACCCCAGAGTGACCCCTGACTCTTTCATTGGGAGATTTCCAGGACAAACACTGGCCGCGGCCGAGGTTGACCTGTGCTCCACCTGGGCAGACACCCAGGTACAAAAGCAGACGGTGTCCGGAAATTCTGGTGACGAAGAAGAGACAAAAAACCCCAGTGGTTTTGAGATTATTTTAAAAACCTTGCTTATGTTAAACATTTGTTGATGCATTTCATAAATCACAAAAGAGAAAGAGCAAAACGTGAATTAAATCGAAAGGGATAATGGCGTGGGATATGTCCAGATTTCCAAGTTCCAATTTGCTCTCATTTTTTCGGGAGGCATAAAATCAGACCGTATTATTCTGCTCCGATTGATTTTAATAGTCATTGCTAAGTCATCCAGGGTAAGCTGGAGAACTTAGCATAGGAACTCCGGTCCCAACTGCAGTTATTAAATGTTCTTTTTAATATTCAAATACCCCAGCCAAAGACAGAGTGCAGATCCCACAGCTCTGACCCCCCTGCTGGGTCTGGATGTTCTCTGAGGACGGTGGCCACCGGCCTTCCAATGGGGCCACCACAGGAAGCTGTGGCGAATGCTCCACAGAGGGCAGTCACTGACAGCAGCACAGGGTGGGATGAGCTGTTTGCTGCTTTTAAAAACTGGTGTCCTTTGGATTCAGAGTGAAGCCGGGCTCAGGTTTTGCAGGGCGGAAAACGTGCTGTCTGGGGAGCCTTCTTTAAGAGGGGGGCTCCAGCATCATGTGCCCGAAACAGGAAGAGGGCCTGGCAGAGGCCTAGGGGACGGCCTGGCCCCAGGTGATGTAAGAGCCCCCAGCAGGGTGCAGCTGCTGACAGCCACCTGGACCTCTGACCCCAATACAGAAGAGGGGCCAGGCCTCGGGACCGGTGCCGGGAATACTGCAAGAAGACAAGCCTCGCGGACTCTCCACAGGGTCTGCCCTCCTGGCCTCAGTCCACATGGACCTCCACCCTCCACCAAGGATGTCCCAGAGCTGCTCAGTGTGTGGCTGCAATTGTGGCCCTTCACTGAGGCATCGTGGGCTTTTCCAAAACAGTCCTGCAAAGTCAACCCCTGCGTCCCTGGGGACTGTGATCTTTTTTTAGACACCAAGAGGTGACTTCCAGGGAGCTAAGGGAGGCTGCTGGCTTTGCATCTATCAGCCATGACTCTTGTTAGCAGTTTTAACCTGGTTAGTACAAACACAGGGCCGAGGCAGGGACAACTGTCCACGCACTTCCTCCAGTGCATAGGGAGGGAGAAGAAATCTCCAGTGGACGCTGGGCCACAGGCTGCGGATGCCAGCAACAGCTTCGGGGCCTGCTCTCTCCTTCCCACAACTTGGTCCTTCTTTTTTCATCTGTAAAATGGGTCCAGAGATACCTACCCCAGGCCACTTGCTGGCCACAGAGGCCCCTCTGAAAACAGCTGCTGGTATTCTTGAAAAGCACAGAGCATCCGCAGTGGGGCGGCGTGTGCACCCAAGGTGCCGGTGGCCTGGGGCTGGGGCTCCTCGCTGCTGCTGTAGGTACTTGAGGTTCCTAAACGTGCAGACACGAGGGCCTCACAACTCCACGTGCTCAGTGTGGCCAGGTGAGCTGCTCTTGGCTGGGGCCTTGACAAGCCTGTTGGTGTCTCCCAGGCCCCCTAAGGGTACGGAGGGCTCAGAGACACTGGGGTGAAGGGTACTGGGTTACTGAAGTGACCCTGTGCCTGTCACAGTTGGAGGGCTGAGTGGGCTGGCCTTTGCCCACAGATGAGAAGTCTGAAGTTTCCTGGCTGTTACGGACTAAATTGTGCTCCCTGCCCACCGATTCCTATGTTGAAGCCCTAACCCCAGGGACTGGAGCTGGACTCAGGTCTTTAGGGCAGTGGCTATGGCTAAATGAGGGCATGAGGGTGGAGCCCTAAGGCCCTGGGGCAGGTGTCCATCTGAGAGGAAGAGACACCAGGCCTCCCTTGCTCTCTGAGTGCAGGGAGAGCCAGATAAGGATGAGAGGGAACCACTTGCAAGACAGGAAGAGGCCTTGCCAGACACCAATCCTGCTGGCCCCTCGACCTTGGGCCTCCAGCCTCCAGAACTATAAGAGGCAAACTGTAGGTACGTGGCATTTGGACAGGGCATCCTGAGCCATGGACCTCCACTGCCCTTGCCAGGCTTCTGCCCGGCCAACAGGTGACAGGTGGATGCTGCCGGGTATGAGGACATTCTGCCTAAGCCACCACCCTGGGAATCCACGATGCCAGGTGCAGACATGCCAGTGGTCACTCTGACGTCCCGCTCTTCTTCTGTCCCCAGCTTGTCTCATGCACCCTTTCTTTTCCCCAAGGAAGGCCAGTTCAAGAGCAGGAAGCCAGCAGTACATCACTTCGCCTCGTTCCGGTGCCCCGGAGGACCACTGCTCATGGCCTCTGTTAGCTAATGAGCTAAAAAATGAATTATTGGCACAGCTGCCGTCAGCAGGGAGGAGGGGCTGGCTGCTCATCTGATCCTGGTGCTGACACACCTTTAAATAAATCAGCCACTCAAGCGCCAGGGAGAGAGAGCGCCTGCTCATCAGAAGACAGACACCGCCCATCCCCCCAAACGAAAAGACACCTTCAAAGATGCCTTCGTAGGTGTTCTCTTCCTGCTCCCAATGAAGTCTCTTTCTGGGCTGTGGTCAGGAGCTGCCTGGTGCATGGACCACGGTCCAGCCAGGGAACAAGAACCGGACTTGGGGTCAGAGGGTGGCCCTCTGGGTACGTGGGGTCCACGGGGCTCGCATGGACAATCTGGCCCCTGCAGCCTGGTGGCTTTGTCACCCTGATCTTAAGCAGTGGTCACTTGGCCAATTCCTCATGTGTTCACCCCGAAGGGGACTCCCTCAAACACATCTCTCTTGCCACCTGCTACCCGGAAACCCACTGCTGCACCAGTGAAGACCAGGTGCCACCTCCAACAGTCACTGCACTGACCGTGACGATGCTGAGGGTGAGGACAGACAGCACCTGGCTTCGTGGGTCATTCCTGACGACATCAACTCTTCGAGGGACCCTGAGCACGTTACCATCTTCACAAACGAATCGCGTATCAGAAGCAGAACAAAATGTGTGTGAGTTGAGGCCACATTTTGGGAAGTCATGGCCAAAAGGAGTCCAGGTGTCAGGAGGGGGTGGAGGGAACCTGGAGTTGACAGGCATAGCTCCTCTTCTCTGGCACCAAGGAGGCCAGGTGGTGCACGCCACCCAGATCAGATGGGGCTGTGGGGTGCAGGCCAGCCCCCCAGCCTGGCCTTATTGGTTTGCGTGCAGAGGATTCAACACAGGGACGTGTGCGTCCTTGGCACATGCTCTACAGGGAGCCACATGGCAGTCTCGGGCCTGGTGCCTTAAGGTCTGGCTGCAGGCGTGATGAGGGCAGCCAGGAGCCCTGAGCAGAAGCTCCCTTCTTTGGAAAGAGATGGACATCAGGTTCTGCTCAGCCTGCCAGGAGGGCAGCTCAGGGCGAGGGTGAAGAGCGGGAGGGCTTTATGACCCGTGTGCCGGCCTGAGTGAGATGAGCGCAGAGTGCCAGGCTCGTGTGTGGGGATGTGACGGGACTGCCACCAGCCTGGGCATCACATCAGGTGTATAGAGGCAGGGCAGCAACCTCGGCAGTGGTAGAGCCAAGGTCAAGAGTCCAGCAGGATGTGAGGTCAGGGCTGTGGGGCCGGCGCCTCTGAGGCAAGGACAGAGGGCCTGTCACCATGGTGGGCTGCACCAGGCTCCATCCTAGGGCCGTGGGGTTCAGTCCTGGCTTGAGGTCCCCCATGCCCAGCGCTGGAGGACCCCTGCAGGGTGGGGAAGACACCGGGTGAGACCAGCCATGGGCAGTACTCTGGAGATTATGATGACAGTATACCTGATGACGGTCCTCGTCTGACTGAGGGTGTGCCACAGGAATGGCTGTAGGACCACCCCAGTGAGTGGGGACGCTGCGGGGCTGCTCCCTGCGTGGTGTGGCCGAGGGAAGTGGCCGAGTCACAGGCAGCAGGCTGGTGCTCTGCATGAGAGGCTCAGGTGCCCGCTCGCCCCCCGCCACGGGAGCATGCAGCACTGAGGCGCCGTGACTCAGGTTTGCCAGGGAAGAGAGCGGCCCTCGCCAGGCACCAAACCCACTGCTGTCTCGAGCGCGGCTTCTGAGCTCCGGGACTGCCCCCATCGCCCTGTTTTGGAGGACGTGAACAATACAGAGGCGAAGGGCGCTGCTCAGGCTCCGGCTGCGACAGCCGAGTGGCTGAGCCCGTGGCTGCCTGAAGGCCTCCCGGGGAAGCCCGCTGCCATGCGCGTCCCTGACTGAAGCTCCGTTCCTGTGCTGCTGGCCCTGGCAGATCTGGAATGCTGACACCACCGGGGGCCTGGAACACCTGCTGCTGTGCCGGCCGGGAACGCACCATCGCTGCAGCCTGGAACTCCCCTGCCACCGGGGAGCGAGGCTGACAGGGCGCTGTCTGCAGTGTCCCCCTCCCGACTTCCCGCCTTACTAACACAATGCATACAGTGGTTGTGAATGACACTAATAATTTCTGGAATAGTCATAGAGTGAAAGGGAAGGAAGTCACGATGTGG
The DNA here is from genome assembly GCF_021218885.2 of Marmota monax. Lineage (NCBI taxonomy): Eukaryota > Metazoa > Chordata > Mammalia > Rodentia > Sciuridae > Marmota > Marmota monax. Next base: position 17,418,927 of record NW_026695238.1, on the reverse strand, counting down.
GGAAAACGAGGTGAAGGAAAACAGCAGACACAGAATCTGAGACCAAAATGCAGGGGTGCACCAGGCAGGCAGGTCACTGGTGGTGATGACCGTAGAGACTGGCCGATCCTGGTGGTCAGTGAAGAGCATGGTGGGGAGGTCTGGTGGGGCGGAGCCACGCCTCGCCAGACCACCTCTTCCACCTTCCCCAGAGCAAGGCCCTCTGGATGTGGAGCCTTCTCTTTGTTCCTCAGGCCCAGAGGGCTGCGAGGACTCAGTCACCAGGAACCGCTGCCATCATCTGCTCGGGTCTGGCAGGGAGGGCTTAGCAGGCTGCCAAGGGGCGAGAAGGTTAATGGCTGGATTCCCAGAAAGAAGATTCTTAACGGATAATCACACAGCTTTGGACTGGCTGTCCTGTCTTGTGGCCGCCCAGGAGACGCGTCCTTAGGAACACTAGCATGGCCCCCAGGCACCGTTCGTGCCTGGCCAGGCATGCCGGGAGGGGAGAAGGGCGTCCCTGGTGGTGCGGTCCCAACCTCCCAACCTCTGCGCGCGGCTTCCCAAACGCTTCTCTGAAGTCCTGAGCACCAACGCCTTTCCCGAAAGCCCTCTTGGGGCTGAGCACTGCCCCCAGATGGGAAAAGGCCAGGACATAACTTGGGCATGTGTGTGCCTGTCACTTACAACCCTGCTCCTTTTGGAAACATCGTCCCCCCAGGGGATGTGAGAGTGATTTTCTGAGAGTTTCTCAGCAGTGATTTTCTTGGAGATTCTGCAGCAAGGTTCAGTGCAGCATGGGAAGGCCCTTGGGGTGAGGAGGCGAAGCTGGAGGAGACGGGCTGTGAGGTGGTGACAGACCCGGAGAGGAAGGACGGAGGAAGAGAACAGCCTGGCTAGCAGTAAGGAATTTCCAAAGTGCTTCCTGCCTGGAGCAGAGCAGAGCAGGGCCGGGCGGAGGCACGGAAGAGGGGGCTGGAACAATGTGCTGAAGAGCAGGTTTCCTCCCCGCAGACAGGGGAAGCCGGCCACTGCGGGCGAGGGCCGCCCGGGCCCTCCTCATGCATGCCTTCCCCCAGCCGCGTTGCTAGGGGTCAGGCCGCAGGAGCAGGATGGCCAACAAAGACCGATGGATTTTTATTCCTTAATTACTGAAAGCTTTTAAGCAACTGGCCACTGTAAATCCCACACGCAGGAGCAGGAGGCAAGCGACAAGGATTTACGCTCACGGGGCAAAGAAAAAATAAATATCCTGCCTGACTTCTGGTCGATACTATGAGTGTTTTTGCCAACCTGCAGGCTGTTTTATGAGCATGGAGGAACAGAACAGGATCATTATTAATTAAATAAAGTCAACCATATTAGGCTTATTACGTCTGAGTACCACTACCGGGGCTGCAGGTGCAGGCCGGGTAGCCCAGGAGGGTGAAGACTGTGTGCTCTGGGGTCCAGTCCCCAGAGGTCTGTGTGACTCTCTGTGTTGCCCTGTGCAGCCTGCACGGTCCCAGGCAAGAAGAGGGCTGATGCCCCTGGGTTGAGCTTGATCTTACTCATGACTCAGTCTGGGTTCAGGTGGAGACCAGTGACCTCTGTGACATTGTTGTCATTGGCACGACCCTCCACCCAGGAGCCCCACTGAAGAACACTCCGGGTCCAAGTGGTAATATGCATGCCATGTCCTCTGTCTCATGCTTTCCGGCAGCCAGTGCACCTTCACTTGGAGTTGCCAAGGCAGGTATAAGGACAAGGAGGGCCAGCCACTGGCCCAATCTGGCCCTGGGGTGAGAAAACACAAGGCTAATGAGTAAACAAACCCCCAAGACCTGCTTGGAACCTACGATGTGCCCACGGAGCTCTAAGCACACAGAGGGAGAGACCCAGGCCTCTCTGGGCAGTATGGCTGGCCCTGGCACTGCAGGCCAGGGACCTATCTTCTCCCAGGGCTCCGTTTGCCCTCTAAAGAGGATGGATGATCCAAGGCCTGCTGTCTGAAGTGGGAGGTCCTGGGAAGATATGCTTAGAGGTGAGGACAGTGCACAAGGTCTTGCTGCCTGTGCTGAGGACAGCTACCTGTCAGCAAGAGGCCCGTGCATCAGGCTGGTGGCCACACAGGCCTGGCTCTCACTGGGCATGTGCAGAGGAACACCTCAGCCAAGCTTGCCATTTTGACAAAAAAAACCTACAAACTGTCTCGCCTGCCAGGGAGCTCCCCCTTGTCACCTGTAACCATCTGCACGGGCCCAGAGTGCTCACCCTGCCATGAGCAGCCAGGGAAAGGAGGCAGCCAGGGCTCCTGAGGTCCCCTCTGGGGTCACAGTCTTTAAGCCAGACGCTGGCCAGTCCTCTGGCCCCCTCCTGGCACCCCTAGCACCAAGCAAAGGTGCAGTAAGGATGGCCCAGGGCTCTAGTCTCACCCTCTGCCTGCCTGCCTGCCTGCCTGCCTGCCTGCCTGCCTGCCGGGGGGGACCAACTGCTTTCTCAGGCTCCGTTGGTGGAAACATCAGTCCCAGAATGAAAACACCTGTCCATATTTATTCTCGGGCCCCTGGAGCCACAGCATGGCCTGGGAGCCACCAGCCTGGAAAGGCCCAGGGTCTGCCTCATCACACAGGTGCCTGGACACCCAGCCCTGCTTCAGCTGCCCCCCCTGAGAGAGGTTGGCTCTCAGACCAAGGCTGGCAGAGGCCCACAGAGCTCTGAGGCCGCTGCTCGGCAAGCACACGGGGAGTCTCCAGTTCTGATGTAAACTGTGAGAACTTAGGTCCTTTCTTCCGTTCCTACAACGGTGACTTCTAGTCTCTGCTGTGAAAATGGAAAACACACACAGCTGCCAGTCAGCAGGCCGAAGGTGGGAAGAAGGCGAAGACTGGCTACCGGGCAGGGTGCACGGAGAAGGCCCAGGGAGCGTAGTGCGCCGAAGGCCCGGGCTCTCCCTGATTTCATGGGAACCCCTAGCTCAGGTGATGGTCAGGAGGTTGGCCTCTGGGGAACTGGGCTGAGGGTGGAACCCAAGGAGCAGGACTAGTGCCCTTCAAAGAGGAGACAAACAGAGACCCCTCTCTGCTCCCTGTGAGGGTGCAGCAGGAAGGTGGCTGTCTGCAGGTCAGGAGGAGGGCCCTGACCAGAACATGCTCCAGCTGTACCTCGATCCTTGACTTCCAGAACTGTGGGGAAGATGTGTCTGCAGTGTCATTCCCTGGTACTGTGGAAGCCAGGCCAGGACAAGGAGCTGCTGTCACTGAGGGGCACTCGGGGCCTTCCACTCTGTCCCCGGCCACCCTCGTCTGGCTGAGGCAAAACTGAAGTTGATTCAAGAATTACTATGCCCTGCTCTTAATTTCAAAGGCAGGGTGTTTTACATTTCTTCACTCAGACCAGTGGGCCACTGGGGTATGGATCTAAGGCTTTCCTGTTGGTGGCCTTGGTGGATGGCACCCTCCTGCTGGCCTGGGGGTAAGTCCTCACCTTGGCCCCCCTAGGACGACAGCGTATCTACCCCATTGGAGGCAGACGGCCTCGCTCACGCCCACCAGCCTGCAAAGCTGTCCCTCTGGATGCCAGTGGGGGACGGTGAGATCTGAACAAGTGGCAGGGATGGTGAGAGTGGCACCACTGTCCTGCTCTGACCCCGTCAGCGTGGCTCCATTTGTTCACAGCAGTCTTTGTCACCCAAGTCCGGATTTTAAATGGCCAACACTGTGCTTTCTGACTGGGTGTTGAGTGGGCCCGACCCCTGGGAATCAGAGAAGGGAGAAAGTACTGTGAGTGGTCTGAGGGGCAGATGGCTCCGGTGCTGGCCAGCGAGGAGCCACCCAAGCAGGCTGCAGGAGTGAGGTCCCCACCTGCCTGAGAGCACAGCCTGAGGACCTCTTAGCCCCATGCAGCCATCCTGCAGAGGCCCAGGGCTGTGGCTGGACCTGCACCCAGTCCTTTCTGCTGCAGGGGCACTAGGCAGCCCCTTCCCCTGGCCCTGGACCTGACGGCAACTGGAGTGCTGCTGGCTCGTGCCGGAGGTGCAGAGCTGCACGGGCCTGGGCATGATACGAGAATTTAAAGGAAAAGGGCCCCAGGGGCACTACTGCCTCTGTCTCTCCTGGACCCTGGGAGCCCTTCCTGCCGCTTCCTACCTGCAGACAGCCTCGCCTATGCAGTGCCTGCCTGCTGTGCGAGGGCTAAAGGCATTTGGAACTGCGTGTGTGTGCACAGCACCGTCGCCAAGCTACAGTGGCCCAACCCTGTGGATGTCCCTGTACCTCACCACTGGAAAAAATGTGAAGAGCTATTTGAAAGCATGAATCCTGAGAAGTTGGTGCCAGGCAGGGGCAAGGCAGCCTGGCAGGCCCAGACTCTACATGGAACGCTCGACTGTAGAGCAGTTAAGAAGAAGAGTGGTGTGAAACACCAGGGGTGCCCCGGTGGCCTCTGGGCTGTCCTGGTAAAGAGTCCCCATCAAAGTGAATTGAGTTCACCACGACAGTGGCTGTGGGATCGGCTTTGGAACACAGGGCATCATAAGCAGGCGGGGGAAGAGCAACGGCCGTTCCTCCACTCCGGATACTGCACAGTGGATGTGCACCAGTGCCCCTTCAACACCAGGGACAGGAGACTTGATCCCCTCCGGCCCCGGAAAGCAGGGACACCCCAGAAGGACCGAACCAACCAGAGACTTCTCAAGTGGGTGTCAAGCACAATGCAGCGAAGGTCTTAGGTGACCAGTGGCAACGCATTTGGAAAAGCTGTGGAAGACTGAGTGGATTTCGGTAAAGACTGGCAGCTGGCTTTAGCTGCTGTCCCTGGTTAGGCTGTGATCTGAAGCCATGGGCCTTCTTGATGTGGTGTGCCGCTGAGTCTGGGAGAGCGAGGGGCTGCTAAGTATAACGATAAGGAAAGGAAAGAAGCTTTTTGATATTACAGGTTGAAGCCGGGGCATTTTACCACAGAGCTACATCCCAGTCCGATTTACTTATTTATTTATCTACTTATTTTTGAGACTCTGCTTTGCTAAGTTGCCCTGCCTGGACTTGAACTCAGAATCCTCTGCCTCAGCCTCTTGAGTTGCTGGGATTTCAGAAATTCAAGAGAAGAAAGGCAGCAGGGACGTGCAGACAGGAAGACACTTAATGTCAATTTCATCTTAACTTTTCCCACGATGTGAAAACAAGGAACACACAGGAGGCAGTGGGACTTGTGGTCTGGGGCCTGGTGGTCCCGTGGGGCTGTGGCTGCACTGCACATTCCTCAGTGCGGACAGCGGGGGTGCAGCTTTCCTTTCTCAACTGACGTTAGATGGGTAAAGCACTTGGCTCAATCCACATCCACTAGGTCCCTTCTGCTAAGGGTGGCTGTGTGGTGGCGGAGCTGCGTGAGAATTAATTAATAGAAATTAATTCCCTAGAGTGAGGAAAGCACTATTATTTAATCAGCTAAAGTGAAATTCTTTCACTAAAATCACGAGGCCTCTAACCATGGCATCTGGAGTCAGAAGCTGGTCAGACGTTTTATTTTCCACAATTGACACAGGGTCTAACTTGCCCAATGTCATTGGCCTTGAAAATGCAAAAATCAACTGCCTGCTGAGCTTTCTGGTGGAGAGGGCATCCCAACAGTGGCCAGGGAGGGCTTCGGCTCTGTTGGTTGAGGGGCGCTGTGTGGGTGCACAACCCCCACAGAGGTCCAGGGAAGCCCTATGCTCAGGGTGGGCCCCATTTGGGCTAATTCCCTGCTGTCACCACCTGGAGTTCCTTGATAATCACTGGACAAGGGCCTCACAAATTCCTGAGTTGGTGCTGGACAGGCCAGCTGCTTTCCAGGTTCAGGGCAAAGTCATCAGCAGTCTCTGAGAAGCGGCTGAAAGCAAACAGGGCGGCGAGGTCTCCCTGAGTGCATTTTAAGTCCATCCACCCCTTTCCTCTCCCTGCGCAGATGGTCCTGCCCAGGCTGCCCCACTGCTGGGGGGTTCCGAAGCCCATGAGCCTTTCTCTCTGTCTTTAGGCACTAAGATGTCTGAAAAGCCTTTAAGAAAGGTTTCTAGAATAAAGGATTTCATTAGAGGCGATACTGTCTTCAGTGTGTCACCAGGTGTGGTGGCACACACCCGTAATCCCAGCAACTGGGGAGGCTAAGGCAGGAGGATCAGGAGTTCAAAGCCAGCCTCAGCAACTTAGCGAGACCCTATTGTTAAATAAAATATAAAAAGGGCTGGAGATGTGGCTCAGTGGTTAAGTGCCCCTTGGCACCAAAAAAAAAAAAAAGTAAGAAATCCAGAATCTAGGAAAACAGTGTGGTCGTTCTTCAAGTAATTCCACAGTTACCATACAACCCACAACCCCACTCTGTGCACATGCCCCAAAGAGCTGCAGGCGGGCAGGCACTGGAGTAGATGCTTGGGCCCCATGTTTACAGCAGCTGAAATGTGGAAGCAGCCACATGCCCTCTGGCAGATGCACAGAGACCGAAGGCGAGGTGCACACACACATCCACCCTTGCTCACAGGAAGGAAGTCCTAAGTCCGCAACACACGACGACCCTTGAGGACCTTACGCCGAGTGGAATAAGCCAGACTGGAGCACCAACACCACATGATTTCACTCAAAGTCCCCCTAGTGCTCAGATGCACAGGAACACAATGTAGTGTGGTGGCTGCCAGGGGCTGGGTGGAGGGCAGGCAGGGAGCCGGTGTTCAACAGCTGGAGTTTCAGTATGGGATGACGGAAAGTTCCGGAGGTGGAGGGTGGTGACGGCAGCACCACAATGGGAATGCACCCAAGGCCATGGAACGCTCGACTGTAGAGCAGTTAAGAAGATGAGTTCATATCACGCATTTTACTACGACTTCACAGAATCCAGAGTCTGAGTCCCCTGGCTCCCTTAGATACCACCGCGGGATTCTTGGAAGGTTCGTGCCCACATTATGACATGCAAGAAGCTTCAAATTCAAATCAATAATATTATTGATAACATGTGGTCCATATTCGTTTTCTCCAAATGGTCCCAAAATACGTTCAAGAGCTGAGCTTGCCTTTCCTGCGGGATCCACGCTGGGCTGCACCGGGGCCTCCGTCTCCTACATCCCTGAACGTGCGTGTCCCTTCCACCCCCACCCCTCTTCTTGCTCCTCTGTCACACTAGCATTGAAGAGTTGGAGCTCTTTCTGTCATAGATTGTCCCCCATATGGGTCTGGTTGGCTCCATTTGGGTCAGAATACACCATGGAGTGGCCACAGGCCTCCCTCCTGCCACATCAGGAGGTATAGGTCCTGGGTCCTGCCATTGCTGAGAATGAGCTCCCGGTGGAGGTGCTGGCTGGGGACCTGATCCCTGTGGGTCCTTCTGCCCTCTTGGCTCGTGTGGGACCCAGGCTGGAACCTGGAGACGGCAGCCTCGGGGGATGTCCCTGGCCAGCCGCCTTCTACCTTCCTGCTGCGAGGCGGCCATCTCCCAGTTCTCCCCTCCTGCTATACAGGCCAACGTCCCCCTGCCATCTTGGAGTCTCCCTGTGGAGCCACGGATGCTTGACAATGTGCCACATGAACGGTTACCAGGATACTTTTTGACGCTCACACCTCCAGGCGTGGTCCGGGAGCCCTCCAGGTGACTCCTGTTTCAGTTTGACATGTCAGCCCCGTGGCCCAACAGTTCCATGCTTTCTTTCTGGCTCAAAAGAATGTTCCAGGGCCAGTATGTCCTTTCTCTGGCCATCTCTGGAATGAGCCCCCAAAGGCACTGAAGCCACCTTTTATTTTGCTTTATTAAAAAAAAATTTTAATTAGACTTTTTGTTGAACTGTTTGACATAAATGTAGATTCACATGCGGTTTAAAGAAACCACGCTGAGCCAGAAACAGAAGTACACCCCTGTAGGCCAGCTGAGGCAGGAGGATGGCAAGTTCCACGCCAGTCTGGGCAGCTTTGTGATACCCTGCCCCCAAATAAAAATAAAAGAGCTGGCTATATAGCTCAGTGGTGGTTCAGCCCAAAGTACCACATACACATGCATAAAACAATGCTAAAATAATGGAATCAGATTGTGCACGATCTTTTGAGACTGACTGTTTCTATCAACGTGAGTCTCTGATGGTCCCTCCAAGTGCTGTGTGGTGAGCAGCTCCTTCCTCGAGCCTGTCCAGTGGGATCCCACCTGGGAATGCACCACAGCGGGTTCACTCAGTCACCACTGAAGGACAATTGTGTTGTTTCCAGTGTGGTTGTTACAAATAAAGCTGCTACAAACGCATGGACTTGTGCTTTGTGTAAACTGAAGTTTATATTCCTCTAGGAAAAACACCCAAGGGTGCGGCTGCTAGGTCATGTGGGAATTACACATCTAGTTTTTTTAAAAATTTTTATCTATTTTATTTTATTTATTTTTTTTTTTGAGAGAGAGAGAGAGAGAGAGGGAGAGAGAGAGAGAATTTTTTTTAAATATTTATTTTTTAGTTCTCGACGGACACAACATCTTTGTTTTGTATGTGGTGCTGAGGATCGAACCCGGGCCGCACGCATGCCAGGCGAGCGCGCCACCGCTTGAGCCACCTCCCCAGCCCCTACACATTTAGTTTTATACAAAATTGCCAAACTGTTTCCCAGAGTAGAAGCAATGAATTTTAAAAAGCGACACCTGATAAACACCAATCCCAGTATGAAAAAGGACCAGTGACTTAGAAGAGGGTGGTGTCCCTGCATTCAACTACTGGCCTGGAGACCTGGGTGGGGACAGCTGCCATCTGCACACCTCCAGAACTTCTGGACCCAGGGAGGGGCAGAGATGACTTCACATCTGTTTTGGGGAGTAGATGGGACATAAAAATGAATACAGATATGCAGCGTGTGTGTCTCAGGAAGCAACGTGACCAAGGAGATGGAGTACGTCTACAAGAAGGATTCAGTTTACAAGTTGGTGGGTTAAATCGTGAAGCCTCTTCTCTGCCAGCTGTCAGAGAGGTTCTGCAAACTAGGGAGACGGGACCACAGAGAGCCGGGTGCAGGCCCGTCCTGCCCGAGGTCTGGGCCCAAGGCGCCTCTGCGGCCCGCCTGCTTCTCCACACCTTGCTCTCTCCCTCCCAGTCTCTGTGGGGCACATTTGGAAATTATTTAAGAAGATAAAATGCCTCTAATCTGTTACCAATTAGAAGAAACATGTGAATATTATTTTCTAATTTGTGACTCGAGTGTGTGTGTGTCTCAAAAACCAGAGAGAAGTAATTGAAATAATTATGCCTGCTCCTGAATATTTCTATTATGCTCTTGAAATAAGAGGGTGGATCTGTCCTCTGCACACGGTGTGCCCGAGGGCTGAATGCATCCATAAGGACATCAAAGCCCTGGACTCCCACTGCCAGGGCCACCAGCCCCAGCTCCAGGCAGCTGCAGCCCCAGGCTGCTCACTGGGGCTTCCTGCAGGGTGGAGAGGGGTGGGGCAGGGTGAGGGGACGTGGGCTCCCGGTACCCCATGCTCCTCGGAGCGGCTCCACTCACCCCAAACTTTCCTATCCTGGGGACTTATCTGCAGCGGGAGAGCTGCTGTGCGCGCAGAAGCCTGATTTATAACAGCAGCAGGGTGGGTTTTTTTCCAAACCTAGTTATAGTGTGACTTGAGTGACTAACTCCTGAAAATTGGTAATTTCTTGGTGCTTCACAGCAGAAGCTCCACCAATGAGAAGTGCGACGTGCTAATAAATTTATAGGGCGTTATAAGCCAATTAGACCTCGTCAGCCAGTCAAGAGGAAGGGACGCCAGTCAGGCCATGATTCTTTATTGCCTACACTCTTGCCATCCAATCCCTCATTTATATGTTTGAAAAGCAGCATATTAATGCTGACTGTACAGGAACCCGGAGTTTGCTGAGGCCTTTCTGGTGAAACCACCTTCCCTTCCTAGTTAACTTCTCTTCGTTTCTCAATGGTAGGTGATTGAGCTATCTACACGGAGCCAAGTCACTCCAGTCTCTGGGTGTCACCAACCCAAAGTTGAAGACTACTTTCTGGAAATGCCAGCCAATGTGTAAACCCAGGAGAGGCGCCTTACTCCCCCACCATGGTGGCTGCAGAGCTGAGACTACGGTCCTCGGCCTCTCACAGGCCTTTCTGCTGTCCAGCAGAGCTGCCTCTTGAGCGTGCACGTGAGCCAAGTGCTTACTTCATGAGAAGACTCTACTGTCGCCAACTCCGGGGTACAGATCCACATGGCCTCCCAGGAAGGCCAAAGGACCTGACCAAGAACATAGATTTGGTGGTGGGTGCTCTGAGGTTGGGGACCAGAGAGAGAGCATGTTGGGGTCCCGAAGTCCAGCTGGTTGAGGTTCAAAATGAAAGTCACACCAAAGAAGGCCCCTACCTACCCTTCTGGAAAGGACTGTCTTAGAGAGTGACCGTCTTTCTTCCCCAGAGGGGCATCTCGTCCAGTGAGCACGTCACCAAACTGTACACTAGGCACGTCTCTTTCCCCATCCCCTGCCCTGTGCTGGATACCACTGTTTAATTGGAGTTACTATGTGTGGCCACTGTCCCGAGGACAGGACAGATAGCTTCCAAAGTCTTCTCACACTTTCACGCAGATGGCAAGTCTCAAACACAGAGGCCGATCAGAATGGCCACGGCCCACAGATCTCTGGTCTGGCACCTCCATCACAGCCCCTTCTACCTTGTGCTAACCCTGTGCCAACTCCCTGATCTGGACAGAGGAGACGAATAACCTGGCCTGTCATCTACAGACACACCACTGTCAACAGCCTTAACAGACTGCACCACACGTAAACAGAGAAAAGCTTCTAGAAGCGCTGGGTGGTCAGGATCCTTACAAAGGACCCCTGTTCACTGGGATCACAGGGTAGGAGCCAGGGGTGAATGTGGCCACTCCTGGGTAAGTGTCCACTGAGGTCCTAGAATTCATCCGCTGTTTCAACAGGGACTGTAGGGCAGGGACAGGCTCTCCTGGGAAGATGGTGTGCTAGGGTCATGATGGTCCTAATACAAGAGGTGCACACTCCTGAAAGATGAGACTCTCCTTCATCCAAGGGGGCTAGGGGACACAGACTCTTTCAAGGAACACAGAGCACTGTCCCCACCCCTGCCCCCACCCGGGGCTTTGGCTTCCTCTCATTCCCACCTCACCCCCTAAACAGCACTGGAATGCCCTGTCCCCTGATGGGCTTCATAATGAGAAGTGCTGTCAATCACAGCTCCATTAGCCTGGACAGACTTTCACTTCCTGAAACAATTTATTGGATTCCCAGAAGCAAATGGGCCTTCTTCCTTTTCAGCTCTGTTTTTAGGGAGCTATTCAGAGGGAGTGTGTGTCCCTTCTGCCCCTGCTGGGCGGCCTTTGTTTCCTTCATTTGCTCATGAAAACAGTTTCCTGAGTTTACCTACCTCCTCTGTCCGGGTTTCCCCAGTGTTTGCCAAAACTTTTCCCCTCCACTGTTCAGCTGCCACACAAAACCCACCAGCTGTTTCCAGCTACTGAACCAGGGAGGGAGCTGTGAATTTTATTTGCAGATTTTTGGAGGGAGGCAGGGCAGGGGCTGGGGGAGGGGAAATGCACATACTGGAAGAAATTAAATTACTGCAGAGAAAGAAAGGAAGGAAGGAAGCAAGAGTGGGTGCCAGCGGTGCCCTCCAGGTCTGCAACCCCAGTGCCTTGCCTTGCCCCACCCTGGCCTCCCGTCCCTCTCACTCCCCAAGAACTTAACCAGCTCTACAGAGCACCTCAGATGTCCCTGCTGGACTTTCTCCTGTGAGTTGTAACATTTTTGGACTATATTCATTACATTTGTAAGATCTATGCAGCTGATGATTGAAGTTTGGCTCTGATAAAATTTCCAACTATTTAAAAAAACCATGTCAGCTACAATTAAATAGCTGCCCAAAGAGTCTGAAAGATCAGCTCTTGGTTTCTGAACTGAAAAAGAGGATCTGAAATTGCATAAAATAATATTTTTCTTCTGCTGCTCTTCTTTCAGAGTAATGTACATTGTGCAACTGCTCCTGAGCAGTCGGAGACGGTGTCCTTGAAGCATAAATCAGTTTAACTCCTAACCTGGGAAAGCAGGCTGCAGGAGCAGAGCGCTGGCCCGCCTTCTGAGAATTCCAAGTCAATAGTAAATTGGGGGGCACGTTAGTGCCGCTGAGATCCAATCAGGGTAAAATTATGCAGCCATGTAAGAAATAATATCTATTAGGCTAATTTAATCACCGAATACTTTACAGATGAATTAGAATTTAGAATCCAATTATTTCCAACATTCGGACTGTCAGAGCCTGTGTCTAGGCAGGAGGAGGAAAAAGCCGGGAAGATCACGGTAGCCTTTTAAAGACGCAGTAAATGGAATGGACCCTCTCCTGCTCCCCCCGGCAGGGAGCCCAGCAGAGAAATGACAAGTCTGATCAGGGTTTTTGCCATCACATCACCCCACCCCACAGGGGCCCAGGATGCTGGGATTCCTTATCCCTGATGGACAGCCATTGTCCCCACCAAGAACCCAAACAAACCCCCAGGAGACCTCTTCTCTGAGCTGAGGCTGCTAAAAATCAGCAGGGTGTCCCCAGGAGCCACTCTAGGAAACAGAGCATACCCTCTGCAGTGTGGGACCCTGTCTATGCCCTTCCCAGACCCCTGCTCCCTGGAAGGTGCATTTCTCTTTACTGAAGTAAAGGTTGTCTGGGAGAAATGCGGGTCAGCGGGTGGGGGTCGGGGGAGGTCAGGAGCCTTTGGGAGGTAGAGCAGGTCCCGCCATGCTGTCTGCTGCTCTTCGTGTGGGGAAACTGAGGCCTGGGAAGGAAGTCCAGCACTAGAGACCAAGCTCATCTGGGTGAGAGTCCAGCTAGCCTGGGAGAGCATTCCTCTCCAGACAGGTCCAGCCAGCCAGCCTGTGTGGCAGAAAGGGGGGAACTCTCTGATGCGTGTGTTATAGGGGTGTCTTTTCTTCTCTTTATTTCTGGGCCAGTTCAGGACTTGGATGAATAGTTCTTACAACGAATATTTGAGTTTAAAAATGGAAAGAGATTTGTTCCAGGGCTTCTGTTATTTAACTCTCAACAGAAATTTTTCTAAAAGAAAATGGCTGAAAAATGAACCTCTCTTCTTTTTGGGGGGCATGCTACATTTGCAATTTTCAGGAACCTCCCGCATTTCTAGTAGAGTAGGAATGTTAGGGAGAACGCGCCACTAACGATTCATTCCAGATGATCCTTACAGCGTAAAATGAACGAATGTACCTTGAATTTACATTTTAATATGCTCAGGTCACAGGGCTGGCCATCAACACTGAGTCCACTTGTGTAAGTTTACGGTGGCCATGAAGACCCCAGCTCTTCAGCAGGGCAAAACTCCCATGAGCCACCATTAGGGCAGTTACCCATGGGGCCTCTCCAGCCCATTCCAAAGGAGGAGGGGACTCTGTGTTTATAGGCCATTGGGGTTTTTATGGTGGGGTACTTCCTGCCTGGCTGAACTGAAGGTGCAATCCTGCACTTTGTGTCCTCCTCCCGTTTTCTTCCACCTGGCACACAATGCACCCATATTATTCCTTTAATTACTGAGCTGGGCGGCCTTGGTCCCTCTCCACCAGGGTATTTGTGTGTGCTCGCGCGCGTGCGCGCATATATCCACATTTATCTCTTTGATTCATTTAATTGAGGGCAGGGCATGGGTTAGGATCTCAGCAGAGGCTCTCCTTGTTCTGGGATGATTTACTGCACTCTTGAAAACACCTGTTCATTAATTTATCTTTTTTGCAAGAAAAAAAAAAACTGACAACACTGTTTCTTGTTCAATGCATTAGCAAATCTTCTTAGATGTCAAATAGAACCCCCCCATTATTAAAAGAATAAAATTCCATTTAAGAATAATCATAAGATGGGCTGGGCTGTGGCTCAGCAGTAGAGCATTCACCTGGCACGTGCAAGGCCCTGGGTTCGATCCTCAGCACCACAAAAAAAACAACTAAATAAAATAAAGGTTTGTGTCCAACTACAACTAAAAAATAAATATTTAAAAAAGAATAATCATAAGAAAGCTTCCTAAATTTGGGGGTGATGATCTTCCCAGTAGGCATTTGTGTGCATGCACGTTCATGTGCAATTCTCAGGGTGACTTCCTAGTGATGGGCACGCTCAACACAGGAAAGGCAAGTTGCTAGCTGAAAATAAACAGGCTTTTGTGGGCTGGGGTTGTGGCTCAGTGGTAGAGCGCTTGCCTAGTATGTGTGAAACCCTGGGTTCGATTTTCAGCACCACATGTAAATAAATCAATTAATTAAATAAAGGTCCATTGACAACTAAGAAAATGTTTAAAAAATAAACAGGCTCAGGGCTGGGGTTGTAGCTTAGTGGTAGAGCGTTTGCCTAGCACATGTGAGGCCCTGGGTTCCATCCTCAACACCACATAAAAATAAATAAAATTAAGGTATTGTGTTTGTCTACAACTAAAATAAAATATTAAAGTGGAAAAAACCCAGGCTCTTTAAAACAACAGAAGAGTCAGTTGCAGCATTTCTGCACCAATTTTGGCAGGTTCACACAATAAAGCCCCTTCTCCATGACACAGGACAGCAGCTTTTCATCTTCCCTTTAGAGAAGCGTCAACCGTGGACGCCGTGCTAGGAGCCCCTGAGGAAGGCAGCGCTTCCGTAGGAGACGCCAACTTCTAGCACACCAGGCCCCTCGCTCCAGGGATGCACAGGCTCACCCGGAGAGCCCAAGACCAAGGCCACTGTGACCAAGGATGGCTACTTCCTAGGCAAGTCCGCGAGCCTCCTAAGGAGGGTGAAGCCCCTTCCTTAACAGGACAGAGGTGGGCCAGGGGCCACCGCAGCTGCACTGTCTGCCCTCCGCAGCTTTCGGGAGGTGCTTTCCTTTCTGGAGGGATCGATGCCGAGGAGCAGCTCTGCCTCCTGCAAACCCGTGGGCAGCAGCCGCGTGGCAGGACCTGGTCGTCAGCTCCCGCCACACGCCTAATTAATGACCCTGCTGGTCGCAGCTGGAAGAGCCGAGCTGGGGGTGATTAATTAAATTAGCTGGCAGAGGAAATTACAGTGGAAAAGCCAAAGTTTGATTGCTCCATAATTAACCGCAGTGCAAATAATATCTGCATCTATAACTTCCAGCGATGAGATCAGAAGCCAATTGAATCTGGCACTGATTGAAGCTGTAAATATCCTGTGGTGAAAAATGATAGGTTTGTTCTAGAGGGAAAACTTAGAGAAATGGACATCTAGCAAATGGGATCAGGGGAGAAGGGCACCAGAGGAAGCTGCGGGAGGAAGCTTACCTTTCATACTGCCTTTTCCCAACATTAAAACAACTCTTTTTTCCTATTTCTTTTGGATTAGTGACGAGGCGTGCGCTCCTCTATATCCTGTCTCCACGTTTCAGATTTGACTTCCCATGCACGGAACCTATGCTGGGGTTCCATCCCCTCTCTCATTCCAGGGATTAAAACCCAATTCTAAAATAATTCCATAGGCTAATAGGAGGGGACTGCTTTTATCTCCCCGAGAAGAAAAAGAATGTTCTATTTAGACCATCAAATGCGGGCACTATTGCTGCTCCTCTGGATAATGACATTTTTTTTCCTTCTTCGTAACAATTTCATGACCAAAATGCGGTTTCATTAGCAATAGGATTCTACTTAAAAGAGAAAAAGTATTTTATACGGATAATTGCCTTGCAAAAAAACCCAAAGAACTTTCTACAGATGGAAACATTACTTTTTCTACCGTCCACGTATTTTCACTGGTGAATTGTTTCAGGGCCAAAGGAGTGCCACCCTATCAGAGGAACTCTGAGAGTAAGGGCTTGGTGGCACTGGGGCAGGGATGTGGCTTCTTCCTGCTGCTGGTCAATAACAACTTGCCCCCATCTTGACAGTGAGAAGCTTGATTCACCAAGCGGAGGAAGCACTGCCGGCACTGAAACGCAGCATGAAGAGGGTCCACGGTTCTAATGGAGTGTGGTTCAGATGTGCATGCCCGGGCACCTCTCTACTGAACTGCACAACCCCACAGTGGTGGACGGAAAGTCCTGGCACCCTCCCTCTTTTTTAAAATAAGAAAGCTGAGGCCCTGGGTGGTAAGTGGCATGGCACGAAAGGGCCCAGGTCCTGTGCCCAGTGTCTTCAATCTGGCCGTGACCCTCCTTCTGATTCTACGTGGTTCTGCCGGCAACAGGGGCTCTATCTGCACCTTAGAGAGAGATGTATCCACAAGCACCACAAATATGAATGGGAAAAAATGAGCAGGCAGGGTTGTGACTGTCATGGGGTTGGCAACATGGGCTACAGCATCAGAGAGGACAGAATAATGTGGTAGACAGGGTACTGGCCGCCAAACACGTCCACGTCCCACTCCCCAGCACCAGTTACTATGTGACCCCAACACAGCACTGTAACTGCAGATATGTTAAGTCCAGGGCCTTGCGGGCTGAGGTGATCTGGGATCACCTGGGTGGCCCAAGAAAATCACAAGCCTTCTTGTGAGATAGAGGGTTGCAGTCCAGTCAGAGGTGTGGTGATGAAGCCAGGGTCAGAGTGGGGCAAGGCCAGGGCCAAGGTAAGTGGGCAGCCTTGGGAGTCGGGGAGAGCCTGCGAAGCCACTGCCTTGGCCCTCTAGGAGGAACCCCGAGAGTGGCCCCACTTTGAACTTCTGACCTCCGAGACTGGGATAATTAATCTATGTGACTGCAAATCACAGAGTGCATGGTCATTTGCGAGGTCAGCAGGAGGGATCTCATGTCCACACCACGAAGAAGAGCAGGTTAAAAGCTGGGGTGGGTGGAACACGGTGACACGGCAGGGGCTGGCCTTGGTGGCAGTCTCCCTCTTGGCCGTGCAGTCTCCAGAAAACCCCTTCCCTCGGCCTGGAACTCCACAGGCCCCAAACTGTCAGCTGCCAACAGACAAGGGGGCTCCGGGTCTCTGCAGACGGACCGCAGAAATGGCCACCTGGTCCCTGAGCGCCTGTGCCGGGGGGAACCGCCTCCCACCCCAGGGAAGGTGAGATGGCTGATGAGCAGTGGGAACTGATGCTCTCGAGGCTCACAGCCTCCTGGATGTGAACGGCATCTTGCTTTCATTTTCTAGATCCCGTTGAGAAGGGAGCACAGGCCTGGACCAGGAGCACAGCTCCACCAGCGCCCTGGCTCTCCCCGGGCGGGTGCTCTCGCAGACTTGCGCAAAATGCTTCTCTTCTCCAGATGAACGTCAGATTTACTCACAGATTTCAAACGGCCACACTGATGACCAGCTAACTCGCATCGCTGCTCTGGGGATGTGACGGGACCTGGGAAGGCCCGTGAGGTCTGGGGAGAGCCTGACGGGAACAGGTCCACCCTGGCAGCCAAGGAAAGTTCCCATGTGGGCGTTCCCTGGAGTGAGGGTCTCCCTGGTGCCCACTAAGGCCACACCGTTTAGCCCTGGCTATTTCCAGGGCTGAAGAAGCCCAGTAGGTCTCACATTTACCTGGCAGCTGTGAGACCCAGGCCCAGGGCAGGGCCCAGGCTCCTTGTCCTCAGCCCCTGGAATCCAGCTCGCTGTTCTGCGGGCCTCGGGGAGGGTAGCAGGGGGCTTTTGTGCCTCTGGGAGCTGGGAGCGGACACTGCCTGCTTTTGCCTAGTGTTTTCTTGAAACACTGAAGCCCCCTGGGGTGGAGGCGGGCAGTACTAAGTCTTTTTTTCCTTAACAGCTTTATTGTGGTGTCATTTACATACCATAAAATTCTCCTGTTTTAGATACACAAGACAGTTCTGTGGGGTCTTTAGTAAACCCACTGAACTGGGACACCACGGGTAGGCTCTGGTTTTAAGACCATTTCTACCATCGCAAAAGGTTCAGCCTGCCCATATGAAACCCCTGACTCCACGTCCGGCTGCTCTGTCTCCGTGGTGTGGCCTTTTCTGGACACTCCGTGCACAGAGAATCACGACCCGCGGGCCTTTTGTGTCTGGCTTTTCTCCCTGAGAACTCGGTCTTAATGTTTGGTCCGTACACTGTCAGGGAAATGGAGACAGGAATTTGAAATAAAAGAGCAACCTGAGAGTGCTCTGCACACCAGGAGCTTTGGGCCACTGTGACGGGGTCAAGGCGTGTTTCCCACAGGCTATTTTGGTTCACAAATCCTTCCACATGGAGGGTGGGCTTCATGTGGACTTTTATCAAGAGCGAATGAGCTCCTCTGATGTTCACAACGGACTTGAAATTGTTGAGTTTAAACTTATGAAAGTTAAGAACAGCCTGGGCTGGGCCCGAGAAAAAATGACCACTACCTGGCAGGAGTGTACAGTGGACACCAGCCCCTCAGCCTCTGTCCCCCTGAACCCAGCGACCAGGCTGCCCCCTTCCGCACGGGCTGCTAGGGCCCTTACGTGGACAATCTGAGAGGCCACTTTCCTTGGTGTCTTTGTCTGTACTCCAACACGCCAAGGCCACGTCTGGGCCTGTATGTTTGGTAGACAGGTGTGCCTGTGCAGCTGCGTGTGGGAGCGAGAGAGGAGGAAATCCAGACTTCCAAGCTCCAGGGGGCTCCTGGGTGGTGTCCCTGCTCAGCTGCAGAGGACACCGAGGTCACGAGAAGGCAAGTGGCTGACCTGTGGCTATCTCACTGGGGTCCTACTCTGTCAGCCGGCGGAATGCACAGTACACCCTGGACAGGACTCACTCTCAAGGGCATCGGGGTGAGCCGCTAATGAAGACTGCCACTGGATCTCTAATGAGCAGGGGGCCGTGCTGTGCAGGGCTCTCTGCAAGTCAGATCACGGCCTGTGTCCCTGGGAAGACAACAACCTCCTCACAGAGGCCTGGGGTTTCTTCAGGAAGCTGGAACGCTGGGCAGATGGCGGCTCAGACTAGGTTCTCTCAAGCCTGGAGGGGGGCTGAGCTGCTGCCCTGCAGGCATAACAAAGTGAACATGGCCCTTTGTCCCTCCTTACACACAACTCTTCCACCAAGAGCTGATGTAGCAAAGCCCTCACCAGAAGCCAAGAAGATGGTGGTGCCATGCTCTTGGATCTCCTGAACTGTGAGCTAAACAAATCTTCTTATAAAACTCCTCAGCCTCAGGTATTTTGTTATAGCAACAGAAAACAAAGACGGCCTTTTACCAAACTGTACCTCAGGCACTGTATCCAGGTAGCAATGCAGTGCAGCTGGGGCACAGGCCGGTGAGAGCACCGCATTCACAGACCTGGGTATGACAGTGTCACACACTAGAGCTACCAACAGCCTGAGGGGGCTGACATTCTCATCTTCCTGGTACAGAGGACGACAAGGTCCTAACAGACGAAGGACCTTACCCGAGTTCCACTGGCGCTTGAGGGAGCCTTCACTCGGGCTCTGCAACAGCAACATGTGCAATTATGTGACACTGGACTGCTCCCCTGGCTAGAGTAGGTGCGGGGCATGTGGGGTCTGGGCATGTGGGCGGGGAGCCTGGCGAGGCCTGAGGGATAAGCATGGAGACCCTCACCCTCACCCTCACCTCATCTGTCACGCCCTGGCCTGTGGCTCATGTACTAGGGAGAGCGGTGGAGTGTACCCAGGACCTGGGGCCCATCTCCCTAGGGCTTTCTGTCCTCTGAGCTGCTTCCCAGCAGGTATGGGCTGCAGCAGCTCCTTCCCGGATCCCGCCCTCTGCCCCGCCTCACTCCGCCTCACTTAACCCAGTTGTCCCAGGCTGACTCACCACAGCACCTGGGGACCTTCTGGGACTCTGGTCAGTCACAGTCTCTGGACGGTGGGACTCTGGGAGAGGCTGCCATGGCTCCTGGAGCTCCCAGGACTCCAGAGAGCGGCCAGAGCCCAGACAGTTCTGGGGAACCTATTAGACACACAGATTCCCCGCTCGCCCTCAGGCCTGGGGAAGCAAGGCCTGGTGCTGGGGCCCCGCCTCTGGGTCTTAGGAACCCCTCCAGGTGACGCTGAGCATCAGCTCGCTGGAGAAAGAGCCCCTGAACCCGGGAGGTGCTGGCCTCAGGCTCCAGGGAAGTGTCCTGCGGGCACTCCAGCCACTGTTTACCAGCATCCCCGCCAGGTGGAGACAAGCAGAACGCTTACAGCCACTGCCAGACGTCCTGGGTGGGCGCGGGGTCAGCCCAGGTGGGAATGGGAGCTTGCTGGAGGTAAGCCACCCCCCACCCAGTGAAGTGGAAATGGCTGTGGGGAGGGGCAGGGCCAGGCTCCATGGGAGCACCCGGTGGCCCAGGCGTAAAGGGCTACAGTTTGTAAAGGCCATCAGGTGGCTGAGGTAGACCCACCCTGGAGGCCCGACTCTGGGCCTCCTCCACTGGCCACGAAGAAAGAAAGACAAGTTTTGAGGACTAAGTGGCTTCCATGAGCCAAGCTGCTGTGGTGGACACTGAGACCAGGCTGCGTGATGACCACTCCCAGGATATTGGTGAGACTTGATGTGCGAGCATCACTTTAAGGTCCTTGGGAGGGACCAACCCAGGACACGCGACCTCTGCGTGGCCCAGAGCCAAGAAGTCCTAACCTGACATCCATTCCCACAGCACTCTGCAAGATGACAGGGCAGTGCCACTGTCCTGGCCAGCAGCCCAGGTCTACGACGTCCAGATGGGGACCACAGCCACATGTGGCCACTGGACACCAGACGTGGCTGGACCACGTGGAGCGCTCTGTGGAGTAACATCTGATTTCCACAGCTTGGTACAAAGAAGAACATCGATACCTGCCTAATACTTTTTTATATGGATCAATATGTTGAGGTGACATTTTAGTGATACTGTTCAACGAGTTACAGTTTCGGAATTACTTTGACCAGGCCCTTTTGACTTTTTAACAGGAGTACTAGAAAATTGAGGAGTATACTGCACAGCCTGGCTGGACAATGCCGCTGCAGACGGGCTCGGCCGGTGGGAATTAGAGGGGGAATGGAAGGCTCCGGGGCCTCTTCCTGCAGAGGAAGGCACTTTGATCCACCAACAACCACAGGACAGTTGGGTTTGTTTTTTCCCAGTGCTGGGGTGGAAGCCAGGCCGTGAGCATGCTAGGCAAGGCTCAGCCACCGAGCTGCAACCCAGCCCTGGAGTCTGTAAGGAGACTAGCTCTCTCCTGGAGACGGGCAGGGATGCCATTTGAAGAACTGCCTGGAGTCTGTGACAATTCTCAGTTCTTGACAATGGCGTGCAATTCCAAAATCTGGCTTGTTTTCTAAAGCAGAGGAAAGTTGTGGGCCAGCTGGGCACAGCTGGGGTGCTCCAGGGTATGCAGTTTCTGGAGACCCTGATTGGGACTGAGCCCCAGAAGCTCCCTGGGTACAAGGTGCCCCCCCCCTTTTCTTCTGTATTGCCATGACTAAAGCTCCACAACTGGACAAGTGGCTCCCCAGGTTCCCCGCAGAAGGCCCTCAAGCTTGCCTGGGCAGCCTCAGCTGTCCCCCTTGCAAGGACTGATCCCTCCCAGAGAGGGCAGGACCTCTGGGGTGCTGTCAGGAAGCCCCTGTCCCCCACGTGGGCTGTGACTTGGGTGGCTGTCCCACACAGCCAAGGCTTTCTGTGTCTCAAACCCAATCTGTTGGACCCTTCAGACCCTGCATGCTTGGCTTGAGTGATTCTTTGATCGTCTAGAAAGATCCATGGGGACAAGGCCATTGGTGCCGAAGGCATGAGCCTGCAGCCCTCCAAGCTCGTCTCCCCCCACTCTGGCAAGGCCCTGGGTTTCTTTAGCAGTTACTATTTGTCCCAGAGACACAGTTTTCTCTATTTCACTTTAAGCTTCAGAACATGTGGTCCCTGAGTTTTCACATCTCTCAAAATATGTGATCTATTTTATTCTCTTCTCTATGGAGAAGCAATTTACAAAACCTGCCACTCACTCATTTAGACTGTGAAGTTCAATGGTTTCAGTATTTCTCAGAGTCATGTAACCATCATGACGATCAATCTCACAACATTTTCATCTCAACAACGACAATGATCACAAACTCGTCAGTAGTCACCCTCCATTTCCCTGGTGCCTCTCTGCCCCCTCCCCCACCCTCACCCCCAGCAACACCCATCCACTTGTCCTTATGGTCCTGCCAATCCTGGACATTTCCTATCAGTATCATACAACAGGACTCTTCTGGGCCTGGCTTCTTCCACTTAGTGTCCTGTCAAAAGTTCATTCTTAGGCTGGGGCCGGGGCTCAGTGGTAGAGCGCTTGCCTAGCATGTGCGCGACACTGGGTCTGATCCTCAACATCACATAAAAATAAATAAATAAAATAAAGGTCTGGTGTCCAACTGCAACTAAAAAACAACAACAACAAAAAAAAACGGTTTATTTGTGTAGCAAGTGCCAGGAGGCCACTCCTCTATGGTGCTGGATACTATTCCATTGTGTGGCTGGACCCCACTCTGTTCATCCATTCACTGGTGGCTTGTTTCCACCTCTTGGCTCACACGAACTATGCTGCTACGAACACTCACGGACAAGTGTCTGTGCAGTCACATGCTTGCCTTTGTCCTGGGTATGTACCTAGAAGTGGACCTGCTGGACCATACGGCAACTCTCCAGTTATGTTGAACCCTTTGAGGAACCTACTCATGATCTTGCAGATGCTCCTCACCTGTCAAGAGTCCTTCAGAACTAGCCTGACAGTTTAAACACAGCTCATTCGCATGAAAGCTGCCTGTACCACAGCCTGCGGAACAGAGTGGCCAGGCCTTCTTAGGAACGAGGAAACGGAGGTGTGGGGAGGCAGGCTCCGGCTGCGTGGCTCCCATGCGTGGCTCGAGCAAGGGCTCGAGTCCAAGGGGTGCTTCCTCCTAACTCAGGGCTCGAAGCACAGGCCAGGCCAGCAGCTGCCAGGGCTCTGAGAGCCACTGGGAGCAGACAGGCGCGCCCTTGGAGTGGCCCATCCACTCGCGCTACGAGAAAGGCACGGGCATGCCACTCATGCTGGCGACACCCCCTGTCCCTCTCAGGCTTCCATCTCACAGATGTTTTGAGAAAAATCTAACCAAACATTTAAAATGGCAGAAAATTACAAAATAAAGATAAGCAATAAATAAAAATAGATCAGACTTTGATCCTCTAGAAATAGTTTAAATGAACATTTTGGGTGCAGGTCTGATATACTTTTT
The DNA here is from genome assembly GCF_021218885.2 of Marmota monax. Classification (NCBI taxonomy): domain Eukaryota; kingdom Metazoa; phylum Chordata; class Mammalia; order Rodentia; family Sciuridae; genus Marmota; species Marmota monax. The sequence goes on along the minus strand of NW_026695238.1, from coordinate 17,395,877 downwards.
TTTTAAAAAAAAAACCTTTTATTTATTTTTTTAGTTGTTGATAGACCTTTATTTTATTTATATGCAGTGCTGAGAATCGAACCTAGTGCCTCACACATGCCAGGAGAGTGTGCTACGGCTGAGCCCCAGCCCCTGATATACTTTTAATTGATTTTACTGTGACCGTCTGTCCATGCCATTACATTTTCAGCTGCATCATATATAATGGTTAAAATGTCACACTATATACCACGTATTATAATCATATGTAAATACTTATATATTTATATCAACATGATTGTGTAATGTACATAATTATAATCATATAAATATATAATGGAAGTGTAAACAATATTTATATGCTAAAGTGATTATTCACTTATTTTTTATTTTTATTTTTTTTTGCTTCATTTAAAACTTCTACTCACATAAGCAATGATGCAATTGAGTACTTTTGCAAATAACCCTCTCTTCACACACCCTTCATTTTTTAGGATAAATGTGAAAGAAGGGTGGCTGGGTCAAAACCCATGTCATTTTAAAGGCTGAGGATTCAGAGTGCCAAGTTCCTTCCAGGAAGGTCTCCTCAAGCTCCTCTGTTACCAGCAGAGCAGGGCCAGGCTGGGGGGTGGGGGTACAAGGCATTGCCATGCAACCCTGGCCAGCACTGAGGATTATTAGGCTTAAGAAACAACAAAAAAATTTTTTTCCCATTAGATGTTTCACACTGATATGAGCCAATTATCTGATTTCCGTAAGAGCCACTCCATGTTACGGGAATGCACCCAACGTGCCCTTCTCCTGTGAGTAGACCTCAAGAGTCTCATGGCTGTGACTTGGGACCGGAGTGAGGCTCCCTGGGGATGGCTGTTCCTCCTTGGCTTCCCCGAGTCACATGTGACAAATACTCATACTGCCACCTCACTCGCTAGATCCCAGCATATCCTACAAGACACACAGGAGGTCACTGCTCTGAGAGATGTGCCCTCCCCAGAACCAGGGAGACGTGACCTCAGTCTACTCTTCAGCTGTGCCACTCTCAGCCCTGGCCACGTAACTTGGTGACAAGTACCAAGCACTGTTTCCCATGACTTGTCTTCCCTGGGCTTCACCTGGTTCCAGGCATTACTGCAGACACTGAGGCAATGTGCCAGTCACCTGATTTAGGATACTGTAGCAAACAGGACACACACACACTACAACTCCCAGGGAATCAGGCGGGCTAGGCAAGCTCTGTCACTGAGCTACACCATCAGAAACTGCACTGTCCTTTTTAAGCTCAAAGTGTCTGATTCTTAGGAAAAGTCAACGTTTCCTAAAAACAAAGAAACAACAACAACAACAACAACAATAACATGTCGTTTATGTACAATTGAGACCTTGATCTGGAAGATGAGGAATTCGGCACTGTTTTGCACACACTGCTCATTTAATTCTCAAGGTCAGTGTTAGGAGGCAGGTGCTACACTTGTCCCTCACTTTGTAGATGGTGCAGGTGAGGTGCAGAGAGGTCCAGCACCCAGCCCCACACAGGAAGGACTAGATGGGACCTTGCCAGTTTAACCCAAGTGGAATTCTGCATCCTGACACTGAACCAGAGCCCCAGGGACCGCGCTGGCTGCACAGCAGGCTCCTGGGCCTCAGAGTCAGGGAACATGGGTTGGGAGCCTCCATGTCTTCAGACATTCCCTTGTAACCACAGACCAGCAGAAAACATGCCATTGGCAGATACATAAAGCTCTTCAACTGTGTTTTTGAGTGATAGAAGCCAGGCACAATACATGCACCACCCAATTTCATGTATATGAATTTTTAGAAGAGGCAAAACTAACTTGTCGATCCATGGCTGCTCTGAACAGGGAGGACAGCCCGGAGGGGGCACTAGGGGATTTCTGGGTGATGGAAATGTTGTTAATACCTACTAATGTAGGTGTCAAACTACCCTGACTGCATACTCAGGATCTCTGCAGGCACTAAGTGAATTTTACCTCAATATAAATCTTTTTAAAATCTCAGGGGCTGGGGATGTGGCTCAAGCAGTAGCGCGCTCGCCTGGCATGCGCGGGGCACTGGGTTCGATCCTCAGCACCACATAAAAATAAAACAAAGATGTTGTGTCCACTGGAAACTAAAAAATAAATATTAAAAAATTCTCTCTCTCTCTCTCTTTTAAAAAAAAATCTCAGAAAAACATACCACCTTCCCTGGGTAAGCTGATTACAACAGTTCACGATTTAGCACAACCATCTCAAAAGGATGGTGTGACTTGGGATGTTTAGAACAAAGAATCCGAATCACTGCCATGACCTCTGCACATTCATGGACCCCAGGAGGCCGGAGCTCGGCGAGCCCGCGGGCCTAGTGAACACCAGGTCTGTGAGGCGCATGGCCCCTTCACAGCGTGAGAGGGCGCCTGCGATGAGAAAGGCAGGGTCCACCTAACGACAGGGAGAAGGGTTTTCAGGAGGCCTGGACAAGTGGGGCCCTGAGAGGACATCCCACAGGGCCACTGGCAGTGGCTCTTGCGTGGCGGGCTGCACACTGACCACAGTGCCACCCTGGCCACTAGAGAACCACTGCTCGGAATCTCAGCAGCAGAGCTGTGGGAAAAGGCCATGAAGACTTGGAATTTCATATTCAATCGCACAGGGACTTTCCTAGCAGAGCAGGGGCTTGGCGGACAGCACAGGGCTTTGGCAGGCCTGCTACAACAGGCCTTGGAACGCGGGTCCTGGCCTTTCATTTAGCTGGCAGTCCCACTGGGTAGCACTGAGCTCTTCAACGCCACATGAGACCACCAGCAAGAGAGCCCTGGGTTTGAAGGCCATCCCAGCAACGACGGGCCCGACACCCTGCCTTGGCAACAGGATTTTGTTGCAAACATGCACATTAAAAGTGTGAGTCCTCCCTTCAATCACCCCTGCAGCCCACCGTGGGCAGAAGCGCCCATCGGCAAGTGCCCGGCACAGTGCTGGCAACGTGTCTGCAGAGGTTTCTGGGCTGCCTGTGAACAGCACATTTAGGGTAGTTTTCTTTGATGGCTGCTTCACAGCCAGATGAAAACCAGCCCGGGGCTGAGAGTATTTCAGAAATAAAACGCATCCCGAGAATGTGGAGTAACAAGCAGACAGCGACGACAGGGGGCCGGGAGCCGCGGAAGCCGCCTCGACCCCTCCTAACTCAAAGCCGGGACGTGCTCCGGGTGAGTGAGCTATTCCACTTCCCCTGGCCTGGCCACTTCAAACCCCGAGTGGAAATGCCGGGAACAGAACCTTTCAAGGCGGCTAAAACCAGGCAGCATCTCCACGGAGTCAGAGCGGCAGCCGTCACACCCCTGAGGCTGCAGCTGCCCGTCTCACTGCCCACCCCGGGAAGGCGGGCCCCTGCTCTCCGTCTGTGCCAACCACTAGCCTGAAGGCTGGGAAGCGCTGGGAGGAGCTCGCCGGCCTCCCTCTGCCACTCCCTCCACTGTCCTGCGCTGGGGCTCTGGGGTCGCTTTGAAGCCTGTTGGGATCAACACGGACGTTTCATCCGTGGCTCCTTCCTAAGGTGATATGCTCAGTGGGCTGCAGGTGAGGACAATGGCCTTAGTGTTTCCTGGGACCCCAGGGCTCAGGAACTGGCCCCCAGGAAGACAGTGTAATTAGCACTGGCAGCTGGGGGCACACAAGGCCAGAGGTTAGGTCCCTCCTGCCGACAAAGTGCCACCACACCTGTCCCATCGATGGCCACAAAGCCCCTCAGAGCTGTAACTCCCCCAGAAAAGGAAGGACGGCCCCCAAAGCCACTGGAGTACAGGGCCCCTGCTGACCTGGGCCACTGTGGCTCTCCATGCTCATGGGCAGCACAGGGGCTCTCCAAGGCCTGGGGGATGAGAGGAGAAAGGCAAGGGGCTGGAGGGACTCAAGGTGTCAAGGGACCTCGGACCGAGGCTCCTTGGCCCCCACAAATGGCTCAACTCACAGCATGCTTGGGAGTCCGAGGGCTTTGTAAGGGGGCAGGAATTGACTGGTGCAAAGACTGGCCTTCACCTTGCCTGACCATGCTCGGCAGCCTCCTCTCCAGCTCGGCTGGTGGTCAGCGTGTGGGCTCCCCCTGCACCTCAGAAGCCCTGCAGGGCAGCTGGAAGCAGATGCGTAGTGCTGGGCTCAGAGTGGCAGGCCCGTGGGAGGGGATGGTCTTTCCCCTGCACCCCCATCTGGAGCCGCTAGGCTGCCCACATCTGAAGCACAGAGCCTAAGAGCGCTGGGGCATCCAGTGGCTCAGGTGCCCCCCTGGGCCAGGAGTTCCAGGAAAAAAGGCAGGAAGTGATACCCATTCTGAAAGTTTCCAACCCAAAGCAGGAAGGGGCAAGGGGTGCAGAGACTGGGTGGGCAAGCGTGCCCAGGGTCACCTGGTGCACTGCCCCCACTGACAGGAAGCACCTTCAGGGGAAGGCAGCTGCAGCTCGGCAGAGACCCGCAGGCACTGACCCACCCAGCGACGTCCAGGACAAGTCCAAGTGCACACTTCCTGCCCAGCTCGAAGCAACCTGGCGGGAGGGAGCCTCGTCTGTGCACGGTTCCCCACCATGGCAACCTGACACGCGGGCTGGAGGACGTCTGGGGAAGGGGCCTGTCCCACGGATTCCTTGTCCTCCTCCCACAGGACGCCAGAGCACATCTTCCCACTCGGCGTGACACTCGTCCTCAATGATGCCACCCCCACCGAGAACTTCCCCTCTAGGTCCTGGTCATGGTGCCGAAGAGCCTGGTGCCTGGGTTCCGAGCCTTCTGAGGATGACGGGCCGCTTCCTCTGTGCCTCCCCGGGTCTCTCCTGCTCCCCTGGCACATCCGCAAGGGGCTGGGGTGCCCATTTCACAGTGGACAAGACGGAGGCCTGGGCTGTTGGGCAGAGGGAGGACTCAGCGCGGCCCCACAGCTGCTGCTCAGCCCTCTCCAGCCACCTTCCAAAGCTTCCACAAGGAGGAGGAACCTTTATGCTTGTTTTCCTGGTCTAAGCTTTAAAATAGAATTCAGAAGGCACCTTTCCTGATGCAAAGTGCCTTAAGGAACTCATTGTTAGGACACAGTGTCTGAAGTGACAGGCGCAGTGCCGTGGGGCAGAGTGTCACTTCTCACCCAGGGACCCCGCCGCCCCTTGCTTTGTCAGGCAGCTCTCTCAAGACCTACTCTAATCAGGAAGAAAACCAGAGCGTGGGCCACGGGTCCGTCCGAGACTTCCCTATTTTCCATAAGTACCAACACACCTCTTCCCAATACCAGGAGGTGACAAGGGTCAGATTGAACTGCTCCACTGTGCACATGTGCAGATTCCAACAGAGGACCCCGCCATCACGCAGAGCTCTAATAACGCACCAATAAAAAACACGGAAGGAATAAAGCACCTCTCCCACTTTTAGCATGGACCAGTGCCCCTGGGTGCCCTGTGTCCCGCTGACCCCTCAACGCATGTCACCCAGGGAACCTGCCCACCACTCATCCCTCTGCGGGGCATGGAGGCTCAGAGTGTGGGCTGTGGGGACAGGCTCCCAAAAATAAGCTGCACTTGTCCAGCCGTGACTTGGGGACTTGACTGCAGCTTTCCAAAAGGGCTCTTCTGGGACTCAGGCTCCAGGGCCCAGGTGTGCTGCGAGGTGATGGTCCTGCGGTCGCTGCCACAGCACATGTAGGACACAGAGAGCAGGGCCACCGGACACGGACCTGTGGGCACAGGGGGGATGGTCAGTGGGAAAGGCCTCCCGGGTTCAGGTCCAGGTGAAAGGCAGCCACCTTCCCCATCACTGCCAGTCTGTGACTGCTACCAAACACACGGGTCACACTGCGACGTGTCCTGTGTGCCACCAACCGCAGGACCCCACAGCACTCCAGGAATACGGCGGTCCCTTCCTCCCGTGGACGGTGCTCCCCACTGCTGCTCAGCACCCAGCCCAGGTCCTCCCAGCCCCGGGCAGCCCCTCCGGATGCTGGCTGGGGAGGTCGACCAGCTGTCCTTCACCATGTGGCGCGGATGCTGCTTCTGCTGCTCTCTAGGAACCAGGTGGGTTCCCGAGGTTCAGAATCTCCAGCACCCTGTGTGGAGTCCGACATGCTCGATACAAAGAGCACGCAGCACAGCTGCCTGAGGGCGTGAAGCAATGGCAGGACTGAGAATTTGAAAATCACAAGTGGCTTTCAAAAGCAATTAGGTTACTTGAGGCAGGAAATCACATCATACCCTCTTTTCTTTTTCTTGATGCAGTCTACTTTGCCTTAAGCATTTAAGAATGCCAGGATTCACAGGCAACAATAAGTGTTGGCGAGGATGTGGGGACAAAGGCACACTCATACACTGTTGGTGGGACTGCAAATTGTTGCAACCAATCTGGGAAAGCAGTCTGGAGATCCCTAAGAAAACTTGGAATGGAACCACCATTTGACCCAGCTGTCCCACTCCTTGGCATACACCCAAAGGACTTAAAATCAACATACTATAGTGACACAGTCACTTCAATGTTTATAGTAGCTCAATTCACAATAGCTGAACTATGAAACCAACATAAGTGCCCTTCCACAGATGAATGGATAAAGAGACTGTGGTATATATACACAATAGAATATTACTCAGCCTTAAAGAAGAATGAAATTATGGCATTTTCCAATAAATGGATGGAACTGGAGAATAATATGTGAAGCGAAATAAGCCAATCCCAAAGAACCAAGGGCCGAATGTTTTCTCTGCTATGTGGATGCTAATTCACAATGGGAGGGGGGAAGGTATTTTGGACTAGACAGAGGGGAGTGAATGGAGGGGAGGGGACATGGGGTAGGAATGATAGCAGAATGCCTTGGACATTATCACCCTATGTGCACACATGCCTACTTGACCTGTGTAAGTAACTATGCACCAGGTGCAACCAGAAGGATGAGGAGTTAGACTCCATTTATGTATGAATTGTCAAAATGCATTCTTTTCCTGTACAACTAAGTAGAACAAATAAAAAATTATGTATTAAAAAAAAAAAAATAAAGCCAGTATTTCACCTGCCACTTCTCTCTCTTTTTTTGGCTGCACTGGGAATGGGCCCCGGGCCTCTGGCATGCTAGGCTGCTGCTCTTCCAGAGTGACATCCCTGCCCTGCGTGGGCTCCTGCCATCCTCAGTCTGGTTATCGCAGCAGGTGGGTCTGGGGTCCTGCCAGGCCAGAGCCCCTTGTGGAAGCAGCTCTTCTCCTCGGTGTTCCCAGGAAGCCTTCTTTATGAGCACGTGTCTCAGGACGCCTGTGCCTGAGCCCTCAGCTGCCTCATGGCCTTTAAACAAGCTCTGGATTCCTGCAGCCGTTTCCTGAGGGGCTCGTGGTGGCCATCAGACGCCATGCTCTCTAAGTACTGGCGTGTGCCCTGTTTTGGATACAGAGTCTTCTATAGGACCATTGCTCTGTGGAGCCTTGAGACGCCACACACTTTCACGTTCAATTATGTATAATGATCCAACTTTACTTTCAGGGGGAAAAAGAAATTAAAAAGTAATAACAGCAGGGCACGGTAATGTACACCTGCAATCCCAGCTACCCAGGAGGCTGGCAAATTCAAGACCAGCCTGGGCATCTCAGCAAGACCCTGTCTCAAAATAAAGTAAAAAAAAAAAGGGCTGGGGTATAGCTCAGTGGTGGAACACATGCCCAGCATGCACAAGGTCCTGGATTTAGTCCCCAACAGCTCCCCACAAAAGTAAAACCATTTCTCAAATATTTATTGAGCACCTACTATGACTTCCCTGGGATGTCACAGAACATATTACTCTAATTCTTATTTTTACCGAATGTGTTTAGAAAGGTATAGCTTGGCAATTCAGAATAAAAATGCTTTGTCTTTCTCCGTTTGTCCACCTCACTCCCATAAAGGTTAGAAGCTCTTAAGAGGCCAACCGTGTGTCTCTGCAGCACGTGGGGTTAGGGTTGGGGCTCTTCCCATGTGCTCCAGCCAGGTGCTGCTGGCATTTTGGACGAAGCCATTTTCTGTTGCATGGAGCTGTCCTGGGTGTGACCATCCCAGGCTGAAGACCAGTTGAGGCATGAGAAGCCAGTTTTCTGCTTGGAAGCCACGCACTGGGCTTCTCTGAGGACCTCTGGGGACGGGTCCACAGGCTGCCTGGGGCCTGGGCCAAGTCATGGATTTCATTACAGCCGCTCTCCCTGGGGAGTGGTCCTCTCTGATCCCAAGCAGATGCCTCCTAACTTCATTAAGGTGGCAGAGATCAGTGTGGAGACATCCGCGGCCACCGATGGAGGTCCTGGAGAAGCCCCGCGTGTCATCACGCTGTGTATCTGTCCTCCAGGGTCACCTGTCTTTGTCCTGTATGTTGGAGTTTTCTTACGAGTGGCTCCCGGGACTGAGGAACTGCACTTCAGCCGCGATCCTCTTCCGACCCCAGGTGCGTGAGATCCTGTTTCCTGACCAGGACAGTGAACGGAGTTGCCGCTGCTGTCCCCAGCCTCTGGCCTCAGGTAGCTTCATGACAGTCAGTGTTCTGCAGCTAGGGCTGGCTTGCTTTGTCCCTCCAGCTTTGGAGGGTCTGTCCCTGAGGCCCAGAGACCTTGCCAGGAGGACAGGCCTGGACACTCAAGGCTGGGCCTCAGCTGTGCTGGGCAGTCCATGCGTTTCCCAGCCATGCGCAGCTTCTACCTCCACGACCTGAAGCCCCAGTGGTCGGGGCTGGAGGACCTCATTGTCTTTATTTTTGGTACTGGAAATCGAATGCAGGGATGCTTTGTCTTTGTCTTTTTAAAAAAACTATTTATTTTTTAGTTGTAGCTGGCCACAGTACCTCTATTTTATTTATTTATTTTTGGGTGGTGCTGAGGCTCCAACCTAGACGAGCGCCCTTGCCTGGCTTGTTCTGCCTGTTATTTCAAGGCCTCACATCTGCCCAAGGCCCAGGGGAGGGTGCTGAGCACATTCGGATGTCTGCTTCTTCCTGCTGCCCACCTTGGCTTGCAGCGGTCGGTCCTGGGTCTGCCCCTGGAATCCATCCTGGGCGCTGCCTCCCCATCCTTCCCGGCCCCTCCGGCCATGGCGCCAGGCCGTCTGGCAAAGGGGAAAGTGGGGTTCGCTTACGGACCCCTAAGGCCCTGCTTGCTGATGGTGCTCACCATGGCTCAGGCTCACGGCCCCCAGACACAGGTCCCGCCCACCCGCTGCCCTCTCTGCACGGCCTGCCCAGGGCCTGGCTCGGGGCCACTCCTCCATGGCTGCTCATGCTGGAGCAGGGAAACCACCCGGCCTGCTGCCCACCCCAGCACCTCCCCTGTGCTCACCTGTGTACTCTGCCCAAGGGCCCTCTCCTGGGGAATTTCTTCTCCTTTGAAAATTCTTCCTTGTTTTATTTTTTTAATTGACATAATTCATATACCATAAAACCCACCCTGAAAAGCAATCAATCCAGGGGTCTTGATTATGTTTACAGGGCTGTGCGACCATCGCCACCACGGAGGTCCAGATCATTCCATCCGTAGGAAACGCTCTACGCACTCGGCAGTCACTCCCCATGCCCGCTGCCCGCCCTCCCACTGCAACCTGCAAGCTCGATCTCCTTTCTGTCTGTGTGTCTGCCTACTTTGGTGCTTAGACGGAAGTGTCACACAGCATATGGCTTCCTGTGTCTTGTGTCTGACTCTTTTCACTTAGCAAGTTTTCAACGTGTGCTCACACTATAAACAAATGCATCAGCGTGGACTCTGTACCTTTTCAGGGATGAATACTATTCCAGTGTAAACGGACCATGTTTTGTCCGTGCATTCATCAGCTGAGAACCACTTCCTGGCCATTGTGAGCAATGCTGCTGTGAAGGCTCACGTATGTACATATCTTTGTATGGACCTGTGTTTTCATTTCTTAGGTATGGAGGCAGGAGAGGAAATGCTGGATCAATGGGATTCAATGTCTCGCTTTTTGAGGAAATGCCAGTCTGTTCTGCAGGTCTGAGGGTGGATTGTCTGCCTCTTTGCCAGCGCCTGTCGCGGCCGTCCTGCAGGGCGTGAAGTTGTGTGGCAGCATGCTTTCCTTACCAGGTAGAGACGTCAGGCACCTTTCCATGGGCTCACTGAGGAGTTCAGATCTTCTTTGAAGAAATGTCTATTTCATTCTGCCAATTTAAAAACTGGATCGTCTGTCTTCTCCTGTTGAGTTGTAAGCAGTCTCTCTACATTATGGAGACCAGGCCCTCACCAGATATATGATTTTCAGAGATCTTTGCTTCTTCTTTTCACTTTGTTGATAATGCCTATTGAAATAATGAATTTTTAGATTTTGATGAAATCCGATTTATTTTCTTTTTCCTTGTGTTGCTGGTGGTTTAGATACATCCACCCCCCACCCCACTCTGACATCACAAAGATCTACCGTGGTTTCTCCTATAAGTTTCATAGTTTCACTCTTTGCACTGAGGTCTCTGATTCATAGGAGTTAATTTGCAAAAAGCATGATTTCGCGGTCTATCTTCTTGCCTGAGGATATCCAGTTGGTCCAGCACCAGTTTTTGAAAAGTCAATCGATCACAGATACTTGGGTTTATTTCCGGTCTCTCAATTATATGCTGTTGATCCATAGTCTATTCTTTTTGAAAAAAAAAAAAAAAAACCAAACAGTTATTTACTTATTTTTGTTACTGGAAATCAAACGCAGGGGTACTTTGTCTCTGAGCTACATCCCTAGTCCTTTTTAAAAATTTTGTTATTTTTAGACAGTTTTGCTAAATTGCTGGGGTTGGCCTTGAACTCGCAATCCTCCTGTCTCAGCCTCCCAGGTGGCTGGAATTACAGACATACACTGTGTATTTTTTTATGCCAGTACCACACAGGTTGCGATCACTATGGTCTTATACTCAGTTTTGAAATCAGGAGAAATGAGTCCTCCAACCCCGTTATTTTTTTAAGAGTGCTTTGTCTAATGGAGAGGCTCTCACATTTCCATCTGAATTTTAGGGTTAGCTTGCTGAAAAGGAAGCTCTGACTTGGAAAGGGATCCTGTTGAACCTGCACGTCAACTTGGGGGTGCTGCAGTCCGAACAATGTTAAGTATTCTGTGTCCTTCTGTTCAGTCTCTGATTTCTCTCAAAGATGCTTTGTCGTCTTTGTGTACAAGGTTAAAGTTATTCTTAAGCATATTGTTCTTCTTGCTACTACAGTGAGTGGAACTGTGGCCTTGGTTTTATTTTGGCTGTTCATATTGCATAGAAACACAACCAAGTTCTACATAGGAGATCATGTCATCTACAGAGACAGTTTTACTTCTTCATTCCTAATCTGGATGCCTATTTTTGTTTGTTTGTTTGTTTTTTCTTTGCCTAAATCCCTGGCTTGAGCCTCAAGCACATGTTGAGTAGATTTGGTGACATTCTTGTCTTGTTCCTGACCCTAGGGGGGGACAGCCTGTGATACTTAAGCATTAAAAATGTTGTTAGCTGTGAGTTTTCACAAACGTCCTTTTTCTGGTTCAGAAATTTTCCTTTTATTCCTGGTGTGCTGAGTATTTGTATCACAAAAGCATGTTGGATTTTGCCAGATGTATTTCCTGCACTTCTTGAGATGAACATGTACTTTTTCCTTTATCCTGTGACTATGGCCTACTGTGGAGAGTTTTGTATATGTGTGTTGAACCAACCTTGCATTCCTGGGGAAAGTGCCACTAAATCATAATGTGCAATCCCGTACACGGGAGTCCCTGAGATGTCCTCTGCCTGTAACACCTGCTGGGATGGCATTCTGGACATGCCAGTCTAGACTGGAGCCTGGTGAAGGACAGAAGCAGGTGGCTGGGTCTCAAAAGGTGAAGGATGAGGTCCAGGGCCTCGGGATAGGGCCGCAATTCCTCAGGCCGGGTTGTGGTTGTGTGTCACTGCACAGGCATAAACAAAATCAAAACGGAGCACATCTTCCGGGTCGGCACACCCTCCCAGCCCTGGGGAGGACATGGGCCACTTGTCCCATTCACCAGCAGCACACAGGGCCCAGCCACAAGGCTGGTTTTATTTTCCTTTAGCATTAACTCTTCATGGCTAAGTGGGTGGGAATAACCGCTACTTTTAACTTACAAATGAGAAAATACCTTGTTTTTTAAATTAAAAATTACAGAAAATACTGGCCAATGGAACTGCAGTTAGAAATCCAAATGCAGACAAAAAATATGATTGTCAGGCCTTTGAGGCACAGGCTCCCCATTTTTAATGGACAGCGTTAGGCTGGGGACAGCGGATGTGGTTATGTTACAGGCTGGACACACACGGGTGCTGGCTGATCCTGGGTCCTCAGCACTGTTTCCTGGAGAAGCTTTACAGGGTCAGCCCCGACTGCAGAGCAGCCAGACGAGGACTGTGAACGTGCAGGTTTGCAGCGGAATCCAAATTAAAACAAGGCTCTTCTTATTTCAGCTCCTGTGAGGGAGACTACTCGGTTTCCTAAGGGGAGAACCCTGCAGGCACAGCACGAGGTAAGTGGGCTCTAATGCCCGCACCCAGACCCAGCGTGGCCGAGAGACAGCCTGCGTGTGTGCTGACTGGCAGGAGAGGGTGGTGCTGCCAATGCCAGTGCTCCTCTAGACCTCGTGCCAAGGAGTCTGCTGCAAGATACTGGGCACCAGGAAGGGCATCAGGGATCCTGGCTCCACTGGTCTGGGTGGCGCTGGGCGAGGGACATACAGGTCTCAACCCTGCATTCTCCCCACTTGGAAAACAAAAGAAGTCCTGAGCAGCGGCTGGTTCTGTGCTGAGCAGGACACAGGCACAGGGCACGGCAGACTGTGGGCATGTTCGTTGCTCCTCCCCCTTCCTGGTGCAGAAGGGAGGGGCGGTCTCTTAGCAGATAGCTGCAGATTCAAACCAGGGAACAGCCCTCAAAGATGTGGCCCTTTGGAAAAGGCCCGATGTTGGAGGGATGGGAAGAGAGGGGCTGCTGTAGAGGGCATCTTTCTATTGGCTCATGTCATGCAGCTCAAGCTGCAGAGGTTCATCTTCCCATCCTCCCTCCATGCCCTCTCCCAGCAGACCCCAGCTCCACATGGCCAGGCACCTGGAGGGCAGCTGGTGTGCTGAACACCTGAGCTCTCGTCAACCGGGAGGACGGAAATTCTCAGAAGCCAGACATTCCTCTATGGTCTCCATGGCTACGTTTCAGAGAGCAAATGACACAGGGTTTCCACCCAAGACAGCTCTCTGGTAGCAAGGCTGGCCTCCAGCACACACTGGTTTCCTGCAGGATCACATACATAACCAAGGTTCATGTGCAGCAGGCAACGTACTGAGCCCACCCCCCATTTTGGCCCATCTGGTTCAAAGCGAAGTGTTGAGTACAGTTACCCTTGAAAATGCAGGTCCTGTTATACCTGACCTTGCAGAGGGTCTTCTTAAAATCGCCTTACGACTGAGTGCCCAGTGGCACAGCCCTGAGCGGAGCGAGTGAGTCCCCACTGCACCCCCTGACCTCGCTGGATGGAGTGCCGTCCCCCCTCACCGTACGCCACAGGCATTATTTTTAAGGCAGTGTTAATGTACTTCTCATTTGTACATTCTCCTAATTGGCTTAATATTTATTGTAGAGTATTTCTGATCTGGGCCCAGAGCTCTAGTAAACGCAAGCATATTTAGCGATGCGCTAATGAGGCCCCTTGCAGTCGCGAGGGGTCGCTAGGTGAGTTACGGCTCTCCAACTGATTCCAACTCGGCCTGCTAAGGGAACTTGTAGGATTTCTGAAGTCAAAGCTGAGGTCCCTGAGCAGCTGTTGGGTCTGCAGAGCCGCAGACGTGTAAACTTTATTGGCAGTAAATGTCACTCCTGTGAGCAGACGGCGTGCCTGCACACCCACCGCCCCTCGGAGGGGCCAGCCACCGTCGGGGCTCACACAGGGCACAGTGCCTGCCTGGACACCCAGGGAGGGTGTCCCCGCTCTGTGGCTGGGGCTGGGGGCATGCCCGCCGACAGGCAGGCCATGGTGACAGAAATTCGCTTTGAGTTGCAATTAGTGGTGCTGTCATTTTCGGGGGCTCCTGCCAATTAATTAAGCCTGTCAAACAGAAAAACCACAGCGTTCACATGATAATTTATATTGGAAGAGACGAGCTTCCTGAGCACAGTGGCTTCTTCCACAAACAGAATTCTCCCTCAGAGCACTGAAATAAACATGTGCAGATAACGGAGATGAAACCTCGTAAGAAAGTGTGTGTGCGTGCGACGGGAAAAGAAAGTTAAACTGTCCTTGTTATAATTGTTAACTCCCATCGCCAGAGTAGGAGACAGGCTGATTAAAACTCCAAACGAGCCCCCAGTTCCCTGAACCCTCTGCGTCCGGGATGATAGAATCAGAGGAGTTTATTCATACCATTAAGCCCCAGAGAACTTAATTGAAAGAAGAGCACAGCCCGGACCTTGACAAGCGGGAGGTCACAGTAATTGCTGCCGGACATATTTAACATTAAGATAATCAGGCCATTAATTACCCTTTGGATCATTAAATCAGCCAGTTGCAAAATGAAATTTCTGCCTCTATTACTCACTTGAGAGACCACAGGGGTGGCCTTTAATTTATCAGGGAGCTTGAGATACAAAGGCTGGGGCTGGGGGAGGGCAGGCGGGGAGGGGGCCAGTGCACGGCGGTGGCGGCGGGGCCGGGCATCAATCCGCCATGCTCGGTGATCGAGGCAAATTAACTAGGTAAGATAACCTCCGCTTCCAAAGGCAGAAGCTGGGGGTATGTAAATAGATGAGGGCAGACAGGGAGATCAGAGTCTGCACACCACTTAGCAGGATAATAAAGGAAATCATCCTTGATTATCAGTGCTAATTTGGACACTGCCGGTAGCTTGTTATGCGTGTTCTGAGTAGCATTTAATTAATTCAATTGCTTGTTAATGAGGGAAGTGACATGTGGGGAGCAGATGCCACCCAACTGCAGATGGACTCTGGTCATCACAGCAAGGTCCTTTCTTCTACTTCTCCTAGATTCCCCCTCCCCATTTTTTTTTTTTAAAGAAAAGAGAATAGGAAAAGGTGTCAAGCATAGAGGAACACTCAAAAGAGACAAAACATTGACCCCAGCAGCCAAGGACTGTTGAAAAATAATCAGATGAGACAGCCCCGGGGCTGCGTGGGCAGGCACGCTCCCCGAGGCCACATTTGGAACAGTGCATCTTTGGGGCAGGAATCTGTGCCTGAGATTACTATATTGTGATCTTATGATCAAACCTAACAAGACAAAGCCGTGGCCGAGTGGGGCTGCTTTTAATATTTCAGAGTTGGCTGCAGGGATCCAATTATTTTCAGTTTGGATACATTTCCCCTTTATCAATATCTCCATGTGCATAAATAAGATGAAAGTGGCATTGCAGAATCAAAAGGAGACGGCACTCCATCGCCGGGCAGGCTGCTTCCATCTGCAAGTGCGCGGCCAGTCTCTCCCACGCGGGTTTCTGATGTGGGCACCAATCTTCCTTTCCAAGGCAACATCTTTTTATAGGTTAAAGACAAGAAGGATGTTTAGGCATGGAGGTGAACTTACAAATAATGGGAAAAAAAAAAAAGAAGAAGAGAAACAGGAAGCTAAAGACAGGAGGGAGTGTGTACTAAATCAGCCGCCAGCCCCCTTCCAAGTAGCATCAAAGAGGCAATGGGTGATTTCAGCCGTGCTCAGAGCTCCTCTCAAGAGCTCTTTCATGGAATTGAAAACCCAGTTCTGCACTTCCAGGTTCCTTTGATTTCCTAGTCCAACACAGCAGGCTCCCGAGCACTCGTAAATAGGCTACCTGTGCTGAAATGCAAATAGCAACGTCCCCGCAGACCCTCCCGGGCCAGATGCCTGACACTAAGAGACAAAGATGGGAGGTGAAGGGAGAGCCACAGGGATAAGCAGAGGGTGGCTTCTGTCCAGAGGGCTCTGCTCGGTCCCTGCAGTCAATCCAAAGGGCTTCCCCGTGAGAGGGGACGATAATACAGAATGCGGTCATGGTGTTGCATGAGGCCCCCAAACGCCACCGAGCCCCGGGGCACAGATGGGTTCATGGGGACATCTGCCCCTGTGCTGCAAAGGCCAAAGCCCCCTGCCCTAGGGGCATAAAAGGCTCATGTTCTGGGGTGACCACCTGCACCTTCCCCATTCATCTGTCCCCTCACTTGAGCAAGGTCCACCTGCTATTTTAATACCTTTACCTCTGCGGTTAGTATTCTTGCATTTGGAAGAGGAGCTCGGCCACTTGTCTCCATAGTGATAGACACTGGTGCTCTTACAGAGGGACCCTCCCTGCCCCATGGCTCCCCAGCTGCTACAAGGTGCTCATCCTGGCCACTACCCGAGCTCACACCAAAAATCCTGGCTCTAAGACTGCAACATGCCCCTGCTCAGCCCCGACAGTCCCGGCTCCTCTGCCCACTGCTACTACCTGTGCGCCGCTTAAACCTCCCATCTAAAAATCAATATTTTAAGTGTGTGCTTAAATGGTATCAATAGCAATTAGAGAGGGGGAATTCTGATTCTGCCCCAGATGTAGTTAATTGTCATCTCATCGATCTCGCCTCTGACACGAATCCTTCTCCAAATTAAACCCCCATTACAGAGGGGGACGAGGGTATCTTTTTTCCTCCTATGACAATAAATTTAATATCGAATGCACTGGACAAAATGGCAGCTGTTGCAGAATCCATCCAAAAAGATTTTTTTTTTCTCCTTCCTGGGAGTAATTAAAAAATGCTTTCCTTGACTAATGACTGTGCTGTTTAGGAATGGGAAGTCAATACTGCTTCAGCCGCCATCAGCTTCCATTGATCATGATGCTGCTCAAGTTTGAACGGCAGTTCTCAGGGTGGCTGAGAATCATGGAACCAATTATAAGCAGTCCAGAGCTGCTTTAATAGGGGCACAGGGACAGCAGGCTGAAGGCCAGTCTCTCTGCCCGGTGCCTGCCCTCCTGGGCTGCCTGTGGGCCCAGGCAACTCCAGGTGCCGCGTTTTAGGGGACAGAGGAGAAAGGTGTGCTGTGCCTGCCCACGGTCCTCAGTCTGTGTGTGCCTGTGCCCAGGTGGGCAAGTGCCGGGGTCAGGGGGAGGGTGTCTGTGGCTTCTAGCCGCATTCCACTGTCAGGACAAGTCCAGACCAGAGCGTCTCAGGGAGCACTGCACTCTTCTCAAGCCATCAGAGTCTGGGGCTTTTATTTAAATACTTATTTAAGTATATTTCCACATCCTTTTTTATTTATTCATTCATTATTTTTTATTCCTCAGGTACCAGGAACTGAGCCAGGGTCTTGCACATGCTAGGCAAGTGCCACACCATGGAGCGGCACCCCAGCCTACTACAGCGTTTCTTACTAGTATCACCTCAGGACATATCAAAAGCCCCCCATCAAGCCTAGATTCTGCAGAGAGAGGGAATGGAGGGGTCGGGTGGGTACCGGGACCAGAAACCCATCCTCCCAAGGCTATGAACCCCATGCAGGGACGTAGCCAGACTTTCTGGTTTTCACCTGCACTCGGGGAAGCGCGGAGGTGGTGGAGGTGGTGGTTTCGAATCACTGCTGTACCAATGGCTGTTGTTTTGCTTTCACCGTGTTTCTAAGGCTTCCTGTGTTCCGCCAGGACCACAGCCTTCCCCGCTTCCTCCAGGTGGAACACACTCAGACACATAAATAGACCAAAGTGCCCCCACACCCGGTGCTAGTCCTGGTGCTGGTGCCCAGGCTCAAAGGCCCTCTCCGGCACCTTCCTTGGCCACCTCATCTACAGGAGGGTCCAGCCTATGGGGAAGACCTGCTGACGTGCATACCTGCAGGCTGAGCCCCCCACTCCTGCCTTAGCCCAGGCCACTGACCTCCCCAGGCACACCTCCCCTGGGAACCACCTCATATTAAGACACCGGCTCGAGCAGCCTTCATCCACTGACACGTCCCCGCAGCACACCAGCTGTAAGAGTCCCCCCCCCACCTGCCAAATTCTGCCAGCCCTGGCACCCCCAGCGGGCCCAGGACGTCACCCGCCACTGCTGTCCCACCACCATTCACTGTCTCTTCCATGAGCGAGTGCTCAATGGACATTCACTGAATTTAATCAAAAACAAAACTCTCCGGGAGAATTATTAAAGGCACAAAAAATTAAAGTCAGTTCTCCTGTACATTGATCTTAGCGGCGGACAGAACATAGGAAATCAAGAGCTACCTGTGGAAACGTCACGGAACCTCATTAGGGTGTCCGCGCCCTGGAGAGGAACTGCACCTTAATACTGTAACCTCCCCCACTCTTGGTGGCACTGGGGATGGAGCCCAGGGTCTCTCATATGCTAGGCAAGTGCTCTACCACTGAGCTGAGCTACACCATCAGCCCTCTCTCATTTTTTTTTTTTGTTGTTTTGAGACAGGGTCTCCCTAAGTTGCTGAGGATGGTCTTGAACTTGTGATCCTCCTGCCTCAGTCTCCTGAGAGGCTATGATTACAGGTGTGTGCCTGGCTACTGGCACTTCTCTTTAGGAAAGCCAGTGTGACCCAAGAAAAGATGGGGTTCTGTTGCAGTTGCCTCGTTAGTGAGAAAGGAAGACTTCGAGATACGTCTCTGAACTACAAGGTCTAATGCTCTGTAGATCAGGAGCTACAAATGCAAGCGCTTCATTCAAAGATACAAAGAACTATCAAATACCTGTGGTTTTCACTTAGAACTGCAAAATTAATGTGAAATATTTATCAGTTTAAAAAATAACCCACAACTTCACTTCTAATAAATTTAAATGGTTTCAAATTTTAATGGACAGAAAAACAAGCTTTTCTAATTCCTGATATTAAAAACCATGTTGATTTTTTCAAACTTATTTCAATGTTTTGTTCATTCAAACATTAAACTCAATCTAATTTCCAATTTTCAGACTGAAGTTCTTTCAATGATTAAATGCAACGCGATTTGATCTTTTTTAAGAACGTGCCTAGTGGACGACCCAGCTGTTTCTAACTCGGTGGTCAACAGATCAAGGCAGCTTTAACAAGACGAGGGTTTCTCTGGTTTGTTAGAAGTTACCTGTGTCTACATGGCACAGTACAACCCACATGAGAAAAGCCGCATGTCGAACCTGTGGGACTTCCAACAGTCTCTGTCATCCCCGCCCTTCCTCAGAGCAGCCTCGGGGACAGCAGGACTAACAGGTGCCAGCTTCCCCCTCCACGTGAATCCAAGGTGCACCACACCCTCCCACTGCAGTGTTGGTGACATTGGGTCTGCGGCTCTGGTGTCACCCAGCGGTCACCGACGTCTGCAGCTGAGCCATGGACTGAGCACTACTGGCCTCCGGTCCATCGCATTACCAGCAAAACAGAGCGAGGCCTCTCCTGCGGCTAAGGATGGGTGGCACCTCCTGCCTTCGTCTCACCCCACGCCTGAGCGCTGGAAACACCTCAGCCCCGCTGTCTAGGCGGGAGCAAGACCCCTGCTGAGTGGCCCGGGAAGCACCTGCCGTGGACACGCGGAGGAGGCTGTCCATTCTGCGGCTGCAGACAGGCCTGCTCTGAAGACGTGCTATTTCACCACCTCTGAGGGGTATTAAATATGCATGTGTCCTCTCAAAAACGGTTTGTAATAGCTGTGAATGACAAATGAGAAACTAAATGGCCTCAAAATAAATGCGTTTTTTACACTGGATAACAATTAACATTAATGAGGAGTCGCCATACATTATGCTGAACTTGGTTGATTAAATGGGTTAGAAATATATTTTAGGAAGTAAAACATATTTTCTCTTCACAAATTCACTTGTTGGTAGGAGAGGGGGTGGTTACCAATGGAGCAGATGCTTACAAAGATACAAGAATAATAAACAAAATTAAAGAATCAAAAATTCATAATTAGTGTCAGCACGGCTTATGCCTATTAGAAATGTATTAATTAAAGTAATATATTCATAAGGTTAGAAGCTTAATGCATTTCTAAGAGGGGGACAGAAATCCCCAAGGCCTAAAAACAAACATAAAAAATTAAGTAGTTTGAATCATCCACTCTGCTTAAGACCAATTTTAAACACAGATGTTTCTGGGCTGGCCTAACTGGCATTCCTACAGGTTGCCAGGGCCACTCTGAGTGTGGCTGTCCCTCAGGTGGATCCTAGCTGTCTAACTGTGGTGTCGGCGTCTAGGCAGCGCCCTGCCCGGGTTCCTACCTCGTGGAGTCCAAGGAGGGCTTCGTCCGCCCCTGGCTGCTCTCTTCCCAGACGCTGTTGGCCAGCTCGTTCCCGATGGACGACATCACCTTGATGAGCTCAATGGGCCAGTCGTCGAGGTCCAGAGACCGGACCCGGGAGAGGTGGGTGCCCAGATTGCGGTGGATGCCAGAGCACTCGATGCACATGAGGGCTCCCAAGTTCAGACTGGCCCAGTTGGGATCTGCGGGGAGTGGAACAGCCGGGCACATCAGACCACCATCACTTGTCCCTGCTGTCCTTAGAGTTTCAGGACCAGCTGGTCAGACTCCACGTTGGGCGGTCCCCACCCTCACATGACCCCACGGCCCCTGGCCAGTACTCAATATTGTTCTAGGTGCCTTCAAAGAAGTGACATGTTCTAAAACTCTGGCTGAAGCAGAAGCCCACGAGTTTCCTCCACAACACACAATGACACGGTCCAGCTAGAGGGCCCCTGGAGGGACGCCCTCTCCAACACTTCAATAGCCGTGCTCACTTCCAGAAGGCTGGCGTCCACAGCAGGTAGCTGCTGACAGAGGCCAGGGGGAAGCAAGCTGGGGTCATTCCCAAAGCCAGAACAGCCCTCATACCACCTCTACTAAACCAGCACAAAGGTTTCGATAGGCCCGTGATGGAAGTGTTCGTGGATTTCAAAGATGAAAGAATGATGGGAAAATACACCGTTGGGATCTTTTCTAAGGGTAGCACTGCGGCAACTGGACCCTCCATGCTTCACGGCTGGCAAGCTGGCACGGGGCCCTTGGGTAGTGAGGAGCCGGCTCTGTCACCCTGAGTTGCAGGATGAATGGTAGAGGCCTCAGGCTGTGATACCGGACCAAGGACCCATTTCTGCAGGACCACAAACCTGGTCATAGAAGGGCTTTGGGACCCCTGACCTGCATCACTCACTGTGTACAGGCCGGAGTCATCGCAAGACCCGAAACTCAGGCCCAGGGCTGGCCACAGCTAGAATCCACAGCTGATTAGCCAAGATGTTTTCAAGGACAGAAGCAAGTAAGGCTCAACTCAAGGACAGTCACTACTTCCCCAGACCACCTGAAGAGCCGGCAGAACACCAGGTGGCTGATGTCATGTGTGATTCACTGAGTACATGTCCTTTGTTCTACAAACGGCAAATGACCAGGAAGGGTCGTATATGAACTGATCAATCAGTCAGCCATTTGCTTAACATCTAGTCCACGTTCAGGAGGTGATGCCAGGGGACGGGCCAGAGCAGACGCCTGGGCCTGAGAGGCGTCAGGTGGGAGGGGGAAACCCGTGCCCCAAATGAACAACCAAACAACAGAACAAGGAAGCGTAGATGCCGAAGAATTCAGCCACACGAGTAAACGCAGAGGTGGGCCGGACAGCAGGGGCAGGGTCGGCCGTGTAGACAAAGGTCTGGCCGGCCTTGCAGGTGTTGGGAGAAGGGGGAGGTGTGGACAACAGCCTGCACGGCCCTCCGCACCCTGGCCACCTCTGCTTCTGTACCCCCCACCGTCCCCCAAACACAGGGCAGCCCATATCACCAGCCACCTTCAAAGGCCACACCCAAGGGAGTTGCCACCATTTACTTGGCCCCTGGCTGGCCGAAGACGTCCCGGTTCCCTCCTCAGATGCTGACTTCGGATGCCGTCCTGGCCAACAGCCTCTCTGGGGCTTTCTCCCACGTCTCTGGTTGCTGTATCTCGGTCTCCTCCTGGACCTGTCCCTCCCTCAGGGCTCCCGCAGCCTGTCCATACTCTCTTCCAAGCAGACCCACTAACGTTTAGATGTGAGCTGTCCCCCAAAAGCTCATGTGTGAGAAAATGCAAGAAAGCTCAGGGGTGAAATGATCCGGTTGCGAGAGTCGTCACCTAGTCAGTGCTTAATCCCTGATAGGGATCAACTGGGTGGTGGCCGAGGGCAGGTGGCGGCTGGAGGAGGCGGTCACTGCGGAACTGCCTCTGGAGTTTGTGTGGCCCATGGTGAGGGGCCGTTCTCTCTGCTTCCTGATCACTACGTCCTGAGCTATGGCCCCCTTCCACGCCCTTCCGCCACCATGGTCTGCCTCACCTCTGGACACATCTGTGGACTGAGACCTCTGAAACCGTGACACCCAAATAAACTGTTCCTTCTTGTCAGGACTTTCAGTCACAGTGGTGAGAACACCGACTAACACCCAGCCCACCCAACCCACGGCTCCAACGGCGACCCGCATGCTAGCTCTTACCTACAGCTGTCACCTCTTCCTCGCTCCCGAGCTAGAGCATCATTGTCACAGTCCATTTCCATCCCCGTCCTGCAGACACGCCACTGTCACCATCTCGCCTCACAGACATACTCTGTTCCTGACCTCAGCCAGTGGCACTGGCCTTCCTGTCACTTACGCAGGATCCTGGCAACCAACCCCAGGTTTTCTGTCACTCCCATAGCTAACCACGTGCTCTCAAGCTCCCTCAAATCCAACTCTTCCTTCTCAAACCCTCGTCCTTTCCGCCGTCATGACATGGGTACAGCAGCTACTGCCTGTGCTTTCACCTTCCACCCACCGCAGACCGCTCCCCACCTGCACCCAGGAAATGTGACGAATCTGCTCATGTCACCCCAGGACTCAGAACCACCCACGGCTGCTGTCTGCCCTTTGGATTGAGTTGTTCCTAGTCCTGATGAAAACTGAGCCCATTTCTCACTGGTCCCACCCGAGACGCTTAGCTCCTTGACCCACCAGTGCTCGGGGCTCCCCCGCCTGGCCGGAGGGAGCACCCTGGGCCCCGGTACAGTTCTCGTTCTCTGGCCTCAGCTGGAATACTCCTTCCTAGGACGTCCTCCTTGACCGCCCTCTGCCAGATGACTTCTGGCAGCCTGCACTCAGCCCAGGCTGACCCTGTGCCTGCTTCCCCTGCGGGAAGGTAGGTGGCAGGTGCGGTAACGCCAGCTCCTCAGGGCTCTGCCTTGACGTGCTTTTGGCAGGTGACTCAGAATGGCTCCACTAAGCAGGGGAGCCCTCCAAGGGGGTCTGGGCGTGTGTGAGGTAGGCTGTGTGGGCAGGACAGGATGTACTAGGAAGTGACACAGGCTCTGGTCTGACCACAGGGCAGCGTTAGCAGGCACAAGGAGGCCCACCAGGCCGGGTGGTAGCCCACACCAGGATGGCTGGGAGATCTGCTGGGAAGGCTCAGGGCCGCACTGGGGGACCTGATCTCCTGAGAAGGCCGCAGGCTGTGGTTTGTGCTGGGCATAAGGTGGGGACAGGTCCCATTGTCACACAAGAATTCCTGAGAGGCAACTGACAGGCACAGTCCCAAGACACCCAACCCGCCGGCTTCCAGCTAAGTCGGTGCTGAAGTGCATCGTCACCACACCCTTCTCACTGGCTCCTCCTGCACCGAATCCCCTTCTCTTTCGCCCTGTGCCCCGTGGAAGGGCCACTGCTGAGTGCTACGGTGGACAGTTAACGCTGCCCCCAGGGCTGCTCGCCTGCACTGTACAGGAGACTCATTTGGTTGTGGGGCCCACTACACTGCTCCAGGCCCCTGTGAATTGTCTCAGGGACATAGACCAATGGCAATGGTCCATATGTAGAGCTTGGCACATGGCCACCCTGCCCACCTCCCAGACTGTCCTAGTCTGGATCTAAAGGAGGATGTCTACATGGGGTGGGGGGGTGTTTCTGGGCCTATACTCAAAGGTTTCTGTGAAGATAACAAATATGGAAGATTCAAGGGGAGCAGAGTGACCTGGAGCCCAAGCCCCTGGCCGCTGAGACCCAGTCAAGACCGAGTGCAGCAGGGACGAGGCTGCTCCGCCCCTATGACCAGGGCTGTGGAGGGTCAGCCTCACCTCTGCTCCAGTTGACATCTAAGGAAGAAATAGAAGATCACATGATCCACCAAGAGGTGGCAGAACCAGGCACCCCTGGAGGAGCAAGAGGACACAGATGGACGTGAGCAGTTTAAACTTGGTGGTCAGCGGCTGGGTGTGGCGTGGTGGAAGAGCGCCTGCCCAGCATTGCAGAAACAGCCAGTGGTCAAGGACAACCTTTTGGAGAGGCGACGTGGGGCCAAGGCTCTGAGGACTTGGGACAATGGATGGCTCTGCCTGTGGGCAGGACCCGAGAGGCTGGTGGGGCTCCCCCTGCAAGTTTGGCTGGGTCACCTGGGAGGGAAGGGCACCCATAATGCTTAGATAGACATGGTGGCAGGATCAGCGTGGAGCAGCGCTGGCCAGGGCTTGATGGGTAAGAGGACTGCCCCGCAGGGTTTGTCCTTGAATGGCTAGCTGCTGGTGAGGGCCACGTGGGGGCCCCACGGTCTGGGATTCTATGGGCCCCCAAGGGCAGGCTTTCTGGGCATGTTCCTGGCAGGCGTCTGGCAACAGGTGCCCCAAACAGACTTCTACCACAGCTTGGACTGCACCATGTGCAACAGGCATCTTTATGGCAGGACTTCCCAGAAGCAGGGATGGGCCAAGGCCTCGACTCCCACTTGGTGGACGCTGTTGAGCGTCCTAAATTCACTGGATCACAGACTCCCTTTATAGGTGGTTACCCCCAAAGCTAGGGAAGTCTAGTGTCCACACTGGAAGCTGGGCTTTGGGATGTACCAACAGTGCAGACAGATGGGGCTCCTGGTGTCTAGAAGAACCACAGGAGGAGGTGGGGTTTTCACAGCTTCAAATCCCATGCGGCACTGAAGTCCCCCGCCTCGTCCCCACTACGAGGCAGCATAGCTGAAGCGATGGGCCAGCCAGACTCACTGGGAGAAGCACGTGCTGTCTCTGGAGTGCAGTATCTCCTGAGGCACTCCATGCCCATAACTGCCCTCAGCTTTGCAGAACCCGGGGTGTTCCTGACCTGGGTCCAGCTGTGGTGCGATGGACATCTTCCAAGCTATTTTCTTGCCATTTCCATCAGTTTCCTCCTGAGCAGCCCAGCAGGCACCAGGGCACCCAGCCCTCCTGAACCGTGCCCATTGCGCTGAGGGGTGCTCATGATTGCTACGGTGAATGTCAGCCTGGGCACATGTTTCCCAGCCCTGCACCCAAACTGGATGATTTTACTTCAGAAGATCCTGGCCAGGGTGCTATCTATGTGCGTCCTTGATCTCAGACTCTCCAGGCTTTAAGACCTTTGAGGAAACACAGGCAGCCCCGAGCGTGGATTGAAGGATAGGTCATGATGTGCCAATTCTGTAACCTTGCACGAATTATTCAAGCCCCTGGACTCTTCGTTTCCCCCACTGTAAAGGGGCCCACAGTGGCACCAACTCTAAGAGTCGTGAGAATCAACGATGGCACCTGCTTGGTGAACAGTCGCCTGGCGCCTCCCAGCTGCACAGCTCTCCCGGGTTGCTCCTCCACCCAGGTGGTCTGCTGGTTCCATCCACACTGGTCCCGCGGCCTGGCAGGCACTCCCCTCCCCACCCACCCTCAGTGCTCCCACACCCCACTCCTGACCTCCAATATGTCACAGGCCATGGTCCCCACAGACTAGTTTCTTTTAACGGAATCCTTAGATGTATAGTGGAAACAAGGACAGAACTTCCCTAATGGACGGTCTGAAGCGTCTCAGGTTTGTGCTTCTAAGAAAGGTCTACTTTAAAAAGTTTTTGATAAAAACACACTTCAAATAACTGTTCCTGTCTTCTACCTCTGTTCCACCACCACACGTTTTGAAAGTAAAATTTTAAGATTCAAACAAAAAAAGATACTTTAAAGAAGTATCTCAAGGATCATGAAAACAGCATCCTGGTCCCCCATCGTGAGAAGTGACTCGCTGTGTCCCTTCCCAGGCCTGAGACGCGTGGCCTTGCAGGGGCAGCCCAACCCTTCCCTGTGGAGACCACCCAGTCCTCCCAGTTACCCTCCTTGCCCTGGCTCTCTACCCTACTCCATGTGAAGTGGGACTCTCAGATAGACAGGCCCGTCTCCCCCGCCTGGCTTGGGGTTCACCTGTCCTGCTCTGCAGCACCCAGGACTGAAGAACAGAGACCGCAACTCTTGCCTCTGGTGCCGCACCCCACTGGCTTTGACACGGGTCCAGCTGAGAGGCTGCTCTTTTCCTAAATGAGGCCAGGGTTACCCTCTGCTTGGCAGTGACCCATGCTGCATGGCCCCTTCAGCCTCCTCCACCTGCACAAACCCGACATGTCCCCAGAACTCGCTGAAACACTGACCCTGTGGCAGGTTGGCTGGCCCTAAGCAGCCTGACGCCAAGTGCCCAGCTGGCCCTTCTTGTGGGCTCACGTCTCAGTCCCTGGGCTTGGCTCCGGACACTCAGCACCAGCCCCACCACCGCGCCTGCCAAGCAGCGCTGGCCTGGCCCCAGGACCTCTGACCTTGTTTAAACTTTGAACTGAGTCTCCCCTCTTTGAAATGCTATTTAACCAAAACAAAACAAAACAAAAACAAGAACATTAACACAATTAGGAAAAAAAAAAAACAACCCAATATAAACTTCTCAGGGCTGGGACTAAAAGAGCGAACAGCCAATCCCCAGCCTCAAGGAGGTAAGCCACAAAATGCCCCTGTCAAAGGGAACACCACATTTTGGACAACAGAAAGCACGAAATACAACTGAGTCATGAAGCAGTAACTACAAGTTCTACTCGTTCAATCAAATGCTGCAGTTTGTAATGTATTTAAAATAAAAAGAATCATGATGTCAAAACCCAGAACATATACTTTTGAAATTAAAAAAAAAAAAAGTCCAGAATCTCTGGGCAGAAATGTACTCTATTTTTATGGAAAAAAACAAACAATTGGTTACTGATGTAGCAGAGGCTGCTTCCCAGACTCGATGGGATGTGGGTCTGGGCCGAGTCCTTCGCAGTCCTAAGTAGGGCTCCCTGACTGCTCCTGGGAATGGTGCGTGTCAGTCAGCGAGACGGTTCAGGTAAAGTCTGAACAGAACAGTGGACCTTGGTACCCGTCACCGCCCTTCCTGACAGGGACGACAGCCTGACCCTGCAGCTGGGCCCCGGGTCCATCCCGCTCCCCTGGCGCACTCACTCTGGGTGTCGCAGTCCACGCAGTGGGAGTTCCCGCGGATGTTTCGGATGGACTGCAGGGCCATGGCCTCACTCTGGCTGGTCAGTCGGGACTGGGCGTGGAAGAAGACAGACAAAAGCAAAATATGAGAAGCCCGGGGAGACAGACACCTCCTAACACAATCAGCTCAACCATGTGCAATACAAGAGGAGGGAGATCCTCACTTTCCTCTCTTGATGTCTTCAGGAGACAGCATGACCCAGGGAGAAAAGCTACACGTCGGGATTCACCTGTAGAGACGGACTCTGCCAAAACCAGCAAAGAGGAAAGTCCAGTGGTGTGTGTGTGACCACGAGGCCAGGGGCCCCCGGGAAGGTTGGTGTTAACACACTTCGGCTGACACTGCACTTCTTGGCATGAAGACCCAAGAAGCAGAGGAAGCCGACCTGCTCATGAGCCGGGAGTCGGGGCTTCGTCGGCGGGGTAGACCTAACTCATGCTCACTGCTCAGACAACCCGTCCACACCATGTCATGGCTGGAGACCCACTTTCCATTTGAGGAAAACAAACTGGGACAAAGAGTGCTGGTGGGGGCACTTATTCTTAAACTACATGAAGACGTGTGACCCGTGGCGGGACAACGCAGAGTCGAGCTCTGATATTTTGATACCATGCGTTGTCGTCTTCCACTTATCACTGAATCCCTTGTCAAGTTGCCCCAGATGCTTGGGTCGCCTCCAGCTCTGCTCTACCTGAACAGTGCTGAACGGAGCACTCTTGACGCCGACTCTACGCACACATTCACCATTACCTAGTGGAGAGGAATTGCTGGTTCTACAGGTGCTAGGGAAAGGATGCCTGCAGTGGTTACAGCCTGTTTATTCAATACGCATTTAATATTATGTTTAAAACAAAAATTGATCAATTTCAAGGGACACTTGGGATAAATCTTATTTTTGTGTAAGAGTTCTTTATATTGAGGAATGGATGAGGCCATCTCTTGACACGTTGTTTGATGTAGAATAATTTATTGTGTAACATTAAGTTATAATTTATTAACTTTGTCTAATTAGTATCTTGTATTATTGGGTTTTAATTCCCCTCAGCTAGATACCCAAGGATTTAAAGTATGTTTGACAATTCATGTTGGCATCCGAGTGCGGGAGTGTGTTGCATGTGCACACAAAGCTCACCACAAATCCCTTCCAGAATTTTCTTTAAATGCACTTGACTTTGTAGGTTGGTGGGCAATGTCCTCAGTTTCTATTTGGGCACAGTTAGAAAAATAACTGAGGCTCTAAAACGTCCCAGCAAGGGGGTTTTAAACAGTCGAGGATTAAAACAGAGAAATGGAAGCAGCTCTGGATGGGAACATAATTTTAGTGTAAGGAATGTCACTGAGCAGTGGCCTAAAAAATGCACATTAAAACACTTTTTCTTTGGCTATACAACTGTAAAAAAAAAAAAATCGCCTCTAATTATTGATTAAAACACACACCAGGCTTTAGCAACAGTTTAGAAAAGAGAACTTCTCCTCACCCAATCTCCCTCCCGCCCAGGTCTGCAGGCACCTTCTGTGTCCACCTCTAACAAGGCCACCTCCCCACTTGGCATGGGTTTGGACTTCGGGCATTCGTGGGAACAGAATGGTGCATCTTTTACATCTGTATTTCTTTTTCTGATTTATTCTTCCCCAGACAAAGT
This sequence comes from Marmota monax, assembly GCF_021218885.2. NCBI lineage: Eukaryota > Metazoa > Chordata > Mammalia > Rodentia > Sciuridae > Marmota > Marmota monax. Next base: position 17,367,058 of record NW_026695238.1, on the reverse strand, counting down.
GTGGATGAGTAAGACCTAAGAGCCCAGGAGACTCCAGCACCCGCCATGGCCATTCAGCGTGTCCACCTGATAGAACAAAGATTCAGTGTTGGACATCCTGCCACAGGGACAGGGCCAAGCCAGGACACCAAGGCATGACACGCGGTGAAGATGGACAGAGTGTTTTTATCTTTTCACTTATTTAGTCTTTTGCTCACAAAGAATACCTGGGTCCTTGTCATCCACCCGTCACCTGATGCTTTGTCCTCCTGGGCCAGCACTCTGGGCCTCTGCTGCTCTTTAATGATCAGAGGCCTTGATTTCGGGGGACAGCCTGCTGAGGGCTTACCTTATTCTTGCTGCTCTCGCAGGACTGTAGGCTGGCTAGGATCTGGCTCTCGATGGCTTGGACCCACGCATCTCGTTCTTCATATGTGGTGGCTTCAAAGTGCCAGGTCTGGCCAGTGAGGGACACAATGATAAACTCAAAGTTTTCTTCTTGTTCTGAAACACAGAGTGGTGGGGATGAAGAGTTTACTTTCATGAGACAGCAGCCCCTCTGCCAGTGCTCTGTCACAAAAGTGCCTCTGGGTTCAATGGCACCTGCATGGGGCTGGCAGCACACACAGGCTTGGACAACCACGGCAGCGGCGATCTGAATCCACACACCTCCGCATGCTCGAGATCGCTTCCTAAAGCCAGCAGGCTTAGCTAGGTTTCAATCGATGCTTGGGGACAGGGAAAAATGAGAACCAGCGTGTGATGTCAGTGTCTCTGTGTCGGGCACAGACCAAGCAACTTAGGAGAATAAGTTTGTGACTTACTGCTGACCATCGTATCTGTGGGAGGAAGATTAAGTTAGCGAGGCTCATCTCAGGACCGGGTTTTAGTTACTGCACAGCGCCTGCGCGCAGACGCAGCAACACCGCAGCACTCAGGACGCCAGAGACTTCTGTCCTTCCACGGCAAGGGACCTGTCAGGGTGGAAGAAGCTTTAGTTCCTGCTATCCTCAGACCAGAGAGCAGAATTCCAGGTGACCGGAAGGGTCGAGTTGAGGCTTGCGGTCTGCCGAGGGGCACGTTCTGGGACAGGAAGAGAGCAGTCTGAGACCACATGTTGCAACACCATCTCCCCCATTTTGGTCTTTGGACCAATCCCTCCACTCCCTAGGAGCATGTCCCTCCCCTGTGCAGTGGGAACCACTACAGAGCAGAGAGTCTCTCCTGGTTTAGCCAGGTGCACTGACCTGCCCTCCCAGGGCCCGGGCCCAGAGACCTTGGCCCTAAATTCCCAGTACCAGCCCAGCAGGGACCACTCTGGAGGAGCAGGACCAGCGACAAACCACCAGCAAGAAACGTGAAGCTGGCTCTTCAGGGGCGAGGTCCCCCTGGGTGAGCGGTCTGCAAGCGCTGGCCTGCGAACGAGCTACATGACTGCCCTTAGCCACGGGAAGAGCCCACCTTCCAGGTGGTATCCAGGCACCTTCTCTGTCATCTGCACATGGCCACTCAGTGGCTCGTGTCTAGGGCACAGAGCTCCCACCTGCTGGGTTCCTGGCTCCTCTAGCCCGGCTTCCGAGGCCCTCCTGCCAGCCTTGGCCTCAGCAGCTCTCAAGGCCCTTCCGAGGCCCTCCTGCCAGCCTTGGCCTCAGCAGCTCTCAAGGCCCTTCCGTGCCACATGCCCAGGAGCACTGGCCATGAGGACACTTAGCCCAACTCCTGCCTCCTGTCTCCAAGGCCACAGCAACCGTCTCCAGCCACCTTCCCTCCTTCCTTTTAGTCTCAGGAGAAATGCAGCTCCCCTCTGGTGGCTGAGAGACCCCTCCTCCCAATCCCATTGATGCTGGCAAGCCCCACTTCTGTGGGGCTCGGGCAGTGTCCAGGAAGAGGAAATCACGCCACGTTCATATGACACCCTTACATATTCTGTAAAGAATCGTGTCATGCTTTATGTAAATAGCCTCATGGCTCTTGCAGAATTTAACTGCCCACCGGGCTGGACCTAAACCTGTGGGTCTTGCACCCAACAGCACCTGGAGGGTGGGGCTGTGGGCACGTGCATTTGCAAACCCTTTGGTGTCTACAGAGTGCCCACCTTCAGGGAGTGAAAGTGACCTCGGTCAGGAGGGCCCAGCCACCCCCCGCCTCTCCAAGGCCTGTGACTCCCCTAAAGGTGAGGAGGCGCTGCAGAGGGCCTGATCTAGGGCCACACTGGTGCCGAGGGAGGCCAGGTTGTGACACAAAGCCCTGGGCTCTGGCTGGCTGCCCTCATCCCCGCTGCTGAAGCTGACACCAGAGAGGGGACGAAGCGCAGCAGGAAACACAGGGGCCCCCGGGCGGCGAGTTTCGTTGCTCCCAGAGCCTCTCAGGCTCCTGACGATGGACAGCCAGTGACCAGTACTCTAAGAGACCCAGTGGGAGCTCTAGTGCCATCCCCTGCCCTTAAGCTCAGAGAACAAGTGACCCCTGTGTTCATGCAGAAGCAGAACCTCCACCTGCCTTAGAAAGGGAAGGGGGGAGGTGGGGCGGGGAGGTCTGCAGCCCCTCCCCCACCCCAGGAAGGCCCTGGACACTGGGGGACTTGTTGGGTTTTCATCAAAAAAAAAAAAAAAAAAAAAATCACTGACTTTCAAACAGGCTTCTCCCTGGCTGACCTGCAATTACACCTTGCAATTACAGGCTGAGCCAATGCATCTGTGGATCTTAAAAGGTCCAGCCTCCTGATCCATGGGCTTTTATGTCCTAATACTATGAATTATAACCTTTCTGCACAGATTCTTATAAGACAGTACCCCGATTCATGTATTTTATGCCAACTTATAGGAAACTGACAGGGCAGGAAAGAATTACAACACATGCAGATTGACCGTAAGTGAACTTGGTAACTTATGGGTAGAAGTGAAGAGATCTACTAGCAGGCTCGCACTCGTGAAATTCAAATGCACACATAAAAGCCCCCTCTGATCAGGATCTACTGGATTATCTAGTGAAAACAATTACAACCACTAGCTTCCTAGTTAGGACTGCTCACTGGTCTTCCAGAAAGCCTTCACATTCGGACTTCCAGCTAGAATTGTGAGCTACGTTCACTGGAGCTAAAGGCAGAGAGCTACTTGGCGTGGGAGACCGAGCTGCTCTGCAAATGCCCCTGTGTGGTAGGGACAGGCAGAGGCATATACACAGATAAAGGACACAAAGTGACAAAAACCACAGTGGGGATCTGGGCACAGTGCCACAGAAGCATCTCCATTTTGGGCCTCGTTCTGAAGAGCAGTTACTTCCAACGCTCTCAGTATTCCACGCAAAGACAAAACTTCCACATGAAGTCACTAAGGTACAGTCCGGCTTGGCTCTATTCATCAGGCATGCACAATCTACTTAAGGGAACCAAGTGGCCGCCGGACCTCAGCCTGTTCCCTGCAAACCCCACATGTGCTCCCCGTGGCTCTATTCTGGCGTCCGACTCCTTGCACGTATGTTCTACCACGCATCTCCCATGTCAGTGAACACCTGTGCCTCTCCCTCCAGCGCCGGGTCCTTTCCTCTGCTCTGCCTCTCTGCCTTCTTTACCTGGCCCTGGGACATTCTCAGGGAACGAGATTCAGTAAAGATTTCCTCACTTGACCCCCGACTCGACAGCCCTTCCTGTGGCTGCCCTGACCCGTGCCTAGGACACCCAGGCCACAGGAGTCCTTCGCGCTCTTGCTCCACCCTCGGCAGATGCCTCCACACCCCTGGGAGAATCAAAGCCGCCCGGCACCCAGCCCTCGGCCACCCTCCTCGGGAAGCCTCGCTGCACAGCCAGTACATGGCAGCGCTGGGTCTCTCTGCCTGTCTCTCTGCAGTGTGTGGCATTGCTGGTGGTGACCACCAGGGCGACTCTCCTGAGCGCTCACCTGGATGAGGAAGGCCCTGCCCGGAGGAACGGAAGGCAGGCGAATTGGGCTGGGTTCAGCCACTCACTGGAGGATTCTGTGGCAGGATGAAGGAGGCAGAGGCCCCCGTAGTGGGCTGTTACCTGTCTCACCTTGACCAACATTTTAATCAACACTGTGGCTGAAGACACAAAGCCATTTTGTCCAAATGTGAAAGGCAGGAAATCGAGAAGGACAGTAAAGCCCCAAGTGAATTAACCTACCACGTGAGGCTCCTGGCACAAGCCAGCCGGGGTGTGCTGCCCACCAAGAGGGGCGCAGTCCTGCCCTCCATCCTTGTGGAGGCCGGTGAGAACCACCAGGACACAGGCTTCCTAGCAAAGGCCCATTCTGAAAGGGCAACCAGGAGAAGGCCCAGGCGATCCCCAGAGCACAACCAAGCTTCATCCCAATTAGGAACCCATTCTGCAGGCCCCCAGAGTCAACTCACCTGAGACCAGAGGATAACTAGACCTGGAACAGCACAGGCCATTGAAAAGATGAGGAACCGATGGGGACAGCAGCCACAACCCACGGCACCAACACCTTCGGGGTAGAGGGTGTCACAACAGTAAGTTCAGTGGTCACTGCAGTCACTGTGTAATCATGATTGGTCTGTGGTATAGATGACGCATGCACAAAGGCCCTGTGGCCCTGTCTGCCCACCAACCTCTCCAGTCTGAGGGGCAGCATACATGTAGGAAAATACGATGGAGTATTCTGTTTGTTCTAACTGAACATCTCAGCCCAGCCCTGGAGACAGAAGATGTCTGGTTTGTCCAGAGAGGGACCAACAACAGGTCCCAAAGAGGCCACAGTGCCCCTGACTCCTAGTGCTGTGTTGCTAATACTCCAGGCTGAGTTGTGCTGTGGACCACTGGGCTCCCTGGAGAGGAGTCCAGTCCACTCGGCGGGAGCCCGGGGCAGGCAGATGGAAGCCTATGCCCAGACTGTGCAGGGCGTGACCCTGCACCTGAGATCTTCAACAGGAGCCAGCTGGGCACCTCGCTTCCCAAGAGGGACTGCACCCTGGGTGCAGAGCCCCACGAGGCCCCTGGCATCCCTGCGCGGAAGCCCTATACTGAGGTCTCGTGGTTAAGGGAGGCTGAGGAGTGACTGCCCACGGTTGGGGGTTCAGAGACGACGTATACTGGCCCTGTGATTTTCTCTGCCTACCAAGATAAAACACCAGAACACGGATCAGAGAGCCACTGCTGGTTCAGGCTGTGAGTTGCACATGGCTTCCCTGAAGGGATGAGCTGCTTCCTTGAGGTGACTCTGCAGCAGGGAATACAAACACAAAGGAACACAGTCACTGGGCCCAGGTGCCTCCAGGAATGGGCTGCACTCTGCAGGCACTGCCTTGTCTGAGTACCTTCCCATCTTAAAGTGGTAAGCAGATCCTCTCTCCATCTTTGGACCTTTCCTGGTGTGCCCAGTGGGGACCAGAGGGTCTCCCAGTGGCTTTATGTAATCTTCTCTCCCTCCTGACATGGGAGGAGCAAGATGCTTTGGTCTTTTAAAAGTAGTTCCCCCAGAAACCCCTAAGCAGCCTGATGGCGTCAGGCTGGAGAATGCTTTTGGAAGCACTACCCAAGGCCATTCTGGTTCCTGTGACACAGTATGCAAATGTAATGGTCACACGCTGGGGACTGACCTGCTGCCACCTTTGTGGGTGACTAGCTGCCTGGCCACTGGTCAGCAGGGGAAGGATGGACGGTCCTCCCTATGCTGGCCAATCAGAGTGCATGATGCACTGGCCACTCTGCCCAGCTCTGGGGGGTGCTGATGCACGCATCCTCCGGCTTTCCTGGCAGGGTCAGGGCCACTTGGTTCTCAGGTGCAGGTGCCTTTGCCCCTTGCATGGGGCCCGACCTGTGGACATGTAGAAAGCTGGTGGCAGCACAGTGAGCAGGGGTGGGAAGTGCTGGGAGCCCAGTGTCTGCTGGGTCTGGGCACAGGTTCCTCTTGCCACCGGCACCACAGTTCTCGGAGGCCATCTATCCGCCCTTTGTGACCCATACCCTTTTAAATGGGTTTCTGTCCTGCTGAACGTCAGTCCCGACTTTGCCAATGGAGATGGGCCGAGGATTGGGTACCTCCCAGGTGACCTCCTGCTGGTCTCCCCAGTCTGCCCCTTGACATCTCCAGGCTCCATCGCTCCCCCCAGTTCTTGGACCCAAACATTTCCCCTTCTTCTGCGTGCACAGAACACCATCATTAACGTTCAACAATCACAGTGGCCCACAGAGCATTACCCACCTCACCAATGGCCTGGGAGAAATGCAGCACTTTACAAAGTGACACTGTGGTGACATCTGAGTTATCAGATGAGAAAAAAATGGCAGCAATAAGAACTGGCAGCACGAGGCCAAGCATTGGGGAAGACGGAGCCCAGCACCTCCCGCACCACCGCCCTCGAAGACCGAGGCTCCAACAGCGGGAATCTGCGGCTTCCGTCCAATTCACTCCCTGAAATGAGAACTAGGTCCTGGGAGTTCCCCACGGCAGTGGCCTCACAAGCGGAAAGTGGCAAAGTTAGTCCCGGACCACGGAAGACCAGATGCCACCACGCCCCAGCGCCAGCGGGCGGTGGGCCGCCTCACAGCGCGACATTCCGGAGCTTGGCTGTTTAATAAAGCCTTGTGATTGGGCTCCCGGGGACTTAAACAGTTTCCCGTGTTTAACGGTTGTCTGCGGAAAGGTCCACTATAATAGTATTTTAGCACCATGAACCTGTCGAAACCAACCTGCCCAATTATTCCCAACGACATTAATAACACCGGATATTACACTAATTGCGTCCAGTTTCTATGCAGACGAGGCCCCGGGGGGCTAGTTTTGCCTCCTCGGGGACAGGCGGCTCAGCCGTCAGGCCGACTTCACAAGGAATCCCTCCTCATTACACAAGTCCCGGCTGTCAAACTTTTTTTTCCTTAAAGGTTAATGGGCCAATCAGTCATCAATTATTTTTGTGGAATCCTAGCAGACAAAGGGTTAAAGGGCTAGAGCAGCTGAAAACAGCTGTCCATGCCGGGGCTGTTTTTAACAGGGACACCTGACAAGGAGGAATTCGGGGGAGGTGGGGGGAGACGGATCTGCCTGTGCAGGTCTCGGGGTGGGGATCCAGGGGCCAGGACGACTGCAGGGTCCTTTCCTCATGGCCAAGGTGATACAGATCCTCGCCCCAAACTTAAACACAGAGCATCTCTAAATCCCTGAGGGCGCAGGCCTGAGGAGCAGAGGGGCGGAGGACCCCTCTCTTCTGCTCTGGAAAGGCTCCACAGGGGTACGGAGGTCTCGCTCAGGTCTTCACTGGCTGGACATGAGTCTGAGTTCTGAGAGAGAGGTGACTCCCAGGTCCCCGTAGTCTGGAACCCGGACACACCCAGTGTTCCAAAGGTGGACGGGCTTCTCGACTCAGTTAATGACAAGCACACAACAAAAACGAGACGTGTTACTGAAACTGCACACAGAGAATGCACTGCTGTGCCCATGCAGGAGATGGTCAGCACGCAAGGCCAAGGTGAGTCCTGGATTCGCCAACCCAGAGGCCTCCGACAGCAGCCCTGAAAAGCGACTGGACAAAACAGCCATGGCCACAAGGGAAAAAAGCACCCTGTCCACCTCCCCTCTGTCATGAAAGAGTCAGGCTCTTTGTCCCAGCATGCACGTCAGCCCCCAGGTAATCGTGAGTGCTGACCACCTTTGGCTGTGACCATATTAACAGTGTTAGCAGTGGGTCCCCAGCCTCTCCCGGACAGGGGCATCCACGGGGTGGGGGTCTTCTCTCCCTCTCGATGGTCTGCTGACTGGCACCCAGGTGAGGCCACCTGGTCTTTCTGACCCCAGTCTCATCTGCAAGGGAGGCACCAGCTGGCCAGGGATGACACCGACATGCTGCCCTCCTCTACATTCTGTAAGCAAGGACCTCCTGCCTGAAGTGCAGCCTCAGAACCCCCGAAACGATCCTCCAGGTGGCCGCCACCCTGGATCCAAGTTGGAAATGGTGTTCCTGGCGATCTGGGCTGTATCTGGGTCTCCTGCTGCCCACGCCCTGGGAGAATCTGTGAGGCAATGCCACACAGAGCCCTGGGCTTTTATGCTGATTTTCTGAGTCACACAGTTTGTAAAATACTTCAATATTTCTGCTTTAAAAGCACACATTGAGTAGGCATATGGTTTAGATATTCTACTCCGTTATGATGAAAACCACGTTTAAGATGTCGGTCCAGACCCACCATAATAAAAGAGCCAATTTTTATTTTAAAATTTCCTCATTTTTGTAGGAAAATATGTGAGAGAAAGCCCGATGGATATGGTCCCGGGCTGTGCGGAACCAAGACTTCTGTAGGTGGGGGAGACATACAAAAACGCGCCCCCTCCTGCTTGAGAAGTCATCCACCTTAAACAAAGAGAACCCTGGCCACCATGAGCACATGCAGCTCCTGGTTTTCAGGTACATCTCTCTGGAGCCTTGAATTTGGCCAATGTTGTTTAGCCAAGAGTCTGACAGGTGCTGTGCTGGGCTTATCGTGGGACAAGAGCATAATTAATCAGGATGAAGCAAGTCCCCCAAGGAAAGCCACAGAGTTGGGATGTTTCCTGCTGAATCTCAGCACAGGGAGGTTGTCCGAACACCACCAAGGAGATATTGTTTTCAATCACATTGTGAAGACCGGGGGAAGCACCTGAGAGCCACGGGTGAAGAAAGCCTGTTCAGGGAGTTCTGGTCCCAGAGCTGCAGCGAGCTGGGCATTTCTTAAAGTAAGGACAGTGCCTGACAAACTCCCGGGAAACCAGCCAGCCAACCAGATACAACACTGGCAAAATTTGGGGCTGCAGAAGACACTGGGCAACAGTCCCTGCCCTTGCCCATGCCCCAGATGCCCTTGCTCATGCCCCAGGTTGGGCTTCCAGTTCAGAGGGGAAGGCTCCAGTGACTGCGCAGGGCCGTGTGCTGACGGTGTCTCAGGTGGTTTGCCCTCACTCTGCAGAGGCACCCCCAGGGCTTCCAGGTTGCAGGAACAAGTGCCCGGGGCACAGTCTGGGCATCAGGAGACCTGGCTGTCCGGGGCCACCAGCAAGCACCAGCGGTGCCCCTGTAGGTGCTTCCCCTTTCCAGGTGTGCTTGGTTCCCAGGTGATCTGTAACCTCCTCCTCCTCCCACAAGCCGGGGGGTTAGAAAAGCTGTTATGCTTCTCTCCCTAAAGGGTCGCCCCTAGACTCAGGTCCCATGAAGGCTTCCCTGCCTAGACGGATTGCATCCATGCTGCCTGTCACTCAGGGCTGCTCACTTTGGCTGATTCTGTCTTGACTTATGCACAACATGGGCCTGCAAAATGGTCCCCAGGTGCTCTCTGTGGAGCCCAAGTTATTTTTCTAGGAGGTAAGTGTGCACCACAATTTAATAGCCGCCACCACCACCACCACCACCACCACGGTCAGCCTTGCTGGGGGCTGGCTCAGTGGGAGGGCTGCCCAGGTTTTCAATCTTTCTTCACCTGTTCTTTGAGGCTGGCTTTCTGTCTCGATGTCAGAGGCAGAGAAGGGAACATCCAGCTCACACAGCTGGGACTGGATCCTGGCCTGTCTGATTCTGCAGTTCCTGATCTGAATTTCTATACCAGATACTTCTCTGGGGGTGCAGTAGTGGAACCAGCTGGGGAAGGACTTAAGTTCGCATTTCCAGTCTGTTCTTACACCTTTGGGGACAACATTTCTTGTTGCATATCCTTGCTATGTAAACAAGTTTGAACATTTTAACTTTCTTTCAAGGGCAGAGAATGTGTGGGTCCTGGGTAGGGGTGCTCCTGACACCAGGCAGGGACCAGGAGGGGCCATCCTGCACTGAGAGCTTCCCATGGGCACTGACTCCAAACCACCACCCCGCACACTGGCAGGGAAACTGAGGTACATGGACACACATCAATGGCCCCAGGGTTAGAGATTGGGGAGAGGAAACGACCCAAGACCATCTCGCTCAAGAGCCTGGGGGCATCTTTTGACCACAGTCTGCTGCCTGTTACAAACAACACCAGGTTTGCTGAATTCTTGATGAAGAGTAAAACCTTGAAGAGTGTGTGCGAGAGGACTTGGGATGGACAGCCTCTTCTGAGCCTGGGAAAGGGTCACAGACGAGACTTGGGTCTGGAGGGTGGACTCCTGCCTGGGCCTGGGAAGATGGCTGGGGCCTGCTGAGAGCTGCAGGGAGTTCCTCAGAAAGACCTGCCGACACTGTCCTCACTTTCTAGAGTCCCCTTGGCTCCCATTACAGGGAGAAGCGAGAGCCGCCTGCTGGGCAGCCTCTTCCTCTGGCGGTGACAGCCGTCTGCTGACCCTCTGGTCTCCTTCACCCGTCTCTCCTCCAGCCCAGGGCTGCTCTTCACTGAGCATAGTTTAGATGCAGGCTGCCGCCAGCCTGGAACACCAGGGCTGCCCCATGAGCTGGTGTCCCTGGGACGCAGGACTGCCCTCATAGAACAGGGAGGACCCGACCTCCCTCCAGGGTTGCTGGGCAGGTCAACAGGATGCCAGGAATGACTCCATGCCATGTGCTGCAGCCCTGGGTCCTCCAGGTTCTGCAGGCCACGGAGCCTCCTGAACCTGACCCAGACGCAGCTCCCCCTCCACCACCCCAGAGCCCCCAGGGCTGCGTAGGACCCTCACCTTCCCTCTTCCTGAGGCACACTCTCCTGGGCCGCAGGCCTGGACTGCTGTGAGCCTGAGGGCAGCCAGTGGGGGCAGTGTGACCCCTACAGGTGTCCTGGGACCCAGCCTGGGAGTGGCACATCCTGGTGGAGGGGATGCTATGAGAAGCAGGCTGCCCACCAGCCATCGGCAGCTCAGATGTGAGCAGTGTGCATGTCTGCCACTGGCTGACCCCGACTCTGCTCGGAGTCTTGGGACTGTGACCAGTGACTGGGAGGGGCAGGAATGGTCAAGAGGTCAGGCCTGCGCGGGCTTGCTCAGGGGTGCAGTGACCTCCTTGGCAGTCCGTGGAGGAAGTGGGCGTGGTCCTCTGAGGCAGGCCTGGGGTGGAGCTGCAGGGAGATGCCCTCCAGCAGGAGCTCGGCTGCTTCTTGCTGGTGGTGCCTACTGGGAACCAAGGTCCTGATTCAGCTAGTGAGGCCCGCGTGCCACAGAGATGTGCCAGCGCAGGGGCTTCCCAGGCCTGTCTCTGGTGCAAGTTCTGAACCACAGAAATGGACCTTTATAGACAGAGCAGGACGATGGGCTGACTTGGGGTCAACAGTAAGCATGACTGACCCTTGCACAAGTGTCACCCAGAGACACGCCTGTGAGCGCATATGCACCTTGCTGTCTTGAGGAGATGCAGTGGGCTCCGCACCCCAAGAAATGCCCATTGTTCCAGCACCTCTCCCTTTCACCCTCACACTGGAAGTACTTCCCTTCTGCTGAAACAGCTCAGGCACCTGCGTGATTCCGTCTCCTCGCTCCACCTGCTGTGCTGCTGTTCAGCCTGTTTCTGGTTGCTCAGGGGCAGGTGAGTGAGAAGGCTGGGCCTTCCGCCCTGGAGGGATGCTGCTGACCCAGCCCAGCAGGCCCCCCTACCCCTCGCCGCCTTCTTCCTCACAGTCCGCCCTGTTCTCTCTCTCTGAGTCTCTCTGGATTCTTGGAAAGACTGAGACAGAGTTGAATGTTCTCAAGGCTGGCCGCAGCCACCTCGTAGGCAGGTCTTTTATCTCCTTGGGCTGGCAGCAGCTACTAACCAGAGCATCATCACTAACCCACCTTCTGTTCCACTCACAGGCTTCTGAGACGCACAAGTTAAAGTTTGCTGGGAGCCATTAGCCAAGTAGGTATGACAATTTCCTTGCCAGCGTACCCCATGTTGCTGACATGTTGCAGTGACATTGAATGTAGGTGACCTTGCTCAAGGACCAAGGCAGATTAGGGTGTTCCCGGTTTTAAGATAATCGTGTTTAGGGCGTTCCCAGTTTAGGTTCCAGGTTTAAGGTTTAAGATTATTCCTGCTGGGAATAGGGCGTATCCTGCTGCCTGAGTTCCCCTTGAGTTCTCACGGGATTCAGACAGTATATTTTGGAGATAGAAGCCCAGTGGAGGTGGATTTGGGCAGAGAACGTGGATTTCCCCAGAACGTGATTGTAGACAGCTGGTGTGAGTTCGGGAATAAAGAGTTGCTGTTTGAATCTACAAGCTGTGTGGTGGCTCGTGATTGTGTGCCCAGCCAGACTGCGGCATTTGTGCCCAGCCAGACTGTGGCAAAAGTTATGTTCCTGCAGAAGGCAGGAATCTCGAGAAAGAGGTAAATTATCAAAAAACCACCAAGATCTAAAACTTGGTAAAATATATATGTCTGAGGCAAGTTTCTATCTTGGTTTCAGAGATTAAATGTGCCCTAATGGACAGAGAAAAAATACATGGTTTTGCTTGTTTTCCAATCCTGTACATGGGCTTCTACTTCTATGAAAGCTTATGTTTAGCTTGTTTCTAGCCACTCCTGACTTCCATCCATCACCCCTCCCATGAGAATCTGTGAGTAGGGCCTGAAGTGGAGAGACAGAGGGCAAGTCCTGTCTCCAGGGATCCTCTACCATCTGTTTGTAACCCAATACCTACCTGGAGGGTACCATGGAGATGAAAGGAGATCATGTAGTCCAGGGGCTGAACAAAGTAGGCACTAAATAAAAAGCAATTCAGTGATTGTGGGGCTCAAGTTGTGGTCCTGTCTGTCTCTCACAAACCTGTGTCCCCAGGAAAGTTCAACAGTGTGTGAGCCGTCCTCTGGCTCCTACAGGTGCTCTCCTCCCCTCTTACTCTAACCATGTACAGAGAACTTAACTTCTGGGGTCAACCTTATTTCAGTGGTGTTTTAGGGGTACTTCAGAGTAAATCCTGAAGTAGGGCACCTACAAAAGGTTCCACTTTGGGATGGGTCCAAAAAGTGTAACCCACAAGGCCTCAGAGGGTCAAAACAAAAGTTAGAATGCTCAGGTCACAAATTTCACACAGATGATGTCATGGTGAGCATGCAATGATGTCATACATCCAAAGGCAAGAAATCAGAGGGCATCTGACCATTTATCGAATTAATTATGCGAATTCCATGATCTACTACTAAAGGTTGTGTGAAATGAGACTGTTTGCATACAGATATTAGTCTTAAGAGAAAGCCAAAGTAAATGAAGGATGATTATGTTGCTGAACACTGAACAGAAACTTACTGTGACGGAGAAAAATGGACGAACAGGAGAGAGGGAAATGGCTGCACCCTCATTATGTCCCCCCAAGTCCCTGGGACTGCCTGTCAGAGCTACTGACAGCTGGCTTGGGAACCCTGAGTTTGTATAGCTGCCCTAGTATGCACAGAGAGGACCTGGCCTCCTCCAACCCTCACTCCCTCCACGGACCCTCCCGGCCCCAACCTGGCGCAGTGGGCTGTTACCTGAATGGTCAAGGCTGAGGGTCCGCATGCCTGTGCATCCTGACGTCTGCCCTCACAGAAGGGGAGCCCATGTGTGCCTCCTTACTGGCCCCCAATTTTGTATTCAATTACACTTATAACTTATTAGTTTATAGTTACAGACCTTATAACTTACTAGTTTTTAAGTCTGGAAGTCAGTAAACAACTGGTGGTGACAAACCCATGGGCATACAGAAGAAAAACGCTTGCTAAGGGCACAGGGAAGAGAAATGGTATGCACCCGAGCAACAGTGACATCAGTCCCTTTTAAAAGGCACAAAAAAGAGACAGAGTGTGACTGTTTCCTAAGTTCTGTTTTCTCCCGCTCTACCGTTTTGTCTTTGCTGAATGCTTGGAAAGAAGACATCAACGGGCCAAGCACCACTGGGGCACCTTAGCAGACAATTCCCCCTTGAGCAATGGAAAAAAAAGATGATTAAAAACTAGCTCTTTAACAAGCCATTGTGCAAGTGCAGTTCTGTTTTCCAGATTCTTTTTTCTTTTCCTGGCGGAGAGCAGAGCTTTCGGCAGCAGGACAGGCGTAATTGTGAAAGGAAGAAAAAGAGGACGGTGATATAAATCAGCAAAGGTTAATGACCAGGATGTGAAGAAGGGACTTGTTTACAGAAATATCGTGCAATTTAAAATTTACAAGAGATTTAATGCCACTGCTTGGCAATCGCTAAAATCAACAGCCCAGAAAACAGTGACATTAAGAAAAATATTACAGTTATAATCATCCCCAAATAAGTCAATTAGTGGTAGGGCACGAGCTCGCGATTACTTGACCCATTTGGCTCGCACTTAAGTGAAAAAAAATTCCCCCCTATTACACCAAGCTCGCCGGCCGTGACCTGTTTTGCATCACAGAGAGTCCACGCCAGCTCCCTTGCATGTACTTGGACGGACGGCGTGGTTTCCCCTTGCCTGGCATCAAAATAATCCTGACCCCTGACATTTGTAATCATAAAAAAAAAGGCAATTTATAATTGTGTTGTTCAAATGAAGGTGGGGGAAAAATTCAATCTGCTATTATACAAAAGCAATGACGGCTGTCTTCGGTGAAAAAAGCAACGCAAGTCAATTTGTGAACTTTGGCACCAGACGACCTTTAGAAACACAACAATATACTGAATTTACAAGCAATAGCAGCCCATGCAAATGGCCCGGGCCTGCCTGCCTCTGGATTAGAGCTGCAGAGACATTATGGAGACTGCTTCCACAAAACAAATTAAGACTGTTACTTAAATGTCACGGCACACTATTGTATTTGGCTACAGATCATTACACCTGATACTAACACTTTTAAAAACTGTAATAACTTGGGAAATATTACATTGAGTGCCCACATGTATAAAGGAAAAGAAAAAAGAGGAGAAAATAGGTTTCTGAAGTAATTTAAACATCACTACTCTACGACTGAAGGGAAAGGTCAAAATTTAAGTAAGCTGAAAGGAACATGAGTGGTAAAATAAAACACACAAACAAAAAGATGGAAAGACCACAGGAATGACTGTGCAAACACAATAAGGCACATGCTGCTGGGCGGCCGCATCTCCAGTCTGCATGGGAAGGAGGGCGGCCGGGGAGGCGTTACCTTCGGTGTTGGCGCTGCTGCTGCTGTATATATTTCGCAGGCTACCAACACGGTTTAGTTTCCACGCTTTGCGTTTGGCTGCATCCCGAGAGCAGAGAGGGGAGACGGGGGAAAGAGAGAAAACAAAAAGGAAAAGAGAACAAATGAAAAGGGGAGAAAAGAAATGTCAAAGTAGCACGTGAGCAGTCACCTCCGAGCTGTCAGTCTCACCAAGCAGGTGACAGGTGCCTTCCCTGCCTGGCCCCCCCACTCCCCTGTCAACACAGAGGGGCTCGGGAAGGGCAGAGGTGTGCCAGAGTCGTTGGGTTTGCACAAAATCAAAGCAATGCCCAGGCAAAGAAGGGCAAGCATCCCCTCTGCAAACTGAGAGGACTCAAGGCAGGGCACAAACTGGCCTTTCCTTGGGGGCTGCCGCCTCCTTTGAGGGAGCTGAGATCCAGCAGCCATAGCTCTTTGATTTGCCAAATTATCAGGAGCATGTCAAACCAACAGACCCCGATGATGAGCATTTCACATCTTTGTGGCAGAACGTAGGTCTTTAAAACCAAAAGCTGGTAAACACGGAAGTGGTTTTCCCCAGATGGATTTTAGCTGGGCAGTGACCACCCTGGTGCAGTTTTGCGGTTGTAGAAGGGCAAGTGCATTCTGTCACTGCTTGGGGTGCAGCAGGCTCTGGAGGGAGCTCCATGCTTCCCCCAGCTCTCACCAAGAGAGAGACGCCAGAGGGAGGCTGGGGCAGAAGTGGGATACGGTGCCAGCTGAGCGTGGGCACAGCAGCCTGCCCTGCACGCTGCACATGGACCACTCTGCAGGGACGTGCAGTGCACCCTGCCTGCCCCATTCACGGGGCCAACTCAGGGATGGCCACACCGGCAGTGGAGGACTCTTCCCAGCCCTTCAGGAGACACTGCACAAGACTGAAGGGGAGTTCGGTGGATGTTCCTGGAGAACACGTCCTCGGGGCACGGGGGCTGGAGACAGCCACACCCCAAAGGGCTGGACGGTCGGGCCTGCCATGCAGGCTCACATACTGACAGGTCCAGTGCAGTGACAGTCACGCACACTCCTGAAGAAGACACCACAGGACCATCTGTCCCTCAACCTGCACAGCCAAGGAAGAGGAACCCAGCCTGTGGAGGTGAGACACGCTCACCTGGGGCACGCAGGCCTTCCCACGGGCTGGGGAACGTGCACACAGCTGGCCTTTCCACTCACAAGGCCCTGGCAGAAGATCAGCTCTCTGACCCCACGCATTTCTGACAGGTTAACTAGTCTTGCCTGCTGCAGCGTCAGAGCCAGAATTCTAAACCTCACCCAGTGCCGCAAGGGCCCTTGGGGCAGGCGGGCCTGTACCACATTCTGGTGGCCAGAAAGTGAGCTGGGAAGATGACCAGGACTCTGTGATGAGTTCTGCTGAAGTGCAGCTCAAGCACTTTTATGCACATGGGATGTCTTTGCAGTGACACTATAGAGCCACGTGAGAAACCTAAACCTTTAAGGAAGCAAATACAATTCTGAAACACTATGTGTTCAGGATGCAAATTTTGAATTTATCGTAAGAGCAAAACTAGCTGTGACGTTAGCTGTCTCTTGATTTAAAATGTCAGTTTATTACAAATGAACACCTAAGAATCACCTTGTAGTTTTAACATCGACAAAAAATTTAAGAAGAAATGCACTCTCTCACCAGTGATGTGACCCTCTTTCCCCCATATGTGGATCTGCGTGTAATTCCTCACGGGTAATTCCCTTATTTCTACTTTCGGCAAGGTTCTACCTGAGCATCTGTCCCAGGCAATCCCACCCCCGGGGAGGAGTCTTCAGGTTCCCTCCAATATAAATACCATGCATTATCAGTGGGGGACCACACTGGCCAGTTTTCAGACCTTGACTTTAGAACTGTTCAGGGTAGAGCCCAGGTTCTGCAGGTACAATGATGCACATGTAGAATTCAGTAGGTGCTTAATTTGTCAAAGCTGAAGCTCTGCAATCTAATCCCGTTATTTTACAAGTTCTAAAAAGAAGTGGCCACTAAGAGGCTGCACTTCTCACAGGAACACTCACCTCTTTCTAGAACATTTACATATAAATAGGCAGAATCAAGGCGCACCCTTTGGAAGGGAGGGACTCCCAGTGCAGGGGCCTTTTCCCCTGGCTTCTTTATGTCTTGCATTTTTCAAGCTCTGGTCTCCCATTACTGGGGGATGTATAAGCAGGAAGTGAACTTGCAGCCTGGTTTTCTATTAACCTATTGATGAAATAATCAATTTTAATGTGTAAAATGTCATGCCTTTTTCTTCCTCTTAAACAAATGGCCATTTTCTGGCTGATATCAAGGTCCTGATACGTGCATCTGTCTCCTGGGGCATTGATTGCTCTAAGCTGCCTTGTTTAGAAGCTTCTCCACGAGAAAACACAGTCACATCATCATCGATAACATCTCAGGGTACATCCCATGCTGCCTAGTTCCACTTCCAGGGGCAACAGACCCCCCTATGTCAAAGGGAACCTGGGGCCCTCCAGCCTGGTGCCATGTGCCACTACTGACCATCACATGTCGGCAGAGCTGGTCTCTGACTTTGGCAATAGGTGGCAACTCTTGAAAACCTCATGGGACTGGTTCAAAAGATGAAAATTTCTGGGTAATTTTTATTTTAATTAAAGTTTGAGATCTTTTTTTTTTTAAACTTTCAGAAACCAATAGTTTTATTTTGTTGTTAATGCCATTTCTCACAAAGCTAGCATTTTGATATCTGAATTCCACCTGTTATTGGACACAAAGGCAGCAGGTCTGAGCTGCCGTTGGCACTCATCCTGCAGCTCTGCTAGCTGGACAAGCAAAGTCCTCTTCCATAAATGGGTGTCGTTTTGTCTCAAGCAATTATACCACGAGTGTGAGGTCTCAGCACTGGCTCACGTGTTTGAAAACATGAATGCAAATCTATGTGGGCGTGAGGACCTGTGACGTATCACTTCAGATCTGGTGCAAACTAATTGCCAGCCCGAGTGCAGACTGCAAGTGTGCGCTCTTCTCGCATCAGCTTGCAAATTAAATGGAATTTTCTGAGCTCTCCTGCTGGCGCGCAGAACCATCCTGGGGAAAGGGAGCCAGCAACAGGACAACATGCCCACACTGGTGCCGAAAGTGAACTGCGTGTTACACACAAGACTGCTACATGAATGTCACAGCAAGAGGTAGCAAGCAAGCAAGGCAGAAGGGTGAGAATTTAAGATGGGAGAGATGTAAAACTCCTCACCATGCCCCTTAGAGCGTTTTTCTGGGGATTAAAAGGTCCAAAACTTTGAAGAACTCAGGTTGAGCGTGCAGACTCATTACCAAACTCAGAAGATAAAAGGTTGACCTCATGGAAATAAAAGTGGTACTGTCAATTTTCTTAAGAAGAACACAGAGCCCTGCTGCTAATGCCCACTGAAGGTGTAGATAGACCCAATTTATAAGGTGATCCTTGAATGACAGGGAGAAATTACTGTGGCACCTTCTGGCACCAACACACTGGTGTGGAGCAGTGTCCTGGCTGTTAGCTGGTTTTCTAGTTACTGGGCCACCGGGTTGGCAGGTGGGGTGCATGTCGCTAACCTGAGTCATGCACCTTACCAAGAAAGATCAGTATCAATTAATTCAAAGGACTTTTTTTTAAAGGTGTCTGATAGTTACAAAGCATGAAGTCTTTAAGGTGTCTGATAGTTACAAAGTCTGGATGACCAAATGAGTGCAGCCTAATACACTCAACTCCTCATAATTACTAACAGCCACAATCTTTCCAAAGAGAGACAGAGAAAGGAAAAATGTGCAAATCACGCCTTTCGACCAAGCGAGAGTAGCTGGAATCGCTCAGAGGTAACAATGCCCAATTATCACACATCTCCAGAGTTCTGGAAGAGGCAGTTTTTCATACAGGCTCAGGCAATTGCAAGGGATTTGAAATTTAATTTTAAAGGGAAACTTCTGTGAATTTGTTTCTCTAAGAATAGTATTTTATTTTACGACAGCATGTGAAAGCTGAGAACAAGTCACAGAGTGGATTTCCCCATGAGACTCTTCTGACGAGCTCTATAAATGGAATGAAAATATTCCTCTGTCTGGTGGCATGCTCAGATGAGCAGGGGTTTATCCTAAACTCTTCCTCCATCATTGTACCAGGAAACCACAGGCTTATTAATGTCACCTCTGGTCTCCTTCTGACAGTACTCTTTGTTGATTAGATAAATATCCCTCAGATAGCTGATTAAAAATGGTGCGGCGTGAGGCTGCGGGTCCAGGGCTCAGCCATGTTGGACGTTGAGTTGCGTGAATGGCATCTGGGCTGGCTAAGCAAGGCCCCCACGGCCCTGGGATCAATTACAAGAACTAATGGGATCTCCTTACCTCGGGGAGAGGGGCCGGGTGAAGAGCTGTGCCGCCCACTCCTAACCATCTCCCTGGGAACAGAAGCAAAAGCCCTGCCCATTCTCATGGGGAGGGTCAGCCCGCACCTCTAAGGGAAGCCAAGGGACCACCTCACCAGTCAGCGGCCCCCTGTCCACATGGATCCTGCGTCCATCAGTTTTCGAGGACGCCGTCAGTATAAATGCCACTGGAGCAGAGGGGAACACCTCTGCTCCTCGGAGCTCTGCAGGCTGAGTGTGGCACCAGGACCCTTTGTATGAAGCTCATCCCCCAGGAGCCACCGCCAGTGTGAGCGGACGCTGCTGCGGTTTTGTGTCACTTCCAGTTTAGTGTGCCTGGTATCCCGTGATCTTTTGTCCGTGGCGGCTGCATTGTGAGGCTACAGATCGGGATTGCTTTTGTGCCGGCCACTTGAACGTTCATTTGCTCAACAAGACTGTGTAAATGTTCTGTTCTCTTATAAAAAGGCAGTGGATTTTTTTTCATAAGATGCAACCCAGAAGATTCTTACGCTATGTGAACTCACTACTTGAGCTGTGAAGGGGCCTGACATCACGGCTGCTTCCTGGAGGCTGCCTTGCAGAGAAGGAGTCATGTTGAAACGTCCCTCAAAAGGGCCTTTGAAAGGATTAAACAAAACCCGAGGCCAAGCAAATACATAGGACACATGTTCAGGAAGCAAAATAACTTGGCTATTACCAGCGTCTACTGAGACTGGTTGTCTTCCTAATTTGAAGCCATGGAAAAACACAGAAGATAAAATACCCACTGACCAAAACTCACAAAACAAGTGATCAGCCCTCAGTGACAAAATTTTTATTTGTTTTGTAATAACTCAGAATAGCTTTTTCTTTACAAGCAAAAACAATTTCCACACTGGTGGCTTCTCAGAGATCTTATTTGGAAATGGCCAAAGGATCCCACACACTGGGCTAGTGTAGATTCAAATGGAAAATATTAACCCTGGAAAGAAAGGGAAATACAAACTATGCCAAACCTCCAGGTACGCCAGGAGACCAGAAGTTCCAATTAGGCAGAGCGCTGGCCTTCCTTTTGGCCTGGAACTGTATTGAGTGGCAGATCAAGGGTTCCATGTTCCTAGAATCCATTTTTCCAGTCTAACACCCAGAGGATAACTTTGAACAGGGATTACAGCAAGAGGCGAGGGTGACTAGGATATTTCTTTGTGATACATTTATAATGCAGGTTTTCAGGGTGGCACATTCTCAGGTGGGGATTAGAAACACAGCAGTAAATGACAGGAATGTCTCTCCCTATTTTGCTGGATGGCCGTGCATTCTGAGCAGGAAAAGCTCTTTGGAGGATGGCTTGTTAGGAAATTGAAGCGGGGGGGGGGGGCTCCTTGGCCTCTCGGCTCCACTCTCTCTGGGTACGACAAGGGGTGAGAACAGGTATGGAGCTTGCCCCAGCGCCGTGAGCAATGCTCGACTTTCATTAGGCGCCGTCATCAGCTGAGCAGTGCTATCTGTTCTCTACCCACTTCACATAAAGGACTGAATATGCGGCATGCAAACCTGAATGCGTGCATTCGTGTGCGCGCACGCATACACACACACACACACACACACACTCACACGGCAAGCCAATTCCTCACTTGAGAAATAAATGAAGTTCAAATCAGGTTTTCCAAGCTGAATGATGTGAAGTGCATCTCTGTGCAGCGTGTGGTCACGCAGCCGAGCAGAAGCAGGGGCTGGGAGCAGCCAGAGGTCCCCACACCCTGCCTGAGGACCCCTCAGCCTGCTCCCCCGCAGGACCTCCTGCTGCTCTGTGAAGCAGACAGCAGGCAGGGAGGGGAGACAGAAATGGGATAATGGGAAACAGCCCTCGCCCCCCCCCCCATCTCCTCTAACAGGGGATTCTTCTTTTTCCCCTTAATCTCTTCTAACAGAATATATTACAGGCCTTTTTTTAAAAAAATGTGAAATCTTTTTCAACAATTCTAGAAAAAATTGTTTTTTAATAAAACTCTGAATTGTGTTATCATATTTCAAAGGCAACGACCAATTAAGGCAACTAATCAAAGGCATAATTATTTAATGACTGCTGTTCACGCTCTCGTGCAGGGCCATAATTGAGGGGCTGTGATCACTGGACCACCAGCTCAACACGGTCAGCAACCGCCTTCCTGAAGCATTTGATCTGCCATGTTTGTAGCCGCGCCCCGAGACCGCCGTGGCTGAAACCATACACTCCAGCGCTGCTCAGTCAATCGTGGCCCCTCTCTATGTGCCCTTCTGAGCCCGAGAGGACAGGAAAATGTCCACCAGAAACATCTTTACCTTTTCTGTTTAAAGATTTCTCCAGAAATTCCCAGCAGTATCCTGATACGTGGCTTGAGAAATCACAGAAGCCTGAGAGATGTGGCATCTGGTCAATCAAGCGTGAGATCCGAGAGGGGGATAAGAAGAGCACCCTGGACCCGTCCGGTTCTTGCTGCTCGCAGAACGCACGAGTGCAGATGTTAACAGACGGCTTCCTGCTAAACGGCTTGGACCATAACCGCACAACTAGTTAGCACGCTCCTTAGTTACTGTGAACCATTAAACAGGTCTTTACCATCCAGGAGAGCCTGGCAGAGTATTGCAGTGCTGGGACTCAAAATAATAAAACGAGTCCCATTTCATACATCTAAAACTAAATACATGGATTTCACTCAGGTTTAGCAAGAACACATGAAAAGACTACTTGAGTATTAGTGCAGAAGCAAAGTCAAGAACATATTAGCTTATTGTTAAGAATAAGCGATGGATAATCCATCATTTCCATTTTTCCTTTAAAATTCTTATCCACACACACATACCTATCCTACCATATGTACAACTGTGATATGAACTCATACTACTTTCTAATGTAAGGTACTATGTTATCGTAGTTTTGAAAACGGTCCCTTCATTGTGATATACCACATCATAACTACAGCCACGTTACAACATTTAGTTTCTTCCCATTTTACTCTAGTAAATACAGTATAATCTGTTTTACATAGACACAGGTGGTTACACATTGAGACATTTGTAGATTATGTGTGCCTACAGTAACCCACATTTGTGTGCACACATGTGCGTGCAAACACCCCCCCCACACACACACACACATACACACTTCTTTGCTCCGCCTGCTGAGGGTGCCAAGAAGCAACTACACCCCAGTACTGACTAGCACACTCAGACCCAAACCTTGGTTTCTAATACCATTTTCAGACAGAAAGAACCACACAGCTCCTTAGAGAAATGGCTGATTTTCGGATTGAGGCAGGGAAGACACAATATGAGCCCGGAGCACCCTGTAGTGCCAGGAAGGAAGAACATGCAAAGGCAAAAGAAAACCCACATGGATGGGGTGCAGGCCAGCGGAGCTCAGGGACAAGTGAGAGCTGCCAGCGGCCACAGCTGTCATGATCTGAGCAGCGAAATAAAGTAGTGCTGGAGCGCAGCCTCACACAGAAACAAATGGGTGAATTAATAAGGAAGAGACGAGTCTCCTCTGCAGGAGACTTCTAAGCAGCTTGTGTAGACACTCTGCCCTTAGGGAGGACTGGCATCACTGCCCACTTCTTAAGTGTGACGCACAGTGACGTCCTTCCAGAGCTCAGGATGCGGGGTGGGCAGACACCTGACATCACCACCACAAGCCAGGGGAGCAAGGCCCACCTCCGTAGCCATAGGTCACACTGACAGCACGCCCCCTTGATGGGGGTGATGGGGGTGGAGCATCACCTCCGTGGGGGTCCTCCCAAAGCCTAGAACCCAGGACTAGCCCTGAGAGAGGCTCACGACAAGTTCCAGTAGAGGACAGCCATCACAATGTTCTCCAGTACCCAGCGCTCCCCAAGCTGCCAAGCCCTCAGACACAGGAAGACTGAGAAGATGGCCAGCCAAGAGGACCCTCTGGGAAGGAGGACGGCTAAGAGAGACCCGGATTTACACAAATACCTTCCTGTGCAGCAGAAAAAGGGCATTAGATCAAAACTGAAGAAATCCCAACAAAGAAGGGACATTTAATGAAACGACACATCAACACTGGTTTTTAACTCTAAGAAGAATACAGTTAAAAAGAAAACGAGAGATGTGACTTAAAGGAGAAACTGTGTAGGAGAGGGAGGGAGAGGGAGAGGGAGAGGGAGGGAGAGGGAGGGAGAGAGGGAGGGAGAGGGAGAGGGGGGAGAGAGAGAGAGAGGGAGAGGGAGAGAGGGAGAGAGGGGGAGAGAGGGGAGAGGGGGAGAGGGAGGGAGAGGGAGGGAGAGAGGGGGAGAGGGGGAGAGAGGGGGGGAGAGAGGGGGAGAGGGAGGGAGAGGGGGAGAGGGAGGGAGAGGGAGGGAGAGGGGGAGAGAGGGGGAGAGAGGGGGAGAGGGAGGGAGAGGGAGGGAGAGGGGGAGAGGGAGGGAGAGAGGGGGAGAGAGGGGGAGAGGGAGGGAGAGGGGGGGAGAGGGGGGGGGAGAGGGGGGAGGGAGGGAGAGGGAGGGAGAGGGAGGGAGAGGGGGAGAGGGGGAGAGGGAGGGAGAGAGGGGGAGAGGGAGGGAGAGGGAGGAGAGAGGGGGGAGAGGGAGAGAGGGAGAGAGAGAGGGAGAGGGAGGGAGAGGGAGGGAGAGGGGGAGAGGGGGAGAGAGGGGGAGAGGGGGGGAGAGGGAGGGAGAGAGGGGGAGAGAGGGGGAGAGAGGGGGGAGAGGGAGAGAGAGGGGGAGAGAGAGGGGGAGAGAGGGGGAGAGAGAGGGGGAGAGAGGGGGAGAGGGAGGGAGAGAGAGGGAGAGAGGGGGAGAGAGAGGGAGAGAGGGGGAGAGAGGGGGAGAGAGGGGGAGAGAGAGGGAGAGGTGGGGGAGGGTATGGAGAGTGTGTGGACAGTGGGAACTGCTGGTTCTGTTTCCTCAGTTTTAACCCAATCAGTGCATTAATCCACTGATAGGGACTGACTGGGGTGTAGCTGGAGGAGGTGGGTCGCTGGGGACATGCCTTTGGGGTGGATATTTTGTCCCTGGTAGGCGAAGCACACCCTCTGCTTCCTCCTGTCATGGCCTGAGCTGTTTTTCCTTCCACCCTGAAGTTCCGCCTTACCCTCAGCACAGTGCAGAGCTCCAAGTAAACTTTTCCTCCTCTAAATGGTTTCTGTTGGGTCACAGCAGCCATAAGTGACTAAAACACAAGCCCCCACAGATACAGTAGTCTGATATCCAACAAAGGAGCCAGAAACACATGGAGAGATAACAGCCTTCTTAACAAACGGGGCTGAGAAAACTGGATGTCCATGCGTAGAATGAAACTGGTCCTTCAGTCACCCTGCACACAAATCAACTCAAAGTGAATCCAAGACCTAGCAATTAGGCCAGAAACACCGCAGGTGCTAGGAGGAGACACGGCCCATACTCCAACACATTGGCCCAGGCACCAACTTCCTTAACAAGACTCCTAAAACTCAAGGAATTAAACCAAGAATCAATAAGTGGGATGCCTCAAACTAAAAAGCTTCTGTTCAGCAAAGGAAACAAAAAAGCATGAATTGAGAGTCCACAGAATGAGAAAATCTGTGCTAGTATTCTTCTGACATGGGATTAATGTTCAGAAAATATAAAGAACTCAAAAAACTGTCCCCCACCAAAAAAAGAAAAAAATAGATCAACAAACCAACAAACGGGCAAATGATCTAAACAGCTATTTCTCAAAAGAAGAAATGCAAATGCCAACAAATATATATTCAACATCCTTAGAAATTGGAAAAACGCAAATAAAACCTACCCTGAGATTTTTATCTCATTCCAGTTAGAATGGCAGCCACCAAGATAGCACTAAAAACAACTGCTGGCAAAGATGTGGGGAAAAGGAAAACACTGACACACTGTTGGCGGGAATGCGGATTAGTACAAGTACTTTGGAAAGCAGTATGGAGAGTCCTCAAAGGACTAGGAACGGAACCACCAAGGGACCCAACCATCCTACTTCTTGGTATTTATCCAAAAGACCTAAAGTCAGCACGCTATGATGATACAGGCCCCTCCACGTTACAGCAGCACAATTCCCAATAGCCGAGTTATAGAACCAGCCTGGGTGCCTATCAACAGACGAATGGGTAAAGAAAATGTGGTGTAGATGCACGACGGAGTTTTACTCAGCCATAAAAATGAAATGATGTCATTTGCTGGTAAACGGATGGAACTGGAGAACGTCATGCTAAGAGAAATCAGCCAGACTCAGAAAGTCAAGGGTTGAATGTTTTCTCTCACGTGTGTGTGTGTGTGTGTGTGTGTGAGAGAGAGAGAGAGAGAGAGAGAGAGAGAGAGAGAGAGAGAACAAAGGAATAAAAGAAAGGGGGCAGTTCACATGAAAACAGAAGGAAGGGCAACAGAGTCGAGACAGGAGAGGGAGGGAGGGAGGGAGGGAGGGAGGAGGTGTGAAAAGCCCAGGAACAAGACCTCCCACATGACGCTATGCCCACCTAGAAACCAACCTCAGGGAGCCCTACACGTGAGTACTGATTAAGACAACAATAACAGAAGGCAGTCAACAGAGTCGAGCAGGAATCCCGCTACTATGCATGATCATGATGTAAGGACAAGGAGAAAGGTGGAAAACAAATACCTGAGAGCTCGCTGTGGCACACACAGCACACACCACACGTCCTGCTGAGCCACTGACCTACGTGAAAGCCGTGCCCACCACACCTGGGGCTGAAGGAGCTGCCATCTAATTCACAGTTGTGAAGATGGACTTCAGAGTGTCTGTTGACCAACGTCCTCTGGAGGCACGAATCTGCCCACACGCGGGCTCCTGGGCACTGCTGTCTCCTTGTATGTCACCAGCAGCCACTGACCTTGTGGTTATTTCCCCTTTAACAGATCACAGTGCTTGTCTAACCAAAAAGCACCCCGCTTGGAGCACCGTCCCGCTAACTTGCTGCACTAATGATCAGAGATGAGCATCAACCCACTGAGAAGTAGAGGCTGTGTTTATGCTCCATGTAGAGCCCAGCTTTTAACCAGCACGTAAAGTTGCCTTTTCGGTTACAGTGACAGAGCCTCCTGAAAGTGAGGACGTGAGACACACTGAGCTGGCTTCAAGAAACTCACTGAGACACGCCTGCAGTCAGGTGTCGCCTCTGGGAAGATCTGACCCCAGAAACAGCCTCAGGACTCCATGTGCTGCAGTTGGGGACACTATGAGCATCTCTCCTTAGACACAGGAATCTCATAAAATGAGAAAGAGGAGCTTTGCAGTCTGGACACATGCAAAAGATGCTGGCCAAAACAGGAATGCTTTTCTTGGGCTCGAGATATGAGGTGCCATTGAATGCTTTCAAAAGGTCCACTCCATCTGCTAAACCTCAAGCAAACTGCAAGAGAAAGAAGTACTAAACGGCCTTCTTCAGAGAGCCACGCGCATGGCCTGGTGGCTTCAACACCTGAATCTTCAACACAGATATACTCTCAGGGGCGGGGCGGGGCGGTGGCTCTCTTACAGTCCTCCTTTTTAAATCCTATTCCATGGAGAGTTCAGGGCCTGCAAACTGCCAGGAACGCAGCAGGTCAGCAACCTGCATCCCCAAGACCTTGAGCACCAGCGTGTGCTGAAACGTGCCCCGTTAGGTGTGTCTACAGCACCTTCCTCTCAGCATGGCCAGGTGCCAGGTAGGACGAAGGGCAGGTGGAGAGGCCACGGAAGAGCAGAGGGTGGGGAGAGCTGGGGGCCCCTCCGGGCAGTGGCACAGGTGGCCGTGGGGTGACCCAGGCCTCTGCGCTGTGGACCTGCGTCTGTGCATGCAGGCCCTTCCATCCGGTGAGACAATACAGTGACAGGCTGCAGGCTGGTACATGCTGGCTAGCACCCTGCCCTGACTGTGTGAGGCTGGGCCCATCCAGGGGTCGTGACCTGTAAACATGTTAGCACAAAAGACGCGAGTGGGGGGTGCAGGATCCCAGTGCCCTCCCTGTTTTCTGTCCGGCTGCAGGTTGCTGGCCTCCTCTCTTCCACTGAGAAGAGCCACAGGTAGAGCAGGTGCCTCCCGACTGTGCCTGGAACCCAGCTGCTCTGGCGCCTCCTATCCACGCACATATTCAGTTGTGAGGAAGCTCAGTCATCTTAGAAATGCACTTAATTTGAGACCATACTGAGTTCCGGGCAAAAAGTAATGCAGACGAAACCAACAGGCATTATGAGTGCGACTCTAGCTTTTGGTTGTTTGATGGTCTATGAAGCCTAACTCTTCAGGCGGCTCCCCAGCTCTGACCATCTAGCCCCTGTCCACCCCATGTTCAGGTGTCCTGCATTCATTCATGTAAGAGGGACAGGAAGATGCAGGGGTTCCACCCCCAAGGCCAATGACCCCCAAAGAGGAGAAACATGAACTTCTGGCCAAGAAACCTTCTGAAGGCCTGTGGCCCCTTGGGAGGGGGCGACTGCCTGCTGACCCACTCCTTCATGGCCGTTTCATCACAAAACTGGCACTTGGGACCGTCTGTGAACTCATTCAGTCTCTTTCTTTGTCTTGTGCATGAGGAAGAAAGTGAGGGTCGAGGACAGTAGGCAAAAGTAGAGGTCACTTGTGGCCTTACCTGCGAACAGTGACTTCTGAGCCCTGGCCAAGATCTCGGCCATAGCAGGACAGGCTCTCGGGTCTGCTGCTCACGCGCTGGGGGTTTGTGGCTTGTTCTCAGAACCCTGCATGAACCTGTCTGGGGATGATCACCCTGGTCACAGGTGGACCCTGTGGCCTGGGCCTGAGAGAAACTTCTGGCTCTCTCCCATGGCCCTCTGCACACAGACGCCCCACATCTGGTTTTCTCATGAAGCCCTCGCCCAAGTGCTTGGACGGAGCAGCCACTGAAGCCTGGTCTAAGGTGCAACTGTAGCTTCTGCTCAGGCCACGGTCTCCTGTCAGGAGTAACCTGGGAGTGCCGCAGGACCCGCCTGCAGGATGTCCACAGCAGAACTGGTGGTCACGGAGAAAAAGAGAGCCCGTTTCAGCACCCCAGCCTTGGGCACCAGACTCTCCCGCACAGCACCCCTCAGGCAGTGCCAGGCAGCCTTGGAGTAGCTGACAGTGCTGGACACAGGTGTCTGTGGGACATTAAACTGGCAAAGTAAAGCTTCAAGGTGCTTTGTGTGTGTTTCACCCAGTTTATTCAGAAACAGAATGAACTGCAGTCTCCATCGCCAGACGGGCATCTCCGCGCCCCCAGCCCCTGGCCTTCTGCCGCCTCTTTTCCTTCTTCCCACACCCAACCCCAGAGCAAGTCCTGCCGCTCTGCTTCTGAGTCACAGCTGGTTGTCTTGCGGCTTCCTTCCTGGCACACCCACGCCCAAGGAGGGAAACGGCTGTCCCACCCCCTGTGCCAGCCGCTGTTCCCACCAGGCCCTCTGCAGTGCAGTCTGCACAGCCACCAGAGGGGCGGCTCTGGAGTGCTCACTGGGTCATGCCACTCCCCTCTGCTGGGAGCAGATCAAAAAACCCCGCATGGTGTACAGTGTCCTCTGGCTGCCACAACAGAGCACCACAAATGGAGTGGCCCAAGGCATCAGAAGTTGTTGTGGCGAGGTCCTGGGGCCCAAGGTCCTGGTCAGTGCCCGGCCAGGGTTGGTTGCCACTGTCTGCCACAGGGTTGGCTGGCTGCAGGGGAGGACCGGCTCCCAGCTGCAGTTCCGGGGTTCTTGCTTTAGGGCCGCTTTACTACCACCCTGCCCGCATCCCCACGTGGCTTCCTCCTTGGCATGTGTCTCTAGAGTGACAGTCACGTCTGCAAGCCTATTTCCAAATAAGATCGTGTTCTAGGTTCTGGGGACTAGGACTTCAACACAGCTCCTTGCAGGGGGCACATTTCGGCCTAGGACACACATGGCCAAATGGACCCTGACACTTACACCTGTCTGCTTGCTCACGGGGTGGAGTACTTTTTCCGAAGCCTTTCTTCTCAGACCCCCGGGTGCCTGCACGACGGTTCCTACGGGTCTCTACCAGCGGGGCTCCCTCGGGAACCATTTAGGGTTCAACCTAGAGGCTGCTTCCCCGGAGGTCTCCCCTGGACACACTCCTCCAGCAGTCACCCCTGGCCTTGGCCACACTGCCCACACCATCTGATTTCCTCAGGTGTTTGCCACTATCTGAACCCATCCTTTGCTCTTCCCTGTCTCCCCTGCAGGGACTGAGCGTGACAGGCTGTCCTGGCCTGATCATGACAGGTGCTTCCCAGAGCTGACATGGACCCTGCTCAATGCACCTTCTAGGAGAAGGCTCGGAGGGTGTGCACCAGATGATGATGCCTGGCACCGAGGCCCTGCCATGGAGGATGGGGACATCAGCACCATGTTCCTTTGTCACAAGTAACCTGTACAAATAAGGACATCATACACAGCTCTCCAACAACGCAGAGATAAAAACTAGCTTAGAGGGCCGTGTATCCTTCTGATCGGCACTGCGGATCCACAGGCGTTAGCGAATGTCTGAAGGAAGTCTGCAAAGGTGAGGCTACGATGATCGGCTCTAAGGGACTGTTCCTGACAGTAAGCAGAAGCAGGGTCAACTGTCTATAAGGCTTTTCTTAATTTAGGACTATAAAACTGCATTCTTGGTATAGAGGGTTTCCTCTGGACTTGCATCCAGATCACTCAAAAATGGTTTCAAATCATTACATACAAATTTAAATGAATGAAAGAATACTGCCTCCCTTTCCACAGCTCAGACCTGACCCCCGACATCCAGGGACGTATGAACCCGCAGGTTCTCCACGGCCTCGTGCTCCTTAGCTGCCCATCACCACCATCCCACCGATATTGTAATCACCAACAGCACCACCTTATCGGAATGATCGTCATACAACAAGCACCCCTATCACCACACCACCACCACCAGTCGCCTCACCACCATCACCGTATTACCAAACAACACCATCCTCCTCGTCACCATCACCACCGTCACAACCATAATGCCACCATCGGCATCATTATCAGGAGACCATCGTAAGATGGGCAGAAATGTTTTTGAAAATATTAGAAATACAATACAGAATGATTTCTAAAATTATGTCATTTAAACAGGCCTTTATTAGAGGCAACACGCAAGTACGGTCGTCCCCTTATCTCCTGGGGACACATTCCAAGGCCCCCAGGGTGGGCCTGAAGCCACGAAGGACACCCAATGCCATAGGTACTATGTTTTCTCTTATGATAAAGCTTAATTTATAAGTTAGGCACAGTAAGATATTAACAACAATGACTAATAATAAAATAGAACAATTATAACAATATTCTGTAATAAAATTGCCAGTGTCACTACTTTTGCCCTTGGAGGCTTTTATTAAGTAAAATCAGGACCTCTGGAACACAAGCACTGCAAGATCAAAACAACGACCTGATAACAAGTGACCGACGAGAGGGTGCTGTATATAGTGTGGATGTGCTGGATACAGGGATGTTTCATGCCTAAGCGAGGATGGAGTGGGGAGGCACAAGATTTCATCC
This sequence comes from Marmota monax, assembly GCF_021218885.2. NCBI lineage: Eukaryota > Metazoa > Chordata > Mammalia > Rodentia > Sciuridae > Marmota > Marmota monax. The sequence goes on along the minus strand of NW_026695238.1, from coordinate 17,336,250 downwards.
CACCACTCAGAAGGGTACACAATTTAAAACTTATAAATTATTAATTTCTAGAATTTTCCATTTTGTATTTTTGGAACTACAGAGAGTAAAACTGCAGATAAGGCCAGACTATTCTACATATGTATGATACAGCAAGCACATACACACTACTGTACACACATACACATCTCTCCCACTCCAGTAATCAAATAGGGCCAAGAAGATACGCTTCGTGATTTCCCTTCCTTTCCTACGTTTAGCTAGGGGGAATGCTATTTTTTCTGATAAACTACACTTGGACATAAAAGCAGAAGTTGGCAAAGATCAAGTTCTCAGTGGATTGTGATTTTTAAGAAACGTCAGGTGCCTTTGATGAACACGATGCAGAAACATTCTAAAATGACTTTATTTTCCATTAATCACAGTATCTCTGCACACTGACTTTCATCTGCATAGATGCACACCTGGGCTCAAGGCCCGTGGCATCTCGCGGTCTGTCCTGCAGGCTGGGAGCCATTGCTGCGTCCTCTGCCTTCCTCCAGATGAGCTGGGCTTTGTGGTGAACAGAAGCCCTGATGGGGCAGCTGAAGGGCTGGCAGGCCAGGGCTCCCCAAAGCTCACGCCAGCACCAATGCTTAGGTGCCAGCAGAGCACTGAAGGTGGCTGGCATGTAAATGTAAATGCCCACCCATTTACTATTCTCACAACTACAGCAGAAATGAACTATGGGTTAGGGCATAACTTTAAAAAATCAGAGGATGCCTGTTTGATACTCTAATCTGTTGAGTGATGAGTGCCGTGTAATTTATGCCGGAGAGGTGGCAACCCACAGTCCTCACCCCAGGTGCCCGTGGCAAGTGGCCTGCTACTGTAGAAGCTAGGAGTTGTTAACGGTGGGTGACTACATGACGCTGGCTGCTACTAATCGTTTATTGAATAATGAAACTGACACAACCGATAAAAGGTTTCAATCTTGAGAAAAATGATTTATCGTTTCTCAGTTTACTGGCACTGCTATTTGTGTGACAAACGGTTGGAAAGCCCCCAGTTAATCTCCGCGCACCTCCAAGCCTGCTGCCGCGGCTTCTGCACGCACATCCAAATAATCAGGAATAGCTAATAACACGGCACAGAGGCTGTGAGGGCAGAGGACGGGTGTTTTATCAAGGCTGATCTCCAAATCAATTTGCACAGGGATCTTTTTGGGGGCTGGGCAAGGGCGAGTGCCTGGGAGAAGAGACGGAGGTAGGAAAGAAAAAAGAGCAACATCTCCAAAGACGCACGAGCCTCAGCGTCAGTTAGAAATCCAGACGGAAACAGAACTGCCCACGGCATCGCTGCACACATGACTCCGACAGCTCTGCAGAGCTGGCAGGCCTCTGGATGGTGGAATCGGATCTGCCACAACATGCAGGCTGTCAGGGTGGCCTGCCATGCTCTAGTGGGGGGCTTCTGGGCTCTGCGATCCCATCTCCCACCCCCATGCACGGAGCATTTGTCCAGTAGACTTCTTTTTTAGTCTGGGAAGGGGATGGCAATTGTACCTTTAAGTAAATTAAAGATTTATTTATAGCACTACTCCAAATGACACATTCACTTTTATCATACTATATGTTTATCTTATTTCAATTTTGATAAAAAAAAAAAAACAATACATTCATGCTCTCCTGAGAGGGTCCTGGAGCATGTGGACTAACCACGTAGCACGGCTCTTGCCCCTGACGCTCATGGCCTGTGTCCCCGGGACAGGTGAGGCAGGGGGTGCACCTGGGATGTGGCCTGGCAGGTGAACTCTCCACTCACGCCAGCGATGACACTGACGACAGCCACACACTTCTCACCCTCCCGAGCAGGGAGAGCAAGCTCAGCCCACGCTGCTGTCGGTCAGCAGGTAACTCCAGGGCTTATGGGCGGCCTCGAGGGCTGGCAGAATGTCCCAAAGCAGGGAAGAAAGACACCTGGGACCTCTGGACCTCTTGGGACGTTCTGGGTTTTCACGTTGGTGGGATCCCACTTGCTCACCGACTCTCCCAGGTTGGAGGTGAGGTTGTTTCAGGACTTTCAGGATGTTGCTGGATAAGCAACAGATACTACATACTCTGAGGGCCCCGACATTTCCCAAGTGTGTCTGTAAGAACCCAAGCAGGGTGCAAGGCCAAAGATGGGTGGAGCAAGGTTGGCATCAAAGAGCTTACATAAGTGAAGCAGGTGCGCATGTGTGGAGTCCCTCACATGGCCTTCAGGTCGGCAATGTGCATCTCAAACTCCAAGAGGGAGCAGCTGCACAACATTCTCCAAACCTTTTCTTTCAGAGGCTCTTGCTGGATTCCATTTCCACAATGCAAGCTTTGGGAGACACTTGCTGATAGCAAATTGAGCCATGCTACAGAAACAGAATACACTGGAAATCCAGCTGGCATCTCCACACAGGCCTCCAGGGCCTCCTCCTCTCCCTCCAGAGCTGGAGTCCGGGAGGCCGCAGCATGTGCACACACTGTGCCGAGCTTCTAGGGACTCCAGGAACCAGGACACTAATCTCTCCTCTCGGACTTTCAATCTAGTCGAAGGGACAAGACTAACCCATGGGGATGCTTTACACAATCATCACGTGCACAACACCAGGCTGCACCAGGGCATATGCACAGTTAACCATACGCACAGCCAAACGTAAGATCACATACCCACCCTCCAGAGGTGTCCTGACTGCACAGCTGAACACTGTGGCTGTTCCTATATCCTGACACCTATTCTCAAGGAAAAGAGCCCTAGGGATGCAGTGGAATCTCTGCTTAGTTGTCTTCGCCAGGCAGGTAGAAGCCCATGCCTTCAGGTAAAGTAGCTCTCCTCTCTTGTGTCAACCTGTGCTATTTTATCTGGGAACTCTGATGTGAGTGTGGACTGACAGCGCCACAGACATTTTTCAGTTTGACCCTGCAGCCAGATGGGCTTGCCAGTCTCTAGAGGAAGTCAAGGAGGGACGGTGCATGGCCCAGCCTGGGGATCTACCATGGAGAGTAAGGGCCTTGGGAAGCAGCTTGCCCACCTGCTGCTCAGTAGGAGCCCTCACCCTCATTGCTGCCCACCTGAGCGGAAGCAGCCATAGGTGGGCAGGATGTTAGTGCCTGGAATGCTCTGGGTGACATGAGGAATCACCCTAAAAAATGTGGGTCAATGTTACTTAGTGCATCATCTCCCCTGATTATCTTTGCCAACTAAAAAGCAACATAATGGGTGATCCTGTGTCAGAACACAGCCATGCACGTTTCTTAGGTGAGTCAATAAAGTCTGTGAATACACTGCACACAACTTGGCTTCTAACAATAAAATTTTGGTCTACACAAATGAAAGCCCAAGAAAGGAATTGGTTGTGACTCTGTCCCTGCATGGAGCATCTGTGCGCCGGGTGCCAGGCCCTGCCCGTGCACTTGAAACTCAGTGCATCCCGACAGAGGTCCTCAGAGGCAGAGGGCAGGAGCACCCATCTTGCAGCCCAGAGCACTGAGACAGGAGAAGATGAGGGACCTGCCCGGCCATCCTGCTAGTGAGAAGTGGAGCTGGGCTCCTAGTCTCGGGGCCTCACCTGTTCCGTGGCATCTGCCTAGCATCATTAGTGCTACCACCGCAGTCTCGTCTGTGCATGACCACCTGCCTATCTGGACTGGCTGTGATGTGTGGAAAGAGAGCACAGTTGCTGAGCACACCCATAGTTTCTGAGCCTAACAGAGAGATTTAGACTCACTGCCGCAGACAGCAAGAGCAGGAGCATTCTGCAGAAACCTGGATCCCTGTAGGACCTCTATGACTTTCTTCCCTACTCCCAGTCCAAGACGCCACAGGGGACAGAGGCAAGAAGAACATTTCCAAAGGTAGAGCAATGAGAAGAAATAAAACCCTTAAAAGAAATATTTCAGCAGAAGAGAAATCCCTTCTTCTTCATTAGAATAAGGAACTACAGAATGAAATCCCTTAACTACCCAAGAAACAAGAGAGTGCCATGTGACTGACGGGTGTTAAGAACCAGCGGGGAGCGGCCCAGGGCAAATGCTCAGGGCTTTCCAACTGGTGGAGAACTCCCAACGCCATTCACCAGCCTCTGAGTTATCCCAGATGGAATACGTCATTTAGAAACTTTTCTGTATTTCACCTTCTTTAAACCGCTAAACTGATAACATGCCAAAATGGATCCATTCTTCTTTAGCATCTCTTTATGTTTGATGGTTCTTGGGACCACATTTGAAAACTACAAATTTCCAATTCATCACACGGCTTGGATAGAACACAGCTGATAAATATCAGCATGTAATTGCATGTGGGTGAGAAGCTAAAGGGCATACAAATATTTCTATATTGGCCCTTCTGAATTAAAGGGTGAAGAATAGGACATGTACAACATTCTTTGTGTCCCCAGTTATGTCACCAGAGAGCAATCAGGACGCTGAGTGAAGGTAGGAGTCACTTTCTCTAAACATGACAACGTGCACACGGCACATTAGCTGTGGGTATTGCTGGGCTTCCTGTGGCTGCTGTATCAGTGGGACGTGTCCTCTGCAGGAAGGTGCCTGGCTGCAGCCCCCTCCACTGTGGCTCTGCTCCAAGGACTCCTCAGTGAGTGCTTCCTGGAGCCCCCTGTGGACAGCCACCTCAGTGCCCCTGGGGGGCGAGTCTTCTTTCGGGGCTTTGTTCTGCTCCGTGGTGCTGATGACACTCTGACAGGTTTACTTACTATCTGTGGCAAGTCACGCTTTGCGAGAACGGTCACAGTGGTAGCTCGGACCCATGCTTCTCCGGGACCTTGCACTCGCCATCAAGGGACACCGTCTGTTCCGCTATCCTGGGTCCTAGTGGGGACTGAACCTATGCTGGCTGCAGGCATGGTGGAACCGATACTGTGTCCCCTGAGGCTAGGCATGCAGGGAAACAGCTTCCAATGACTTTGTGTTTCTCTCACTGACACCTGTCCCAGGGGCCCAGCCACCATGGGGAAGTGGCCTTGGCCACCTGCACAGGTCCTGCCAGCTCCTGGCTTCTGAAGCTCCAAGGCTACAGGACCACAGGGCTGACACAAGCTTCTGAGCTGACCCCATCCTAGCAACTGACTGTTGCAGGCTGCAGGAAGCCCTCTGAGGGTGCTGTGTCTCAAGGCCAGCAACGCCCACAGCGTCCCTACCAGCAAGGGACAGACGCCCTTCCAAGAGGATGGCATGTGACATGAGCAGCAACAGCAAGGGCTCACCCTGGCATCTCAGCTGACACCACAGACAGGAGCTGTGTGTCTCACATTTAAACCAAACGGGAAGAGCATAAAGACGAGAGTGGCTGAGGCTGGGGTCCTGGCTCAGTGGTAGGGCGCTCACGTAGCACGCGTGAGGCCCTGGGTTCGATCTCAGCACCACATAGAAAATAAATAAATAAGTAAAATAAAGATATCGTGTCCATCTACAACTAAAAAATATTTTAAAAAAAGATGATAGTGATCCAGGAGTTTGGCAGTGACACTCAGGACACGCCGAGGGCGGTTCTGGGTGTGGTTCCCCTGCTGTTTGTCCTGGTGGTGCGGGCTCTTTACAGGGCCCTAGCACCCAGGCCCCTCCAGGCCAATTGAATCCAAATCTTCTCATCTTTGAATCAGTGATTTAAATCATCTCAGGTGTGGGGCGGGGGGTGGGGGGGTGGGGGCGGTTCAGAGGTAAAGCACTCGCCTGGCAAGTGTGAGGCCCTGGGTTTGATCCTCAGCACCACATATAAATAAATAAATAAAAGACCCACTGCTGGCCAGTCCCTCCCTCCCTCCCCTCCAGGAAGAGGAAGCAGCCAGCCCTCCCCCTGGCTGCCCCTCCCTGTGAGCCACTGACTCCCTCTTCCACTCCCCTGGCCTTTCCTGCAGGGCCTGGCTCACCAGCACTTCAGGCCTCCTCCAGAGCCCCCTGGCCCATGGACTCCTGACTCCCCACCTTCCACCAGCCATAGAAGCGCCATGTCCTCATCCTCACTTCTGTTTGGGCAGCTCCCTGTCCCCATGGACACTGTGAGGCGCCACCTCTCCCAGAGACCCTCCCCACCCTGCTGTGGACCATCCCCCTGATATCTGCCCTCCTCTCCTTCCACCTACAGCTGGGGTGCACTCCTAGGAACTGGTTTTCATTCAGGACACTGCGAGCTCACAACGTGGCTGGGATGACCAAGAGGCCTGAGGTGGGGGGCTGCTCTGAGGCATCACGCCCCTCCCTGGACAGCAAGCTCCCGGTGGGCAGGGCCACCCACTTCTCTAGCAGCACAGGGCAGGGTCCTCCATGTGGCCAACAGCCAAGAGACACTTGTTCTGAGCTTGAATTAAGAGTACTTCAACCCCCAACCTATAACCACCAAGAATACTGGAGAGGAGGAGAGAGGAGGAGAGGAGGAGAGAGGAGGAGAGGAGGAGGAGGAGAGGAGGAGAGGAGGAGAGGAGGAGAGAGGAGAGGAGGAGAGGAGGAGAGGAGGAGAGGAGGAGAGGAGAGGAGGAGGAGAGGAGGAGAGAGGAGGAGAGGAGGGGAGAGGAGGAGAGAGGAGGAGAGGAGGAGAGGAGGGGAGAGGAGGAGAGGAGGAGAGGAGGAGAGGAGAGGAGAGGAGGAGAGGAGGAGAGGAGGAGAGGAGAGGAGGAGGAGAGGAGGAGAGAGGAGGAGAGAGGAGGAGGAGAGGAGGAGAGGAGGAGGAGAGGAGGAGAGAGGAGGAGAGGAGGAGAGAGGAGGAGGAGAGGAGGAGGGAGGAGAGAGGAGAGAGGAGGAGAGGAGGAGAGGAGGAGGGGAGGAGGAGAGGAGGAGAGAGGAGGAGAGGAGGAGAGGAGGAGAGGAGGAGAGGAGGAGGGGAGGAGAGGAGAGGAGAGAGGAGGAGAGGAGGAGAGGAGGAGGAGAGGAGGAGAGGAGGAGAGAGGAGGAGAGGAGGAGAGAGGAGGAGAGGAGGAGGAGGAGAGAGGAGAGGAGGAGAGGAGGAGAGGAGGGGGGAGGAGGAGAGGGGGGGGGGAGGAGAGGAGGAGAGGAGGAGAGAGGAGGAGAGGAGAGGAGGAGAGGAGGAGAGGAGGAGAGGAGGAGAGGAGGAGGAGGAGGAGAGGAGGAGAGGAGGAGAGGAGGAGAGGAGGAGAGGAGGAGGAGAGGAGGAGAGGAGGAGAGGAGGAGAGGAGAGGAGGAGGAGAGGAGGAGAGGAGAGGAGGAGGAGAGGAGGAGAGGAGGAGAGAGGAGGAGAGGAGGGGAGAGGAGGAGAGAGGAGGAGAGGAGGGGAGAGGAGGAGAGGAGGAGAGGAGGGGAGAGGAGGAGAGGAGGGGAGAGGAGGAGAGGAGGAGAGGAGGAGAGAGGAGGAGAGGAGGGGAGAGGAGGAGAGAGGAGGAGAGGAGGAGAGAGGAGGAGAGGAGGAGAGGAGGAGAGGAGAGGAGGAGGGGAGGGGGGGGGGAGGGGGGGAGGAGAGAGGAGGAGAGGGGGAGAGGAGGAGAGGAGGGAGAGGAGGAGAGAGGAGGAGAGGAGGAGAGAGGAGGAGAGGAGGAGAGAGGAGGAGAGAGGAGAGAGGAGGAGAGGAGGAGAGGAGAGGAGGAGAGAGGAGGGGAGGAGGGGAGAGGAGGAGAGGAGGAGGGGAGGGGAGGAGGGGAGGAGAGGAGGGGAGAGGAGGGAAATGGGAAACGGAGGCAGAACAAGGAGGGCAGGTCAGCTTGGGAGAGGGCAGGACAGACCCAAGGTGGGCAGAGGACGGCCAGGTGCGGGTGCCCTGGCAGGAGCTGTGACCAGGCTCCCTCCAGCTGCAACCTGCTGCCCCTGGGGGGCCCATCGCAGCCCCAGCATCCAGGAGACCAGCCTCCCCCCACACCCCCTGCTGGCTCTAAGCCAAGTAGACCTGGGGGGGTGGGTCACGGACAGGTCCTGACAGTGGGGAGGGGCTGGGAAAAGGAAAGCAGGAACTGGACTAGGCTGAGAATCCGGGCTGTCCGTTCCCAAGAAGAGCTGTGCAAGCAGAGGGGAAGGGAAGATGAAGCCGTGGTTGGCCATCAGAGGAAGCATCACGCATCAGAGGGGGGTTTCAGCAGAGCACAGGGCAGAGGGACAGCAGATAGGCCCTCTGTGTGCCCTGCCTCTGGGCCTCGGAGAGCAGGGAGGCTGCAACCACCTAGCCCAGCCCCCGCCCTCCTCTGAGCAGAGGACTGCTCAGGCGCATTCATGGCTTAAGAGTGGTTCAGGAGAACTGTCCTGTAGCAGCACACGGCAGCAGGGTCCTCAGGACCCACCACACCTGCCTCCTCCCACATCCTCGCTGAATCTCCCCACGGATGTTCCCAAGGGTGGGGAGCAAAGCAAGGCCTGGGGACGGGGCGTGGGTTCCAAGGAAACAGAGATCTCAACTGTTTGATGAACTGGCCGGTACAGGGTAATTCTCTGGGTTCACTGAAACCACGCCTTCTAGTTTGCTAGAAGAATCCACCTGTCGGGTAAAACTGCCAGGTCGTAAACAGATCATCGTGATACACGCCGATTCTCTAAGATGACGATCTTTAAAACTTTGACCATTTGTTAATTATGGACTTGGTACTTTCCAAGTTTATGAAAATTCACTTTGTCTACCTGTTGACACATAGATACGGGCAAAACAACAAAAGTGCATACAGACTGAATGTTAACTTATTAAAATTAATTAAGAAGCATCCACTGGATAAAGTATTATAAAGTCCTTTCTATTTATGTGAACTTAATTGACAGGAAAAGTCCCAGATAAGGCAAGTGCAAAAATAAATCCAACCTTCCACAGGGAGGGATGGTCACTGCGGAGACACAGCAAGAGGTGGCAGCGGAACGTCCATGCGTCCTGCTTGGACAGCGCTGATCTGCAGCTTCTACGCTGTGGCCTCAAGTAAGTGAGTTAAACTTTACGACCCTCGGTTTCCTCTGTTATAAAAACTGGGATTACTGCACCTACCCCCAGGCTCCCAGGAGGGTCACGAGAGGATGCATACATGTTTAACCACAGGGCTGGCCGCACGGCAGAGGGTCAGCCGGGGGCTCCAAGATTACTGCTAGTAGATGGGTAAGTCGGATTTTCTCTTTGGATTTTCTCTTTTTCTCTTCTAAAGAGGCATCATCACATCTAAATTTTGAAGTAACTGTGTGTGTGTGTGTGAGAGAGAGAGAGACCGACCTTGAGTCAGCGCTGCTGTGAGTTCTTGCAGGGCTGTTCTGGTGCTAGACCTACAGGGCCTCACGGCTTCCGCAGGGAGCCGACCAAAGGGGAAAATTATTCCCACCTGCAGAAAGCACCAAAGACGCAAACAAAAATCAAGTAAAAGAACAAAGCTGCCTACTTATTTCATTAGAAAGAGTCAAATCGAGTTATTGAAACATTCACTGGAGAAACGCTGGGGGCCGCAGCCTGGGCGTCAGCTCAGGGTCAGGGCCCCAGGCCACCTCGCTCCGGTGGATTTCAAGATGTTTTCTGGAACATCTTACACTGATCACTTACTCTGGGCTTGCTCTGAGTTCCCTTCTGTAATCTGGCACAAAATATGTTAAAAGTAACTTTGAAATTTTCCTACCTAGTGATTCCAGAACAATCCATGAGCCAAGAATCAGAATTCAGTCTGCGACATGAGAAGCAAAACTCTGGTGCACACAAGTCTCCTCTGATACAATCATGTGCCAACTGTGTGACCTTCGCAGCAGGCGGCATTGTGCACCGTTCTGGTGGGAAAAGAGCCCATCCTCTCAAATAACCCTGGGCTCGGAGACCACACAACAGGCTGAGCTATGAGGTAAGACCCTTTTGGGCGTTGGTCACTGAAGATCAACTGTGGAAGAATGCGTTCCTGACCTTCTTGCAGATGAAAATATCTTTAGGTAATTAAAGCTTTCTTGCTAAGATGGAAACTCACCCACAGTTCTCCTCAAAGCTGGGAGCATCCCCGGGATTAATCTGGGAGCCTGAATGCAGTGGCCGTGTGACTGAACCTGTCCTCCATGCTCAAGGTGCATGCGCAGCAGCAAGTGCAGTGAGATATCTTAAGTATTATCAAACATTATGTCATTAAATAGAAATTAGATGGAAACAAGGGAAGCCTAAAAATCGACTAGGAGTCCGGATGCTCTAAATCCTAATACGTCCATTTCTCACCTGAAGCCCTCTCCAAATGCAGTTTTGCTATTAAGCAAAACCCAAAGAAAGGTAATCAATCCCAACTAAAAAGCACTTACCCCAGTGACGGTGTGCAAGCCACTTCAAACCCCTGGCTGCCTGCCAAAGCCCAGACAACAGCCGTCAATGCTCTGACTATCCGAGGAGCACAGGGGCCATGCATAATTGACTAGAAGATGGGCCAAAACTGTGCCCAATCAGTGTGTGATCAAAAACGCGTGGAATATTCAGCACCACTTGATTACACGGAGGTTCGTCCTTTCCCTCTCCTCACGGAATCTCTTCAAGGTCCACAGTACTGTAATAAGATCATTACTGTCAAGCGGTACGAATCGCAGGCAATGAGTCTTGGGATGGGGAGTCATACTTCACAAGCTCCCCTGGTTTCTCTCTCTCTCTCTTTTTTTTTTGTATTTTACTGCATGCAGAGGCAGCAGGGCGACGAGGTGGCAGATAATGATCACATCACTGTGTGGCAACTAGAAAGGCACTTTTAAGAAAAAGCAGAGAGAAATCAGCTTAAGAGAAACTAAAACATTTTTCGTTTGCAGTTTTTCCCCCTTAAAAAAATTAAATAGAATTAAACTGTGTGCAGTAGGCGCTTTTCATGAACTCTGATAGAATGTCATTGAATCCAACCGTTTGATAGATTTTCATATCGCAGCAAAGCCCATTACCCCACAGACAAATGGCCAATTTTCTCCATGTCCCGCATACAGAAGAAACCCTAGTGAAGTTGTGTGTGTACGTGGCAATGCCTGGTCAAGTTTCCGCCAAGCCCACTTCTTTCATTGGTGATGCACCCAGGCCTTGGTACCTGGTGCCACTTCTTCATCTGATGGAAAAGGGGTGGAGCTTGAAGCTGGGAGGGCATCAGAAAAGATCCGTAAATAAACAAGCTGGCCTCAAGCCGCACCTTCTCCCCAGCATTCACAACACATCTCAGTTAAGACCAGAGGCAGCAGCAACCAGGAAGGGACCTGGAGCCAGGGGCGGCAGGCGTTCTGCAGTGAGTCCTTGAGCGCACCATGGGGGGCGTAGCCCATCACTCTCCTCCCTCCAACTCAGACTGCCCTGAAAACGCCCACTCTCCTCATCCAAAAAAGAGAAAAGGACAGGCGCATCTCCTCGGCAGGAACACAGAAACTGGATCATGCATCCAAGTTAAAGCTTCAAGAGGCATGTGCCCTGTCACGAAGTCCATCATCCTATCCTGAGTGTCAGAAGCCGTGGCCTCGTCTTCTGTTTGAATGTACCTGAGAGCGCATGCACATGGGAGAAAAAGAAAGCTGTTTGCAAAGAAGCGATAGCCCAACACCACACCAGGAGTCCCGGGGAAGAGGCCCGGCAAGATCAGATCCAGCAGAGGGGGAACTGCTTAGCTCTCAAGGGCCAGGGTGGGGGGCAGAGGGCGGGCGTGTGAGCCACCGGAGAACCGCAGGTCTCAGAGAGGGGACAGCTTCGGGGCTGTAGGACCGAGAGCCACAGGCCTACACAGGCTCCTCACGCACTCAGGAGGAAGGTGCAGGTGTGTACAGAACGTTCAGCTACGAGTCCCGAGGCCCGAGGGAGGCCTGGTACCCACCTCTCACCTGCTGGTCTTGGGCTCACCTTCACCTTCATTCAACCTTTCCCTCATTTGTGAAGAGACCCCCCCACACTATAGGGGTGTCTGAGCTGTGCAGTGAGACCACGCATATTCAAGGGCAGGCGTGGCTCAGTCATTTTGTACTTGATGGCCTATCCTAACAGGTCCCAGACCTGGAAGGAGGAGAGGGTTTGGGGCAGTCGTGAACTGTGGCAGGTTCCAACCCAAGAGACTGAGTCCACCAGGCAGCCCCCTTAACGGCAAGGTGGGCACAGGAATGCCAACTCCCCCATGCAGGAACAGGGAGCTGCCTGGTTTCATTGACTCTCTCTCCCAAAATCCCTGTGTCAAAGCTCCAACCTCAACCAGATGGTGACTGGAGACTGGGTCTGTGGGAGGTGATGTCGGCTGATTAGATGGGGTCCCCACTAGGGAACTGGTGGCCGTATGCAAAAAGGCAGAGCCTGCCCCCCTCCCACAATGTGCACATTCCATGGAAGGCCACGTGAGGACACACGGAGGAGGTGGCTGTCTGCAGGCCAGGAAGTTGGGCAGAGGCCACAAGTGAGAGGAACGAGCCCGCTGCCTAAGCCACCCTGCTGTTTCGATGTGGCATCTGTGCCAAGACAAAAGGTGCCGCATTTTTACTCAGTCCCTCCCATCTGCCAAGCTGCTCTTACACTGACGAGGTCAACATCTCCTTCTGTTCTCCATCTCTAGAAGAGGGAGGCAGCCTCTGCTGTGTGTGAGGTGGAGCACCGTCGAGTTTCATCATTGCCAAGGCTGGAGGAAAGAGAGCTCATCCCACTAGAACAGCTGAGAATGACTTCCAGGGGCCTGGCCGCACGGGTCTAGCACAGAGCCTGGCACAGCTGGGTGAGGCTGAGATGAACCCCCTCCCAGATCCAGACCAGCCTTGCCACCTACGTTCTGAACTCTGTGCTTCAGCCTGAACCCTGCGCCTCGGTGATAAGACACCCAGGGCAGGTCAAGTGTGGAGAGCAGAGAAGGGGTCTGATGGCATGGAAGATCTGAGGGGAGTGTGCTGCAGCCAGAACCGGCTCTGCCTCTTCTGCCCCAGGACTTGGTCCAGGGGTCGCAGCTTCGTTGCTGAGTTAAGTGGCTGAGTTACGACCCAGGAAGTGGGAACATTCTGAGAGCATAAAGAGAAGGACTTCAAGGTGGAACCTGACTCTCCCAGCAGCCAGTCTACCCAGGGACTGCTGAGCTGTGCCGAGTTCCCACTTCTGGGCGCTGGGAGAAACTGTGCTGTCACGAGCTCTGTGGGAAGACACCGGAGCTGGTCGAGCCCAGAGGCGGAAAGGGCCTCTCTGAGTCTAGGTGAAACACATCCCATCCTGCATGTGAGAGAAGGGCCTTGCCAGCCACCTGCACGTGGCAAGAGTGAGTATATGTCCTGTAGAGCAGGGGACGGGGCTTGAACACTGGTCCTGTGGCACTGGAGGACTCTGGGACACCACTGGGGATCCTAAGATTGATCTCATATTCACTTTTCAGATTGCCACCCTTGGGAAAGCAGAGATTTCACTCTCTACAGAATGGGATGCAAATATCCTGGCCCTCTGTGAGTCTTCCTGAGGATCTCCCAGGCAACACAGATGCTTGGGTGCAGCGCCCCCCACCCCAGCCTGCTGCAGGTCTGCTCTGCCCACTGCCATGTGACTGCCAAGGGCAGGGACATCTCAGCCACTTCACATGCCAAGTCAGGCACACTGGCATGCAGTAGGTGCTCAATGTGCTTTCACGGCCCTGAAGCTAACCTGTTTAGTTTGTGCGGACTTAAAAAAAAAAAAGTACCCAAACTCCTCTTGTCTGTTAGCTCATCGTGATGGGGATCCTCTGTTCTGGCTCCCCCCCGCTGTGACCGACTCATCTTTGTTTATTTCCGACCCGCGGACTTCCACAAAGCATCTGAGAGCGCTATGGCTTGTGTGTGTTTGTGGCAGCCAGACTGTACCCTGCAGGACGGCTTTTGAGTCAACTGTGCCCAATCCACAATGTCAACGTCTAGAGTAAACCCAGGTCCACTCGGTTTCAGCAAGTCCACTCTCTGGGCAGCTCGAGTTTCAACCTGAGAAGTCTCTTTGGGAAACTGACCTGGTTTGCGGGGAGAGGGCAAGGCCATCAGCACACACCTGTCCTCCATAACCCACGGCACCAGGGCAGCGAGGCCGGCCGGCCTCCTATGCTCTTCAGCCTGTCTTTGGGGAGCGTCTCTGATTCTGGGCTTTTCACATGCACCAGAATTAACTGCTCAACCCAACTATTCAGATGCACTAACAACTGTTCAATAATAGGGGAGTTTCAATAGGAAGACCTCATAATGTGAAAAATCACGGCAGATCATGGAGTTTTTAAGAAGTTGATACAGAGACTTCTCATTCCTCTTCCTTTCCAGGTAGCTGCCCAAATTAAAACCAGGAATAGACATGCAGTGCTGGATGAGAAGAAGAAATTCAAGAGTGACAAATGGCAATAAGACCCGTGCAGCCAGCTCCTATAAATCCCCCCATCCTTCTAGCCACTTCTAAATAACACAGAATTAAATGAGAAAGCCCATGTACACGGGGGGAAACCCACCAACAGCATGTTGACTAGGACCTGCTAATCATGTGTACAGCGTCACAGGCATGGTGACCGTATCCCAAAAGCGAGGAAGAGAACATCATGGTAGGAGCTTGTTACATTCTAAATAATAAGAAAATGCCCTTCCCTGTCATGATATGCAAAATCCCCAAATCATCCAACGATGGCTTCAAGCACACAGCAGGTGACATGGCTCAGTGGTTCGGGGAGGGCCAAGCCCCGTGGGCTGGAGGTGAGTGTGCAGGGAAACACCCACAACCCCACACGGCACATGCTGAGTTCTATGCTTTCCTCCGAAGTGCCTTTCAAAACACTGACAGGTTAATTTAAAAATTCCCTAAGGTAAAAGGTAAGTGACCAAGAAGAGCAACACCTATTAATTAGGATCTGAGTAAAAATATCACTCCATCCCCTGACTGATCCCAGGCCACCACCGCTGGTGTCCAGCTCACAGGTATCGGCACTCAGTGAAGAGGTGATGCCCCTGCGGAGTTCATCAGATCAGAGACCCGACACGCACCAAACCCACAGAATAAGGAGTTGATTCTGCGATGGGTGAGCCGTCCCTAACTCTTGTCCTTCTGAATACCCCACCCTTCCCCAGTGTTCTGCCCGGCCTCCTGGGGGCAGTTTCCCCAGTGTTCTGCTGTACCTCCACATGGTGGCTCTGTGTTCCCTGGGGAGAGAGGAACTGAGGTTTATTTCTCAGTGTCTCCCACGGAGCCTTAGGTGTGATGGTTTCCCTGTGGTGATTGCTTAATATTTGATGAAAGAACAAAATGACCCGTGATTTCAGGGTCTCCTGTTTAAAAATGAAACGAAACTAAGTCCAAGTTGATGCAATTTGTCAATTTCTCGGGGCACCCCTCGACTGTTCAGGAATTCAGCTGCAGTGAGGAATTTACTTCCGACCATGCAGGGAGCCTGCTTGTGGCTTACCCTGACCAGGATGATCTTTCACTATCCGTCCGGGATCAACCACTGAATGGTTCAGCAAAGACCAGAGCGGACGACCAAAGGAACGGGATGAGAAGGATGAAATAAATTCCCTTCTGAGACCTTTAGCACAAGGCACCGGGTGACCCCAAGCGTGGGGGAACAGGATTTCTGCATAACCCTCTTGTCTGTAAGATTGGGTAAATCAGATGGGCCCTGCATTTAAAAAGAAAGATTTTTCTGCTATACAACTTCTAGATGTTAGGATCCATATAAAAGCCAGTGTCTTTACATGGAATCGGAGAAATATCAAGGAAACTATTCAGTCTGCTCCACTCCTAGATTCAAAAGCCGCTCCACACACCTCAAAGACTTGCTTTTTGCCTGGCAGAAAGAGTTTGAGGCAGAGAATCAAGAGACAGTTCTGTCACCTACCAGCAACCTGACCCTGGACAAGAAAGCCACTTAACCTCTCGCTACTTCAGCCTTTTCACTGGGGAAACAGGGAAATTAGCACTTGATGCAAACTTGCATGAATGTTACCAAACTAACAGAACCACGAGATCTGGGGCCACGGAAGGCGACGGCAGAGACCGTGGCTTCATCTCAGCAATGACAGGCTCACCCCGGACCCTGGATAAGAAGACGCCCAGGAAGTGCAGTGTCTGGTGACAACAAGCCCCTAAAGACCTGGAAAATCCCCACACCCAAGGGCCTTCCCCAGCACCCACACTTCAGCCCAGTGCCAGCCAGGGCCCAGAACCACGGCACAAGCACCCTGTGTCACCCGTTCCTGCAGGGCGGGCAGACAGTGCTGCGTCTGCTGCAGGGCCGGGGTCTCAGCACAGCTGGGCTCTTAGTTTTCTTTTATTATGGAAAGCAAATCCATCTCCATGAAGCTTCTGCCCATGGGTCCCACTGAAGCCAGCTGGGCCACCCAGGACAAGCCAAGGCCGGACCTCACACGCTTGGTGGGACTTCTGTCTTCTGCACACTTGGCAGGCCCCATGCCCTTAGTCCCCCGTTGCTCTCTTCTCCCACTCAGGGTCTCTCGGGACCAGCCCCGGTCCCCATCGCTGCCCTCCCCAGGATCATCTGAACCCACCTTCTCTGGCCCACGATCACTGGATCTGAATGACCCACATTTTCTTTACTGTACTCAATAATCCCCACCACCTCTGATCCAACTCAAAGTCGAGGATCTGCCTGGCATTCATGCCGGTGTTCTCGGTGGTCTTCGAGATGGGCACAAGCAGAAGCTGTGTGGGGACATCACTCTTCCCCTCAGGGTTTTGTGGTGAGGCTACGGACGCTGCTTCCAAAAGGGCTGCCCCACTTTGCCATCAGTGGGAAAGGGCCCTGTCCCCGATGCTCTCAATAAACACAACTTTAAAATTCTCCACGTTTGAAAAGGAAAACACTGAAAAATTAATTGAAAGTGAGACCACCAAACCCTCTGTCTTGCTCAGATTTTGGCAGCCGAACTACTGACAGGACGTTAACCTCTGGTCGAGTTTTCCTGAATAAAAACAGCACAGAATTGCCCGACATTATGATAGAGCAAAGTGTCTGTGAAACTCTCATAGGCTTACGGAGAACGGAAGAACAGATCCGAACTTGGGGAGGCTCCTGGCAGGTGGGCGGGGGGGCGCGTGCCTCATGGAGAACTGTACAGTGGTCCCTATGTGCCTGCACCCCTTACCGCCCAGGCCAGCAGCCTCAGGACTTGGGTGGGGGGCACTGAGCATGCCCCCACAGTTCTGAGGCCTGTGGTAGTAAAGGGCACAGGGTGTCCCAGTCAGGAAGTAGCTTTGTCCTCACCCCCAGAGCCTTCCCCGCAGGCCAGGTCACCTCTACACCATAGGACTCCTTACACCATCGTGGTTACCCAGGAGCCCAGGGAAGGGGGGCTCATCCACGCACCCTCTGCTCATGGTCAGCTGTGAATTGGTCAGGTCCTTTGTAAGGACTCCTTACAAAGATGAGGAGTCCTTCAGCCATTGCCTCTGCTCGCGGAGTTTTCTAGACTCACCCAATTCCCTTAACATTGTAGACAGAAGAAACGGCTGTTTACGTGGAGCACAGTAGGCCTCTGGGGCCACGTGGTGCGGAATTCAATTCCTAGCCTTCAGTAGAGATGAGCCACACTAGGGGACTACGTGAGAGCCAGTGCCATGAGCCCCTCGCTGGAAGGAACCCCAGTTCCCACCTGCCATGCGCAGCCCTGGTGGACGGGATCTCTGGGGTGGACGCGGCACAAGGGGGGACGATGCTCAGCCTTCGCTTTCTGAGTGGGCACATAGAAGGTAAGAGACAGCTGGCTGTACCTCCTCCAGGAGCCAGGATGCCTGTGCAGAGGCTCCTTACCTCGTGTAGTTGGGGACGGCACTGAGGTCCACGTGGGAAGCCACAATGGCACCAGGAGCCCCAGTGGACAGCACACCCCTTCCCTGGGCAGACTTCCAGACCTTCTCTGGAGACACTAAAAGGGGCTGGGGATGTGGCTCCATGGTAGAGCGCTTGCCTCGCATGCTCAAGGCCCCAACTTTGAGCCCCAGCACCCCCACAAACACAAAATAAATAGAAATGGTGTACATCACTGAATCGGAAGCACCCCTTCCCTTGAGAGTCCTCCAGTCTCTGGTGCTTGTGAAAGCTGAGCAGCAGTCACTGGCCTGATTTCCTCAGGGATGTGCAAAAGGCCTCCCGGGGTAGACCCACGTGGCCAGCATCTGTGGCTCTCATGGCTTGGCTTCTGGTTGGATTTGGTGAGGAGGGGCCGAGTAGACAGAGGACAGGAGGAGCTAGGGTGCTGCCCTGTTCACCTGCAGGACCGTGTCCCTCCTTGCCCAGCTCCCCCACACCTCTGCAGACAGCTCCCAGGGTAACTCCGCAGTGACCAGCGGGGGGCCTTGTATCTGCCCCCAGGATCCTGACTGACTCGGCTGTCTATGAGGTTTCGTTTTTGACACTCTCAGGGGATCTGAATGTCGTCATCTGTCCCAGCAGGTGGGTCAGAACCATAAACTCAATGGCTTCCCAGGCACCTTCGTAGGGCTGCCTGGCTCTCCAATCATGGTGCTCCAGCCCCAGGCCGGGCCTGTGCAGCGGTGGTAACTGACCTGCGTTCTGCGGGAGCCACCAACAAGTATTCTTACAGCTCTGGTAGAATATGCACAGCTGGCTTTAATTTCGAGAACACAATGCTTCATTTGGATGGTTCACACAATGTGCTTAAGGAATTACTAGTTATGAAGACCATTAAAAGGGGCTGGGGATGTGGCTCATGCTAAGAAGCTTGCCTCGCATGCTCAAGGCCCCAACTTTGAGCCCCAGCACCCGCACTAACACAAAATAAACAAATAAATAGAAACAGTGTACATCACTGAATCTAAAATGACTTCAATGGCAGGACACAATCTGACTCATAAATGCTAAAATATGGAGAGAAATTGTGCCTTAGAAATAAGAGAATAATCTCAGTAGCTCAGGAGGCTGAGGCAGGAGGATAGTGAGTTCAAAGCCAGTCTCAGAAAAAGCGAGGCCCTAAGCAACTCGTGAGACCCTGTCTTTACATAAAATACAAAATTGGGCTGGGGGTGTGGCTCAGTGGTTGAGTATCCCTAAGTTCAATCCCCAGTACCACCTGCTTCCCCAAAAACGAAATAACAGAATTCAAACTGGATCACAAAAGCAACTCAGTCTCACAGACTGACTTTTCCCAGGGAAAAGGATACTTACTCTTTTTACAAACAACTTACTGCTTATTTTCTATTGGAAAGATGTCACTAGAAAGTGAGGTGCAGTTCCCCTGGGCCCTGTGCTTCTGCATGCGTGCCACCCATTCACTGGCCCCTGCAGGAGCCCTGCTAAGATTTCCAGGGTGGGTCTTTCCGTGGCAGCTGTCTTTCTGTTTCCACCACCCCCTCTGCAACAAGACCTTCAAAGACAGCGGCCTGCAGCTGGCCAGGACAGGTCCTCTCTGTCCCCGCCTGGAGAAATACTGTGGCTTGGTGCATACCAAAAACCCTGGGGACTCAGCAGGTGGACTTGGAATGCACCAGGGGCCCAACAAGCTCAGGTCACTTATCAGCCTTCCTTCAAACTTACCGCTGGCCAAACGCACCTTCCCAACTGCTGCCAGGCCCTACCTCACAGCAGCCGCCACATCCTTGGGACAATTAAAATGTACCACCCGAGTAGTTACAGGCTGACCTGGTAATCCGTTTCTACCAGGTTGTGCTCTGTCAACAAACCACAGGCCAGCTGGAAATACCACATGTCCCATCACACACTTATCTGTGGAGAGGGTCGGGGCTCCTCTCCCCTGACTCATGTCCCCTCACGGGGAGCCTGGAGGTGGGGGCACAGCTACTGTCCCAAGGCTGCATCAGGGTGGGCTGTGGCCATGGCTTTTGGCTGACCGGTTGCTGGAAGGAGACTTGGGAGTGTGAAGGAGACTCACCAACCTCAGGCATTTGTACCAGATTCTTTCCAGTGGGCAGGCAGCAGCACTAGGTGGGTGCTTTGATCCATTATTATTTTCAGCATTGCTATTTTGACAGAATCACCCTTGTTTATCGCAACATGAGAAAACTGGGTTTTATTGTCTACCCTTATTAGCAGAATGCTTATGGGAGGCGAACCAGGAAGAAGTGTGGTGGGGAAGGGCTGTCGGACCTTGTGAGCAGCCCTGAGCTCTCTGGCTCTCAATCATCTGTCCACTCACAACTGAAGGGGGCGCTATGCATGGCCACCAGAACACCTGCTCGTCCCTGCTACTAGGTGCTGTGGGCTCACGCTAATCCACAGGCACAGGAGGGACAGGCGGTCTTCTCTAGCAGGGCCAGCATCTATTGACCTGTGGTTCTGGACACAGACCAGTGGAGACCACTTGTGTCTGTGGAATAAAAAAACGTAAACTTATTGGAAGGAGCCACATCAGAAAGATCACCCCTGCCATCACGGAGAGGACGGGGGACTCAGCAAGTCAAAGGAGAATCAAGGCAAACCACAGCACCTGGACCACTAAGGGAACCCGCAAAGCAGAGGAGTCAGTGTGCCTGACAGAAGAGGAAGAGGGGGCTGTAGGACAGGCCGCTGAGCACCAGGTGAGCCGCCATCTAGGACAACCGAGACCAGCCAGGATCAGAGGTGACGCCTGACTGAGGTGGTGAGACCCACCCACCTGGAGTGGCTGTTGTGCCCGAGTTGCCCAGGTGGGGACAGGGTACAGAACTCGACCAGGCCTGTGATGGAGACAGTGCTGCCGTCTACCGGCAACTGCAGGAAGGCCCCAGGGTTGAGCCAGACAATCAGACAGTGAGAAGGTGCCAGGCCCTGTCGTGCCACCTTGAAAACAGAAAGCACACACAGGAGCCTGCGTGACCGGGCACTGGTGTTCTAAGGGGATCTCATTTCACAACCTGGAAAACCACAAGTGAATTTTCAGAAATGCAGACAGTCACTCTGGGGGTCCCGGACCACCTTACCTTCAGCAGTGCCAGAGAGCCCATCGGCTTTGAAGTTGCTGGTACTTTTCTTCCTTCGGTGCTTCTTTCTGTTGGCGTGGGGGGAGGGGGGCGGGTCGAGCTTGGGGCTGGTGGAGCTGGAGATACTGGGGCTGGAGCACACGGAGTCACCCAGTCCTGTGTCTGCCACCGGACCGGAAAAGGCAAAAAAATGCAAAGGTAAGCACAGAGAAAGGAGACTTGGGGAAAACACTCAAGCAATGCTCCTCCAGCACCACACAGGGGCCTGCACATGGTGCCCAGTCATGAGGTTGCAGATCAGAGGCCCAGAGCCTCCGCAGGAGAAGATCATGGTCCCCTGGCCACCTGCAGGCACCGATTTCTGCATCACCTTCATGCTGGGAGAATTTAAAATTTTCTACTTTGCGTGATGGGAGTCTTGAAAACTCATTTGCAGAATATATGATCTCTGCCAAAGGGAAGCAGTGAGCTTGTGGTTTTCAGTTGATTCTCTTTTCCCATAATTACCTTGACACGCCAGAAAGAAATGAAGACAGCCAGGAAAGCACGAGAGTGCACCTTTAAGGGACTGACTGTGTGCATGCAGGATGAGGGACCTGATTCCTTCTTCTCCTCAACACTACATATGAAGGTAGCTCCAATTGCAACTGGTGAAAATCGGTGTGCCCTTTCTCCCACCAGTGTCCTGCGATGGCACTTGAAAGCCCATTAGGTAGACCCATCTGTTTTTAATGCACTGGAGCAACTTTTAAAGGTTTGAAAGCCAGTGTGCACATATGATCACTCACTGCCAGCAAAACTCTTAATTTATTACCTATCTTTATCTTTACCAAAGAGAAGGTCAAAAGTGATGCTAAGTGACCAGGAAAGAGCATAGAATTGTACAGAAGTTGGAGGAGGTGATAGGACACCTTCTCCATTCATGATTCAGCAGGTTAACAACCTCAGGGACAGAAGGCTCTGCCCTACTTCAAGTACTCTCAGTCTCGACTCCGAGCACCAGCTGCTGGCCAGCCACTTTCTAGATGCATGGGACCCATCCCTGAGGACACCATATCAGGATCCCTGCCTGGAGGTCCTGGCACAGTAGCTGGGCACCCAGCATCCCCCAGTACTCCCTGCCCCAAGGCTGACACCCTCCACTCCGCCCGACACCTGGCCTCTCTCTGGGGGACTGCACCCAGGGGACAGCGGGCATCACGTCCCCTCTGGCTTGCTGTTGGACTATGATGGCCAGGTGTGGGGGAAGCGTGCAGCTTGATATCAGACATGGTTCGGCCCCTGCCTCAAGGAGGCCCAGACCCTGGCTCAGTCTTTTCCAAAGTCACCCCTCTCTGTGCATGGCCTCTCCGTGTGAGCCACCTGCTGTCTGATCCTTGGGCTCGAGGCCACCCCCAGGGGCCTCCTTCCTGCATTCTAGCTTAAAGCTGGCCAGGCTTTCCAACGTGGTGGCTCTCGCCTAAGTATTTAAATACTTGATTCCACTGAGTGTCAGGTGAAAGTGTAGACACTCCAGGGGGAAGAAAGAGCTGGATCGTGTCATTTCTGTGCCCGTTTCCAGTGTTCTGAAGCCACGGTGGCCCTGGGGTACGGAGGCTCAGACCTCACTTCGTCCTGAGGCAGCCCTACGTGTTACTTGGTGCTCAAGCCTGGCTGAGTCGTACTGCACATTTTAAATCTCTTCTGCTCTCATGCTGGTCATGGATGCGGAGGAGCAGTACCAGGTCCTCCCTGGCGGCTGTGGGTGCCGATTTCATTAGTCCACCCTGTCCGCAGGTGCCCTCCATTCACCAGGCTGAGTGTGCTCCTGATACCTTCCTGCTGTTCTTCTGCCACTGAATATTGGCTCCCTCCCAAATCACCATGTCTCCTTTCTGAACTGTATGTAGAGCCCACATTTGGGACTATCTGCACTTGGCTGCCACATGACCTGTTCCCCAGGCCACATCGGGGGCTGGCCTTCCCTGCAGGGTGGTGAAGAGCATCAGGACAGGCCCTCCTTCCACTGTCTGGAGGGTCCTGTCTTTGTTAGAGCGTATCAATATCCTTTCTAAGACACTAGAATGTGCACAGTAACTGGAGGGTCCACATGACAGATCTCCACCCGCGTGTGGAGTGTCATTCCTTGACTCACTGTTCTACTCTGCAACTCCTCACTAGCTGTGTTCTACGTGAGCACCTGGTCTTCAGAGCTGCTGCCTTCCAAGCCTACACCTGGTTATTCTTCACAACTGTCTTACTGTTCTCGGCCGTTCTGAGCATTCACCTCCACATCCATCCAAGCTGATGAAAACAACAGAAAGGGTGGGGTGGAGAGTCAGCCTGACTCCTTCAGATGCACCAATCAGTACGTGGAAGCTTCTCAGAATCATTGCTGAGCCAGGTAATGCACACTGACTCTGTGTCCAGCTCAGATGCCTTTGAATTTGTCCACAAAGAAACCAAGGGACAATCTTGACAAACCCTTTGCTGAAGGGCAGAGGGGTACCCTATTCATGTATTTTTGACAATTTAAAAACAATAAAGGGGCATCCATTAGGTATTTCTCCTCTTTGAGGAACTGTCCCTGTTCAGGGCAGTCACTGTTTCCTTCTCTATATGCATGCAAAGTGCTTCTTTCAGGATGCTCTGCGGGGACCTTAAAGTCACTAGCACGTCATGCTTAGAGTTCGCCTGGCTGGGAATCAAGATGAACGTGTCTTCCAGGCAGTACCCTCGGGCTGCAGAAAGCCTTTTCCAAGGCAACCGACAAGAACCTGGCCATCTCGTCTTCCGTCTTCTTGGGGTCTTGGAATACTCAGTTCAGGAAGGGACTCTGGCACACCAGGAGGGCGGCAGCAAGTGGCTTCCGGGAGAGAGACTGTATGGAGATGATGCCACCCTCTCACCAGGAGGCCACCAGGGCCAGCCCCATCAGCACTTCCTTTGTCTCCCTGTTTTTCCGGTGGACCTTTGATAGCTGAGATCTGTCCCCAGTGGCTCTGAATGCTCCCAAACCACTGGTGCTCGGCTAGGAATGCCCTCTCAGTTGGCAATGAATGAAAACACTCTGTCCCTCCCTCTTTCTGCAGTACTAGGATTGAACCCAGGAGTGCTCTACCTCTGAGCTGTACCCCCAAACCTTAAAAAAATTTTTTCAGACCAGGTTTTGCTAAGTGGCTGGGGTGGCCTCAAACTTGCCATTCTCCTGCCTCAGCCTTCATCGTAGCCAGGGTGACTGTATCACTGCACCTGGCAGCTGAAGATATTCTGGGTTATCAAACTGAGCAGAGTGGAGGTGCTACAGGTGCCAAGGGCTGATCCCTGAGATGAGGAAAATGCCCTATGGGCAGGAGGGACGGCCACCTACAAAGAACCACCCTGTCCAATGTCAGTAATGAGAATCCCCGGGGACGGTGACTCATCTTCCAGTCTCCACCCTCTCACACTCTGTCCTTGGGCTTATATTCGGTCAGTGCAAACCACCACCCATTGGTGGTCTCTTTTTGGAAGGCCCGCTCCACCTTGTGCCAACTAAAAGCCTGGCTCTCGAGGGGACGCGCCTCCCAGGTGATGGCACTGTGAATCCCACCCACGTACCAAAAAGCGAGCATCCTCCTTCCCCTCAACCCCGGGTCCCTCATGAGCGTCTGCCCCTCAGCCTGCTCTGTTCCCACAGAGCCCAGGTCATGTCTTGGACCACTGCAGCAGCTTACCCTGTCCTCACCTGTGACAACAGCTCTGTCCTCCTAGGTGGCCTCTGTCCTCCTTAGTCAAGCTCTCTTCTCCCCAGACCTCAGCTGCCGTCACTTGTGGTCATCCCCCAGGGCTGCCCACAGCAGGACACCCACCACACTAGCACCCAGGCTCATCTAAGGACCCCTGGGGTCTTCACAGCCTGACACCCCATCTTCCCACACCCAGAGGGGCCAGAGCCACACACGACTTGAAACCTGCCCTTCAAACTCAGCTCAGATTCCTTCTCCCTCCATCTTTCCAGACCAGGTCACCTGACTTTCCTTAGCCCTCAGAATCTGTACCTGCAACTGGGCCAGGGCCAGGGGAGCATGCTGACCCGCCTCCACTCTGGGGCCCTGGCTGTCCACCAGTCTCACCACACCTCTGCAGGAAATCCCTCCCCTGCCTTCCCGTGGCCACGTCCTCGCTCCTCACACACCCTCCTCCACAGCTGCCCCCAGCCTCACTTTTCACTACGAAGACAAAAGAAAAGCATCAACCAGAAGCAAGCGCCCTGCCATGCCAGCCCCAGTCCCCCATTCTGGACCTCCTAGGCCTGCGAGCTGCACCCGCCTGCTTGCTGACGCAGGGCCTCGGCTCCGGCATTTGTCCCCACGCAGGGCACCAGGTGGCTGGACTGTCTCCCTCCCTCCACCCCAGGGCCCACCCACTTCTCTTAGATTCTGCTCCCTTTAGAGTGAAGTCCCAAGGCCTTTGCCTCCTCACTGCTGCCCACAGCTGTCCTTGCTCCAGCCACTGGCAGGTCCTTGCCGAGGCCACCAGTGCCCCGCCCTTGCTGGCTGGTAGACAATCCCTGATGGGCAGCACCACGTCTCCACTCCGCCGGCACAGCCCTCCTTCCCTCCCAGCCCAGGGAACCACACGGTGAGGCTCCAGGCCAGGCAGCTGGGAAGGAGCCACGAGGTTCTGAGCCCTGGAAGCCCAGGGGAGCCTTCTCTCCACCTAGCCTCGGCCGCTGCCTGCCCAGCCTGTCTCCCTGGCTTGGTGGCTCTATCCACAAGGTGACAACATAACACCTGTGCATCTATTTCCCTGTTGACTGGACACTGCTCTCCACCCCATGGATGCAGGGCCTTGTGTATCCCTTCTACCTGGGTGGGAAGGGGGCACACTCTGCATGGATGACGGGAGGGGTACTTGCTAAGCTGTTTGTAGAGCTGGCCTCTTTGCGGGAGGCCACGCAGGCGAGAAACTGCTTTTGGTGTGTAACAGAGAAGCATTTCAACTGTTTTTTTTTTTTTTTAATATTTTTTTAGTTGTCAATGGATCTTTATTATTTAATCTACTTGCTCCTGCAAGTGCTCTACCACTGAGCCACAACCCCAGCCTTCAACTTTGTTTCAAAACTAACTACAAGCATGCTTTAGTGTCAGACTGCTGTCCTGTGAGTTTCCAATCGTTTGGAAAGGAAGGACAGGAACAGAGACTGTGAGAAAGCATCTCCCTTATGCTCAGCCCTCACTCACTGAGCATGCTCTGTGAGCGGCGGCCAGGCAAAATCCTTGTCTGTAAAGAAGGCCTATCTAATTTCCTTCTTGATGCCTTCGATAAAGGTCTATCTTGGGTCGGGGGAGGGTACAGCAAGGGCCCATCTAAGGCAAACATGCCCCTTGCAGGGATGTACAGAGGAGGGAGAAGCAAGGTGAGGACCCTCTACTCACTCACAGACAAGGAGAAGGCCTCTGGGGCTGCCAGGGTCCCAGGAGCATGCAGGGCCCAGGGAATAAGAGCACCTGGGAACAGAGGTGTGATGGGGTAGAAGATGTCCAGGAGCAACCTGGGGACAGGCGAGCAGAGCCCCAGCTGCTCCTGACCACCGGAGGAGAGGTGGAAGCCTGTGCCCCGGTGTCATCAGGCTGTCAGGTAGTGGAAAACACAGCTCCATCTCACCAGGGGGCAAGATTGGCATTTGCATGCCCCCCCCCCCCCATTCTCAGACAAGGAGGAGCAAGATCAGTCCCTGAGGCCTTGGAGTACGGCCCACCCATCCTCTGATCTGCTGCTCCCAGGACTGGTGTCCCCAAGGTGGGACTGTCCTATCCCAGTTCAGGGACAAGCCGAGGCTGGATGGGACTCCCCAGGTCAGGCTAAGGAGAGCTTAACCTGCTCCTGGATCAATGTCCCGACACTTGGCCCAGGCTCTGGAAATGTCCCAGTTGTCTTGCTGGAGGGTGAGAACCAGCAGCCTGGCTGGGTCCTTGCTGGGT
Organism: Marmota monax; assembly: GCF_021218885.2. NCBI lineage: Eukaryota > Metazoa > Chordata > Mammalia > Rodentia > Sciuridae > Marmota > Marmota monax. Next base: position 17,309,563 of record NW_026695238.1, on the reverse strand, counting down.
GCTGGGTGGGGCTCACAAGCACCTAAGGAACCAAACCCCCTGCTGGGGTTGGGGCATGCAGGCAGCAGGCATGGCTCAGAGGTGGAAACTGGGCAGGACAGCCACGGTGGGGGAAGCACTTCTGAACAGGGTGTGGGACAGGGCCTGGCCAAGGCCCCAGGAGAGAGAGCCACACAGGAGGTACAGAGAAGGTGAGGGGCGGTGGTGACGGCGAGGCTGCCCGGGGGCTGGAGTGGGGTGCCTTGGCTGTGGGCTCCTGGGTCTAGATTCCCTGGGAGCTGCTTAACGGCCCCCTTGTCTGAAACAGGAGCCACTACAGAATGTGCAGCCCGTGTGCCAAGCTCTCCATTTCCTGCAGCTGCTCCAGCCCCACAAGGTGTCCCTCAGCCCGCTGGAGACACTGTAAGTGAGCAACAGCCTATGGCTCACGGACAACCCCCACCCCGCTCCCCCTGACTGCGTAGGAAGAATGCATTTCACTGTGTGTCGATTACTGGGCAGTGTTAGGTATGGGAGGGGGAAGGGGGGAGAAGCAGGGTGAGCCTTGTCCCTCCACAGCTAGACTGGCTTTGATGCAGGGACTCGGGGCTCTGAAAGTGGGGCCCTGGCCGGGCCATCCCATGCATTCAGCACTGGCCGTTAGTTCTTCCCAATCGGGCATCAATGTTCAACGCATACCCCAAAAAATATATAATATGAACAATAATGATCGCAATCTGCGGTCTCTCCGAGCTTCGGCACGTGAAGCATGAGTCAGAGCGGCGGCTTCACTTTTCACTCGGAGAGCTGACAAGCGTGACTAGAGGGAGAATAAAATAACATTCCGTGCGCATAAATATCAAGCGGCCTGCTTGAGACTGATGGGCCAGGGATGTATTCTCAGCTATCATTCCGGCAGACAGGCCCAAGGACACTCATAACTTATTTTACAATCATTTAGTTTCAGCTCAAGTGGAAAACGTGACAACTTACCTCTGCTGACAAGATGCCATATCGAACCTTACAATTAACTCCGCTCCGATTATCTGCCCAGCCGATCATTAGCTGGGCCGTTTCTGATGAACTGTTACAGGCAGCTCGCCTTGGTGAGACCATGGCCAGGTGTGCCGAGAGGTTTTTGATATCTGGTGTGATATTCACACACTGGGCTTGAGCTTGTGATTCCCAAGTCCCCGCTGCTCCCCGGGGACTGTGGATGTGTCCGCTGGGAGGCGCAGTGGAGGGGAGCCCCGCACTCTGTAGGGATCCCTGCGATGACCACTCCTGCCCCTACATCACCCTCCCAGTGAAGGCATCCCTGGCCCCACCTGGGTCACCACCTCCTCTGGGTCTGGAGGTGCATTTCAGGGAGTGGTGGGCCCCGCAGGGACACCTCCAGCCTGTCTTCTTCTCGGGGGGTGTGGCCTGGAGAGGGGAACTGAGAACCTGCTCTCAGGAGCCACCACACTCTGGAGGAGCTGCCCATGGTTCCCCAAGGACTGGTGGCTGCCGATTCTATGTGTCCATTAAAGACACGAAATGCTTTCAATCAGGTGTTCCTGAGAGGCGCACATCTATACGAAGAGGAAGGGGGAGAGAAGAAAAGAAAGACAAAGGAGAGGACAAGAAACGCCCGGCTCTCGCACGTCGCTGGTCTCCCTGGCTCCCACGTTCCTTCATGGACCTCTGTGGCGGTGCAGGCACAATACATTACTAAAGTCTTTCTTTCTTTCTTTTTTTGATATTAAGAGAATTCTGAATTATCAAAGACAGAGCCATTTGTCAGTGCAGGGGGATGAGCTGAGGGGTAAGGCCTTCTGTAAACTCAAGAGGAAGTCATTGTGGAGACTAGTAAATTAAAGCACACTTGCTTTGATCCAAGGCCAACAATAGGCAGCTAATTTGGATCTTTAATAAGGGCTCTGCTCTCTCTGAAGCTCAGAGAGATGTGGAGGCGGGTAAATAAAGAACAAGCCACCTTTGCCATCCAAGGAAATCACAACATCCCGGGTCCCTGTTGAAAGGTGAGTGTGGAGTGAAGTTCAAACCCTGCCCCTTCTCATGGAGCTTCTGAGGGAGCTTCGGCAGGAGGAGGCCGACTCGATTCCCATCTCTGAAGATGTTTCAGAGACTGGCATTATTGTGAGCTTCCCTTTGCCGCTTGCACAGAGGTACACAATGTCAGAAGGGGCAGCGGGGACACGGCGGGGGGCCAAGGAAGATGACAGGTGTTGGGGGAAAGGAAAAGACAACAGAGTGTTGGACCGAGTTATAGAAACGGGGAGGAAAGGCGTACAACAGGAGGGGCCCCAACCGAGGGAAAGCAAGGAGAACAATTTCCTTCTTGGGCCATTTTCAAGCACACCAAGAGATCTCTACAGATGAAGCCAAACAAGTTGGAATGTAGGAAGTCTGATCTCCATTTAGACGAGACCTGGGGTACGCAAACATGCTTGTAAAGTCTTGTTAAAAAGCACAGATTCTGGTGCCCAGCTAGGGTGCAGGGTTTCTTTTTTTTTTTGAGGTGAAAATGTGTCCTAAAATTGACTGTGGGGATGGCTGCGCAGATCCGAGCGTACACTAATGACTACTGAGGCGCACATTTTAAATAGGCGAAGGGCACGCCGTGTGAATCCATCCAGTGCAGCTGCTCTTAAGAAAGGGAAGGTCATTGTGTTAAATGCTACACAGCTGCAAGATAAGGTAGGGAGAAAAGCCCCCTGGCAGCCTAGGGAGCTGGGGAAGGTTGGGAGCCGGCGTCAGGAGGGGGCCCGGAACTCAGAAACCGCAGCCAAAGGCCACCACGAGATTTGGGGCAGGGAGCTGGGGTGGGGGTAGGTGGACACCGAAGTAGCTGCCCGGCCCCAGCCCTGCTGGCATCTGGTCTACACACCAAGGAGGCTCATCCTGACCCTGGATCCTGCCCGCTCTGGCAGCAGGCACGGGGGACTCCCTGCCTCTTCCCGTGGGACAAAGCCCGTGCCTGAGGGAGCAGCCCATTCTCCCCTCGGGTCCAGCCTCCCAGTCACGCTCCTCTGGGATTCCACGTGGGTTTCTGGGCCTCTCCTCCCTCTGGTCCATGCCCCCAGGCTTTGCAGAGGCATCCCCAGTCCCCTCGGTGGAGACACCCCTAATGGCAGCCAGCACTGAACACTCCTCTGACTTTAGGGGGTGCTGGGAAGAACAGGGAGAGGCCCAGGGAGCCCGAGGAAGCTGGTGCTGGGCCTGTAGGGGGAATGCACTCGGGATGCCCGAGAGGCCTTGATACTTGAGGGTCAAAGTCAAATGGTTCTCCAGTTGAGTTCTAGCAGAACGCAAGCTGCGTGAAGTTTAAATTTATCTGGTGCACTCTGAAAAATGTACGGGCAGGCTGTGTAGGACTGTTGGGGGAATGAAATCAAGGCAAGAAATTCCCAATTCTCTCCAGCCTCACCTCGTTTTACATAACCAGCCACAGCCATTTATCAAGTTTGGTGCTTGCAGCTGCTAAACGGCAAAGAGATTCTGCTTCTGAGGGCCGAGTGGGTTGGGGAGGGATGGGGCAAAACTAGTGCCCCATCTGACAGCCCAATGAAGTCAGGAAATTAATCAGAGGTATGACCACTCGTGGATACCAGAAAGGTCCCATCTTAGGAAACTGGGCTGTTTCTGTGGAAAGACGCACGGAGTCAAATGACCAACGGCAGCATGAGCCGGTGTCCCAACCAGGGCAGTGAGGCTGGCCTTAGCCGGTCCATGGAGAGGCCGAGTCCAGGGTCTTGAAGACGTCTGGTCGTCCACTCTGCACACAGCATGGAAATACGCCAAGCTGGCTGCTGCTTGGGGGCCCCGGCTCTCAATCTGCTGATCCCGGGAGCTCAGCTTTGCAGCCGGCGTGCCAAGGCGGGGCTCTGGCAGGTGATGTGATCCACTCCCCTCTTCCTTCCTTCCTTTCTTTTCTTCGAAGTAGGAAGAGCAGAATGTGCCTTGGCTTGCTTCATCATTTCCCTACTGCTTACATAGATTTCAATTTTTTGACCAGGAATCAACATTTCTGCATATCTCCAACATTCAGGGCAGTACTTGTGGGGCTCTGGGTTCCTGCCATGGAACTGCTTCTAGAAGTTCCACACTTCTCCCGCCCAGATGTGGAGACGTTCACACCACAGTTCCTCAGCTGCCAGCCACGAGGAGCATGGAATCGGAAGGCGGTTCAACGCCCAGCCTGGCTTCTGGCTGTGTCCATCATCTATCTTAACCTCAGCTTCTTCACATGTTGATGAGGACACACAGCACCCTGAGCACCTGCTCTCTTCTCCTTGGCCAGCGGCAAAGGATACAGGGCCTCTCGGGCCCTCTGCCATGTGCTCGCTGTGCTGCCAGGTGGACAGCTGTCTGGCCAGCCAGAGGGACTCCCTCGCTTACCTGTCAGGCTGGAAAAGAGGCTGCAGATGAGCAGCAAGCAAAGCAATGCTCCTACCCCAGCGGCTGGAGGGGTGGGATCTGCATTCCCAGAGGGGGATGAGGGCACACATGGCTTGCGGTCCTTACAGTGCTGGGGGCTGGGGCTAGTCCCTCAGCTCTGCCAGACGTAGCACCCCTTTCCCAGCCTTTTGTGAGCTAATCTGGTTCTATGGATGTTCCCTACGTCCCTGGCCTGTTTAAACTTCTTTAGGTGAGCTCAGTGGACAGAATAGGCGCTCATTAAGAAGTCATCAAAAAAAGAAAATGTCAAGGAAGACCACTGCAGCACAAAGACTAAATCCCAGTCAAGTCTTTGAATGCAGGAGAAAAAAGAAGTCCAGGGCTCCTACCACCATACGTGTGCAACTTAAGGACTTCAAGTGTTACTGCACTACCCGCTGAAGAATTTGCCTATATTTCCTTACAGTCTGAGTACTTTGGAGAATGAATCATCAACATATTACGAGGATAAATCATACCTTCTTCTCCCTGGGGCATCATGTGCAACCTTCTGCTGTTTCAAGCCGACTGTAGAAAACACAGGGGTATTTTTTTTTTTTTTGGCAGGGGTTGGGGGATGAAATCATGCCAAATTTGCAAAGTCCATTCCCCCTTTTTTGCCTGTGCTTACCTCACAGAAATAATATTTGTAAACGTCTAAAACGGTATTTGGAAAACTTCTGTTCTATGTGAGTCCACACCCCTCTCCTAGACGGGGGTAGGAGGGTTGATCATGAAAAGGGACCTGTGGTTCCCAGCATTTTCTGAGGGTGGGTGGCACGCAGCACAGGTGACCGTGATAGCATCGTGGTGTCGGTGCCACAAAGGGAAGGCCCAGGCACTTGAAAGACAGGCCCTGCGTCTTTCCCCCACACCTGGGCTCTGACAATGGCCCCAGTCAAAGGGCTGCAGGTTACAGAGCAGGTCACCCCTGCCTGTCAGGCTACTGGCTCAAGGGGACCCTTTGAGAGCTTGGGTTCCCCTGGGAATTCCTCTATCGTGACCCTGATCACTGAGCCAGTGCAGCCAAGGGCAGGTGAAGAGGACCTCCCTCGCCCCCCCGGAACCGCTGCAGAGCTGCAGGTATGAAAACCCGGACTTAGGATCTGACCACTCACTCCCTGGGCCACTCAGTGGGGCACCATTCTAGGCCTGGGGAAATAGTAGTGGAACAAACAATGGTGTGACAGGTTTCAAGAGCCAGAAAAAATCTTACAGTGTAAAAACCTTACCGACGAATCCAATCCCCACTCTAGATGCCGCAGAACGACGCAGACTCAGAGACACTCAGAATACGTCCGCCTAAATGTGCACCAAGAGCTGCCTTGGGCACCTACCTGGTTTGTACATATATAACCTTTCAACAGTAAAAATATTTTTGTTAAAAATATATTTAACACTCCCACATTCAAATTTGAGGATTTGTTTTATGAGATTTTCTAAAAAAATCTGAATAACTTCTTGAGAGCTCTCTAAAAGAGCATGACTGTTTCAGATTTTGCTGACCTGCTGCTAATGACTCATGATTGCTACATGTTTCACTCGATTCCAAGACGGGGCTGCCTCACACTTCCTACGTCCACCCCAGATGTTACTGACCCATCTAGGTCTGGCTCTGGCAGGTGATGGCTGCTGAGGCACCGTCACAGGAAAGGAGCAGCACCCTAGGAGTTGGGATGGCAACTCCAGGGTGCCGATGATAGGATGGGGCTGACACCTTTTCACTTCTGACTGCACCGTGGCTACACGACTATATTTGAAATAATTTACTGGGTCACGTATCTATAGCAGGTAGGATGACACAAGGTCCCCAAGCAAGACGGTGTTTAAGTAGATCAAAGCGGACTGCTTGTTCCACCAACCCTGTAGCTAAGACTTAGCCTCCTAAAGGTGGCTGATGGCTCCCCGGGCCTGTCCCCATACCTGTCAAGCTCTAAGACCTGCAGGTGGGAGTACGGTCCCGTCCCCGAGGGACCAGGAGGCTGTGTGGAGGGACACCCTGAAGCCCAGATTCCCAGCATGCAGGAGGTGAGAAACCGTGTGTTTTACATTGACATGAGATGAGTGGTTCTCGGGATGGGACCTGTGAGAAACTCGAGTGCTGAGGTGAGCCCTCCACTGGGGACATCCAGTTCACACCTGTTTCCCAGTGGGATTATTAACATGTGCTCACTGCACTCTATGTCATTCTGCTTTGTTTTCTTAGGGATACTGGGGACTGAACCCAGAGATGCTCCACCATCGAAATATATCCTCAGCCCCCTTTTTTGAATTTCATTTTGAGGCAGGGTCTCAATTGCCCAGTATGACTTCAAACTCCTGCTTCGATCTTCCCGCCTCAGTGGGATTACAGGTGTGCGCCACCACACCTGGTTTACAATCTTAGTTCTACCCTGAAATCATTTCCAAAAATGACAAGAGCAAAGTTAAGAGAAATCTACTCATCTTATCAATTTAAGCTTTGGACAAGTAAGAGGTTCTATTAAAACATGAAGTGGCCCCCTGCGACCTGCCCTCAATATCTCAATGTCCCTAAATCTCATGATAAATAATCTAAGGCACCACTGGGAAATACACCTGGGTCTGGTGAAGGCTGGGGCAGCTTGTAACAGCACGGATAATTTTAACCTGCCTGGGAATCTGTCCAGTACTGGACTTGGGATGACTGTGTCCACTAACAGAACCACAAAGATGCCGTGAACATGCCCCCATCCCAAACTGCAGGCCACGAGCCATTTCATTTTCTGAAGTGCTGTTCAAAGCACATGATTTTAAAATAGTTAAATGATAATAGCTAGATGCGTCTTTCCTATTTTGTCTTTTTCACAAAAAAAGTGAGAAATTAGAGTATAATGTCTAGAATCAGGTGTGATGTTCATAATGGGGGTGGGGCTGGGGGTACAGCTTCGTGGTAGAGGGCTTACCTTGTAAGCACAAAGCCCTGGGCTCTATCCCAGCACCAAAAGAGAAGTAAGTAAATTAAAATGGGGGCAAACTCATTTCTGGCAAATAAATAATGAAAAATTCAGCATTAATATCAGAACTTTTTTTTTTAAAGGACTGACTTCATTTGTTCCACTGAAGTTCATATTATTTTAACCGCTGTCTCCTGACTGGAAAACAAACAAAAAAAGCAAATACATAAATAAAGTAAATTTTTAGAGTTTTTTTTTTTTTTAAAAAAAAAAAGCATTCTGAGATCTTGGGTTGGAATTTGCTTGAAGTTTGAAGCATCTTCTTTGTCCTGGCTAAGATCTTGTCAATACGGTTCAGTCAGATACTATGGTTGATCTTTGGGGAAAATTGCTTTAAAATAAAATGAAAGATAAGATTGTGTTCCAAAACATAATGACTGACATTTTTCTCTTTTTCCTGAAGCAGAAGCCCCAGCCCCCTGTGGCTGATGGAAGGGTCAGGAGTGGGTGCTGCAGACGGGGCTCTGCAATCGCTCTCCATCAAAGAACAGCCCATTCTCCTTCCTCTCCCCCACTGCCGCCTTTCATCCCCTGGGGTGAGGTTAAAAGCAGCCACTGCCCACCAGCCTCCCCAGCAGGGCCTCCTCCCTGCCTGTGGACGGCCAGCCCCTTCCTCGGCAGCCAGGCCATTCCTTCTTTCTCCCCCTGGCCTGCGTCAGCTGTGAGCGCCTCTGATTTCCTTTTTCGTTGCTCTTGCCACTTGTCCCTGCTGGTCCCTTCGATGTCCACAGCATGGCCCTCCTGGTCGTCCTTGGGGTCCTATCCTGCCAGCTCCAGTGCCCTGGCTGGGCTGAGGAACCCTGGAGTCAAGGTCAGGGGAGGGGGCATTCCTAGGAATTCAGCACCTGAGACTGCGAGGAGCTTCCTACTGCAGAGCTGCCCAGGCCACAGCCCAGAGCTTTACCCAGCCTGATGGGCTGGGCCAGCAAACCCTCACTCTCCACCACTGGGCTTCACGTCCTCCCCGTTGCTCTTACCTGGCTCCAGAAAAGGAGGACAGGTGTATTTTCTTCGGCAACATTCAAGCTGCGTTTCCTAATTCTACATCTAAGGACACTTCTTCCTAGGCCAAGGTCTCTATCCTCTCTGGGAAACTGTCCATTCTGTATGAACAGGCGGCTGGTGGCTGGAGGGACAAGCAGAACAAGGGAGATGCGGGGGGGCGAGTCTGGCCGAGTTCTGCCAGGGGGTGAACGCAGCTGGAGCAACCAGGTGCATTCTGCTCTCATTGTCTGAGGACCACGGAAACGGACCAAAGAAGGCGCTGACAGGTGACGAGAGTGCGGCGCTCAAGGCTTAACAGGTGAAGTGGGCACACCAATGGAGCCCACCAAGCACGCTCGGAGTGGCGGGTCTGCAGAGCCTTGGGTTCCTGGAGATCCAGGCAGATCTGCTCAACTGTGCAGCACAAGAGTAAGAAGGGACTGGAACGAGGCAGATCCGGAGTTTCACACCACGTCTGACCTCTTTGGCGGAGCACGGGCCTACCCCACACTCTTGACGTGCCACGGCTACACGTCTCACAGAGTACTCGGTAGTGCATGCTTCCAGAAAACATCAGTGACATTTTTTAGACACCGTTATTTATTTATTTGTATGTGGTGCTGAGGATCAAACCCAGTGCCTTACACGTGCTAGGCCAGAGCTCTACCACTGAGTCACAACCCCAGCCCCTCATCAGTGACATTCTATGAGGGTAGGGGCCTGCCTACGTTTGACAGCACACCTGGTACTTGGCAGAAGCAAATCTGAGTTTCTATACCAGGGGAGAAGGGGCCCAGGGCAGGCGGGAACATTTTCTGAGTACGAAAAAGTCCGATGTTTTCAACCTGATGAAACTCTTAAGTTGTGGCCCATGCTACTGTGGCCACTGTATGTCCATAAATAACCGCTTAAGTCTTGCAGCCACCTGTCTCCCTGTGCACGGAGCAGCTCCACAGAGCAGCACTGGGATTCCACCGGGTTGTGGGACCCAGGAGTCTGGGCCCTGGTAAAACACGGGTCCTGCTGCCCCACCATCCTGAGAGCCACCACTGCCCAGCTCTGCCGCTGCCAGTTGAGGGCCGCTGTCCATTATCACCAAGGGGGACTCACTGCACGTGTGCTTTCAGAAAGTAAAGTTGGAAACTGAATCTCTCTGCAGCTGAAGTGAAGTGCAGACCTTCGACTCCTCCTCATGTGTTCTAGCTCCACGGTTCATGTCTGAAAGTAATTCTATTTGAAATCTTTTCAATACAAGTATACTTATTGCCGAGAGCTGAACACACAGGGCGGGCATACAGGTCAGGTGGCCCTGGGTCCCCTGCCCTCCCAGCTGACGTCCACAGCAGCCTGTGCACCGTGGGAAGTCCACCTGGCCCACAGCTGGGCTCCCGTCCGCACATGGCACCCCCAATCCTCATCAGCTGCATGACCTCGGCAAGACATTTACATTCTCAAAGACTGTTTTCTTCCTTAAAAACGAAGACAGCAGTACCATTTCACAGAGCCGCAGATTTAGCAGGTGACACACATGAAGCATGCAGTCGGGGGCTGAGCATGTGGACTGTGGTCACTTTAAGCTGTGCACACCGTCTCATGATGCCCAGAAACTTTGCTCGGTTGACAGTCAGTGACTGTTCCCCTACTGACACAGGCACTGCGCTTGGCCTAGGAACGTGGAGACAAGACAGATGCCCAGCCTCAAGGAGGATGAAAGTGGGGGGGGAAACACGTGACAGGTAACAGGATAACGAGTGCGCTGCGGAAGTTCCTGGCATGGGGAGTGGTGTGGGTAAGTGCACCAGGGAAGCTGAATGGACAGTCTCTTATTCACCTTCCAGTGCTGGGGACAGGACCTGGGCCGTGAAAGCACCAGTCCCCAAGCCATATCTTTAGCCCTGTGGCTGAGTTTAAGTCGGTGGCACAGCTTCACTGAGAAGGTGGCACCCCAAGGACACGCGGCAGAGTGCCACACTCCCCAAGGGCCACACACTGAGCGTGGTCACAGCCCGTGGCACTACTGAGAGGTGCTGAGAGCCTGGGGAGTGGGCCTAATTGGAGGAAGTCAGGGCACGCCCCTCCACAGGACATCGGTCCCTGGCCCCTTCCGCTCTCTCTTTGCTTCCTGGCTGCCAGGAGGTGAGCAGGTTCTTCTGCCACAATGCTGTGCCTTTCCACAGGTCCCAAGTGACAGGGCCAAGAGACGAGGGACTGAAACCGCTCAAGACCTCAAGCCAAAACAAACCTTTCCTTCTTACCAGCTGATTTTTTCAGGTATTTTGTCGCAGAGGCAGAAAGTGGACTAACAGAGATGTTCCCAAGGATGGCCCGTGAAAAGGCCCTGGGTGAGAAGCTCAAGCAGGGCCACGTCGAGGCGCAGGACCTCACAGCACTGTGCTGGGCTTACCCACGGGACCCACACCACACACGCACTGTTTCACACAGCTGTCTTTCCAAGGTACGACTTAGGAAGTAACATTATAACGGTACACAATGTCCCCTGGAGGGACCTCCCAATGCCCCACTACTGGTCACAGAGGTCGTTTCATTTCTGCACTGTTTCAGGCTCTGTGGGAACTGGATGCACTGGTAGCTATTCCCTTTGAAGTCACATTAAGTACATGGGAATGATATTCTATGACATGGAAAATTTTAATGTGTTAATTTGAAGTGGAAAAAGCCTGGAACGATGCAGTCTTATTTTTGGAAATGAAAAAAACCACACACATAAACTGGGATGGTACACAGCCTCACATCTGAGCTTTTCTTTTTGGGACTGGGGCTGTAACCCAGGGGCTCCTTACCCCCGAGCCACATTCCCAGCCCTTTTTATTTTTCATTTTGAGACAGGGTCTTGCTAAGTTGCTTAGGACTGGCTAACTAAGTTGCCCAGGCTGATCTTCAACCTGCCATCTCCCTGCCTCAGCCTCCGGAGTTCGAGATTACGGTGTGAGCCATGGTGTCCAGCAAGAATTTCTCTCTCTCACTCTTAAACCAAAAAGCTTATCTTTATTTTTAATTTTTCTAAAATGCAGTGTTTTGTTATTGGGGGAAAATGCACGGATATTGTCAAGACTAGCAAAGGACAACAGAAGTAACCACACCTGCCACCACATTGGAATATGCACGATGACACCCAGGCACGGGATGTCGTGGGACACCAGTGTGTGTACCATCCATGCTTCTAAAATAGGAAGAATCAAATGAAAAGTATAGCATGCTTAGTGCAATTTTAAGGAAAATTAGTTAAAAGGACAAATAGTTTCTTTTAAAACAAGTCACTTGTTCAGGAACGTGGACTGGAAGCATTTGACAGCTAATACCTTGGTTCAGGATGCTGCCAGGGGCCCAGAAGAAAGGTGACTGTAAGAACAGGCGCTGGCCTCGGTGACAGCCCAAGGCTTGGCTGCTTTCGATGGCAGCGTGTGGTGATAATTTTTCCAGAACGTCCTGCCCGAGTGGATGCTGCAGCCTTACAAATCTCATCTGGGGGCCTGACGGCCTCTCGCTGTCGCTACCACGGCTTCCTGATTGATGGGGGCCTGACGTGCCCCCAGACTTCAATTCCCCTGGTGCCAACACCATAAAGGCCGTGTGCACAGAGATCCTCAAGTGGTGCTTCCGGACACAGCCCCAGGGCGTGTGGTGTGCAAGGACGCAGCACCTGGCAGTGGCTTGGCAGTTGTCATTCTGGGGGTGTGGAGGTGCGTATTTTACTTTTGCATTAATGAAAAGCTTGATATAAAATGAAGAAAGGGTCAACAGCCGGCTTAAAGTTGAGCTTCCAGTTTTGAAGAATGAAGCTTAAAATTCTGAAGCACATAAAGTAATCCTGTCTTTTAATTCCGTCGTATATAAGAAATAGTGCTAAAGCAGCTCAGTTATAACTGCAGAGTTATCTCAGTTATAACTGCAGACTCCAGAGGACCATTTATTTATAAACACCATGAAAAATAGAGTGTCCACCTAAAAAGATAACTGGTAAGACTGTTAACTTGACAGATGTCTTAGACAGCGGCTCTCACACTGAGGCTGAATTCTTGAACTATAACTAGATGAAAAGATCAGGGGTGAACATTGTATGATGTGTTTATTGATAATGTTAAGCTCCCCACAATTCTGTACTTTAAATGTAATTGCTTTTCTGCAAATAAGGGTACGTTCTAAGAGACTCTGAAATATATATAGAAACACTTCCCTGCAAATGTACTAAGATTTTAAAAATCCCACTGCAGAAATAATGTAGCAATTAAAACAGCATTTATAACTAAATATGCTTAAAATGCTTCTTCATATAAAAGGGTAAAATTTTAAGTCATTTAAATAACCATCTGCTTCTATGTGATATAAAATTTTTAGTATCACTGTGTAATTAATATTAATATCACTTTCTGTTAATAATCTCATCTGTCAGATAATAAAACAAAAATGTAACAAAAGATGTTCACTGAAAGAAATTTAAGGATGCAAAACCAGAGTAAGATACACAACGTGCCGCAGGTTTGAGGCTGACCCTGATCAGTCGCAGGAAGCGGTCACCTGTCATCTGTCTTTCCTCCCAGCCTTCTCATAAGGACTTGTCTGCCACTCTTCCCCAGTGCTCATTTCTGGGCCTTTGCTCTTGGTACCCTAATTTTTTAAAAGCCCTTTGGGTCCTTCCCCTTTTGCATATGTTTATAAATTCTAAGACAGGAAGGAAGGGGGGATTGAAAAAGATTTGAGCAGCATTAAGTTGACAGTCGGCAACGTCGCCAGGGAGGAGTATGGCTGGAGTTCTCCAACTGCTGGATCCCGCGGTTGAGCCTCTGAGCAAAGCACAGAAATACAAAGTGATTTCCTCATCTGAGTGGTCTGGAACCACGAGAGAGAGAATCCTGCATTGCTTAAAGATACACCCCGCCAGGGCCCGACGTCCTGCAGCTGCAAGCACATGCGCTCACTCCGAGTTTCCTTGCAGCTGGAGAACCAGCACGGGCACTTGACCATCTTTGAACACTACTCCCCCAGCTGTATGTGAGGCTGAGGTGATAAATGTGTTCTCTTTTTCTCCACTCTAAAGTTAAGTTGAAAAATTTGTAGCTGAAAATGTAGGGATCAAAAAAAAAAAAGGTCAAGTAATTTTGTATGATTTTTATATTTCTGTATTTTAGGAAGTTTTAGTAATTTAAGTTAATACACATTGTTGTGTTAGACCACTGAGAAGTGACTTGACCAAACACTGGGCCACACAGCTAAAAGGGAGATGGAGGCACAGAGCCCCTGGAAGGAGGTCAGCATGGGTGGCTTACTACTCCCACTCCCTGCCCCCCAGGGGTCTGTCTGCTCTCCAGATGTTAATTCTCGCAGACCCCGTGAGCTCTCAAAACCATGCCACTCTGTCCTTGAAACATGTAAGGGTGCTCTCCTGCCTGGGCTCAAGGGCCTCCCCTCCAGCCCCTCTGCCCTTGAGCAGCTGCCAGCCCCACAGAGCCCTGCACAGGCCCACGATCCCTTCCTGTATGGACACCACACGCCTTCAGCATGCTGAGGTCCTAGCAGTACTGAAAGCCAATGGATGTGTTTATCTTCTTGGGGGCCACTTCCAATCCACCATGGGCCCCACTGCACATGATAAAGCGCTTACTGCATACAGTTGTACCTTGCCACCTGAAGGTGATTGGTTCCAGAATCCCCTTGGATACCAAGATGGCAGAAGCCCAAGTCACTCATAAAATGGGGTAGCACTGGCATTAAACTAGGCAGGTCCCCAGGATTCTTTAAGCCTCTCTAGATAACTTAATAATACCTAATGCAATGGACATGCTCTGTACATGTGCTATGTACTGTTTAGGGAATAACAAGAAGAAAAAAAATCTGCACATGTTCAGTACAGATGCAAATTTTCCCCTCAAATATTTCTGATCTGCAGTTCATTGAGTCCATGGAAGCAAAACCCATCAATACAGAGAGGCGACTGGACCTGTCGAGTGAACGAACAGATGAACGAGCTGCCGTTCTGTGCCGGCTGAGATCTCGCGCTGGGTTCCACTTGCTTGTGCAAGCTGACTTCAGAGCGCCAATGTGTGTCCTGGCAACCAGCACCCCCGTTCTACTTGTCCCCACTTGACAGAGAGCATTTCAGTCTGTCTACTCATTGACTTTCTGTCTCTCTCCCATCAGTCCTGGAGAGATTCAGCACTGTCTGGCTCCCTGCTGCACCCCAGGGCCAGGGCAGTGGGTGGCAAGTAAGTGGTCAACAAATACTTGTTGGATAAAAGTTTCTGGCTACCAAATTCAGTGACTGCTGTGTAACGCACTGGGTGCGGAAGACCCTTGCCTGACGTGGCTGTGAGTTCACTCATGACTCAGCTCGGGCCACCAGCATGGAAGGCAGGAAACTCAGGTCTCACTCTGTTACTAATTTTAAAATTTTCTATTGCTGATCTCTCTGCTGAAAATGTTTTCTGCTGGACACTGAACACACTGTGACCAATATGCTTCGTTCTGTGTAAGGGACACCAGCTCTATTAACACCTAGTTTCTAAAGTGTGAAGACCAAGATACTAAACTTTAAGAATTCTAAGAGTTACATCGCAGAGGCTGGCAGAGGCCCGGGGGCTCCTTCTGCAGGCCCAGCCAGCAATGCAGCCTCTGCCGCGCGGCCTGGTCCTAACTGGGGAGCTCTGGTGGCCCGCCAGGTGTGCTTATTTGCTAACACATCAGGAACACTGAATGAGGACATGCTGAGTGTCGCCCAGGACCTCAAGGACATGGAGAGAGACAACACTCTGAAGCCTCTTCTCACGGCATTTATGCTTCCTGGAGAGGATAACGCAGAAAGCAGAACAGGGTCACACACAACAAGATGGCAGGGTGACACCTTCTGGAGGGGCAGAACACAAAGTGCACAGTGTAAGCCAGGTCACAAGCAAGCCAACACACGCAACCCAAACCAGAGTCCAGGGAAAGGCGTGTGGAGAGGGCAACTGAGGCACCCCGGGCACACGGCAGCTGAGGTCTGAGCAGGGCCTGAGCCTGGCAGGGCGAAGCTGCAGCTTGGAGAGGGACAGGGGGGTGGACATGGATGCAGAAACAGGGCCGACCAGTGGGGGGCTTGTCAACCAGCGATCAAGGACTAGGAGTGAGTTCCACAGGCAGGGAAGCCACCAGGAGGCTGTGTGGGACACGCAAGCTGGCTCAAACATGGTTTCTGTTTGAAGATGAGTTTCCTGCTGCGAGGACAAACTTTGGGGAGCAAGGACATAAGCCAGAGGGCGAGTCTGCCCTGAGGGGCAGGGCTGGGGGGAACAGGGTGGACGCAGGGGCTGGAGCAGCAGAGCCAGGCGGAGTAGCTTTCGCAAGCTGAGGGTCAAGGAGGATTTAGCAGCGACTTTGTGAGTGTGTCCTGAGTTACCAGGAGGAAGAGACGGGAAAAGGAACTCAAAACAGCCTCTGAAGGCGAAGTCTGGGCTCTGCTTTGAATCTGCTGGGCCCAGCTGCCTGTGGCCTTCCCACGGAGGCTGGAGACTCGCCTGTGCTCAGGGTCCTCTCGGAACACATGGGTGGTCATGGCTGGGGACGTGAACTTGAGCATCTCTGGAGTAAGACAGCCAGGCCTCCCCCAGGGCAGTGTGTGAGGAGACGGTGGAGCTAAGGGGCTGCTGCAGAGGAAGATGGAGGGAGAGAAAGCTGGGGGACGGCGGGGACGCTTCTAGAAGCCCAGAGAAGGGAGGCTTTCCAGCAAGGTGGATCTGAAGGTTCCCCTCCGCCGAGAAGTAGACTAGCCAAGAGTTCCAAGCACCCGTGAGATGTGCCAGGGTGTGTGGGCATGCAGGGCCGCAGGAGTGGGAGGAGGGGACGAGGTGGGCGAGGGGCTGGGGGCAGCGAGTATGGACATGTGTCCTGGAGAGTGCTGAGAAGGAAAGCTGGGGGCACAGGAGAGACACCAGAGAAGGCCTGTCTGCCCACGGGGGCCATCCAGCAGCGGAAGAGGCGAGGCTCAGAGGTGTGGGCGTCTGCAGCAGTGGAGCCCCTGGGAGTCAACAAGGATGGGCTGGAGGGTGGAAGGGACACTCTGTCCCTTGCATGAGGGTCACAGAGAAGATATGGTAGCTCCAGAAGTGGGAGAGGGTGGACATGGGCAGAGCAGTGAGCACTCCCCTGTTCTCGTGAGGCGTGAGGTCTGTTTCCCCTTCAGGTAAGGGGAAACAGACGGGAGAGGACGCAGCGGGAACAGTCCCCTCTCAGGTGTCACCAGGTGTCCTATCACCGCAGGCTGCTCTTTATCAAAAGCACGTCCTTCCTGCAACTCCTACTCCACTGCTCTGGTCTAGTTCTCGGGCAGTCCCGGGAACCCACAGAACACGGCCTCCCATGCTCCTGAGCGCCATCCCCCTCACCGCGCACACCCCTACACGAGCGCTCCTCAGCGAGCGCTGGCTGAAAATGCCCAGGGAACCTTCCCCTACCCAGCCTTCGTCTCAGCCACACGAATCCGATCTTCAGCTGCTTGTCGTCCAGACCATCATTTTAAAAAACTAGGTCCAAGCGCAGAACGTGAGGGGGTTCGAGAACGCTTCCCCGGAGGCCCTGCCCCCTGGTTTTCCATCATTTTGAACACTGCCTTCAGATCCTTCCCTACACCCTGGAGCAGATCTGGATACGGCCCTATTTGCTAATGTCTTTATCTTTATCTAAGTGTGACCCCACAAGAGCCCAGCAGGCCCGGAGTGGCCTGGGCACAGTGAGCGCCATGAGGTGGCAGGCCACCCCTACCCTTTGCACAGACAGAGGCTGCGCAGTGTTTCCATAGACAAGCTGCTCCCAGGCCTCCCCCGCCAAGGTCCGGTGCCCCTGTCTACTATTTGTATGGTTGGAATTCGAGAACTTCTCTGAGCTTTGACCCATTCTGTAATCTCTAAGTCTGGAGATCTAGATGGCGACTCTCGGTCCCCATAGTGTCCCCGTGTCTGAGGACCTCACCCTTCCTGTTCCTGCTCAGCGAAGCAGCCATGCTGAGCAGCACAGCTCAGATAACAACTTAGTGGCAACTAAGACACAGCCTCTCCAAGTCCAGCCTGGCCACCATACTGCCACGTTAGCATACTGCCCTCTATCTCCATTTCCGCCCTCAGGTGAGGGTCACACTGGTCTTCTTCTCATGGGTCCTGTGCCTGGCACATATTGAATGTCACGCCGTGTCATAACTGGGGCCATCCTGTGCTCAGAGATAGTTACCAGCAATCCTGCTTCCACCTGCTAGACTGCAGTAGCATGGTCCCCATCCCCCACTGTGACAAGCATAAAGGTCTCTAGGTATCACCAAGAGTCCCCGGGGGTAAAAAACACCCTGTTGAGGACCACTGGTCTAGATGAAGAGACTGCGGGCCAGGTGCTGTAACAACTTGCCTCCTTCTCCACCGTGTTTCAAACCATTCCCAGGTTTTTGCCTGGCAATGATGGGAGGGCTCCCGCTCCCTCTTCTCGTAATCGGGACAGCATCTGACTGTCCTGCTTCTCCTGGGTCAGCAGCTACTGCTGGAAATAGCTGATGGGAAGGAACTAAGGAGACAAAGTACAAAGATGCAACATTCTGATCAGGAGGGAAAAAATCCACCTTTCCCCCCTGTGGCCAGTTACCCTAGGAAGCTTCCGCTTCTCCCCGGCCACCTGCAGAGAGAGGAACACAGGCTCTGGGAGCCGGGGTCATCCTTTCAATTAGGCCGACTAGCCTGGTGAGCGGAGCAGACCCCCGCGGCGGAGAGCAGTGCCCAGCTTTGAGAGATGAGAGCCTGGGGGTCCTCTAACACCAGCCTGCGCTGAAGGCTGATGACGAACCCCAGGGGACGGCTCCTGAATGCCAGCCAAGCTTGGGAAGGAATTGATAAAGGGAAGTTCAGGTCAGCCAGAGAGGAGAAAATGCATATCCATATGATAATGTGTTTCCGTAAAAGGCAAGTGCTATGAAAAAAACAAATAATTTTTATGATACAGTGTTTCTGTTTCTGAGCACTCATCCCTCCTTTAAAAAATACAGCAGAGGAAGAGAAATATAAGCTTTGGAATCAGAAAGACCACGGTTTGAATTTGGGCCAATTATTAGGAGTGTGTGATCTTTGTTTCTCAGTATTTTTGAATCATTATCAGACAGGGATAATGACTCTGAGGGAATGAACACTAGATATGATGCTCATGAGATTGAAGGCAATGAGACACACGCCCCCCCCAAACCCCGAAAATCCTGCACCTAACACCTCCCGGTGGGTCTGGTGGTGCCCCACTACCACCACCCGCTGGTCAGGCACTAAAATTGTCAGTATAACACCCAAAGGGAAAAAGTGCTCGAACTACAAATATTAAAACCGCTGAATGGATAGTTTCGTATTCTTGAACCCAGTTACGGCATGCACGCTGGGACCTCTGCGGTCTCTAATGCAGGTTGCTGACTTTTTATCGGGTTGGCTCTATGGGAAGAGAAGAAAGGGAGAGCAATACCCAAGCATAACAGGGAAAAAATATTTAAAAGTCAGCAAAACTGAAATGCTTCCAATTCAGGATCCACTGTCTAGTCACCATAGAGTCTGGGGGAAGACACGATCAAGTGGTTAGAAGAAAGCAGGGACAGACATAGGTACACACCAGCTCACACGCAGGCACACACCGGGCACAACTTCTGTGCAGAGAAGGGAAAGAAGGTGCTCGGTGCTGACCAGGCTGCAGGTGGCCTGGAGAAGGCCGCCTGGGGGAGGCCGAGGAGCAGCACTAGAGAGCCACGTGAATAAATGCAGCTTTAGCAGTGACGCCAGCCACAGCGGGGAAGATAAACTGTTGGACTGAAGCAATCGGGGACGGGGCGGAGCCATCAGCACGACCCACAGTCAGGAGGTGGGGCGCGCGGCTGCCACAGACACACAATGGCTGAGGCCCCCAGCCAAGGCTGGCACCCGCAGGACACAGTGACGGGGACAGCGCCTAGGCACTTGGGAAGGAAGGCTGACAAATGCACGGGGGCATGGGGTCCGCTCTGTCCCTCAGCACAGGTGCGACACATCTGAAGACACCTCTCGCCTTGAAGTGAGCTACGACTACCAGGTATGCTACAAATGACCCCCCAGGGCACCCTGCGCCCCACTGCAGTGCTAACTCCTGCTGACACTTCCAGAGAAAATTACCTGCAGAGAAAATGATTAATAAAAAAGGAAATTACAGGCTTCCAGTAAGATTCAAGAAAACCCTCAGCCAATAGTTGTCGCAGAGATAATTGTTCTGAATCTATCAATAAAGCTAAGCTGCCCCTTCATTGACTGCAAACACCAATTTCTTTCACCCAGGGTTATAAGTTGGTGTTCACGGGCTCACTACTGCCATTACGGTGATAAACAGTTTAAACCACAACAGGATCTGACATGTAGATCAATTCTGGGTCCATAAAGAATCTACACAAGAGGTTCCAGGACAGGAATTTACAGCCACCAGTTTTTATTCTCTCTTGCTGCAAAAATTACTTCTGTCAAACACTTAGGAGAGTGAGAAAAAATGTAAAAAAATTAATTTTTCATGTACTACTGGAACAGCCTTTTTCAATGCAGAAGCTCAAGATGAATACGTTCTGCATTTAAAAAATTACGCCAACCAGCATGTGGTACTTAGTTGGAAGAGGGATCCAATCCTCCAAGCGGCTCGCCAGCCAGCAATTTGAAACCCTGAACAGAGCTGTCTGGGTTTTCTCTAAGGGCAGATGCGGGGCTCATGTTAGCAACGCCAAATTATATTAGACGTTTAATTTTAAACCTCAGGTACTTAAATGTAAAGGCTTACAACAGTAATAGTCATAAAGCAGTGGGGCATTCCATTTCACAGAATGGATTCTTCTCTGCTTCTCCTCTTAATTTAGCCAGCACCCCCTGTTTCCTAGTTTGGCCCACGACAAAGCCATCTATCTAATTAGGAGTTGCTCACAGCTGCCTGAGCGCAGAGGCCCCTGGGGAACTGGGTGTCAAAGGGGAAGATTGAAAAGTTCTCTGGAGCCAAAGTCTTAATTTCGGATGTGTGCGTGGGGGGCGGGGGTGGGGGCAGAGAAGAGATGAATCCTGAGGCTGTTGTTGTTATGGCGTTTTACCGTAATGCTGGTGACCGCGGCGGCATGCTCAGCGCACGGGTAGGTGTGCTCCAAGGCTGCTCAGCCCCACCTCCTTGGGCCAGCCCTGCCAGTGTCTAAGGACTCCGAAATCCAAACCAGAGATGGTGAGGGCCTGGTGGGGGGTAAAATACCTTCAAACAGGAGCGGGGGAGTGTGTCCAGCATTAACTGCAACTTCATAAAGAATGGCAGAAAGCCCTTATTTGTGTTTGTTTCCTTTGTGATTAACTTCCAAGTTCCCTGGGAATGCTTATGCCAAAGGTCTTGGAACTGACCTATAAACACCTCACTGAAGTGCCCCCAGTCAGATTCTGCACCCTGGTGCTCACGGAAGGCAGCTGGGCTTTGGCCACTGATAATCAACATGGTAAAGGCGGAAATGGTACCAGCCGGAGGGCGGCCAGGACAGTGCCCTCCTGGAAGATAGGGGTGTGTTCAGGGGTGTGAGGGTAGCCTGGACTTCTGCATGGCTAGCTACTGACACCAGGGGCTGTCAGATGCCACTGTGTGCAGGGACCACACTTTGAGACAAGGATCTAGACTTCAGCATGCAACACTGTCCCTGGCAGGGCCTGCAACCACACAGGTCACTGGGTCCTGTGGCCCGGGTTCTGGACTCCGTGGGTCTGGAATGGGGACGGATTGTTTGCACTTCCAAGTAGGTCCAAGGGGTAGCCGATGGAGAATGAAGACCAAGGCCTGCGATCAGGCTTGAGCAATCATCTTGGTCCTAGGCAGAAAGAGACCTGAACAAGCCATCTGACTTCGGGACCCGCCCCCCCAGAGAAACTGGAGCTAAGAACAGGATCTACTCCATGAGAATAAGGGAGATAATCCACATGGAGCCTGAAATGAATATCAGCTCTTATTATCGTTTCCTTCTCAAAAACACATCAGCTCTGACACACCATCATGGCAGAAAACACAGGTGTCGGGCCGGCCCCGGGAACCGCAGGAACCATACTCTGCACCACTCTGCCGTCTTCCTGGTCTTTGCTGTTTAAAGACCCGGATCCACAGCCACTCTGCTCTTCCCCTTCTCTCCTCATTTTGCAGCACACGACTCATACCTTTCACTTCCGAGTGGCTCCTGGGCTGTTCCATTTCCCTTTTCGTCCCCTGTGTCTTTGTCCAAAATGCCCCAGTGTTTATAACAACTTCCTGCCACTCTGTACAATATCCACCTGGCCCTGCTGTTCTCCCTGATGAACTCGTCAGCCCTCAACTCCCACACAGGGTCAGCCCTGGCTGGCCTCCACCTCCCTAGGCAGGCCTACACCCAGGAAACAGGCCTGGGTGTCCGATTTCCTGGGCACAGGCTCGAGTGCTGCATGGCCAGGGAGCACACAGGTCTCTGCCAGACACCCAGCGTGCTCACATACAAGTTACTTTGCAGTTTAAAGAACAGCCTTCAAATGCAGGTGACTGCAGCCGTGTGTGGTGTGACAGGCAGTGTGTAAACACGCGTGTACAGCTCGGTGTAACAAACCTCCATGGAAAGTGACTTCCAGCCAAACCAAGGACTAGAAATGATGACGTCTCAGGATCTGTCCTTGTGGAAATGCCCGCGTGTGTGGCTGTTGGCAGGAGGGAAGGCTATCTAGTGAGTCAGTTCTAATTTGTACTTTAGGCACTTCAGATACTGTGTCAAAATGTTCTAGGTGCAGAGAGGCAAAGGCGTGTGGGGGCCGCTGTCCTTCAGGAGCTCCCATACCACTCCCATGTGCACAGCGAACAGAACCTCGGAACTGCCGCTCTGCTCGGACTGGTGCCTCACTGACTCTCTGGCAAAGGAGCTGCTTTTCGGTCTGAGCTGCTGCATGACAAGGCGGGGCCTCGGTGACACCACACGAACATCGGACTCGGGGAGGCTCAGCTGGGCTCCGTGTGAGCACGCCACCACGGGGCCTCAGCGATGGGAATGCGCGAGGTATTTTGAAGTACTTGAAAATAAAACGCTTCAGTGTGTGAACTAGCTCCTGAAAAAGGTCACCAGGGTGAAAACAGTGGTCGGTATTAGCGTCCACATGCCACGCGCAGCAGCTCATGCCTAAGGACGGAGAGGGTGGTGGACAGTGAGGGACAGTGAGAGGACAGAGGAGGGGTATCTGCTGGAGGCTGAGGCACATGGGTCTGGTCAGGGAGGGGAGAGAAGGCAGGGGCTCATCTATAATGACCCTAACTCATTCCACTGGGGGTCTCTAGGTATCATCAGGGCTCAGGTGAAGGGCAGAGCATCCACGGGTCCCTGCAAGGGCTGGTGTCCGATGCTCACTATCTCCCAAAGCGTCTTTTTTGGAGTCGGGAGGGAGCCGTGGACTGGACACGGGTGCGTGCTATCTCTGTGCCCCCAGGAGAAAGCTTTCGCAGGTCTGTGCTGCTGCGGCAGCGCTGGAATCACCTTGACTGCCTCCTTGCATGGAGAGGCTTTCCTTTAAGGCCTCTGTGTGGCCATCTCCGCCAAGGGAGTGTGGAGTAACGAGAAGTAAGGATGATGTTTACCCAGAGCAGGGTCCTGCCGTAGCAGCTGGTGGGTCCTCAGGGAAGACCTGATGCTGCATCTTTTAATTAGAACAAATTATGCTAAAATTATTCTCAAAGCCTGTCTGATAGATTGTGTACAACAGTGGGAATTCCCTTAAATACCAGTGAACAGGCCACAGACAAAATGCCACAGGCGGAGCCTGCTGTGGCCAGCAAGGGTGCCCTCCATGTGATGATTCATGCTTCAACTGCATCAAAAGAGTTTCCTTTGCACATCTGTCCCCTAGGAAGCAGGCCACACTTGTCAAAAATTAAAACAATGCAGAAGAAGTGAGGAATTACAGAGGGACGCTCCAGAATCTAGAGGGGCACCAGGAACCCTAGAAAACTGACAACAGACTACATTCACCCTAACAATGTACGACGTGCGCTGAGGCGGACGCAGGCCATGCGGTGTCGGGCAGTGTGATCAGGGACATGACAGCTGATGTTGAGTCTCACCCAGCATCTCCCTGTCTCGTGACATTGGGCAAGCCACTTGTCCTGTCTGCAGCCCCAGTTTCCAAATCTGTCCAATGGGGATAAACATCTACTCCCTGAGCAGAGGGGACAGAGGAGATGATGCAGATGAGAGACTATCAAGAACAAACGCTCCACAGGTGACAGGCGAGACCGGTACTGCTGTCAGAGGGACCCAAGGGTTTTGTGCTCCATGTGGAGCACATTCAACTCAGGCATCTTGCCCAGCCCCTGGTTCACATGGAGGACCAGGAGGTGGCCGCGGTCTGTGGGGCTGGGCCCCCTCTTACCACTGCTGATGGCCGAGTTTGCAATGACCGTAGCCTCACTCCACTGGTCGGCACTGGAGACTGAGTAGGAGCGCTGGTGCATGCCGTCGGGTCGGCTGTTGAAGGAGACCAGGCTGACGCCGCTTGCCATCTGAGACCCAGACGCACTAGTGACATTCCCTAGGAATAAACAAGTCAGGTGAACACCACGGCGGACTGCAGACCACAGAAGGCAGCACGAGGTCAGTCTACAGGGCCTCTTGCTGGCACCCAGTGTACCTGACCACCGAGAGCTACTGTCGTCCTGCATTGGCTAATGGAAGCACCATACGACAAAGGGCAGCGAGGAATAAGGGTGGTGCACATCTTGCTGCTGCTGGACGGAGCCACGCGAAGGACCCTGAAGCTCAGATGGCCGCACAGAAAGCAGCCCCCAAGACACAACCCTACCATAGCCATGAAAAAAGAGACCAGTCAGCCCCAGAAGAGTGGCCAGGGCAGGAGGGGGCTACAGACGCCTGCAGCCAACCTGTCCACAGACTAGCCACACGTGCTCAACCACCAGAGTCATGCGTCTGGTGCCAGAGGATGAAGCTACGGTGCAGCGCTACTTTATGATCAACACAAATCAAAGTGCCCAGACGCGACCATGGAGGAGACACAGACTCCGGGACCAGATAACTTTACTCTTAACCTTGAAATGACTAAGCAGAGGAAAAATAACCTCAGCGACTTCACAGTGCGTGTGGGCTGTGATGAAAAATGATTCCATTGTACACTTAATGATTTCAATCAGTTGCTCAACATCAAAATGAATTATTATCTGGTCACACCAATTGTAGACTCAAAAACATAATTAAGTGCTTTTCTCTAAAGCTCAGCCAATCATACCTGCAGCTCCTGAATCAGTCTGTTAGATCTAGAAGGGTTGGTTGGTCTTTTTTTTTTTTTTTTAAACTTTTCTTCAATTGTTTTAGTTCAGAGCCAATTAAGTTCTAAACTGTTTCAGTGGAGGGTTTTCACAGCTCAGGGTTTTAAATGTGCAGCCCATTAGCAGTTCCTAAATCTGGCCAATTACCAGAATTTCCCGTGGAGCTTTTTAAAAATAGAGGCTTCAAGATCAGGCTTCTCATTTTGATTCAGGAGGTCTGGGGATAAGCTTGGGGAATATGCATTTTCAAAAGCACTCTGGCGATTTAGGGGCCAGGGAGAGGAACCAGGGCTCTCCCCAAACAAGTGGCCTCATGTAAGCATGTGCAGCCTGGAAGGTTAATTCACCGAGGGGCAGGGTGGGGCCCTACCACGCACGTGCTGACGGAGACAAACGGTCTTGCTTTAGAAAATATATTCCTACCTTAAGATACCTATTTTATGCCGTTGCCTGAACTGGGACCATAAAAGAAATTAGTCACAGCTATTCTAACCTAGTCCAGAAAACCGCTGGAAGTGACGCAGGAAGCTGCGAACCTTGCAGCCAAGGGTCCAGCGCAGAGGCATGGCCTGGGAGTCCTCCAGGAACGCAGAGTCCCAGGCACCCGGGCCCTGGAAGTCCAGTAAGGTGTCCAGGTGACTCAGGGCACATTAAATCTGCATGGGCCGGCTGCAGCACTCAGGTTAATTAAAAAACAAACCCCCAAACTAACTAGTAAGACAAAACACCTGTAGCCACGGTGCCTCACTGCAGACCCCTGCTCCGGAAGGCACTCAAGCAGGAAGGGCACAGACTCCGGTCGGAAGCCTCAGGTCCTGCCTCCTCTGCCCAGGTGCAGGCTCTTGAGCTGGCTCCCCCCAGTTCTCGTGTTCTGAAAGCTCGATGCTATGGTTTGGACCTTCTGACACCCCAGACACACGCAGCTACCTCCGAGTCCTGCATCCTGAGTGACAGTGTCATGGGAGCACACCCCCAGCCCTGTCCTTGTACCACTCCTCCCAGCTGCCTGGGGAGGGGCCAGCCTTCCCAGGGAAACATCACAGCTGTCCCGGTGGCCGCCCTGGAGCTGTCCTCTGGGCATGGGGTGCCTTGGTTAGAACCCTGCTACAAAAGGGCGTTCAGAACTCAGGGGGTAGGTTGGCTGGGGCACCTCTGGCAGCCTGTGACCACAATCCTGTGCTCGTCCTGGGGGCATCCATAAGGGCGGCATCTGTCAGCTCCCACACCTTTAGCCTCTCCTGGGCTCCACTAATGGACGGCAGAGCGGGGCACTGAGCTGCCCCGTTGTGTTCTGGGCTCCCCTCCTGAGAGGCACCTTGGGCTGGCTGCGCAGCTCTGCTGGAGGAGTGCTTGGGTGCTCCACCTTCTCCTTGGCCCTGGGGGCCTACAGGTGGCCTGGGCCATCCATGCCAGCGCTGGTGCCTGCACTGTCCCCTGTGTTTCTCTTCCCCAGGGACCTCGATCCCACACATCACCCATCAGGGCTGGACTTGGGGAAGAGACGCTGCTGAAGAGCCGTGGGGCTCCCTGGCCCCACCCTGCCTCTATCACATGACTTCCCAGCAGGACACCCCCGACATTTCTACGGAAGGTGAAAGGGAAAGAGGGAAAAGTGGTGGAAGGACAGAGAGAAGCCACCCGGAGCAGGGCGCAACACCTCCTGGCTGTCACCCAGACTTCTGTGCCAGGCACCCCAGCCTGCTGTGCCCGCGGGACCCCTGCCTGTGGCTCGACTATCAGGGAGGTGACTGTCTTCTCTCTACAGTGCCCACTGGAACCCCGACAGGCCACCACGAGTGTGGAACCTCTATGTGATCCCAGCTTCAGGCACACAAGGCCCGACGCTGGAAGACCTGAAGGAAATTCACTCTGTCTGTCCGTCCATCTTGGGGTCAGTGCTCTCCCTGCTCACCCACTCTGAGGCCATTCCCAGGACAGCCAGGCTAACAGCCTTGCAAGACCACTTCCTTGAAGGCAGAGGAAGTCATTTTAGTGCGTCCATCTCTGGCTACTGAAGCAAACTCCAGAAAGAAGTATCCGCGTGCACACGAGGTCAGCAGGTGGGACTGCCCGCAAGGCAGGAAGAGCAGGCGACCGCGGAGCTGCCTGAGAAAGGGCTGGTGTGCACCTCGGGGCGCCATCCTCCCACTGCTGACTGACAGCCAGACTGGCTGTTGCTAAGGCATCTGTGGCTGGTCTGCTGGTCCTCAAACTTCTTGCTGTTTATGAAATGAAATTTAAGAATGAGTAACACAGTAAGATGCTGGAGTGGCTGGGAGGTGGCCTTCTACCTCCTGAGGGTAGAAGGAGGTAGAGGGGGTCTCCAGGGACCCAAACAGGGACCCAAGGGACCAAGAACCTCCTGGTACCCACATGAGGTTCTGAATCAGCTGGGCTGCTCCCTCACAGCAGGTGCGCTAGAACCATCAGCCTGCCAAGGGCCCCTTCCCCATCCACCCCCCAGTCCCAACTGTGGGTCTCAACAGAAGCACCACGACTGGATTTCAGCCTAATCCGTGTACATACGGACACACAGTTATAAATGTGTAATTCTTTTTAAAGTGTTATTTATTTTTGATACTGCGATTGAACCCAGGTGTGCTTTACCACTGAGCTACAGCCCAAGCCCTTGCTAAGTTCCTGGGGCTGGCTTCAAACTTGTGATCCTCCTGCCTTAGCCTTCCAAGTTGGCGGGGTTATAGACCTGCACCAATCACATGGTAAAAGTCCAAATTTTTAAAGCCAGATGTGTATACTTGTGTCTTGGAGTCTGGGTTGAGCATTCAACTTAGTTAGCAATAATTTCTTTCCCTCCTAAGTAGACTCAAGCTGGGAGGCTCCATCGAAACATGGGTACTTTCTGGCATCCCCTGGGAAATGAGCATGCCCAGCAGCTGTGTTTTGCTCAGAAACAATAAGCTGACCATCTCCACCTCTGCACCTGATGCAGGGTGGCACCACTGCCACCGGGCGCACTGCCTGGCTATCCATTCAACCTCCTGTCCACCTGGTTTCTGGTCTCTGGTTGAGCCACACAATATTCCAAAAAAGTATGCACAGAAAAATTCTCAGAAATGAAACATTTCTGGCTTTCTCTTAAGGGAGTAAATCTCTCTCTTTTAAAAAAATATTCATTTACTTTAATATCAGTTAAACTTTTCCTGAAAAGACCAACTAATTATGACATAAAGAAACAAGTGTTTTCTGTGATGATACAGAATATATTTGCTGAACCGAAAACAAACAAAAATGAATGGTAGCAAACAGCCTCTGCCCTCAAGAGTTGAGGAGTCCACAGACAGGGAGTCGCCTTTAAACGCAAACCCACCAGGAGAGATGCTTCCCGGGTGAGGCAGCCCAGGGCCCAGAGACTTCTTCCGGACACCCTGGGAGCAACCCACAGCTGCCATGCGTCTCCTCAGGTATTCGGTCACCCGCTGGGGCACTGCTCTACTTACAATCAACCATAGACCAAAGAACCCCTAAATGTTTAGCAAATACTTTTGATAACGTCAAATATTCTAAACTAATTCCAATAATCTGTAATACTCATTTTTACACACACATACGCTAACAAACTCAAACGTGGAACTTCATTTCTGTTCTTGATTGAAAGTCATTAATTAATTGGCCACATGATACCGTCTAGGCAATTTCTGCATGTCAGCACCTACCTGGATCTGCCTAGGTGAGACCACACGGGCAGGCCCGTAAGCGTAAAAGGAGGTGATACATTTAGGATGGTCTTCTCCTCTCTAGGTACTTGAGGGCTACGTGGCTCATGGCATGGTAATTTGTTTCAGGTTAAGGAGTTATTTATTAAGGCTGAAGGGCTTGAGTTTCTTGTTTGTGAAGCCAACCACTCGATCGTCTGAGAGGTAAGGACCCTGACCTTAAGACCACCCAAGACTCACGGGTGGCTCTACTGTCCCAGTCACTGTCAGGTCAGGCTGAAGAGTGCCCTGGGCTGTGGGGCCAGACATGCCCCGGCCCTCAGGAGTAGACAGACCATTGCTGGGCAGGAGGTCAGGGGCAGCCACATGAGGAGACCTAGACACAGGTGCTCTGCTCCAGAACTGCACTTGAGTGCCAGTGGCACGGACACGTAGCTGGAGCCTGAGCCAGAGGACCCGCGGCTCTGAGGCTGGACATGGCTTTCTTTGCAGGACTTTGTTCCCTCAGAGGGAGTCCAAGAGCCTGGTCAGAACCCATGTCCTGGAGGAGGATGTGGGACCAATGACTGGTTCTGACTCACCACGCCCAAGTCCAGTCGCTATCAAGGGGCCTTGAAGGAAGCTTCTGCTCCCCTGGCCCAGGGGCATGCCCCTCTCCCTCAGAGGTGAGCGCCTCCAGGACAGGTACTTCCTGTCCTCCCCCAGCTCTTCCTGTTCTCTGGCCTAGCATATCCCCTGCACCCCACTGCCGCAGGCAGCCTCCCATGGCACCCCTTATCTGCATAATCTTCAGGGGTGCCTACAGAGAGACCGCCTTGGATGACAGGGACACTCACTGTCTTTCCCGGAGGAGGGCGGGTTTGTCCACGGATTAGGATATTAAATAATTATTCCCATGGCAAAGGAGACAGGCTGGCTTGCACCCCACTCTAAAGACCGCAGTGTCTCTGCTTGGGGTTCCTCTCCTCGGCACCACCGAGTGCGCTGGCGTTACCCTATGAGAAGTGGGACTTGGGGCACCCGTCCTAAGGCTGACCTTTGCACTTCCTGTCTCACTGCACAGAACCTGGGCTGTGCTGGGCACAGTGAAGGGGAGTGTCCTTGCCCTTGGGAGACCTGCAGGCTAGTCCATGAGAAGGGATCAGGCAAGTCCACCAGTGGCCCAGGAGCCATAGAGTGCAAGGGGCAGGGAGCCCCCCCTGCTGGAAGGTCCAGGAAGGACTTGAGAACAACGCCTTGACGGCTGACTTGGGAGTCTGACCCAGTTAGGTCAAGGGCAGATGGAAAGAGAGACACCACCTTACACTCTCCAGGACATCCTCAGGTGCGCTCTGACGGACCCACAGTGCAAGGCTTTCACACGGCATCTCAAATCCTGTCCATCTCTTTCTCCCACAAGACTTCCTCTTCCTTCTAATCCTTCTACACTAAAATGTTCCAGGTGTCCCACACTGGAAGTGGCCAAAGTGTCCCACTCAGCCTGGTACAACGTGGCATACACAGATGGAGTTCCTCCAAGAGCAAAGGAGCTGGCCACAGGGTGGCCATGGGAGGAACTGCAGATGGACCATGGAGCCGAAGGCGGTGAGCAAGAGAGCCGGGCAGTCACTGCTGTCCAAAGGCTCAGGGATGACAGGCACATGTCACCTGAGGAGTGACAAGTAAGAGGTGACAGCCTGTGTGTGTGTGTGTGTGTGGAGGGGGCCCGGGGGCTTCCTTAGGACTGGCTGCCTGCTACCTCTTGATGTGAGCACTGGTCACCTGCACACCCAGCTAGAATTTAGGATTTTGTACCTTCAAATTTACCAAAAAAGTTAAAAAATGTCATCTGAAAGCAGAAGCCAGGTCGGGAAGTGTCCATGAGAACTGGGTTGGGCAAAATGGCAGCATCACCAGTAACAGGCCCTGAAGGGTGGGCCAGCTCCCAACAGCACCCGACGCACGCAGCCTTCCACATGAAGGTAGTGGGGAAAGGGCCTTTCAGCATTTGCCTCCGTGTTTCCCCCCAATTTTCCACGAAACGCAC
This sequence comes from Marmota monax, assembly GCF_021218885.2. NCBI lineage: Eukaryota > Metazoa > Chordata > Mammalia > Rodentia > Sciuridae > Marmota > Marmota monax. Next base: position 17,279,165 of record NW_026695238.1, on the reverse strand, counting down.
GGCTGGCTACCTGGTCCCTTCAGAGCTCAGAAAGACCATCTCCTCAATAGCCCCTCTCTGGATCAGCTGGCTCCCTGATTAGCAGGGGGCGGCGGCATTACCATGCTAATCCATGTCCTCCCAGCGCCACTTCCTTGATATGGATATGTGTGTGTGCTAGCGGGCAGCCTTGATTAGGGCACGCTTCCATGTGTCAAAAGCACCAGATTCTCTCCAAAGAATAATTTCAGCTGTACTTACATCCCTAAAGTGTAAGAGTTGATTTGAAAAGGTACTTACCTCCACCATATGCTATTTTTCTTTAAACAATTTGCATTTCAAAGTGAATACGGCATTTATATCTGAATGAATATCAGTATGTTGCCTGAACTGATCTCCAATGAGCATGAAAAAGATGCTGGTTTTCTATTGAACAAGAATGTTTTCATCCACCAAATGACATCAAAGACAGAGTTCCTCTTTTAAGCTATAGGCTTATTACATTAAAAATAGCCTGCTCGGATTTTTAAAAAATATCCTCTGAAATGATGGCTTTGCATGGCATTCAAGCCAAGATTCATCAACAGCCATTTCCTCTGGGATACAAGACTTCACTCACGGCACCTTGTACTTCTGTTCCATCTTCACAAACGCGACTTCACTTTACCAACCGGTTTAGGAAAAGGAGACTTACTTGTTGGTTACATAAGCCTGAAAAAGGCAGCAGTGATAGGAGAGAGGCGAACCTGAATCTTCAAGCACACGGAGAGGGCCGCCGCCACACAGGGTTCCACCAGCACCACATGGAAAAGGGACATTTATCCCCACTGTGGGGTGGATAACTTTTTAAAAATCCCTAATGACGGGAATATGATTCCAAGTAACTCTCCTCCTCTGGAGGCCTCAGCCCTGGAAATACCCAGGACTGCTCTTTGGGTCCTGTCTGCTTCCTGTGCAGTTTCAAGGGTTACAGAACGCAAGCGTGCAGCTACTCTGCAGACCCCCAGCTGCACCACACCCACTGTGCGCAGGCCCCGGAAAGCCAGGAATCACCACTGGACAAGGAGGCTATCCTAACGGTCACATCTCTTCCAACGAAGCCTTCGCCATCTGCTCTGTCCTCTAATTATAAACCCGAAAAGAATATAATTCACAACACTACCATAAAAAGTGAGTTACAAATGATTTAAGTGCCTGTGAGCCGGGCCCATTCGCTCCAGTATTTGCATTGGAAATCTGCTCTTCTTTTGGCAACCAGAATTTCAGGCTAAGAGGATTTTTTTCCAAGGACACATTTGGTATCTTTTCTTAAAGATGCAGGCAACATTGGCTCTGCATGCGGTGATTCTTGCTTTGTAGGCAGTGCCAATCTAACATATCTACAATTGAGACACGAACCTAGAGTTCCTCAGACTACTGCACCATTTTTTGGCTATTATATTTTCCACATTATGTTTACTAGAGCAAAAGAATGTCTAGCATCCAGAACCAGCTGCAATGACACACTTAATGTCAGCTCAATACAGCAAAGTGACTGTGTTCAGAATATAAAATCCTGGACTTAGATGGTTCACGGCTATTTCCTAAAATGTGAGCATAGCTGATTTTATTGTTTTTAATTATGATGCTAAAGAGAAAAACGATAGAAGTCATTTTGTTATATACATTTCTTACAACTTATTTTACTAAATTATTCAGATGTACAAATAATGTAAATTATTTCCACCAGAATCCTAACAGATCAACTCTGTATTGAACATATTCATATTTTTATAGTCATGACCAAAGAAAACACCTGATTTCATGTTGAACTTTTTTAATATGACATATGCACCGCTGTCCCATGTTGTTACATCATCCCCATGACAAACTTGGATGTGTAACACCACCTTATGATTTCATGGAGAATATCCTTACTGCCACATTCCTACTTCCAGATAGTTCTGGTCGTTTCTAATTTCTCATGACTGTAAACAATACTGAGAAGAACATCTTCTATGCCTACATTTTCCTTAGGGTAAGGACTCGGAAGAGTTATTAGCAGGACAAACAGCATGTGTATTTCTGACTCATGAAACATGTTGATGAATTTTCTTAATGACCAGTGGCTAAAAGGAAATGGAACCTGGGCATCATTAAAACAACTCAGTCTGTAATTTGCAGAATAGATAATAATAATAAATAGTAATCACGATGATGATCATAATATGCCCCATGTGGTTAATATAATGACCAAATTATGTAAAGTGCTCCACAAACTGCAAAGCCTCTGTAGATATTTGCTATCAATTTTACCAACAATGGGTTTTCCTTTTCTCTACAGTTTATTTTCTAGCAAAAGCTTAAAATGGTGATAGAGTGAATTCTGTCTCTAAATCTACAGAGTCTGAAAGTCTCCCTTGCATCTCTCTTGGGAGTGGCCTCCCGTGGCGCTTGCTCTATCTGCCCCAGTGCTTGCTTGGCTGGCGTCACTCTGTGTAGGCTCGCTTGCTCACCTGGTGCCCACTTAAGAACATCCACCATCAACATCATGGTGTTTAGTGCCAGGGACAATTCAGGGACACCAGATCCCAAAGTTCTGGTGCTTGGTTATGTCAGCATGACCAGAGGCACATGATAAAACGGGAAGGAAAAGAAACCAGGCACTTGGAATGGGAAGAGAGAGGAGGAGGAAGAGCGTCACCGGAGGGAGGGGCGGGCCATCTGGGGAGCCAGCAAGGCTGCGGGTGGCCTGGTGCTGGGCTTCTGCTCCTCTCTGTGGTTGGATATTATGGGGCATTTGGCAGAATCCAGGAGGAAGCATCAAGCACATCAGAAGGTAAGTTCTCACTTAGAATTCAGCTTAAATATTCATTCAAAAGATAATCCATGAGTGCACAGGGCACCTGCCTTTCTCACTTCCCATGTTCATCTGCTGAGGAACACCTGCTGTGGAGGTGCACATCCAGTGCCTGCCGAGCACTATCCTCTCCTGGGCGTGAGTGGCATGAACAGGTTTATATGTAGTCCAGTAAGAGAGGCGGGCAACATTGTAAGTATGGAGAATAAAACTCAAGTTTTTTGTGTAAAGGAACAAAATACGGTTAGAACATTTAGATAATCAGTTTTATAAAACAGAAAGCCCAAGATATCCAGATCTGTCCTCTTCGGTCTCATTTGGTTCAAATCCCGATAAACGGAAAGCTGGGGCTCCACTGGGTCTATTATCTTCAAGGCAGTCTCCTCCTTCCTAGAGGAACACATGAGCTGTGCTGTGCATACCACCACTGTCATCAGTCAGCATGTGCTCGGGAGCTTTCTCTGGCTACCGTCCCTCCCAGACACGAGGCCAGGGGGCCACATGGCTCTGCTCTCAGAGACTCACCTGTATTCTTCTCTTCTCTTGCAGTTCACTGGTTCCTGCGAAACCTCTCTCACAGCTGAACAGAGTGACCACTCAGGGACCGCAGAGCACCAAGGAACACTGCGTTCAGAATGAGGCCATGGAGCAGGCCCCGGGTTTGTGGGTTGGGCTGCTTCTGGCTTTCCCACTCACCAGACATCTCTGTCCAGGTGACTGGTGACTCAGAACAACCGGCCAGAAGGCTTACAGACGTGTGGGAAAGAGAAGCACCCATCGTGGGCAAATGAAGACTCAACTCTAGCCCATGAGGGCCGAGCTGTCTGCCAAGATTTAGGTTCTGCTGCTGCCGGGGCCAGCCACCAGCTCCCCTGAAGGCTGCGGGGACAGCTGAGGCCTTCCCAGAGCCCTGCCCTCCTATGCTCTTCCCTTGCTGACCAGCCCCTGGTCTTGAAAGCAACATCTCCACAGCAGAAGCATAATTCCTCACCGACCCCACACTTTTGAGATGAAAAAAAGCTCCTAAAGCAACTCTTATTTACTTACAGGTCTGTCGGTTACCATAGTGATGTACAGCCATGTCTCTAACAGCCCTCTTAGGTCTTTAACCGAAATCATCCAGGATCGAGTTGCTTTTGTCCGTTCTCACAGAGAAGAACACTCCATTTATAGTTCAAATAATTGAGGAAGCTTTCCTTAAAATGGAAGTATGATTCTCATTTTTTTTAACTGTACCCTAAGGGCCTTGGCCACAGGTTGCTACATTATATGAAAGAAACCAAATGATACTTAGCCTCAGTGTTTACCTCTCGCGTGTCACGTGATGGGTGACACTCAGTAATATTTAGTTAACGAAAAAATAACTGGTAGGTGATGAAACTGAGAGGCTCACAAACAGAAAGAAATAACGGTCTACAACTCCAAGAACTCCACCTGAATGACGGGCACAACATAGCACAGACCCGCTAAGGCTCCGGGGAGCCACGTGGAGACAGAGCAGCCAACAGCAAGAACGCGCTCAGCCCGGCTGGGACGCCACAGCTCTTGTCAAGAATGAAATATCAACTTTAGTGCCTTTTGATTTCAGATTCAGCTAACTGCCTGAAATTTCAGTTTAAGAGAACCTTCACAAACATTACTTTTTGGGTAAAATTAATGAATTATTAAATTGCTGTCAAAACCTACTCCAATCAAACCTGGCTTATGGAAGCAGATGTCACGTGATACTGTTGGATTTGTTTTTTTTAGGAAAAATGATTCTCCACCAAGAAGTCTTCCGACTGCAAGGACTCTTCCAGGTTGGCAGAGGGGTGTTCAGCAGAAGCACGTACTTTGTGCCTCAGGGCGGGGCGCTTTTAACCAAGGTCCAAAGTGTGGGAAATCCCCTGTGAGCAGCAAGGCTCGGCTCCAGACAGGGGACACACGTGGACTGGCACGGCTCGCCTCCGCCACAGCAGACTCCGGAGTTATTAAAATGTTTTCTAGACCATTTGAAACTAAACAAAGAAAAACTTTGTTTCTCTGAGACAACAGCGGATCTCATTTTGATGCTGCGTTATTTTTTTTTTAATAGCTATTACCACTGTAACAGCAGCTTAGCGACTCGCGTCTGCAGTGTGAGCAGTTTTGATAAACAGCCTCTGCGGGCCACACAACGGGGATAATGTATCCTTAAGTACCGCCAATGAGCTGCCATTCTGCACAGCCAATTACTTCTGTGCGTCTGTCACTCAAAGGAAAAATGACTGAGCCCATTAGATCAAACCTTTGTCACTGTTCCTAATGCACTCTTAGGCCTCATTAATCTCCGGGAGCAGCAACAGAGCGGCGGCGGCTCTGCGCCTCCCCCGAGCAGGCCCACGTGAAGCCTCTCATCTCCCCCCAAGTGCTGGCGTTAATCAAGCTCTCCTTATTGCCCCGGTCCCTGTCACGGCGGAGAGCGCTCCCTCTTAAATGCTCTCATTATGACCCATCTTTAGAGCCGGCTAAGTGGAAAAAAAGAGAGAGGGAGAGAGGGAGGAAGAGGACGAGAGAAAGAGGAGAGGAGAGAGCAAGTCCGATCACATTAATATTCATGACAATAATTACTATTCTAGGTCACTGAATATTCATGCTATTAGTTTGGTTTTTTATGGGTTTGCTGGATGTCCTGATTGCTGAAGTGTGGAGAAACAGCATGGTTGAGACTTCAGATGTCAACGGCAGTTCAATCCTCAAAACACATTTGCTGTCCCCGCCCCCCCACCCCCGGGAAAATCAGTGCCAACCCTCTGGATGACTGGACCATTCCAACCACTGGGGGCCAGAGTGGGGGAGGCGGAGGAGGGGGGCAGGGTTTCCTTTACAGAGGTCTGGGCACCAATCTGGTTAGGATGAAATCACCCGTAACTACAGAACCAAACAAAGACACACGCTGGAGTCGGGAAGGTAACTGTGGTCCTAGAAGAAACGTCACCACCGGGAGTCACAGAGAAGAGCGACCATGAGACAGAACTGTGGTGACACTCCCTGAGACCCGGGGAAGCCACCACCAGGAGTCACAGAGAAGAGCGACCATGAGACACTCCCTGAGACCCGGGGAAGCCAGAAGAACTTTCCTGGGCTGCCCCTCAGTGCCCGAGGGAGGGGTCCTGTCAGTGGGGAACAAGGTCTGTTCAGTCCGACCCACGTGCCCACGATCTCTACTCAAAAGCTACCTAAACACTTCATGGTGTTTGAAAAATTCATTAAAAAACATCATTGCTCCCTCTTCCTTCCTATTAGCGTAACTACTATGATGCATTAGTGACAGGATTCTGGAAGCCTGGGCCTAGCTCGGGAAGGTATGTGGTGCGTATCCCACGAAAACGGAGTCAGATGTCACGTTCCCATCTCCGAGACGAGGAAGCTGCGGTTCAGAGACACCTGCAAGAGGCCCGAGGTGGGACTGGGATCAGCACTGCCTCCGCCTCCCAAGCCTCCGCTCTTGTTCACCGTGCTTTCCTGCTCTCTACTCCAGCATCACCATAACTGTCAGCTACGGCCACTCTGCACGCTGTCACATGTGGACAGTGTCACCAAACCAGCCTGGCCAGAAACAGACCAGAAAACACTGTGGGCACTTCACCACCTTCTCTGCAAGGACAGCTGAAATTAAAGTTGGGAGGCTCTCTAAAAAAAGTGTGGGTTACGGCGAATTCCACCGGAAGGGTGACCCAAGACAAGGGAAGGCGGATGCCACAGGAAAGACAACGGAGCACCATGGACATCCTGACGCGGGAGAGCCTTGGAGGAAGGGAAAGATGTGATGGAGTAAGGAAGTTTGGCCAGGTCTCACCTCAACAAATAAGTATCTTTTGGATTCTTCTACTATTATCATTTCTTTTCTTTCTTCCTTATTTTTTTTTCTGGAGTATATCCTGAAGTCATGTTTTCAAAAACCTTAGGAAGGAAAAGTCCTGAACCCCTCTGTGTTGTCTAATGACGTCTTTTTCCTACCTTCATTTGAATGGTAGTGTTTAGTCTTGGCACAGGTTTCTACGTTCAAGATCACTTGTCCTTGGAAGGGAAGACCTGCAGAATTCTCTCTCTGGTCTGTCAGATTTCTTACTTTGTAGATAACACCGGTCTCCTCTCTTGGATGTTTTGTAGGATTTTACGGTGCTTCCACTCTCCTCCAACTTGACGTTTGTCTCTTTAGATGTCCTGGCTTATCTCTAGCACATTTTCTTCTACTATATGTTGAATTGCCAACGTTGTCTTTAGCCCCATGCTTTATATTATTTAAACTGGATGATTTTGAGGAATTTTTTTTGTAATTGTTTTCTCTTTAATTTCCTCCTGTCTCTCCATCAATCTTCTCCTGGTTTGCTTTATCTCACCTGCAACACTGTCGTCACTGACTAATTGTGGCACCTTTTTCAATCCCAAAACTGGTTTATAATCTCTCATGGTATAATTCTGTTCAGCGTGCTGCTTAAGAGGTAAACAGAGCAGCAACTTATTCATCAGAAGCGTATGGATGCACATCCGTCACCTTGTCCTGTCACGGCAAGCTGCTGCCTAGGATTCTCAGCACATGTGCACTGTGCTACAATTCTAAATGCCACCTTGTATGGTCTGTTTAGAGGGCTGCAGGGCTACCTGGTGCTCAGGACACCACATCAAACAGCAAAACCAGCGACAGTGGCTCAGAATCTTAGGACTCGGAGGGTCCAGTTTTGTAAGCCCATACTTTGCAACCCTGCAGTCAATTTTCTCAGGCGTTGCATTTAGACTATAATGCACAAACCAACAACAACCAATGTGTTAACTTGTTGGAAAAAAGTTTGCTAAACTATTGTGAAGAATGGTGTGCACTGATTTGGATCATTCATTTTTAAAGTATATTCACAAGTATTCTGTGCATCCTAATCTTACACTAAAGATAGTTTAGTAATAAGTGGTTTTTAAGTAATGCTAGTACAGTTTTTAAAAAAAGCTTCCCATAATGATTGCACCCTACTTTGTTGCAAAAAAAAAAAAAAAAAAAAAAAAAACTTGGCATAAAGTCTGTGACAGTTATCCAGTGAAATAGGGTAGGTATACAGAACCATCCTCTTAAATCTTTCTGATGATAGTGACTATGATTTCCTTTGAAATTTGCTTCCTCCAAATTCTTGTCTTTGTCTTCCAGGATCAGCTGTCCCCTTGGTCTTACACATCTTGTTGTTCCCATGAACATGGTGGTGGTCCACTCACATGCACGAATAAGAGCAGGGGGTTGGGGTGGCAGATCTCTGCAGCCTTGAGCAACCTGTTCCTGAAGGCGAAGACTGGCTGTGGACTCAGAGCAAGCGAGTGGCACACAGGACTGGGGCGTTTCAGCGTAGACTGACAGAGTGGTCTCTGGGTATGCTGGCAGAGTTTAGCATGTGGCTTCTGCTCGGAGCTGCCTTGCCTTGCTATTTATCTGTTTTTCTTGGTGAATGTGCCAAGGTCTGTTTTCCTGCCTTTCAAGCATTAGCCCTGGACAGAGGTGCCAATCTACCCAGGTGTTCTCCTCAGTGCAGATGCTGCTCCCTCAGTGGGGCTGGTAGCAGGGGTGACACTGGCTGGCTCTTCTTGCGATCGACCGTGGGCCGTGGTGCCACTGCCCAGTCTTGTCCTCCACACTTGCCACACAGAGTTAGGGGCTCCCTGCCTCACTGTGGTCTCTCTGCAGTGCCTCTGCGGGGCCCCAGAGTGAGCTCTGGGCTCAGGGATCAGCACTAAGCTAGCTGTTTCGACAGCGAGTCCCCCCACTTTGTTCCAAGCCCATGGCAAAAACTGAAAGGAAGACCACCCCTTTTCCTGCATTTCGATGTGTGAAATGCAGTTGCTATTTCAGAACTAGCAAACTATTTTCCAGTGAAACAGGTATAACACAACACGCCTTCCCACCAGCAGTCTCCTGTCCAACCACCGCATCGACGCCGGCTCTCACCATCTCACCGTGTACTTCTCTTCTGAGTCTGCCACCCCCACGGGGTGGTAGGCTCCCAGGGGGACAGGCTTGTCCTGCCCCCTCCCCACAATGTCCAGAGCATTAATGAGGGTTGGCCATGCAGCAGACTCAATAATAATGGAAAATCAAAGACACAAGAGGCAAAGCAAAAAGATATCCAGATCATTAAACAGGTTGGTAGAACTTGAGGTCAACGTTGATACATTAGTTAGGAATTGTAACATTTGAATTGGGAATGCTTCATTGTAATATGACTATTCTGCAAAATCAAGAGAAGCATCCAAACAGATATTCCAACTAACAGGAGTTGGGTAAGGTGGTTGGATTCACAAAATGCCAAAAGTAGCAGCTCCCTTATATCTCACCAATTAGATGACATAATAGACTTCCCCCTCGCAATGCACCCGAAGTGATAAATGAACAGAATGGATTAACGAGACCAGACAAGATCTACATGAAGGAAAACACCAAACTTTACTGGGGAGTGAAAAACAAATTTGAGTGGACCGGGTAAGAACTGTGTTCCATGATAAGAAACTCAGCATAGGGAAGATGCATCCCTCTGCACCTAACTGACAGCCGAACAGCAACGCCAACTAAGATCGGCACGGGTGATTTGGTGGCGGGAGAGAGGTTTGAGGTTCATTAAAAAATAAATAAACGAACAGGTAACAGTGGCCAAGAAAAACTCGGGGGTAAAGGAGAAGCTGTAACTCTACCAGACGGGAACGTAGCCAGGAAGCCAAGACAACCTGCGAACAGAGCCAAGGCAAGGCAACCTGCAACCGTGGGTCCCGCGGAGTGGACTCCAGGGGCCAGAGCAGGTATTAGCAAAGGTTCAGCTGCGCAACGAGGACACGCAGGCTCATCAGAGAGGGGGACGACTGGCAACCTACTGCTACTTCCTGTCACACACATGGATCCACACAAGTCAAAGGTAGACTGGAGACTAATCATGATTTGGAACAAGGGAACAAAACAATAATAAACCTGTAAACTTGGATGTGCACATCTATCAACTGTGTGAAATGATTTCAGACTTATTGAAGCTTTCTATACAGTTTAAAATGGAAACCTACAAGTATAAGACTCATGATTTCATTATATAGAAAAAAAGGGGGGAAAATCTCTATATGGAAATAAGACCGTAACATTTACAAAGCAAATAATAAACTGGGGAGCTATTTGACGAATATATTATAAACTATTAATATCCTAAATATAAAAAGAGTCTGACACATCAGTAAGAAAAAGTCAGGTACCTAGTGAAAAAATGGCAAAGCATAAATTTAAATGGCTGCAGGAAACACGGTGGCCATGGAGCGTCCAGGAGGCTCAGCCTCACTCCCACCCAAGCAATCCGGAGACAGCAGGAGCTACTGTGATTGGATCAGCCTAGATGATGTATGATGCCCAACAGGAGCACCAGCCAGTACGCGAGGTGGCATGGCGCTGGCCGTTGGATGGACGGCACTGTGTGTGACTCTTTCTGGAGGTTCACGTGGAACCATGTGAGTGGTGCTGCCCACTGACGGGGTCACTCTACTCACAGCGTTTGCTCTCCAGCAATAACAGGTGTCAGGTATCATTTTGCAGATTAAGGTTCAGCGGGTCTGTGCATGCCAGGCCCACGCGGGTGCCACCGTCACCAGAAGGGAAGGCACACGACGCTGATCCAGGTCAGCAACACCAAGATCAGACAGCAGGGGGGGGGGAAAGCACAGGAAGCACAAAGGCTGGCCGGCCTCTCCAGCTGACCCAGAAGCCCCAAAGAGCCAAGCAGCAGCATTCCAAGGAGTGGAGGGCGGAGGGTGACAGGAGTGGCCCAGGAAGGCCGTGGCGAAGGGCTCCAGGCCCACGCTGGCCGAGAGCTGTGCCACCTCAGCGCTGGGCCGCTTTACTGCAGATTCACCTTGCTGTGCTGGAATCCCCATGCAGAGAGCATGAGCGTGTTATGAATGATTTCAGATACAGGGAGCTCATTTTCCAAGAGTAATTTGGAGTATGTGAAATCTCAAATCGTAAGGCTTTAATTTCTTAAGCAAGAAAGAAGGTATCATTTTGCAGATTAAGGTTCAGTTTAGGAGGCCGGTGTAAATTAAAATGCCACAACGTTTTAATGAAGTCCCTGCCTCCTCCAGGAGGGCTGATGCCACCCCAAGCTGAGGGGCGTGGCCAGAGGAGGGATCCTCATCCTGCCCAAACCCTTGCACTTGCCGGACACCAGGGTCTCATGGAGAATGAGACTGGGCCTTGGGAATGCCTTCTGGAAACAGCTCCTACCCGTGAAGGAGGGTGACATCACCCACCCCATGGAGGTGGTATGGGGTGTGTGTGGCCGTTTGCATTTTTATTTATGATGAAAACATTTAATTTTCCTTAGGACAATGGATTTCAGCACCAGGTGCTCCAGTCTCAAGCCTGAGACGCTCAAGGTCCCCATCTTACCCACTCCACACCTCTCCACTCCTCAGGGCTGCTCCCTTGTCTTGTGTACCCAGATTCCTGTCCCTGGTCCCACTCCAACACAGACGTCCTGAGCAGGGGCCCCTGGCTCACCTCCTGGATGGGGCGCACCCTACCACAGTGGACCCCACTCCTTGGGTCCCTGTGGCCTGCCGTGCGGGGCTGCATCTGGTTTTTTTTGTCTCTCCCCCATATGAGGGTGAGGATCTCTAGGGTGGGGATCACGTCTTACTGACTGTGCCACTGGGGCGGAGGACAGCGGCAGGGACACGTCAGCAGCTCGGTAAGTGGCTCTACCTGGCCATCTGCAATGTGAACACACTTCCAGATACCAAGCCGCACGTCACTAACACACGCAAGTTTTGCTCATTAACAAAGAAGAGAACATGACAGGTCACAATTTATCTAGCAGGTGTTTCTGCACTTTGTCAGAAAACTTCCCATAAATTTTTTTTTTTAATAGAGGAGACTTGATTGACATCTGTTGACTTGAACAAATACATGGATAGATGTCACGTGGTCAGATGGGAGGTGAAATGGCTGGCCACACAGGGGCCAGGGCTCCCCCACAGCACAACGGCTCCCGCCCGGCGCTGGTGCTCGAGGGCACTCCTGTCAGATGGACGCCGCTGAGACGTGGGGAGTGGCGGGGTGTTCTACTCACTGTACAACCCTTTTCCTCCTTGCCCTTCTTCCCTCTCTTCCCACCCAGTCATACACCACTCCAAAAAGGGAACTCTCACGGACATTTTGGGAGAAAGGTCAGCAGGTCACAGGAAGCCACGTGGAACCACCTCCTGGCCTTTCTGGAGGAAGTCAGCTTTCAGCCTGATGCGCAGCAATAGCATCTTCCCGTGGTCCCTCGCCCTGTGCCTCCCCACGTGCTGGCCTGGCATTGCTCTCTGCCCCTCAGTGACCTGCACAAGGCCCCTGGCACTGTGAGGTGGAGCCCAGGTGGGCTGCCCCCAATTCTGATTCCTGCTTACCATCCCCTTCAACCACCAAGGTCGTTCACACCACCCTGCAGTCCGCACCATCCCTCCCTAGGAGCACCGAGCGTCTCGGACGGGCCACGCGGCATCCTTACAGAGCCAGCCCTAGGCTGGAGACTGCTGTCTGGGGAAGAACTGGCTGGGGGAGGGGGAGAAGAAAGGGACCTTTGCTGGAGGAAACAATGAGATTCCACGTGCTGAAGGTGCCCAAGTGCGTCCCTGGAGGTGCCCTCACCCCTTCCCGGTCATCAGCAGTCACAGGAAGGTGGAGGCCACCATGCGGTCGTTGGCACAGATTCCGACATAAAGCCAACAATGGCACGGAGGGCTCGCACCTGCTCCCCGAGGCCAGGAACAGGCAAACACACTGAATTTTGAGAAAACACCAACTCTCTATAATCCTCAATGAAAAAGGAAGATTCCCCTTTAAAAGAGAATCAGGAGAAGGCATGTGGCAGTAGAGAATGTCAAATGGTAGGTAAAACAAACTGGAGAGGACTGAAATCTAGGTAGGCCCAGTGTTTCCTTAAACATTGCCCCAAAAGTTTTTCTGCTTTTGTCCACAGAGTTACCAGGCTGGTTGATCCTTGATACTTTATTGATTAGTTCTGTTCCTTTGAAGGACAGCCCTTAGGTACCAATTCCGATCACCCGATGCTTGGTTTGTGCCGCGGACACTGCAGCATTCGGAGCCCAGGGGCACAGGGAAAATGATCAGCCCCTGTCCACACCTAGGGGCTAACGACTCCACCGGGTCTCAGAAGCCCAACTTGCCCACCAGCCACACCGTCTGTCATCGATGTCCCTCTTGGTTTCTCAGGTGTCTGCGGTGAGCTTACCTGAATTTGGTGAGATGTGCAAACTGCTCATGTCCTTGGACAGGCCATTGGTTTTGGGGCTGGAGATGGGCGCACAGGCCGACGTGGCTCGGGGTGGCCTCTTCCCTGGGACTTTCACAGTGGTTCTCAGAAGGTCAATCTCTTTACCGTGAACATTCTGCATGTAATCCTGTTCAAAATGTTAAACACCCAAGAGAGATTAAAAAGAGGACCTCTACAATCTAGGACATGAGGTTCTATCAGACGTCAGGAGCTATAATCCCGTGACCCTGCCACTGTGGAAAGCATTTTCAAAATAATGAGGTTTTCATCTGTCTGGTGTGGGCACGCCACCATCCCCTTTCAATCCAGGTTTTGCATCTGTGTCCTGAGCTCACCCAGCACCAGAAACACAGAGTGACCTGGTAGATGCTTCCCTCATGTTGGAAGTATACACACAAACTCCTATTTTTAAAACTTATTATTAGGTGGCATATGAGGGACCTGGATTCATCCTATAAATTCTAGGAAATATTTTCTGGACTCTGACAGTTATTTCCTGATCCTTTCTGCCTCAGCTGAGAATACTGTTCAACTTCCAGGGAGACTGGCTGCGTGGTGGGAATCCAGGAAAGCTGCGTGCAGAGCTGGAGGGCTTAATTAGGGGCAGGGAGGCAGGAGTTGAAGGATCAGTGGGTTCGTGGAAGGACAGGAGGAACCTGATGTTCCCGAGCATGTGCATCACTTGGTCCCTGAGTTCTAGGCTTCTCCCAGAAGTCCACCTGCTGTACTCAGAAAGGCTTCTGCCCTCTGGACGGTGGAGGCAAGAGACCTACAGTCATCAGAGGGGAGCCTAGGTAAAAGGGGAGCTCTCTGTGCAGTCACTTAACACCTCACTGTGGAGCAGAACACCCCGGAGAAGCAGGTGATGGGTGGGGAGGCAGAAGGTAGAAAGGCAACCGCTATGGTTTGGAAACTGTCCCCCAAAGACTGACATGTCATAAAGATTGGTCCCCAATGTGCGGTACTACTGGGAAATGGGAAGACTTTAGGAGGCAGTTAGGTCAGTGGGGGTGTGTCCTCAGAGGGGACACACCCAGGACCCCTCCTGTTCCGCCCTTTGTTTCCACGAAGTGATCAGGCACCCTCTGCCACACACTTGTGCCATGCTGTTCTGACAGGACCAAGCAACCACGGGCCACGCCCTGAAACCATGAGCCAGAATGACCTTCTCTTCTTGTAAGTCGACTATCTCAGGTGTATGTTGTCAGAGTAAGGAAAAGCTGACTAAAGCAGCAACCAAGAGGCAGGGTGGAGGGTCTGTTGGTGAATCAGGGTTCACTATTGTCAACGAGGCACTATTTTCCATTATTATTTTTGATATGGGAATGAGCTGAGCTTCCTGGTGGACAGAATATTTTAAGCACTCTGGACACATTAACTGAATCACACATTATGAAATGACACAGACTAGGTCGCCCTTCGATAAGTGACACTTCAAGTGTTTTAAGACTAAGCCGGAAGGAGGAGTAAACATCTTTCTCTGGCAGATTCTTGAGGATTACTTTTAGATTCGTTTTCATTATCTGTGACTAAGGTCAGGGGAGTGTAACTTTAGAACTGCCAGACAATCCTGAGTCTGGCTGCAAGGGGCCCAGGCAGGCTGGGAAAGCGAGCTGATGGCCCGTAGCTTCCCACACGTGGCTGACCGACGTGGAAGAAAACCAGATAGCAGCAGAGCACCGGGGAGGAGGCCTCGGCCAGTCCAGGGGAGTCAGGTAGGCACGGGGACACCGGTCAAGGCAGGGAGCCAAGAGAAGGCTCCTTGGCTTCAGGGAAAGAGGCCGTGACTTCTAACTGAGCTGCAGAATGGTGTCCATGGTCAGCAGGTGGAGGGGTGGAGGAGCCTCTGGTTTGTCGACATGCAGGAAGCTTGCTCGCTGGAGGGATGGTGTGACAGTGACCAAGAGGCCAAGATTCCAGCCTGGGGGACAGGCAGGTAAGCATGGGTCCAGGACGCAGGTGAGCAGAGCTGCCCTCTCACCACCCAACGGCGAGCGGGAGGGGTGGCTGGGGAGTCACCAGTGCAGACCTTTCTGCAATTGAGGGGGGCACAAAACAGACTCCAGGAAAAGGTGATGGATTCCCCGAGGAGGAGGGTGGGAACCCATGAGTGAGGGGAGAGGCTCAGAGGGGAGGTACAGAATTCTGCAGGTGCTCAGGGACCAGACCTGCAGGGCCCTGGCGACTTCCCGCAGACAGACCACAAACGGCCGACTCTTAGTCCAGGACACAAGCTCCAAAACTGAGGCCAGGACCAGGAGGACCAGCGTGACTGCAGGCCATGGGGAGGGGTCAGAAGCTGTCCCCCGTGAGGCCGGGCCTTCCTCAGCAGAGGGTCCGATACCCAGAGAAGGTGCTGGAGTGCACACCTCTGACACCAGCCCAGGTGGGGCAAGCAGCAGAGGCAGGAGCCACCTGATGTCCTCAGGGCAGGCCAGCAGGGGTCCACAACTGCCCCCTTGGAGAGCGGAGGTGGAGGAGGGAAAGCAGAAGGTTGTCTCCAGGCTGGGAATCAAAAGCCACTGAGAGAGGACCCCACATCAAAGACCAGAAGCCAGACTCCCCCGAATGTAATTGACTATGAGAAAAGATGTGGTAAGGAAAGGATGTGGAAAGATGGGGGAAATGCTGTTATTGTTCAATCAGATTGACAGCCAAGGAAGGCTGGGAGAAATGCAGGGGATCAGAAATGCTGACAGAGCTCAGCGTGGAGGAGGGCCAAGGAAACGCCCGACGGAGGAGAGGGTGAGCCTTGGTTGGCGCAGGTCATTTAAAAGAATGGTTGTTCCCACACATCTTAACTGACTTCCTTTAACGTCCGCCCCAAATACTCAACTCCAAGTTTCAAAACCAAAGTTAATGCTTGTAAATAATGGAATTCCTTCTTGCATAGTTACTCCTTTAAAAATATCAACTTGCTATAACTTTCTCCTTTAATGCCAATTCTTAACAAATTAAAATACAATAACAGGAGTGTAATTGAGCATTTATTGCTTATGAGCTCTAAAATGAGGCTAATCAGAGAGTGACTAAGCCTCAGCGTGGGCTCTTTTAATAGGCATGTTTTAACATACAATAACCAGGATATTTTATTTAAAATTATTATAGAAATGTACCAAGTGTCTGCTCTCTGGATTTGAACGTGGCAAGGGAAGACATTTATCTTCAGCTCAGCATGGGCTAGGGTCTGCGTTCTCGCCTGAGTTAGGCGCTGAAACTTCAGACGGACTGGCTCTAGAATATCAGAATATCAATTTGACAACTACTTTATTTCAAGCCACTAAAAAAAAAATGCTAAGTGTTTACAAAGTACAACTCCCCCGAAGTCCTCCAAGCTGGTGCTTCATAAACACTGGGAATGCGAGGACACTGGGGTCTGTGGCTTCGAGATTCTCCCAAGAGAAAGCGCACTCAGTTTTCTACTTTGGAAAGAATTCACCCTTTTCATCTTTCCCCAGTGTGGCCCTTGAGCAACAGGAGCTGCAGCCACTAAACAATGTTGTATCCTCAGAGGCAGGACACAGAGCGCCTTCCTAGGTCTGGGGTAGGGAACTCGCTGGGTCAAATAAAGATGGCAAGCTTGATTTTGATATGCAAATGTCACAGATACTACCCTGTGCAACTAACCCTGTTCCTTGTAGAAAATGCTGATCGAAGATAAAAGGGGAAAGATCCCTTTAACAAGGCATGAGGGTAATTCAAAGCCAAGTACTTTTAAACAGCACTTAACAAGTCCCTGGGGCCCACTCAAGAGCCAGGCCCCCCAGAGGTGCCATCTCCTGCCCCTCAACAGCTTGAAAAAGTAGTAATTGCAAACCTATTTGCATTTTTCTTCTCAAGTTGTCCATGCTCATCATGTGGATTATTTTTTCCAAGCAGGCGCCTGAGCAAAGGGACCCGTTCTGAGCGTGCCAACAGCTCCATAACGGTGCCTGCCGTCCCCCGCACCCTGC
The DNA here is from genome assembly GCF_021218885.2 of Marmota monax. Lineage (NCBI taxonomy): Eukaryota > Metazoa > Chordata > Mammalia > Rodentia > Sciuridae > Marmota > Marmota monax. Next base: position 17,262,090 of record NW_026695238.1, on the reverse strand, counting down.
CCCCGCACCTTTGCCATCCCTTGTTTTTTACATTTCGCTCCTAATTATGTTGCATCTATTGCCGTACACTTAATTAGCTGCATTAATGTGATTTCTTTTCACATAGTCAAGCAATTAAGAGCTATGATTGAGTTTCATTCAATTAGCCTCAACAAACATGCTAATTGATGTCCCAGATGCAAATGAGGTGCAATGAGAGAAACCTGCTAGCAATTGAGAGCCATGTCAGAGACCCGGAGCTTTCAGCTTGCTGACAGAAGCACAGCTTAACGCGGCTCCCGCCTTCTGCGGAGCTGCCATAGGAGAAGGATGTGGGGCCATTAGCGCCTCCGTGTACCAGATCACTCCTGATACGGAGAATTAATTGATTCGCTTCTGTACAGTGTTGTCCTAAAAATTCGCAGTTATGTGTTCCCAGGACTGGGAGGTTATCCACTGGGTAACGGGTGCTCCAGCGAGCGGAGTGGTGCAAAGTCCTCATCGACATTCGGTAACGAGACCACCAGAAAGACACAGGAGACTCTCCCCAACTACACACCACCACCGGCAGTCCTGCAGCCCTCCGTGCGTGATGGCCTATTCAGTTCTCAGTAAATGGGGAGTTCATCTTCGTCAGCTCTGGGGCATCTGGCACTTGAGTTAAGCTCAAAACACAGCAATCCATCAATAGTCCCTAAAAATATCTTAGTATATTGATTCTCACTGCCTCAAATCCGGAGGTTACCTTTGGCTGTCTGGAGAAGGATGGTTTGCTGATGTATTCATAGAGGTACCAAAAGCAGTTAGCAAGATCTTGAAGCTAAACTGAAATGCATAAACCATCTGCCTGGCATCTCAAAACCAGACCTTCAGAAAAATGCAATAAGGCTTTGAAAATCTGACAGCTTAAATTCTACTTGCTTTAAATACAGATAATGTAATCAACATACTCCATTTTATCTCTGCTTTTTTAAAGAATTAAGACTCTTATAATTAAATGATGATGGACAAAATAAAGCAAATTTTGGTTCCAATCAAGTTTTCCCAACATGTTCTAGTTTCTAATGATACATGTATTCATAAATTAAGTCTTTTTTTTTTTTTGGTATTGGAAATTGAATCCAGGGGCATTTTATCACTGAGCCCCTAGCCCTTCTCAGTTTTTATTTTGAGACAGGGTCTCACTAAGTTGCTGAAGGTCTCATTAAGTTACTGAAACTGGCTTTGAACTTGTGATCCTCCTCCCCAGTCTCACCAGTTGCTGGGATTGCGGACGTGCACTACTGGACCCATCTAAAATTAATATTTTATAATGATATATGATACTTTAAGTTAGGTAACTCTTCAGGCATACTAAAATTTATTTTTTTTAACATAACCAAGTTTTTCCTTAATTTATCTTAGTAATCCTTATTATATGACCCCTGAGAGTCTATCAGGAATTCAGTGCAATTTTCAAAATAATCCTAAGGCATTATTGCCTTTGTATCACTGTGTAGAAATCTGGTTTATTTGTTCTAATTAGTTATACATGACAGTAGAATATATTTTGACATATCTTACATGAATGGAGCATAACTCTCATTGTTCTGGTTATACGTGGTTTATGCGATCACATACGCACATAGGGTAATGATTAATGTCTGATTCCCTCTACCACCATTCCTACCCCAAGCCACCTCCCCTCACTTCAGACCCCTCTGTCTGATCCAAAGTAGATCCCCCCCTCCTTGTGAATCAGCATCTTCAATATCAAACATTTGGCCTTTGGTTCTTTGGGTTTGGCTTATTTTGCTTAGTATAATATTCTCCAGTTCCATCCATTTACCAGCAAATGCCATAATTTCATTCTTCTTTAAGGCTGAATAATATTCCATTGTGTATATGTACCACAATGTCTTTATCCATTCATCTGTTGCAGGATACTTAGGTTAGTTCCATAGTTCAGCTATGGTGAATTGAGCTGCTATGAACATTGATGTGGCTGTGCCACTGTAATATGCTGATTATAAGTCTTTGGGTATAAATGTAGGAGTGGGATAACTGGGTCAAATGGGGGTTCCATTAAGTTTTCTAAGGAATCTCCATACTGCTTAGAAATCTGCTTTGATGGTGCAGAAGGGATGGGGTAAGAGTCCGGTGCCTGAGTGTGAATCAGGCAGTGGTCCCACAGGGGACTAGTAGGCATGAGAGTCTTATTCGCTGTCCTGCTAAGGACAAACAAATACTCTCACTTAAAAATGTCCCTAATAAACCAAAAGCAGCTACTCCTGATTTTCAAGATTTCAGCCCCAGAGCACATGTGTCCTTAGTCTTCTGAGGTGTGTGTGACGACCTGCGAGGACCGAGAGCTGGTGGGTGCCTCTCAGGGAGGCACACTGCAGTCCTCCGGAGGTGCCAGCTGAACTAGCCACTTTTTTTGGTGGAACAAATTTTAACCTGAAAGAACGGCTTTGCCACACATAGACTAAGCTACAGTGATCCAGTCGGGGTATCTGGTAGATTGCTTCTTTAAAAATTAACCAAGTGAGCCTTCCACAGAAAACGGATGACAGTGCTAGTGGCCAAGGATGAAACCTGAACTCTCTAGCAAAAATGGGAATTTAAAAACTTGTATCTCTCAGAATGAGCTCGACACCTTCCAACATTCCTGACAGCATCGGTGGGGAAATGGACGGACGAATACTCTGGATATTAAAGGATGAAAAGGGCCGACATTTGTAAATACGCACATTTCATTTTGAAAGAATTATTTTGTTGGAAATGACCTATGTGTGGCATCCCGTGCGTGGATACCACCAAGAAAGATGGAAGGAAGAGTCAGTGATAAGGTTTCAGATCCCAGGCTGTGGACCTGGTGTTAAGACCCTGCTGAGCCGTGAAGCAGCCCGTGATCATGTGAAAGGTCTGTTAGAACACTTTCCCCGTTCCTACCACGTATCTGTGTAAGTACAGACGTGCTTCACACACAGGTCCAAAGCAGCACATTGCAAGGGACTGATGCAGAGGATCCAGCTCCCAGCCTAAGCCAGGTATCAAAGGGGTTTGAAAAATGTAAATCAACACTAGTCTTCTAGTGATTGTTTTTGGAAAACCATCTTTTTCATAAGAATATTGGTCATATAAATATGCAACGGGTAGCTTAGTATTTTAAATGAATTTTTAATATTTGAAACTTTTCTTAGTTTAATTTCTAACATGGTAACTATAAACAAAATGCACATAACCCAAAGCTCTTTGGAGTCCCTCTGTGATTTTAAAGGGTGAGAGCAGGTCCTGAACCCAGACGGTCTAAGGACAGCAAGTCTACACGTGTGGAAACCTGTGGGTGCTCTGTGTGACCAGGTAAGAGCACCAGAGCTGGACATTGCAGATGGTGGACAAGTGTTCCACATTTCACTGTCTTCTCCTGGAGGAGAAAAAGTGACTCAATTCTTCCTGTTTTCACTACACTTCATGAATGTCCGGGTTGGGAAAGGAGGCAGTAGTTCATTAAGTTCTATTTTTAAAGTCTTACTTCTGGGGGGAAAAAAAAAAAAAAAAACCTATGTCAGAGAAACCATTGTTAGAGGCACTGCTGCTCTCAAACTCCATTTAACATGATTTTCAAAGGAAACTAATCCATAAAGACATATATAGTGCCATCCATTCAAAAAGATCAAGCAAATGTTCAGTCCCACACGTATGAATAATAAACAATAGCCTCATACATAGTCACACTCCTAAAAATACCATGAAAATACTGTAAAACTGGGAAGAATCTTCTGGCCACATCCTTTCAGATCACATAACTCAAAAAAGACAATTTCTCCTTCTCTCCAAAGGACCCTGGCCACAATAGCAGGGTAGGAGGTGGCTTCAAAGTGACAAAATTCTATGAGAAATAATTCTGTTTCCCAAGACAGCCAACAGGATTCCAGTGCTTCTGTTTCAAAACTGCCCTGGTGAAGACCAAGGCTCCAAAGTGCCAGTGGGCATGACCCGTGGCCGTGGCAGGAGGAAGGCTCCTGGCCCAGCAGATGTCTCGTGCCCGTGACCGAGGCAGAGGCAGAGGCAACCGTGGGGAGACTTTATTCTTAGTTAAGTGCTTCACCGAGTCTGAGCAACAATGTCATGCGTGGTGAGAGGGGAGGGTGGCGAGCCGGCGTGGGGCTCCATGGTGCAAGTGTCCTGCGTCACAGCAGGCTCCCCACCGCGGCTGGGGCAGACGTCTGCATTCCTGGGCTGCTGGTGCCCAGCCAGCGTCCAGGGGGACAGGTTATTATAATATAAATCCAAATAGCAGAAAATCCCAAACTGAACGATGGACACACCTTCTGCTCCTTGACTGTATCTGTCATGACTGACCTGCTCCAGCGGCCTCACACCGCAAGAAAGGTTTTCTCATTTGGGGTTAAATTGAATATGACCCAGCTGCAACGCATGCGTGCTCCAACAGCCTAACATGCATCAGGTGCGAGGCCGGCGGCCTTCAGTACCGCAGGCACGAGTCACTCCAGATCGGCGAACTTCCAGGAGCCGCCCCTGCCCCTTTGCTAGCCCTGGGTTTCAGTATTTACCTGCAGCCTGAAGTGGCTGGACCCTTGGCCTACCTTGGTGACTGAGTTACACAGAAACATGCACCATGATGGATATTTGGCCAGGCTGAATGTCTTGAAAACTTCAGGTTTCTTGGGATTAATTTGCTGGAATATCTAGCACTGAAACAAACTATGAACTTGGAAGATGATAGAGCACAAAAAACTCCCACTTCAGCCTTAGCCCATCACAGATTTTAAAGTGCCTGTGATTTGAAAAAGTCCACCTAGCTCTATTTCGGGGTCACCTCCTCCTATGTGCTTCTGGGCATGGCTTTCCCAGGAGCCACTGTCTCCCCGGTGGAACTTCACAGCACCTTACACCACACCACCAGTGACCACAGTCTTCTGACTTCGTAACTAAGATCATCTTCTGCGGCTCTGCTGGGTGCATCCTGGTCAGGGCACAGCCTCTGGTCTGGGCCAGGTGCCCGGCCCTAGCTCCACTTCCTCCTCAGGGGCTCGCCAGGGGCATGTCTTCCACCATTCTGTCTCCCCGAGGCTCCGTCTTTAGAAACAGTTCCTGCCTCATGGGATTGTTGTGAGATTGAGTGAGATAGTACACCAACTGTTTAAAATAGTGCCCACGTCCTCAAAAAGTGTTAGCTTTCACTACTCATCTGATGAGAATACTGAAATATTTCCCCTCTGACTTTGTGTGGCTATTTCTTGGCTGAAGATGTTATTCCCAACTGCAGGTAGCAACTCTGACCTGGCAAGCCACTGGGGGTGACTTTCAAAGTGACTCTTCACTCGGTAGCATGGGGGGTTAAAAAACCTTCCCCTGCAAACACGTGACATTCCCTAATTTCTCTTCCCTTCCTTTTTTTCTTTGTGGGGAGGCATGTGTATAGTAGTCAGACATTTTTATTGCAAAATGCCGTCTGGAAAAGATGCAAAACAAAATTGCTAAAATGCAAGGGAAAAAACTAAGGGGGAAAAACAAAAGGCCCCTTGCCTTTGCTTATTGAGTTCAAAGGCATAACATGCAGCACCCTGCAGCAAATGGGAAGCTACACTAATTTTAAAGCCATAAAACGCTATCAAGTGCCCTGCGGGGCAGGACTACTCTGAAGCTAGTGGCACCTAAATAAGACATGGTTCATTTACTTCACAGCTTAGCCTAATGTAATCATCAGCGGATTCTTAGCCTAGAGTTGTAACAGGCAAATAGCCCAAGCAGAGACGGCCCTCCCAGCCATCGAGGGGGCTGCAGCTAGATTGCTGTTGATTAGAAAATTTTTCAGTTTTGACAAGCACTTAATGAACATAAATCGCACCTTGATTGGTTTCCATTTGGGGCCACAGGCACACCTGAGAAGAAACAGGCCTCTCCAGCTCCACCCCTCCTACCTCGAGAGACCCCAGCAACAAGCCGGCAATCAGGTTATGAGCCATAGAAGAAAATATTTATAAAATACAATAATGAAATTCAATTTCTTAGGAGAAGTGAAAGAACATTTCCTTGCTACCCCCCACGGCCACCCTCTCCCGCAGGGCCCTTGGTCGTGACTCACTGTCACAGAGGAAAACAGAAGGTTTTGATTTATTTACCTTTTGCAAGACTCTCTGGCCACAATTTGTAACACTAAAAAGGCTGAAAATGGAAAACAAAATGGTACAAATTGGGTACAAAGGATGGCCGGCACTATGTGACACATCACACTGTGATGGTGACAGGACTGTCTCAGGACTCCACTGGAAGCTTGCAGCTTCCGACCCCAGCCAGGCCGCCGAATCTGCAGTATATTTACAGAAACCTGCTTATCCACACATATGCTCTATTTCCTCACCTTACTTCGAAAAGCAAGAAGGCAGGGTGTTTCACCCCAGGACACAGCTGGGCAGGGTCTGGTCGTTGCGTGGTTTAACGGTGACAGGGACCCGACATTCCGTCCAGTCTTGCCCTCCTTACTCTCTCTACGAACATCGAGATGCCTGCAACAGTGTGGCTGCCCTTGGGCCATTTCTTAAAATCCCAAACCCTTCTGAACTCTGGGGACTATATGAAATCAACAAGGAATTCCTTAGGCGAAAACAAGAACGTGATAACGGGGATCTGACTTGTGGTGTGTGTGCAACAGGATGGAGCTCTTCAGTAGCTGAGGTGGGGGCGGGGGCAGGCACACACCTGTGATCCCAGCAGCTCAGGAGGCCGAGGCAGGAGGATTTCTAGTTCAAAGCCAGCCTCAGAAACTTAGTGAGGCCCTAAGTAACTTAATGAGACTTTGTCTCTAAATTAAAAAAAAAAAAAAAAGTAAAAATGGGTTGGGGATATGGCTCTGTGGTTAAGCACCCCTAGGTTCAATCCCCAGTAATAAATGAGAAGAAAAAAAATTACAGATATTTATTTTCCTGAAAATATTTTTGCTATCAGGGTGGTATCATTTCACAGCCTGGGAAATACTGACACACGAGAGAAAAAATTTACATATTCTCCCAATCAAGTTGGATGAATGACAAAAATATTTCCTAGGTCAGCCAAAGCCCAGGCAGGAAGTGTTTGGGTGGGGGGATCCCATGTGGCCACAGGGTTGTTGGGAGGTCATTTTCAGGCCATATGGATTCCTGGTCATCGCTTGGCTATTGAACCCCACAATTCACTATATTCATGGCTGGGTCCAGCAAACGTCCCAGTGGTTCCTCTCAACCAGTGACCTGGTAAAACTGGGTGGCTTTAAAACCCAGCTGTCCCCCATAGTCCTCCCTCGGTGTGTCTATTAGGTCTCAAGCTCCCTAGAGGCATCTGCGCACACACAGCACTATTCCCAGTAACCAAGAGGGAGAAGCCCCGGGAGCGGCGGGGCACGCCTATCATCCCAGCCGGAGGCCGAGACAGGAGGGTGGCAAGTTCAAAGCCAGCCTCAGCTAAAGGCGAGGCGCTAAGCAACTCAGTGAGACCCTGACTCTAAATAAAATACAAAATAGGACTCGGGGATGTGGCTCAGGGGTCCAGTGGCCGTGGATTCAATCCACAGTACCCCTCCCCACAAAAGAAAACAAAACACCAAGAGGGAGAAGCAACATGGCTGGCATCCTGTGGTGAATGGACCACAAACGTGATCTATCCATTCAACAGGATATATTCAGCCCTGAAAAAAAGGAGAAAATCCTGACAGGCCACAACAGGGATTGAACCCTGAGGACATTATGCCAAGTGAGACCGCCAGTCACAAAGAAAACTACTGTGTGATTCTATGTGTATACCTGCCAGGGCGGTCAAACGCACAAGGGCAGAGAGCAGAATGCGGCGGAGGGGAGGGGAGGGGAGGGGAGGGGAATCAGTGTTCACTGGGCATGAGGTTTCAGTTCCGCAGCATGAATCAGATCTGGAGATTAGGGGCGCACTCAGCACTTAACTGGACATTTAAAAAATGATCAAGACGGCAAACTTTATTATATGTATTTTACAACTAAAAAGTAACACGAAATGCCCACCAGCTCCTCTCCCACCGCAAATCCTTTCTTCAACCACAGCAAATGAAGCTCATATACGGCCGTGACATTTTCCTATGACTTTTAAGCACCACGGGCTGCATTCCTTTCCCATGGCTTCAGGGACTTTAGGCCTAAAAACTGGAGAACAGGCCAAGCATGTGAGTTAACTGCTCCTCCTCATCCATCCATCCGTCCACCCGTCCATCTATCCATCCATCCACCTGTCCATCTATCCACCCACCCATCACCCATCCATATACTCATCCACTCATCCATCCGTCCACCCGTCCATCTATCCATCCACCCGTCTATCCATCCATCCACCCACCCACCACCCATCCATATACTCATCCACTCATCCATCCATCCACCTGTCCATCTATCCATCCACCCGTCTATCCATCCATCCACCCACCCACCACCCATCCATATACTCATCCACTCATCCATCCATCCATCCACCTGTCCATCTATCCATCCACCCGTCTATCCATCCATCCACCCACCCACCACCCATCCATATACTCATCCACTCATCCATCCATCCACCTGTCCATCTATCCATCCACCCGTCTATCCATCCATCCACCCACCCACCACCCATCCATATACTCATCCACTCATCCATCCATCCACCTGTCCATCTATCCATCCACCCGTCTATCCATCCATCCATCCATCCACCCACCCATCCACCCACCCACCCATCACCTATCCATATACTCATCCACTCATCCATCCATCCACCTGTCCATCTATCCATCCACCCGTCTATCCATCCATCCATCCATCCACCCACCCATCCACCTACCCACCCATCACCCATCCATATACTCATCCACTCATCCATCCATCCACCTGTCCATCTATCCATCTACCTGTCCATCTATCCATCTACCCATCTACCTGTCCATCTATCCATCTACCCATCTATCCATCCATCCATCCATCCACCCACCCATCCACCCATCACCCATCCATATACTCATCCACTCATCCATCCATCCACCTGTCCATCTATCCATCCACCCGTCTATCCATCCACCCATCCATCCACCCACCCATCCACCCATCACCCATCCATATACTCATCCACCTGTCCATCTATCCATCCACCCGTCTATCCATCCATCCATCCATCCACCCACCCATCCACCCACCCACCCATCACCCATCCATATACTCATCCACTCATCCATCCATCCACCTGTCCATCTATCCATCTACCTGTCCATCTATCCATCCACCCATCTATCCATCCATCCATCCATCCACCCACCCATCACCCATCCATGTACTCATCCACTCATCCATCCATCCATCCACCCACCCACCTACTCATCCACCTGCCCACCCCCTCATCTACCCACCACCGTCCTACCTACCTACTCATCCATCAATCCATTTGCCCACTACTTATCTTTTAACCCATGCATCTATCCAGTCCCAGGGATACACTAGTGACAGAGTCTACAAGGTACTCTATTCTCAAGGAGCTCCCAATCTTGGGCCCTGAGAAATGCCAAGAGAACAGGAAGAAATGTCCCCAGAGAACAAGGTGAAGGCACAGCTGGCAGGTCCACAGAAGGCCTGGTGGAAGGCAGTTCTCAGGAGGGGGCGCTTAAGACTGGATTGGAAAGATGAGCAGGCATTTGTCTGTCAAGGAGGCAGAGCAGGAAGGAGCGTTCCCAGTAGGGACAACTGCGTTTGTGAAGACCTGAGGCCCGAGGACACGGCAGCTGTTGGTTAGGAGAAGCCGAGAGATGGAGGAAGGGCGAGAGGGGACTCCCGAGAGGTAGGTGGGGCAGGAGCAGGTCAGGCCTGGTCATCTTCTCCACCATGGACTCATGGGAAGGAGAAAACGGAGGAAAATGAATAACCGCTGATGGCTGTTCGTGGAAAATCTCCACGGCAGGGGGCCATCCAGCTGAACTGAGCAGGAAGGGCAGAGGGCAAGAAAGTTGGGAGATCACCTCTGCAAGTGTGAGTTCTGGAGTCCTCCTGGATGAATTCCCAGGAAAGAAACAAGGGGAAGGCAAGATGTTGGATGGCAGGAAAAGAGCCAGCAAAACAATCACGGAATAAATGGCCTTGAGAAACTTGGTGACCTGCCTCTCCCCCCGAGTCCCAGAGCTCCACGTGCTGCTCCAGAGGCCACCGCGGAGGCGGTGGAGCAGCAGCAGGATCTGAAACCACGACTGTGGGTCCCAGTCCCGCACGCGCAGCCTGCACAGACATAGTGGCTTAAAGAGGAGCTGGGGCAACGGCTGGAGATCAGGCAGGGAGGGGGAGGGAAGAGGCAGGACGCACCTCCACTCGCTCCTCTGTAGAAAACAACGAAGCTGCGCCCAGGGCTCTGCGCGCTCGGGAACGGGTCCTACGTGAATGTTCACAGTACACTTCACATCCACCACCTGCTGGAGCTGCAGCAATCCCACCGTGGTGGAGTCAGCTTTCTGTCACTCTGACACATACCTGAGACAGTCGACGTAAAGTAGGAAGGTGGACTTTGGCTCACAATGTCAGTCTACGGCAGCTCAGCCCCACTAGGGGCCTGTGGTAAGGCAGAACATCATGGTGGGCGCACGCGACCCAGGACATTGCTCACCTCATGGCAGCCAGGGAGCAAGAGAGACGGGAGGGGCCGGGTTGGAATATCCCCTTCAGGGCATGCCCCCACTAATCCAACTTCCCCACCAGGTCCCACCTCCCACTGCCCAGGCACACAACCTAGGGACCAAGTGTTTAACACATGGGTCTTTTGGGGACATCCAAGACACCAATGACAGCATTTGAGATCCATGACACAAATGACAGCACTTGGAAAGAGGCAGAGCATCAAGTCTGACCTGAAGCAGACAGCATCTGTGTATCAAGGTCCTCAAGGTGATATCTGCACCACTAGCTCGGAGCCCAGGTCCCCCCGAGAAACTGACTGGCCAGGTCACTTCAGATGGGGGCTGGTTTTATTTGGGGGTGGGGGGGAGGATGGAGGACATGTCAGATCCAAATGTGTGGATTTCTATCCCAGGTCAGGCAAAGTCCCCATCTATGAGAATTATCTCTTTAGTTCCAATAAAGGGAGAAACTTCAAATTCTTTCTGCTTCTGTGGACCGTCCCTTGTCACCCTGAGAACCTTGCAGAAATACCAGCTGTGACTCAACCTATTATTCATAAAGCCATTTGCCTAAAACAGGAAGGTCAAACTAGAGTAGAAATGTGGACTTGTTGCTGAGCTCCTAGTCTTTGTTGCTCAATATCTTTACAATTTCCTAATCTACCTGGAAATGATTCTTTTTTTGGATTTCAGTGCAGTTTTAGGCCTTGCAGTATTTGTGTAATGCTCTGTGTATACTTTCTCCTCCCTCCTCCACCAACATCATCTACCCTTGGCGGGTCGGGGGGAGGGCATGCTGTGTAATACGAGGGTCATGGATCTGAATCTCAGCAGAATCTTTAAAGCAGAACCAGGACTGTTGATGTGAGGTCTGGAGCCCAGGCAACCTTGGAGTGCAGACACTGCAGAATCACATAGCTGAAGCTCCAGTGTGGCCAAGATCGGGCAATGCGACCCCTCAGTACCGAGCAACGCCTACATGCTGAACAAGTACCAGGCCCGGGCAGACACAGCCTTTGTGCTCCATCAGGTGGAGTGGGGGCCGTGGAGGCCCACCTGTTCCACAGGTAGCAGGCTGCAAACGCAAGATGCAGGACTGGGAAGGAAGGACAGCGTCCGGCACTGTGGCAAGGTGAAATGGTTGTTAATCCAGGACAGATGCCACGCCCCATGGTGCATGTCACGGCCTTCTCAGGAAAGGGAGGCCTGTCTCCTCAGGGGACCCAGCCACCCACGTCCCCAAAGGCGAAGCTGTGGCGAAGGAGAAATGGGGAGGGTGATGAGAGAGAACCCAGACCTGGGCGTCCCGGCACAGCCACCTAGTCACCTTCCCTGTCAGGAGAGCGGCCGTGCGGGCACGGCTGGAACTCCTGTGACACAGCTGTGTGTGCTGATGCTGGGTGGGCTTCCCGGCTGTGACCTGGAGGATCAGGCAGGAGCCTCAGTGTCGGGGGAAACCATGGAGGGCTTTTTCAAGAGAAGCCGGACAGGCCAGGATGTTGAGGGCTCTAAGGGCCCTGGTGACCTGTGAGGCTGGGTGGACACGGCGGCAGCTGGTGGGGGTGTCCTCCGTGCTCCAGGCAGATGGCCTTATTTCACCTGAGGACCGTGTGAATCTAAAATGGCACTACCAACGGGCGTGGTGGTGCAGGCCTACACTCCCAGCTCCTAGAGGCTGGGGTGGGAGCAGCACAAGTTCAAGGCCGGCTTGGGCAACTTCAAGACCTTGTCTCAAAACAACCCCAAAGCTGTTTCAAAGGGCTCAGGATGTAGCTCAGCAGTAGAGCATTCCTGGGTTCGACCCCGGTGCTGAAGAAGTAAATAAAGAGCAATTACCATCAGTGCGCACAGCAAGAGGCGCTGCTCCTGTAAGGCAGGACTGTCTTTTTCTTGAACTGTGTCTTGAGAACACCTACTTAGGAATCATCTCAGATCTTCCTGCTATTTTTACATCGGTGAAGAAATGGAATTTTCCATGATTCAGAAGCCAGGAACTTAGTGACATCCACATTCCAATGGCAGTTTAGACTGTTTGTTTCTACCAGTCGGAGCAAAACCAAATCAAAGCTCAACAGCACATGGGCCATGTGGCAGGTCAGTCCTGCTCAGAGGGAAGGAGCGGCCTACGTGTCAGGGAGAAGGGACAAGCCACGGCTGTTTCCAACCTGGGACACAGGCAGGACAGGAAACACACCTGAGGAGCTGTTTTCAAGAACTAGCACCTGACACCCGCCAGCCAGGTGTGGGCCGAACAGGGGCTGCTCAGCCACCCAGGTCCTCGTGAGGGCGCCCTGGGAGCCAGGGTCAGACGCACAGTGCACTCTCCGACAGGGCACCGTCTGTCCTCGCTCAGCTGTGGCTGCAGAGCTCATTCTTACAGGTCCACTTAGGAATCACACCGCACACGACTCTTGAGGCAGGAGTTCCGGCCGTGCCCCCGACGGCCGCTCCCCTGACACGGAAGATGAATAGGTGGCTGTGCTGGACTGCGACGCCCCGAGCTCTCAGTTCTTTCTCATTATCCCCTCTATTTTTCCATCATGGTCTCCCTACGGCTCATACTTCTGTCCACAGAAAGGGAATCTAAGGATTCCAGAACAGCCCCCCTACCCCATGACCCAGCAACGGGTCTGAGAGCCAGAAGACGCTCACGGGTCCCTCCCTAGGAAAGCTGGACAGGCAGGGCTTTTAAAGAACCTGGAGACTATCAATTGTTTTCAGGTAAATCCAAATGTAGACCACAAGGCACCCAGCCACTGAAACCCACACGCTGGCCTTTAGTATTTCAGTTTTATTCAAATGCTTAGAACGGTGCATGCAGAACATCCAGCAGAGATGCAGGGGTGAGTTCAGCCGGTCAGTCCCGGAGCGGGGTGGCCCGCCTGTCCTGGACTGCCTGGGGCATGTTTTGAGCAAGGGAAGTCCCAGGCCTGGGAAGCCCTTAGTCCTGGGTGACCTGGGGCCCTCTAGACTGGCTCTAAGAGTCATTTAATTAATAACAGCATCCAGCCGGGAAACGTGGACAAACTGAACCGGGTTTTCTGGGCCCGTCTTAGCCCCAGCCTGGAACTCATCCCATCTTGCTGCCTCCATCTCAGGACAGGTTTCCCTCAGGAACCTAACTCACCCCATAAGCTGCTGTTTATTAAGAGTTTTGGGTCAAAACTTCAGAGTTACAGTCTTAAGAGTCTGAAGTGCTCCAGATGACAATATATTATCAAAATTCCTCCCCACTGAATGAATCTTTCTCTCAGTCACCTCAGTGACCTTTCTGCCATGTGGTATCTCGGAGACAACTTAGGAAATGGGTGCCACAGTGTGGATGGTGTCTTGAAAGATCACCTTTTGAAACAGCCAGCACGCAACTTCAACATTTGAACCAGAAACTCATCTGCACCTCCCAGTTTCTTACTGAGGGGAGTCTGGATTCTGCCCCAGACATCTCCTTCAATCCCTCTTCCCACTGAACCAGGAATGCCCGATGAGCTCAGTGGTTACAAGCCTGTGGCTCCCAACACCTCAGAACAGAACTAGTCCCTTCCAGGCACCTAATAGAGAGTGACCTAGAACTTGCTGCCCTCCAAACCATCATTGAAAGCATGGTGATGGACATGAAGTCAACGAAGGGTCACACTGTAGGCTGCCATCATACTAGACTCAGTACAAATCCACCCCACGGCTAAGCCGCCACCTTGGGGAACTATGCATGTGCCTGCCCCAGACGCATGTTTCCCCTGGCACCAGGCAGTGGCTTTTGCAGATGACAGCAGCACTGGCACCACAATCATGCACCAAAGGCCAATACATGCCTCCCCCACACCCCAGCAACACTCACGCATGACTATGGAGGAGAGAGAAGAAGGAACTGCCAACACCGAGGGAAAAGAAGAGGTCTGGGCACAGGAGAATTTTTGAAGAACTGATTTGGATTATTTAATCAAGAGGTTGGAGTGAAAAGTCGCCCTCCTACAGGCGTTTCCTGGAACCTGCTGTTGTCACCACCTGTCTCTTGGCAAGGTGCACACGTGGGCCTTGGCTTCCACATGCACAGGCTACCTGCTCTGCACAGGTTCCCTCTGATGAAGCCTGTGCTCAGCAGGAGGCCACTATCCATCCGATTTCATGTTCCAGCCATGGAGTTCCACCAAGAAGAGTGTGCCGATTACACTTCTTGCTGTAACACACGTATAAAGCATGGGGCCCGGGATTAGACTCTGCTCTCGGAAGAACGAAGCCCTCAACAGGGCGGTTCCCTACAGCCAGGACAGCACCGGGCGAGGAGCCAGGAAGACGACCCGTATCCTCAAGGATGGGAGCAGGGCACACAGTGGGCTGTGGAACCGCAAAGTCCTCCGTGGGGCAGCCTCAGCAAAGGTGTGAGCCCTATGCCCGGGAGGCCTCTTGGAACAGGTGTGCCCAGTCTCTGATTGAGGGGCCACCTGGTGAACCAGCCTACTCCAGATAAACAGGAGCAAACGGAGCATGAAGAAAAGTCCTCACTACAATAAAGAATGCGTGTGTCTACAAAGGAATCCATCCATATACCCATCTGATTCCGTCTATCCATGGGATTATCTGTACCTATCGTATATTAATGTATTCCTAGATACCTGTGTTTAGATGCTCCTTGACTTAGGTGGGTTATGTCCCAGTAAGCCCACTGTTGAGATGAGATTATGCAGGTGAAAAGTGTATTAATTCCTCCACCTGCCAAGCACCGGGCTTAGCCTGGTCTACCTTAATTGTGCGAAGAACACTCACACCGACCTAGAGTTGAGCAGAATCATCCAACACCAAGCTCATTTCAAAATCAAGTGTTGAGCATCTCAGGCAAGTTACTGAGTACTGCACTGGAGTGAAGGCTGGGAGGGCTAAATGGGCAAAGTTCACAACAGCGTCCACTTGGAGATGCTCATGGAGAGCGTCACACGCCGCAGCCTGCCTGCACAACCCTCAGGAGTGTACTTCCAGCCAAGCACCGAGGCATGTCCATTACCATGTGAAGAAGCCAGGAGGCTCGAGAAACACCTGCTTTGTTGACATGGTTCTGAAAGGTGTAGTTGTAGCTGTAACACGGGGGAAAGGGCAACTCACACCAGCAGCAAATTAAGCAACAAGAATACCATCTGTTAGCAAGCGTGCTGGGAAGACTTAAGGCAAGTGTTCTTGACAGCGCAGGGGAAAAGGCCTCTTGTATTTTGCCAGAGGAGATAAACTGATGCAATGTCTCTGGGAATCTGACAACATACACCAAAAGCCATGATCAAACACATACTCTTCCGCTTAGGACGCTGATTACTAGTAATCAATCCTAGGGCAGTGGACAAGGACAGAGGGACACAGGACACTGATCAGAGTTATAATAGTGAAAAAATTCAAAGTAAATTTCTTTGTCAAATGCCTGTCTTTGGGGTACTGTTGAGTCACTTAGGGTCCAGCTGTACAGGGACCATTGCATAGTCAGAAAATGGTGGGATACAAGTGGATTTGTGGACACAAATTGGTGCACATGACCAGACCAGATGTGGGTGGAAGCTCAGAGCCCACACACGTGTGGAAGCAGGAGCTGTGCCTGTGGAAGCACAGGCCCACGTGTGCAGGAAAGGCCGAGGGTGTACCTCAAAATGCCAGCAGCAATTGTGTTCTCCACGAGTATTTTACTTTAGGAATAATTTTAATTTTCTTTCATTATATTTATTTCTAACTTCCTGCCAACAACTGTGCAAGTCTTGAAATTATTTCAAATTCTAAACACTAACATCTTGACATAGTGATATAATCAAATGACCCAACCCACTAACACTATAATCTTCACATCTCTCTACCTCAAGCCAAATGCCATGGGATGCATTGTTAACCAAAATGAACACCCCCAAACTTGGATTTTACCAAAGCTTGCTTTGTATTTTCCCTCAAGAACAAGATTAGTTGTTTCTTAATCTAATATAAATTATTTTAGCCTAATAATAATAAATTTTCTTAACACCCAGGGACGTTTCTCCTGTCTTACAAATGGGCATGTGTTATTTGACAACAAACACTGAGCCATGAATTGCATTTAACTTCCTGTTTTTGTTCTTAGACATTCAGAGCTGAATTTTAGGTTCAAATGGGATTGCGTCCTTCATTATGGATTTTCCTATAGGTACCTTCTTTTTCTCTTTCACTACTTGCTCCTGACTTTCTACATCATTTACAATTTTACTTCATCTCTGTAGGATGAGAGAGCTAGGGAGGGAGGCGAGGGACAGACCCCTGGCCCAGCAGAGTGTGAGGACAGTGCCATTCATCTCATGACTGACCAGGAGACCAGCTACCCCTTGAACCTCAGAGGTGAGTGGCTGCCTGCTCTTAGGCCCTGCCCCCCATGCTCAGCTGAGGCCTGCCCCTGCTGGCTGCTCCCAGGGCTGAACTCACATGCAGACTTGGATGATAGGTCAGCACGCCGTTGTCACACAGGGTGACGTATTTCTTCTTCCACTCCTTGTTCAGTGACTTGCCACTTCGCTTTAAGAGCATGCCCTGGAAGGAAAAAGGAGCCAAACAGTCAGCTTCATGGGAATGGAATGAGAAGTCAGTGCAGAAGTAATTTTAAACATTCTTTGTGTCTTTGCCAACTTACAAAGGAAAGTATGCTCAATTTTGGATTGAATTTGCTTTTTTCCTTTTTATGTACAAAACATATAGCATACTTTCAAATTTCTTTGTGTGTCTGTATAAAGAACTTGGCTTTGTGGGATTGGTAAATGCTAAAGACCCACCCTCAGCTCAACAAATAATACAAAACATCCTGACACAGCTACACTGTTCAAATAACAAGTCATAAAAGCACAGGAAACACCTAAAGGAACAGTGTTTTGAAGACAGAAACCCAAACTTCCTTTTTGAAAAATAACCAATGAACTGTATACTTACCTTATATTTGTAAATAAGGACATTTCATTTCGTAGTTCCTTTCATTTCAGAATTTTAGCTTATTAAAACTGAAGTTCTACTTGCCAACTTTAGTGATGACACTTCATGGATGAACTGTGTGTAATTTTTAAATCCATCTTTAATGAAATCACATTAGGGCTTCTGGAAAACCATTCGGAATTTGAAATCGACCCATCTTTAAAGCCACATTTAACCCAGTCTTTCATGAATGACTGACTCAAATACACTCCTGTTTTAACTGGGAGCCCCACCTGCCCCGAGTTCACAGGCTTTCCTGGATTAGGAAAGCAGGAGCCAAGGCTGAGCAGGGCTCAGGCTCTCCCCTCCCAGCCAGGGCTTCCTGCCTGCCCAGCTCTGTCCATTTCAACTCCAGCGTTCACATCCTGACTCTGTCTGTCCCTTTTAGAAGATGACGATCTTCTCACTCCTGCCCCTGCACACTGAGGATGACGCAAGATTCTCCGTGCTCTTCCTCTTGCTGTTTATAAACCACACGATCACCGTGATCGGAAAGCACAAGGCCGATGCCAGGTGACTCACCCAGACGGAGCAGGAAGGAAGGCTACAGGTTCTGAGACGCACTCAGACACCTTGGGGCAGCAGGGGCACTGAGGGCCTGCTCTGGAAGTTTTATTGGCCTCTCTTAAGAATGGCCACGCGAGACAGAATTAGACAAGCCTGCCTTTAGATATGATTAAGCTCAAGTTTCAATTAATTACCAGCATTATGGCAATACTGTGTTTTATTTACTCAAATCATAACATAACCGAGTTCCATAAGTACAAAGGATTAAAAGCCAGCTTGGGGTTCTCATCACTATTAAACACTGTTGCCAGAGGGAAACATTTCAAAACTTGAAACAACTTATCAAGGAATCTTTGGAAAATTATTTCCTTGTAAGTTCTTACTATTTAAAGAAAATATTCAGCAACATACGGTGTCCCTTGGTTTCTGGGAGCATCAACCCATCCAAACCAAGCTTGGTACCGACCCACCCGATGAACCAGTCCAGAGGAAAATGTTACAAGCTACAAACCAAAGCAATAAAAGCTTCATTGCATGGTACCAATTAGTGGGAGAGGGACAGTGACTGCCAGCCAAGCAGTAATACATAAGCCATGGCTTCAAACCACTGCGCGTCCCTCCCCGGGGATCCTACCAGCTCTGCACTTAGCATAACGAAACCTCTCCCAAGTTCTCCTGTGGGCTCATATTTTTCCATCATCCGTTTCAGATGGAATTCCAACAATACCAGGGGCTGGGGGTCACTGTGGTGTCACTGGAAGATTAGAGCTGCTCCGGGCTTCAGAAGGCTTTGTCCCTTCCCACTGACAAACGCAGCCATAGCGCACACCCCTGGGGCTGATGGACTCACACAACTCGCTCCGCCGGCTTGGGGCAAATCCTGCACTCGTAATTATCCTTCCACCAATGAAGGCCACAAGACTTATTTATTAAGGAAGAAAGGGAAAGAGCCCAATTAGGAGGCATGGAGGGGTGATGTCATAGCTTCCTGGAGAACAGAATGAGGCTGATTTGCTCCCATGGCAGAAAACACTGTCTGAGTGAAGGAAAAGCCAACCTTGAAGGCTTGATGGACTCTACGGTTCATATGGAGGAGACGGTCGGGTCCTGCGAGCTATGGGGACGCTGTAGCTATCTGTGGGCCTCTAGAAAGCTTCAGAAGCCGTATTTCTGCCCTCCAGTCTTGGGCCCCTGTGGCTTTATTACAACGACCCCCACCAAAGACTGCTGAAGAGACTGAGTCCCTGGGCTGCCCTGCTCTCCGCCTCCAGCCATGGCTGAGCAGGGCTGGGGCAGGTGGCCTGAGCACCCCTGGCATCTCTGTCTGGTCCTCCATAAGCAACAGGGTCAGGGATGGCAACACCGTTCAACTTGCGGTTTCTGAGCCAAAGGAGGCAGAGAAGCTTGTTACCACGGGGAGGTGGCAGGCAGTCCCGGACACCGCCCTCTGCACTGGGTGGCTAGATCCTGCCGTTCCTGCTTACAGGCAGTGACTGGAACCCGTGTGTATTCCCCTGGCTCCTCTGGCGAGGCACACGCACAGGGGCTGGTGCTTGGGATCCCCCATGCAGGCACCAAGGCCACTGGCCCTTCCTGAGAGGAAAATGAGACTCCAGGCTGCAGGTGTTCAGCACCCAAGAGACTCCCAGGGAACGTTCCTGGCCAGGGGGTCCCCTTCAGGTAGACCCGGGGAGCCCACATCTCTCACGGTTCCCTCCTCCTGAGTGTCATGTAAGCTTGAGTGAGAGAGCAGAAGTGCCACTCCAAGGTGAAAAAGTGCAGAAATACCCGCTGGGGCTGGGGCTGGGTGTACAGGCCTGCAGGTCCAGTGACTGGGGAGGCTGAGGCAGGAGGCCTGCAAGGGCAACCTACTGAGACCCTTAGCGATTACCAAGACTCTGTCTCCAAGTAAAAAATAAGAAGGGCTGCGGCTGCAGCTCAGTGGTTAAGTGCCCCTGGGTTCCGTCCCCAGCACCCACTAAATACAGACATACGTACCATATGTGGTCTGCGGCTCTAGAGGTGGGGGCTTCCGCATGCTAAGAGAAGCCCAGGGAGCCCCATGGGAAGTGTCTTGGGGTCTCAGAGAACATGATGAGCACTGCTAGAGGCAAATCTCAACCCTACCAGAAAGTTCCAGGAATGGGGTGGCCAGGGCTGCTGGACCCTGGAGAAGGCCAGGGCTGCTGGACAGGGGAGTGGGGCACCAACAACCTCCCCACGGCAAGAGTGATGGGACCTATGCACAATGGCTCTGGGGTTAAAACCCTGGCTACAGATCCCACAGCTTTGGTCCCTGACACAGGTCGGTCCCAAGGAGTCTGCAGACTGGCTGTACACGGGCTCACCTGGGACCTCGGGCCCAGAGTCGCTGGTGTCAGTGGGGGCACCCCTGCCCCTCAGTGCGTCTTAGTGTTCGGAGCAGCGGCAGCGCCTGGACCCCCGGGAGGATTCCCTGCTGGGCGCGCCACCAGGTGCCAGGCGGCAGTGGCAGAGGCCAGGCTCCTCGGTTTCCAAGTCACAGCTCTTCCTTTCCCTCAGACCAGCTGGCCTCCTCCAGCACACCTCCTGCCTGGCCCCGGAGGGGAGGGGAGGTTAGAGCAGGAGATGGTGGAGGTCACCTGACAGGCATCAAGACCCCTCTGCCAGCCGCCAGGAGGGCAGATTCTAAGGTGGCCTGATGGAACCCAGTGTCAAAGTTGCCACTCAGAGTGGCCACTTGGACGGGCAGCACTGGCCTCACCTGAAGCCCACTAGATGTCTGTCTGCAGCCCAGAGCAGCAGGGCCACCCTGAGTTCAACAAGGCCCCAGGTGACCTGAGTGCCTCTTCGTCTGAGCAGCTCTGGGCCCAGACCTTCTCAGGAGCACCGAGCTTCTCCAGGGGGCATTCACCCTGCAGAGAGCTCTTCTTAATGGCTGTCCAAAAAGTGAGCAGCTACTGGACTCCACTGCCCAAGCGGGCGTTGGTGACTTCAGAGGTCTCACGTGGTGCCAAGGGGGAAGTACAGGGGGAGACTGGTACATGAACAATCCACTCTGTGACCCGGTGGGGCCCACCCTGGCACTGCAGGCTGCACAGAAGAAAATGACTTCACTCAAGAACGCAGGACGTGGGTGGCCGCAGGACGAGGGTCACCGCAGGACATGGGTGGCTGCTCGGCCAGGGCGACCTTTACAGCACCGCAGTGATTTTGCTTCATTATCCGTCATGATAAAATATTGCTGTTAATTTAAATTTATTCTTTAAAAAAAGCCATTAGTTGCAATTATTCTTAATCATTTTGGGTTCTGTGATTACTTAGTTTTATGAGTGCATATAATGTCTGGCCTTATCGTGAAAACAGCTAGGCCAGTGCTGGGGGGATCCAGGTGGCTATTTTCTAAAGGGTTCCAAGTGGCCCACAAGTCCCTGGGAGAGGCTGGGCTAGAACAGGAACGAACTGGAGTCACCTGCCCAGGGGCAGGAGAGGGTGGGGAACGTGGGACGAGGAGGTGGCTGGGAGAGGCGACTGCAGGAGGATGGCAAGGGAGCATGTCCTCCCCGTGACTGTCCTGCGTCCTGCGCTCCAGTTCTCCCCTCTCCTACTGACATTTCCAAGGCTGTTGTGAGATTCTCAGAGCAGACAAGAGCCAGGTAGGTCCCATCCCGCTTGTCCTGGGGGTAGGAGCATGTGGTGTGAGGAAGGCCACCACCCTGACGTGCACCCTGCCGGCCAAGCCGCCTGCTGCAGGTGGAGGCCCCATCAGAGCTCTCAGACCTTGCTGGGCCCACCCAAGTCCCCGCATCAGAGGTACCTAGAGTGAGGAAAGGCCGCTGCAGCCCGCCTCAGGAAGGGGCGTGGGGCCGAGCCTGACAAGCTGGGGACGCCCTTGGGTAAGCCACCTTGTTCCCATTCCACCAGGTGACCTGGACGCTCAGGTCAAGACTGCAGCTCTTGGTGACGTCAACAGCCTGATACCGTGGGCAGCGGGGCCAGGACAGAAGCACATGGGGGGCCGAGGGGACCCCATACTGCTACAGGCAACAGGAGACCACAGGCCTGCTCTTCCTCAAAGGACCCCGACCCCAGGAGAGCCCGGGCACCTGGGAATGAAGCGCCCACAGAGCCCACCGGAGTGCCCACAGGGGTCTCTGGGAAAGCTGGCCACGGCGCGGAGAAGCGACCCAACTACGCACTGCCTCTGTGCCGACTGTCAAAGAGAACCTTCTCCTGAGGGCGTGCAGGGGTGTGTGATCAACTGGGCCACACCCCAGAAGACTTGGGGACAGCTTCCGGGGATGAAAAGTTTGTTTTCTTTTTCTTCCTTTTTTTAAAATGAATTTTCAACACTGACTTTTGAAAAGTGTTCATAGCAAGTGAGAATCACAGAGTGTCAGAGCCCAAGGGCCTGAACATGGCACGAAAGTGTCCCGCCTCACTGAGCATCCCCAGGGCAGGGAACCTGGTCTGCAAGCCGGGTAACCCTTCCCCAAACTAAAGGTTCCCGTCACTCTGCCACCGTGGGACCCCTCTGAATACGCCCAGCATTCCCCAACGTCAGAAGCTAAGGGGAAACGGAGGGAATTGTGAGCCCTCATCCCTTGGGCCGGCCCTTCTCCTGCAGCCAGAGCCCCTTCTGATGTCCCAGCGGCTCCCGAGCCCTCCCGCTTCAGGGCTGAGCCCCTGAGCTGGTCGTCTCCACGCGTCCGCCAGCCCGAACGCTCACGCAGCTCCAAGTGCCGAGAAAGTGGGAAACCCTATAAATAGTTCATTTCAACTTTTAGAGGACACGAAGCCACAGTCCTGCTGGCCAGAAGATGACAGAGGCCGGAAGGCTCCTGCCTGTCTGGAGACGCACTGGCGGGCGGCTCCCATCAGTGAGTGCAAATGGCCTTATGATTCTAAGTCTCTTTGAGTCCCTGTAACCCAGGGCAAAACCGCATGGTGGAACGTCAGAGTGCATCCTCTGTCCGTCTTTCAGATGCCACTTCCGTGCAAGGGAAAACAATCTCTGCCTAAGACCGTTGCTGGTCGACCTTCACGGCACAGACCTCAATTACAGGGAGTGTTTTATTCGCCTCTTGTGTGGCCTCAATCTTCAGACATTTCTTATTTCAGGGCTATGGTGGACTCCCCCGTGCCAGGTGCATTCCCAGTGCTGTACCACTCCTAACCAGGCACCTGATGTGAGTGAGCACAACCATCCCCATTTTACAGATCAGAACCCCGAGGCACAGAGAGGTTGTGGTACCTTGTGCAACCCGCACAGCCAGTATGTCCAAAAATGGCTCCCAGTGACCCGCACCTCCCAGCACCCCTGCTGGTGTAAGTAAATCACTCCACACTGACTCTGGGCCGCCTGGGGATGACTTTGACCCACGGAACCCACAGAAGGGATTCTGTCAGCGCTGGTTTAGACCTTAAGAAAGCCTGGCAGCCTCTGTTTTACAGGGCTCTGGCCGACTGGTGGGCCCTGTAGGTCTGCAGTCCTTACCCCAACGTCATAAGTGATAAAATGATGGTTTTCTTAAATCACTTGGTTTTCAGGTGGATTCTTATGCAGCAATTGAGAAGAAAAACAAAACTAGTCTCCTGACTGCTTTAAAGAAAATCCTCACCAGGTGGAACTGGCTGTGGAGCCAGGCTCCTGACTGTGCCGAGCAGGAGCGAGAGGGGAGCGTTCAGGAGAGTCTCAGGCAGAATTAGAGAAACGTTCCCAACTCCGTCCCCTAGAGAACTGACCACCAGACGGTTCTCACTGACAACCTCTCCTGCCAGCAGAAACCCTGACAGTAAGGATGCCCCTCAGAACCAAGGTCAAACAGAGGGCATGCTGGGAGACATGACCTCAGGGTGCGGCAGTCAGACCCTTCTCGTGAGAATTCAGAAAACTTTCAGCAGTGCCTCAAAGACCCTTCCAATTAGAAAAGAAGACAGAGATATGAGATAGAGATCTGTGAATTGGGCTTTTGTCTAATAAAATAGATTGTAATTTGATACAAAGGATACCCACAGGGGTTTTAAAGGAATCATACCACTATAAACTGAAACTCACAGAAAAGGTTCAAACTAAAAGGGGTACTGGGCCTTGACACCTCAGTACAACAGGAAGCAGGACAAGACAGATGCACAGTGGCGAACACGGGCCATTTCTTACAGAAGAGAGCAGAGTTCAGGCCCAAGTCATGCTCTCTGCAGAGAACTTCCATCTCCTACGCTGAGGGCAGGATGGTCAGGTAACATGTGCCTGTCTGGATTTCAGAACTGCTGTGGACCAGTGACCGCTGTCTCGCTCTCATTCCTCTCCACTTCTGTCGAACAAGGAGGGGGTCTGTTTCGTTTCTCCTGCGCCTGAGTGACTGCCACATGGTGTATGTCTGTGAGAGCGTGCGCGTGTGCACACACATGCACAGATAACTTCTCCCCAGAGACGAGAACATTCCCTGTCTTCAGACCAGAGTGACCTGGTCCTCAGATGGTGAGGACCAGATCCAAGAAGCCTCACCCACATGTGGACCTGGTGTGGATGCCAAGACTGTGGACTTCAAGCCTCAGCCTGATGCCACAATGGCATGAAACACTGGGGGTCGGGGGCTAGGGGACCTAGCACAAAGGAGAGTAGACCGAAGTCACTAGTCTCTACAGATGACCGCACCATCCACCTCCCCAGTGGTTTTCCTGATCCCTGACTCACCAGGAGAACGTGGTGGGAAAGACATGGAGCCCGCTGTAGGATTCTAGCCGAGGCCTGAAGGAGCCCCCAGCTCCTGCTTTCATGCCCCTGGGAACCCCGAGCTGCTGTGTGGGGAGTCAGACTGTCCTGCTGAGAAGACAAATGAAGAGGGAAAGCCCCTGGGACCTCAAGGTGGAGAACTAGGTCTGGGTGGATGGCAGCCACTGACCTTCAAACACTGACCTCCAGCCACCAGTCACTTTTGCTGAGGCACCAGCTCTGATCATCCAGAATGATGCGGATGTCTCTTGTGCAGCAGAGACAACCACAAGCCCAGACCTCATTCCCAGCCCAGAGAATCCAGATGAACTGTGAGCTGGTGTTGTTTTAGACCACTATGATTTGGGTTAATCACCTAGCCATGGGTGACCTGGACAGCAGTGGGCAGAGCCAGGGCCTGGGCTTGTGCTCCTCAGCCCAGGGCTCTGCTGCCTCCAGGGAGGGTCTCACCACCAGATCATTGGCAGGACTTGCACATCTTTTACTTGTTTGCACAGTTAGAAATCTAGGGGCTTTGTGACACCTCAATGATCCCTCTATCTTACTGGGAAATAGCCCAGGTTGGTCTAATTGCTGCCACCTCATTAACTGACTGATCCGTCAGGAAGAGAACAATTTTAATGCTCGACCACCAAAATACCAGGTCCCAGGCAGGCACTCTTTGCTTTTGGCCCGAGGACCCTTTAGTAGGGTAGCACAAAGTCTTTTTCTTCATTCATGCCTATTCTTTGTCTAGTCCCAAGAGGTCACTGAAAGCCAAAAGCAATGCTAAGTGTACAAGCTTTAAATAACTTACAAAGTTAACGTAACGGATGTAAGTGCTATCTGAAATCCATTGCTCAGTGTTGGCTGCAGCCCCAAGCTGTGATAAAACACCACTCATAAATTTATATTAAAGCTCTGCTCGATAGCAATTATTTACCAACAGAGATTTATTGACTGCATTAGGGACTGGGGGTCTCACCCAGGCAAATCAGTCTTTGTTTTGAGTCCGAGGAGCGTAGTGTGTGGGCCTCTGCTCATGTGAGGATCACCACGAAACTGGGAGCAACGGGTGGCCACGCTCCTCCGTGGCAGTACAGCCCTGGCTGTCGTGTGGCTGCCCCACGCAAAGCCAGACGGCCAACAGGCACACCAGCCCGGTCCTCTCCTCATCTGCCTCAGCAGCCACCAGCAGCCACCTAGGCATCTGCGGAGTCTCCCACACGACATGACATGTGCGATTTCACAGTGATGGAAACAGCCCTGCACTAGAGGGACCAACAGAGTCTCATCTCCATGTTTAAAAAGAACTGTGTCGCCGTGCTTAAAAACTCCCTGCACATCCCGGGATGGTAATGTCTGTACCTGTGACAAGGTAAAAATTAAAAAATAAAAACAAAGACCAAAGCCAGGCTCAGCTGGGTGTGTGCGGGGTACACACCCGAGCCCCAGATCCTCCAGAGGCTGAGGGGGAGCCCAGGAGCTTGGGAATAGACTAGGCAACACAGCAAAACCCTTTCTCAAAAACAAACAAAAAAAGTGGCGTTTGAGTTTATACAGTCCTACAGTGAACACCCGTCACTGGCTCACTGTTTTATGATTTGCACTCAAAATACTTCTGAAAAGATTCTCATTATAGAAATTAAAGGTATCTATAAAATTCTAAAATGTCTCACAGAAAAGTTGCATCTCTAAGATCCAAAGGGCATGACCACCAATCACTGGATTTCCTTATTTGATCCGAATCCTTCTTTTATTCTAATTAATATTCTTCCTGTAACATGTTGTTTAGCTTTCCATCACTGTTGACAAAAACACCAAAGAGACTCAACCGACAAAGAGGAAAGCTCTATTCGGGCTGGTGGTCTCAGAGTTTCAGTCCCTGGCCCCTTGGCCCTGTCACTTTGGGCCAGTGGTTACACGTACATCTGGCAGGAGCTGGTGGCAGAGGACCTGCTCCCCTCCTGGTGGTGGTGAAGCCAACAGTGAGAGGGGAAGGGTGGGGTCCCAGTACCTCCTGCAGGCCTCCTGCAGGGGCGTGCTCCCAGTGACCTAACGCCTCCCCCACCTCCATCTCCCGAGAGTCCCACAGGCCTGTGGGGGGGCACCTCCCAAACCCCAGCACACAGTAAAACTGTGGATCACTTGTGCCAAATTGACCTCAAAACCATCAAAACCTGCACAGGGGTGGATGGCGGGTGATGGAATGTCACCATGAGACTCTCGGGTGGCAGAGGGGTCGCTCCAGGACCTGGACACTCTCCTCTGGCACCACTCTCCCTGTCTCTCAGGGCCCACCCCGCCAGAATGGAAGCATGTCCACCCGGTCTCTGCCCTCAGTGGCCCTTGTGGATAACAAACACCACCTTGCCAGGAACAGGCCTGGCTGAAAGCCACGGTGGGGAGGTCAGCGCAGGCCGTGCTCCCAGGCCCACCGTCACCCCTTTAGGGCCAAGCGGGCATGAGTGCTTGGTCCTGTGTCCTAGGGGTCAGTGGTGGGAGCCGAGCCTTGGCCGAACGCTGCCCATCCCGGCAGAAGCCCCAAGGCCTTGGGCTCACACAGGCACCTTGTGGCCAGCTCTGATCTTCTACCTCTGCAAACAGAGCTTATGAGAGCACAGCCAAACGCCTGCAGGAGGGAGGTCCAGGAGGGAGGTCCGGGAGTACCGCCCCACCTGCGGAGCCCGCGACACCTGCGCTCCAAGCTCCCACAGCCCCAGAGTCTCCTGACACAGCTGCTCCTTCCCACAGAGGGGTGAGCTGAGCCCCACCTCCGGATTCAGAGGTGCAAGTCCCAGTGCCCCCCCCCCCACCCGCTCACATTCTGGAGACACAGGTGTCCCTGCGAGAGGGGACCAGGACTCCTCACAGAAAGACCATGGGAATCCGGGGAGGAGACAGCGTCTCCAGCCAGGGAGAGAGGCCTCCGAGAAGCCTGCCCTGCGTTTCCAGCCTGTGGCCCTTTGCCACCATCGACTGGGAGCGGTCCAGGCAGAGGAAGGTGGCCCCTCGGCGCACCTGCAGCACCTCGCAGGGCAGGAGGCAGCTGCTGGTCTGGCCTCCCGCCTGGCACTGTGCCTTCCTCCCCCT
This sequence comes from Marmota monax, assembly GCF_021218885.2. Lineage (NCBI taxonomy): Eukaryota > Metazoa > Chordata > Mammalia > Rodentia > Sciuridae > Marmota > Marmota monax. The sequence continues at coordinate 17,234,230 of NW_026695238.1, read as the reverse complement.
CCCCCGCCGAGTCCCGTCCCCGCGGGGCTGCACAGCCTTCCAGTCTCGTAGCACGCTTGAGCCTACACAGCCTGCACGGATGCCTGGACTGTCCTGAGTGGAGTGGGGACTCTGGGGGCCAGGAGGGTCTGGGTGGGCCCTGGCTCCCGAGTGCCACATCAGTGGCTTTGTGGGGCTCAGTCCTGAAGTCATCTCCACGCAGCTCAGAGTCGCCCCCACTTGTGCAGATCCAGGAGGTGCATCAGCAACCTGGAGCCAGAGTGAGCGTGGGGAGGAGGGACAGCGGCCACCTGCAGGGGTGGGGGGCTCCTGTGTAGGGCTCAAGGGAAGACGGCACAACAGAGCCACAAGACCACAGACACAAGGCGTCATCCAAGGTTTGGGCAAGGCTTTTGGCTGAACACCACCAATAACACCGACTTCATTGGCTGCGTGCAGGAGAATACTCCCAATTAACTGGTATTCCCAAACTCCTTAGACAGCAACTTTCGGCGCATTCACGTACATGGTGCTTGGATCAAGTTTTGGTGAAATGAGGTGGACCGACTGACCAGTGGACACTGCTCTCCCAACGCCAAATTATTTTAACTTTTCATCTGGTTTAAAGTGTTTCCATAGAAACAGCAGGAATCCCCTGTCACTGAGCCCCTTTTCAACAGGGATGCTGGCCCGGCCCCTCCTCCGGAGGGCCTATTACTGCAGGGACGAGAAGCTGCTCTCCTGCCTGCTCCCAGTGCAGGTGGCGGGGGAGGGGCGCGGGAGGAGGAGAGGGCTCTGGATCTTTAACCAGCTCCCTGGTGACCCCTCCCCTTCCTGGTTAGTAATATTTCTGTCATTCTGCCAGGTTGTCGGGTACAAAGGGTTACACTTTAATTGAGCTGTCAGCATCTCCGACAATCCTATAAAGCCCCGATTATGCACGGCGGGGTTAGTGACACACTGGTTATTGTGGATGCCCTATTTGCGAAACCCAAACCTGCGCCACACACAGGTCAGCTCACCCGCGCGACCTTCCTGTCATTAGCCGCGTCTATTCCTACCTCACCGCTGAGAAAATCACACGGTGCTGGCTTCAAAGCGCCGGCCGGGACTGGATTCGACCAGGAGCTAATCACCCACAAATCCAGCTCAAATGGCAATAATTGGCTAAACTGCTCCCCTCTCCAGAGCTCAGCAGTAATTTGGGATAATAAAGAAAAGAATTATTCAGCTAACTGCCCCGAAATGTATGCTTTGTGACCGACACACTTCACATTTTAATAATGATGGATGGAGAATCCAGTTGAACACCGTGCCGCCGAGTAACGGGAGAAGTTTGTGGTGTCCCCGTCCCCGTCCCCATCTTTAAAAGCCACGCTGACGGCGAGCAGCACTGGAGAGAACTGCACTTCCCGCCAGGCCAGGCCAGCCGACGCCATGAAGCCCCAGCCGCACTGGCTGGCCCCCAGGAAGATTAAACACCAGCAGAGAAAGAGCTGGGAGGGGCTGTCCACTGGGACCCAGAAACAAACACAAATGCCCTCCCGTTAAAGAAATGAGGAAAGCACATTTTTCTTCCACCAGGCCTGGAGGATTCCTTCCTGAGCTTTCTGGCTCCTGCTACCCCTGGGTTGCCTCTGTTCCCCCCTCTCTCTCCTCTCTCTCCCTGCCACAAGATTTTAGCACCAGGGATGATGGTAGCTTCATTGGCTGCAGGACGCCTCTCTGTGGGCCCATGGCAGGTACAAGAGCCCCGTGCCCCACTGCCCACCTCTCCCCCCCGCCTGGACCAACCCACGGCCCAGAACCACAAACACCCGCTGTGCACTCACCATGGTAAAGGAGGCTCGCTGGAGCCGACTGCCTGCCGAGGAGGCACCCCAGGCCAGCCGCAGAGCGCAGAGCGAGCCAGCTGGAGGGGTCAGGGCCCCTCATGTGACCGCAAGTGTTCTGAAAACATGCTAGCGGTCGGTTCTCAGACCGCGCAGTGGCCATGGACTGGCAGAGAGGGATCCTGCAAACCAGATGAAAACCTGCTGCTTCTTTCTTTAGGCAATGACCCCTGACCGGAGCCGCCCGCGGGCATCACAGACACACACACACACACACACACGCACACGCAGCAACCACTTATCGATCCCCGTGGGAAAGGCAGGCTGAGTGGGCTCCGTTCAGAGTCAGAAGCTAAAGTGTCAACTAAGCCATGGGGCAGGTTTCCCTATCTGCATGAAGTAGACTTCTGCTTGGGAGACGTGGCCTCTGTCCCAACACACTTTCATTTGTTTTTCACTTTTTTTTTTCCTGTACTGGGAATGGAAACCAGGGGCATTTTACCACTGAGCGACATCCCTGGGCCTTTTTATTCTATTCTTCTTATTTGAGACACAGTCTGACTAACTTGGCTGGGCTGGCCTAGAACTTGGGATCCTCCTGCCTCAGCCTCCCGAGCTGCAGGATCACAGGTGCGCGCCCCACGCCAGGCCCCCAGCACACCCTTCTCACCTGTCCTCGGCGTCAGTTCCCCTCTTTCATTTCTGGCAGCTGCGCTGCCTGACCCTTTGGTGCTGCTGCTCACGTTCAGCACTCCATCTCTCCAAGCCACACTCTTCTCCTGGGAGGTTTCAGCGCCTGCTCTTCCTCCTGCCTGGCCCACCTGCTTGGCTCATCCACCTCTGCTGAAAGGGGAGGCCGTCCCCTGGACCCGCAGTGCCCAGCAGAGCCACCGTAAGCCACACCTGATACCGTGTGGCCATCCCGGGACACTCTGCAGTGTGGGTCACACACGGGATCCCGAAGGCTTAGCAGGGGAAGAGGTGACTCACGCTGAGATGACTGGACAACGGGTGTCCTGGTCACGTAAACACCTCACTAAACTTAATTTCGCTTGTTTCTTTTTACTTCTTCTAAGGTGATGCCCAAACACTGGAACTTCCAACACGGTCCACATGCTTCTCCCTGCAGGCCAGGCCACACTGCCCGGTGGAGTGGCCATCAGGTCTAGGTGAGCAGGTCCCTCGCAGTGGGGACCCGCCCTGTAACCTGGCAAGTAGCAAACACTCCAAGGGTGAATGAGTAACTGACTGATCTCAGCCGTGACCACACACTAAGGTTAAATTGCAGGGAGAGGTGACGAGGCCAGTGGTCAGTCTGTGCTGTCTGGGGGCCCAGATCCATCCTGGCCCCTCACACGGCCCTGCACCACACGGACTGCGGTCTGCCAACTGGGCGCACAGAGACCTCGCCAAGAGCCTTAATGCACACACGTAGTGCCCCGCCTTCCCTGCCCAGGATCCAGAGGCCGCGCACACAGGTGGACCAAGGCACCCGGAATGTGGCCTCTGCAGGGGCTGGAGAGACCAGAGAGGGAAGAGGGCGTTGTCCTGGTTAAAAGAGAAGAAAGGTCTGTGCAGACCAGCTGCCAGGCGTGGACCCAGACGGGCCAGGACGGCTGAAGGTGCCACAAGCGCCTCCCACTTCCCCGTCCCCGAGGGCAGTCGGCTCTGGTGGCACTGAGCCTCAGAAGCCTCTCAGCACAGCCCTCAGGCAGCCCCTGCTAAAGGCTACCCCTGGCCTGAGAATGCTCAGCCCTGGCCTCCAGAAACGTCCACGTGCTGCCGTGACGAGGAGCACGAGGCTTTCCACCACGTGAGGATCACGCTGGTCCCCGCTGGGGCCACCTCACCTTCATTCCTAGGAAATCCGAAAACCACCAAGGACCGGGCAGAAAGGAAGAGAAAACCCATGAACCTGAGCCAGGCTGTGCTCCCGGCGCGGGCACCCGGGCTGTCCCTGAGCACCCAGGACAGCAGCCCGACACTCTGCCCACCCCTTTCCCTGACACAGGCACCTGCTAGGTGCCCAGCTGTCAGGTGGGCAGGGCCAGAGAAGGAGCTCCCTGCAGGCTCCCGGGTTCCAGGACAGCGGTTCCAGGACAGCCTGGCGGCTCCTCCAGGGTGCGCTTCCTCCCAGATGGTGCTTTACCAGCAACAGCTGAAATGCCCGGAGCAGATCCTGCCGACTCCATGCCTTCCTCCTTATTTCCACAGGAGGAAATTCCAGGTTACCGGGACCTGATCAGGTAGAAGTAAGCACCCTGGGAGCACTCCCCACAGTCGAGGGCGCCCAGTCCCCCAGCTGCCCACCAAGGACATGGGTGGGTCTTCCAGAGACGTGTGGCCCACCTGAGTGTCGGCCTGCTGGGAAGGAGGGAGAGGGAAGAGAGCCATCAGCATGCCTCCTGCAGGCCACAGGCAGAGATGACAGTCTGCCTGTGCTTGGGGTCCGCCAATACCCCCACAAAAGCCGTCTAGTCTGACCCAGAGACTGACAGAAACAGAGCGCTACCACCATCAACAGCACAAAATGCACTTCCTAACCAGACGTCACCTTCCACGCGCTGTGACACCTTGAGTTCACAAATCCCACAAACACCGTGGCAAAGTCACACATTTGGCCCTGGACCCCATATGGGGACTGTGCTTGCAGGTCCTCAAGGAAGACGTGGGGGCCTTTAACAAACCCTCTGATTCATCACATTTACAAAACCACTTGGACGGCCCCTCTGAAGAAGCTGACTGCTAATCAGGACAATTTCATGATGAAACACTGCAAATATTGTGTCAGCAAGTTAAAAATGGCCTTGTTGTTTCAGCGTACAATCACTTAGTATATGCTCTATATAAAGTATTGCATTTCACGCCCCATTTGCCCTGACATATTAGTGGGTTCAGCCATCGAGTAACTATCGTCTCCCTGCCTAGATCGGGTTCTGCGAGGGGGTGGCAGGGGCTCGTGGTGAGGGAGGTCCCCTTGCTGCACACAGTAGGGAGGTGACTGCTATGCTCTATGTGGGCCTGTCAACAATTCTAGACAACCACACGTCGACGCTGCAGCCAACAGTGCAGTCTGAGCGAATGCCGTTTTCCACGACACCAACCGGCCAGCGCCTGGTGTGTGCTTCATCTGACTCACTGAAGATGACGGAGGGACGTGACAGCAGTCTTTCTGAGATTATCTGACTGATTGCACTTCAGTATTAAAACATCAGAAATGTTTCTTAGAAAAAAAGAATATATTACCGTAAGACCTTTACAGCGTGTGCATGTGTGTGTACGCGCGCGTACACACACACACACACACACACACACACACTGTATGATATTTAAGTAGAAACTGTTTGGGACTCTCAGACACCTGTTGTATTAAATACTTCCCAAATTGAGAATAAGACAGGAAAGAGTCCATTTCACTTGCTGTATTTTCTTTTAACACTGTCATTGACACTATCACTAATAAAATCCTTCTCTGTGAAGGTTTGGAGAAAAAGAGGTGAAGCAGAAACCTGTGTAATGAGAAAAAGTAACTCCCACATACTGAGTCCATAAACAATTGCCTTCAGACAAAACAGAGAAAGGAGCTTACAATTCATGGGTCCAAGTCATTTGGGACAGCTAGAGGCAACAGAGGGACACTCAGAACCAGTCCAGGGCTCACAACTGGATTTCCCTTTTTTCCTTGACTGCCAGGATGCTCAGATATTAAATTTCAGAGTGCACGTTTCCTGTGTTTTGGTATAATACCCTTTCCTTCATTACTTGACACTTAAGCTTTTTGTCGTTTTAATGGGTATTGGGCTTCTTTCAGATGCAGGCTGGAAGGAGACGAAGGCTTGGTCCCCCAACTTGTCATCACTGAGGACCTCAGCGCTCATGAGAGCCGGGTCTGGGTGGGAGGACAGGCCAGGGCTAAGGGCTCCGGGACTGGTGGACGGTGCTGCCACAGGCCGGAGCTGAGCCAGTGGCTGCCTGTCGCTGCCCCCAGAGGCGACCCTGGGGCCGAGTGCTCCTTTTGAATCCTCGGGGTGCTGTGGAGGGCGGGCAGCAGCTCCGCACACAATAGTTCAGAACTTATTCACCAAAGCTGGTTTTCTTTCTTTCTTTTTTCCTTCAAAGGTTGAAATTTGTTCTACAGATAAAAGTGATGCCTTTGGGAAAATCACTCTCAGGCCTTCCTGACAAACGAAGTCTCTCTGAGCCTCAAGTGACTATTGTGTCAGGGACAGTCAGCCCTGGGAACAACAGGGATGGGAAGCAGAACTTTTAAAGAAAGTGATGGGGAAAAATAAGAAACCGGAAGGCCCGACGCCAATTAGCTGTCCCTCTCTGAAAGCTGCAGACCCAAAATAGTACACAGTTTTGGGAGATGATGAGCGCTGGCTCTGAGAGGACGGAGCACGGAGAGAAGTCTGCAGATTTTAGGGCGAGGGCCCCAGCGGGGCCCGTCAGCCACCCCCCCCCAGCGCGGACCTCTGGCCCTAGCAAATAATTCCTGCCGTTTCACTTCTTTTAAAACTCCTTATGGGTGGAGAGGGAGTTAATAAAAGAAACAATATGTATTTAAAAAAAAGAAAAAGCAAGGTGCCCAGAGTACGGCTAATGGAATTTGATGCTGGCTTTAATTTTAATGAAGAAAGTTGCCAGTAGCAACGAAACTGTCAGCCGCCGCCGAGCGCCATTAATAAAGATCGAGACAACATTAGTGCCCGGCACCCGCACAAAAGGTTCCCCTCGCTTCATGCTGTGCTAAATTGGCTGCCCAATTTTTCTTAAGTGTCCGTTCTATTTAGAAGACAATTTATTAATTTTTGCCATTCATTGTCAGTTGACAGGCCATCATTTTGTGGCCCGAATTTTAGATGAAAACTAATTGAAAAGACTGGCAGTATTTATGAGGGGTATTATTTGTCAATTACAGCGACAAATACTCCTTGCTACCACCAACTCTGATGCTCCTGTTCTCTGGGTGTGAGCACTGTTGCTGCTGGCATTAAAATATGAGGGGTCTCTCCCTGCTCATCAGCTCATCAATTTCATCGGCTCGGAGGGAAACCACCTTTCATGTTGCGGGGACCCTCCATGGCAGATGGATCCGTTGTAACTTACGACAAAGAGGAAGCAGGCAGGGCGCAGTGATTACAGACCACTGTGGGCACCAAATACAACTCATGGGAAACCAATTCTTAGTCCTTTTTATTATTATTATTATTATTATCCCTGCACAAGAGTCATCTTAATTACTTAAAAGATCCTCATTGAAAGGTTTGTAGTTTAAAATACTCCCCCACCCTTTAACTACTGTATTAAACAAATTCCAGGAGGGATGGGTAGGCATGTGTGCATTCTGCACATCAACTTACTAGACTGAAAGCTCTGAAACGACAGACCTTATCTTTAATAAGGAAACATGCTTTTAATCAGTGAAAAAGCCCTTCAGAACTCTGTAACTACAAAGTTTGATATATTCCTCTAAAAATTTTGTGGTCATATTCTATATTATTTTCACATTTTTAACTAATGCTACCAAAACCCTGATAAAACACATCTTAGCACTGAACAGCAATTTGCTTATCAACTAAAGAAAAATTTAATGAATTACAATTTTATATGCCCAACTTAACTTCCCTCTCTGCAGTAATGCTGAGGGTGGAATTTGTTCAAGATGGCTACAGCCTGGATTATGTTCAATCTGAATTGATACAAAGTAAAAGGTCATAGCTATTAAGATACACATTTTCTCCAAGGAGCAATATGAAATTAAATGCGGCGTGGTCTTGGGGTCTGGTGAACTCTCCAGTCCACAATGAAGAGGTGCCAGGATTGCCCGGACTAGTGCTGAGGGTCGCTGTTGGTGCCCGACAGCCAGACAACCTGGCGAAATCCAGGGCTCTGAGCAAAAGAGCTCTTTCAGTGGACTCTGGGTTCTTCCTGTGCTTTTAACCAGAAGCTTTCCCGGACACCTGGTGACCACAGTGCTCCAGAGTATGTAGAAGATGTGTGTCTACGAGCTGCTTCCTGTCTTCTCTCATCACTACTTGACCTTGAATTTGCCACTACCCAGAAGCAGCTTGGCCAGCCCAGGAGGCGGCTGCTGAGTCCCCTCCGCAGGTGTGTGACGTGCAGGCAGCCCTGCTTCTGTGCACGTAGATTTCTCCAGCTCCTGTTTTTGGTAGCTGTAGATGGACGGCATGCCTTTATTCTGTTTGTTTATAGGTGGTGCTACGGATCGCACCCAGAGCCTCACACATGCCAGGCAAGCGCTCTCCACTGCGCTACTGCCCCAGCCCCACTCTGAAAGTTAACAGAAGCGGCTGGGCAGTATGCCCCCAGGATGCATGAGCCGTGAGCAGCCTGAGCATCAGGGACAGCAAAAGCGAGGGACCTGCGTGAGTCTCCGTGGTGGCTGCAAGGGCATGCTCAGGACATGCCACTTCTGAGAGGCCACTGTGCTCATGAGCTGCACCAGGACCTGGTGTCTGCCCTGGAACATGTGGCCCCCGGAACGTGTGATGGCCACATCTGTGTCTTGTCCTACAGCAGCGCTCCTCAGGCCCTGTCCTCAGTGCCTGGAGAGGACCACACCACAGGGCCCCGGTGTGTCCTGACACCCCATGTCTCGGTGCCGGCACAGGAGCCCACGCTGCAGGAGGCCTGAGGGCTTAGCACCAGGAAGGCAGCCTGTCTGAAGGTGGAAATGTAATGGAGGCTCCGGGTGGGGCACCTCCTGCGCGTTTCCTGTGCATGTCCTGTGCACGGCTGTGGGTCTCTGACTGTGTGGGATGCTGCTGGCCCTTTTCATCCAGCCTGTGATCTCTGGGTGGCCTGGGCCAAGGGACCCATTGCATCTCCAGTCCTAGGGGCAGGACAATGACTGGGCAGGCAGGTGGGCCATGGGGGTCTGCTCACAGCAAGTGGGGAGCACTCCCAGGGCTTTGGTCTGAGCCTTCTGTGGGCTTATAGGTGGAGAGGATGCCAACTTCAGATTCTCAAGTTTAAGCACATGGACTATGAGAGTGTGCAAGGCTTGACAGTGGCCCCTGCCCAAGCAGGGCAGAGAAGCAAGAGATGCCTCCTAATGCTGCAGAGCACGGGATACATGCAGGGCAATGCACGTTTCTTGCAGGCAAAACCTGCAAATATTTCTGGGAGAACCACTGGGTATCAGAACAACCCAAGGGGAAAAGGTTCAGCCTCACTGATGCTAAACTCAGAGGAAAACTTGAGAATATTCTTGGTTCTTCTGGGCAGCTTCTAGCTAGGGACCTCAAAGGTAGATAAGCTATTTCCTGAAGATCGGGGATGACTCCTCCCCACCCGGGTCCCATATCACCTATTTACCAACACTGCTCCAATTCAAACAAGGATCCTCCACTTTGAAAGAAGGGAGGATCCTCTGGACCCCGTCTTTGTGGCATTGCGGGGGGAAGAGGAGGAGACATGGGCGGGTGAGCATCGGCAACACAGGACCCAGACTCTCAGGGAAAGGAGTCTAATGGACTCACACCCTAGATTCAACCAGGAACGACCCTGTGTTTACCTAATGTATCTTTTATGACTCTGAAAATATACCCAAAGTAAAATATTTCTAAAATTAGGTTTGAAAATGATAAATCCCTAACCAAATTAGTAACCATGTCTAAAATATTTGAGTGATGACATTAAATGTGGTATAACAAAGAAAACTTAAAATTTTAGTCAATGTGTGAATTTCAAATAAATCTAATAAATAAATCTGATTTTGAAACGCCTGTTCCAGGACTGACTTCCCGAGGAACAGATGTAGACGTTTCCAGGTAAGACTTCTGCTACAGAACACGGGGACCCTGCTTCAGCTCACTGAGGGCCAGCCAGTGACACAGGGTCAGCAATGGCAAGTTTCCACAGAGCTAGACAAAACTGGTTTGTGGAAAGTCACGTATGAATCCTATCTTTTCTCCTTTAAGCTCCATTTTCTTCTCCTTCACTAATTTAGGGTCCTTTAGTCCTTCCTGAGTTAAACCGGTTGAAGTGAGGTCTCAGAAGTGACGAGTACAGACAGTGGACCCAGGGCAGGCGGGTCCCAAACCTCCGGCTCCGACATTCAGTCAGTGCTGACCAGGGTCCAGGGCCACGGCACTGGCGGCCGGCTGAACTTCTGAGGATACTTCATAGAGTGGTGGCTCCAAAACTGAGGATGCATAAAGGGCTGCAGCTCAGGGTCCTCCCCACTAACTCTGATACGAGAAGGGAGGGCCAGGGGAGCAGCCCTTGTGAGATCCTACTGGAGACCCTCTGTTCCAAGGACTCTGCAGGAAAGTCAACCGCAGCACAACCATGAAGCAGGTAAAGCTCAGAGAGGGTAAGAAACTTCCCCAAGTTCACAGGGAGTCAGCTGAGCGCTGGCAAGACCAGGGCCCAGGCTGCCCGGAGGCAGAGCCCCTCGTGTCCTCTCAGTGTGTCTTTAACCTTGGCCCTGTCTAAAGTGGCTGGGGCAGAGTGGCCCCTCCTGGGGGCTACCACAGAGCTGAGGCTGGAAAAAGGAGTCCGTCAGCCCGGCCTCCAGGAAGGAGGGCCAAGGGGCCAGCTGGGAAGTGACCTGCAGGGTGCCCCAGGTGACAGCTCTTGCGTTTTCAAGGAGGGCAGGCCAGGACCTGTGGTCAGGGATGGACCCAGCACAGGTTTCAGTCAGAAGCAGGGGTGGAGCACGGTCTCTCTGCTCAATGTTTCCTGTGACCTTGAACAGAGCCTTGGCCTAAATTCTCTTAGCTGTGACAGGAGCTGGCAAGGCCGGTCACTGGTTTTTAGACTGGGTTTGCGGTAGGTGACCCCAGGAACCCTGGAAGACAGGGAAGGCTAGGTGGGAGGAGCACAGCCTCGCTCCAGCCACGGGTTCCAGAGGAAGCCTGGCTCCTCTGGGAGCCCTCACATTGGGGTCTCCTTTACACACAGAGAGGCCTGGACATATTCCCCGTTATTTGCTTCATTAAGAACCTGGAGTCATTAGGGGTGGCTCGGTTACGGCTTCCAGGATTCGGAGACTGGAAGTGGAAGGAGAGAGCCTGCATTTCCAGGGTCTCTGCTAGTGACGGTACTTCCCAGATTAATTCCAAGCAGAGCCCATGCTGACTTCTGGCCCAGTCCAAACCAACAGCTGTCCTTTCCACTGTCACCACACACCAGGCTGTTGGTTTCTCTTCCCACTCCCTGAACAAATGAAGGAGTTTGTTCTGTAAATTTCAGCACTTGTAAACGCACTCATCATACTTTACTCCCTAAATGAAGCTGAATAAGATATTCGTCAGATTAAATTTTCATTACCACTCAAAACCATTATTGGGTCATACTGCCTGGTAAAACACCAGCTTCCGAGTCCCTGGTTAGTTACCAGAGGATCTCAGATGAGTGGTACCTGGTGTCACTAACAAAGAATAAGTTGCTTATGCTATTTAAAACCCACGGCACCTGCAGCAGGTGGGAGGAGTGACTGACAGTTCTGTTTCCCTAGCCCCGCATGGAGGGACTGACCAGCACCCGCCTGGGCTCACTAGGAAGAAACGAGTCACGTGGAAGTTGATACTCTAAACACAGGTCATTCTAACATGGCTTCATGAGCACCGTGGGCCATAGGGCCACAGTCTCTTCACCTGACCTGCCCACTGAAGGCTTCAAGCTTGGAGGGCTGTCTCCCTCCTTCCATCTGCAGAATCCAGAGGAGACAGAGCCTCTGATAATTTTGATTTTTTTTTTTTTTGTGGTGCTGGGGATTGAACCCAGAGCCTTGTGCATGTGAGGCAAGCGCTCTACCAGCTGAGCTACATCCCAGCCCCCAGATAATTTTGATTTTAATGCCTCACTTCTTACCACTGCTTGGTCCCCAACCATGCAGAACCCCAATAAATGGGATAAAAAAAACCCAAACCACAAGGGTCCTCCTGCGGGAACGGCTGTGAGCTCCCACCGACTCCTCCCTTTGTCGGGTGGACTGCCCACTAGAGAAATTAAAGGGCCTTTTGTAAGTTGCCCAACTTTCTGGAGCAGCTCATTTCTGGGGGCTCCTTCCTTTAACCTCTTTGTTGGAGGGTGTCAAAGGTCCATCAGAGATGTGCTCAAGTCAGGTCGAGCAGCGCTATCACAGCCGATCTGCGGTCCCCTCTCTGTTAAGCCCCTGGGCTAATTCATCATGGCCGGACAGCTGGGCTGATTGTGGCCTCCCAGCACAAAGCCAGCTCCGCTGACCACCCCTCGGCCGGCCAGGGGGAGGGCTGGCGGCACAGGCTCCGGAGGCCGAGATAAGTGCTGGCTGTCAGCACAAGGACAAAGAAGGGCAGGCCCTGGGGAGAGAGAGGAGATAAAAAAAAAAAAATCCTCCACAACTGCTTTATCTGATGAGGGTTATGGCTAATTAATTATAAACTCAATTACCTAACCCTTACTTCAGCAGTCTCTATTCATTAAGAGATAAAACTTGACTGACGGCGAACTTTCTCTGGCACACATACACACGCCACATGCTGGCTCCGATTCATGATCAGCAGCAGCACCCTAGATCCTAAAAACACCTCGCGCACCCTCACCTGCCAGGTGCCTGTCAGAGCAGGCCTGTTTTGGGGCTCCCCTCCCCGTGGAGCCCCCTCCACTGCACACCGGGAGGCCTGGCTCCCATGCTGGGCCCCGGCACTAAAAGCCAGGCAGACACAGACAATAGACATTATGCAGGCGCGCGCCCTTCAAGCCAGTCTCTGCGCATCTTAAGTGAATCTTTTAATGTGGGTGCTAAAACAGGGCGCTGGGCGGCAGGGTGCTTCCCCCCTTCCCGGCAGGAGAGGGAGGAATCCAGCACTGGACATAGATTATTTTTAAATACAAATTCCCCTCCCCTAGATGCTGGTGGGGCCTGACCTCCCCCTCGGCTGCCAGCACCTGGTTCCAGAGGCGGCGGCGGCACAGGCCCGTCTCATCAATAGGCTCTATTCAGCGGCGGCTGTTAATCTCTCTCACCCTCTCTCCGCTTTGCCCACTTTAATGTATTTTCATGTCTATAAGTTCTTTTAATAAGCTGGGAGGGTCTGGGAGAGAAACACTTCAGGTTTCCTCAGTGCTCGTCGCCAAAATCACCTCTGGCGCACTGCAGACGCGATGCACTGGCGGTGCCTCCAGCACTCGGGCCTGCTTCTCTCCTAGCAGGAGCCCACCCGGGCCCCCAGATTTAATGGCAGTGCAGTGGTTTTTATGGCGAGCACTCAGGAGAAGCCTCCCTAGCCCCGTCTTTCTGTCCACAGGCTCCTTGCCCCTGTGTTTCCTGGCGATCTCCTGGCCTTGTCCTCGGGGCTGTGGCAGCAGGGTGACATCCTGGGTTCAGGGCCACACATGTGGAGACCACGCACACATGTGTACGGTCTCATCCACCCTGGCTCTGGCTGCAGATGCTCCAACATGGGGAGACCGAGCGACGAAAGTGGCAAGGTAACTGCATGAGAGCATATGATGCACCGTCCCTTAAAAGCATCCCTGAGGCCCGGTGGCCCTGTCCTGACCCGGCCCTGCACAGGCTGTGCTGGGGAGGGAAAGTGGAGAGGAAGCACACGGGAGCTGGTAAAAGCTGCTCTGCCACTCCCAGGACATGGCCTTGCCCAAGTCTCCTCTCCAGGGCCTCCCAGGCCACACTGAGAGACATAGGGGAGCCACTGTGCCCACCTGGCTCAGAGGGGCAGCAGGAGCACCTGGCAGATGTTCACAGCACAGCATCAGTAATGACAGCCCAGCCACGAGCTGCCGAGGGCCACCAGCTACCAGCTCCAAGGCCTGGTGAGCCTGGCTGGTGTGCCCAGGGCTATCGTCTGGGAGGACCCCATCATACCTAAAATCCAGGTCTCCTGCTCCATCCTGGCCGGTATTTTCCCATGGGAGATGCCTGTACACACTGACCCAGCGAGCCCACCCAAGAGCCAGCTCTGCAGGTTGTGCAAGGCTGCTGGGTACAGTGGGAAGACCATCGGCCATGGCCTGGCACTGCCAACACCCTGGTCATCCCCAGTATGGCTTAGTCAGCCCCTGCCCACAGCCGGCTATGCCCACCAGTGGACTTGGACCTAGAAACCCACCAATCCCTTGGTATGGACCTGCCCAAGCAGGCGTGCGGTGGTCTTGCAACTTGCAACTTCACAGCACAATTATCTTCCTCTGACATTTAAAAGGTCTGTGGAGTCACCGCCCTATCAGAGTAGGACAGCAGGAAAATTGAGTGTGACCAGTGCATGAATATTGCTTGCAGAAGCGATTCCCAAATGTCCCTCTGTGTTTCTTTACAAGCCCTAGGCAAAAGCAGCCTCAAGTCATGCCACCGAGTTCTAATGTGGCCTCCAAACCACAGTTGCCTGGGGTGGCTTCCTGGTCATGGTGGCAGAGGCTGAAGTTACCTTGTCAGTCAGCCGATGTCCTGGGCCTGGGAAACCAGGTCACCACTGCCCTGGGCGGTGGCTACTTCAGGACACACAAGACCACTCGTTCGTAAGGCCCGAGCAGGAAGAGAGGGACCAGTCAGTAACCTGAGACTACTGACACTTCTGTCATACTTATATAAAAAGACCCATTTTCAGGCGGACAGATTTCAGGGGTCCCTCTGTCCAGGGTGAACCTGTGTTTCTTCCCTCCCGAGGCTCCCCAGGCCTGCGGCTTGTGTGCGGCCACCTGCTGGCCCGCACTGCTGCCCTCCCAACTGTGTGCTCTCCCCTGTCCACTGCAGCAGCCCAGGAGCAGAGACAGCTGGGATGAGCACTGTGCGTGAGCACTGGCTGGGACCTTCCCAGGTGGCACCAGCCCGCTCCTGTTCTCATTTCCCAGTCCCCTCCCACCACAGAGGAGGAGGCGGGGAAGGGCGGGGCTGAGGAGGAGCAGCCCAGACACAGGGCCTGCCTGACGTGAGCACGGAAGGTGAGGACAGGGCAGGGCGCTGGCCACGTCTGTCTCCTTCCCCTTCAGGGACACGAAGGGTGTAGCATGTAAAGCAGAGATTTGTCCTGGAGAAGAAGGCCAGGCCTGGTGGCTGGAGGAAGGGTCGGGTGAGGCTGAAGCGCCAAGCCCACCAGGCATCCAGCCGCAGCCAGGAAGTTCCCACAGGGTCAGCATCCCCATCCACAGGGACGGGGACGGCCACCAAGGCTGAGTTCTGAGCATCTGAGCAGAAGACCCAACTTCCACCTACCCAGGAAAGTTTCCAGGTCCACACATGGAAAACCGGAATGCAACGCAAATCTACACACACAGAGGCCACCGTCAGGGGGAAGACGTTCACTGAAAACCTCAGGTCCCCCTGCTTATGTCACCAAGATCACTCTGGTAGAGGAACCGCTTCCAAATTTGATCAAACAAGGAATACTGGAAGAGCCATTCAGAAAACGGCCAGTTCACTCCGGTCACACATGGAGTCATGGCCGGCCATCGGCCAACCGCAGGAGGATGTTTGCAACTTTTCCCAGCAAATTATATTCCAAATCCTTCACGAGGTGGACCTCGTCCTTTTCTGAGAAAACTTGATGGCGGTCTTTAGTATTCACTGGCGTAATTAGGACTGCAGTTAATTTCATTAAATTCTCTTGCTGCTAAATGAAGCAGATTATGAGACATCTTTTATTGCAAGGCGTGAAATTACAGCCTGTCAGCTGCCAATGGTGGGGTGAAACTAATGAATTACAGGGTAAATAACACCAGAATTAACCAGCCAATTTAACATAGTGCCACAGAACAAAGTCATTTTTACTGGGAGCTCTAAGGAACAACATGGCCAGGATACCTCCAGACCCACAGGTGAAGGGGAAGTCAGTCCAGGGATAAGGGTGACCCCAGTACTGAAACGCAGGGGTGGGGTGAGGAGGAGGCAGCCTCGGGTCTGGCTCCTGCCCAGTGTCCCAAAGCAGGAAGAGCCCACGTGAGGAAGGCCCCCCAAGAACTCACAGGCTGGAGAAAGCGTCAGTGGATGAGCAAGGGGAACTTCCCCCTTGCTTGCTCCTTCTGTCAAGAGGCCCCGGATCCCCTTGTCTCTGTGCTACACGTGACTCTACGTTTCCACAAACAGGTGGCCGGGCTTGGAAAAGGAGACGCACTTGGACGCAGGACCTTCCAGTGGACTGAGTGGTGGGCAGGCTTCTCAAGTCAGGATGCCCTTGTGGACAGCACGGTCGACGGATCATCAGTTTCACGTGGACTTTCTGGTCACTTCTTGCTAAATCCAGCTCCTCCACAGGGTGATGACGAGTTGCCTCTTTTTCTCAACCTCATTCTGATGTGGCGCGACCCATCCAGCAGCTCTCGGCATTAGAAAGAAGCCACCTGCCTTCCTGGCTCAGGGACCCTGTGCAGCCCAGGCCCAGGTGCTCTGCGGGGCTGGGGTGGAGTCACCGAGACCCAGCCACTCCATAAAGAGGCTGCAGAGGGCACTCAGGCCCACAGACAAGGAAGCAAGGCCAGGGGGGTGGGGTGGGGCAAGGGCCTCGTGGGGCGGCCACATGAGTTTCAGCTGCAGAGCTGGCCGCAGGATGATGGTGTGCGAAGGCCACCCAGAACCCAGGAGTGCCTGGGAGCTGGTCACTGGAGTGAGCGTGGCAGGTGCCTACAGGATGGAGTAGACGCGGTCGTATCCCAAAGGCTTTGCCTTTCCCTCCACTGCATTGATGGGGCTGCGGAAACAGGAAACGGTGATTTTGGAACGGGAAGCCCTGCTGAGGGCCACCTGGTAAGTCCACCACACGAGGCACAGGCTAGGGGTGAGGCTGCGTCAGAGGATTCTGCGGCCCTCGGGGGGGGGGGAGGAAGCAGGACGTGAGCCATTCTGAGCCGCAGCTCAGGCTGTACCTTCACACAGGACGTGATGGGTCAGGAGCGGGTGCAGAGTCGGGCCTGATGGACACGCACAGGAAGCCACACGTTTCAGGGCCTATCACTGAAAGGACGGGGGCAGGCCTGCTCGCTGCGGGAGCACCAGCGGCTGTACTACTTGAGTGATGAGTATTCAAAATATTGAAGATTTTTCTTATTTGATAAAATGACACAGATTAAATTACTATGGCTAGAACAGTTTTACGATAAACTTGATTCATTTTAACCCTGTCATATCTTTTCAAAGATGTAATTTTCTATACAAAATGAACTTGGAGCTAAATAATTTATGAAGTGGTTCACATTACTTATGGATTTAATAATAGAGTATATACACTGTGCAACAACATCATTGTCATTGTGAACCATTTTTCTTTTGGACAAAAGTGAAAGCAAGAGTCATAGGAGCGCAAAGCACGAGAGCGACGCTGTCTATTAGGGAGGCTCCTCAGGCTGCCCAGGTTGTCTTGGGGCTGCTCAAGCGGGGCCCCTCCTCCTGGCACATACCAAGTCTGCAGGTTCCCAGAAGGAAAGCATCGGCCTCAGCCAAAAGCTTGCACAGAGTTCGAACACAGCAACATGCTTATCAATTCCAAGAATAACAGGAACACTCCCGCCCCAAACTCAAGCTCCCAGAGGCCAACTCAGAGCCACCTTTAAAGACACAGTCTCAGGCCTGCGGTGGCAACTTCTTCCTGCACCGGTGGCCAGGAGAAAGGCAGGTGGGTGGCAGACAGCGGTGTTCCAGTGGGGGAGAACTGGCAAGCACACCGAGCAAGCGACACAGTCAGATGTGCCCAGGATGCCAGGACACGAGGTAGTGGGGGGAGACCCGAGGCGGGGCCAGGCATGGAGTTCTGGCTCTGTCCCAGAGGTCTCAGGAAGCCTGGGGCAGGTGTAACACCATGGCTACAGTTAACAGTGGGAGGACCACTGTGGTGGCAGGGAGGAGGAGGGCTGTGGGCCAAGGACAGGGCACCTGGTAGGAGCCCTGGTACCATACGGCGGAGAAGCGGGTACAGAAAGGAGCAGGGCCTCTGATGGGGTGCAGTGGAGCGAGGCTCAAGAGGAAAAGGAGGCAGGACATAGTGACAGGTGGGGGTGGGTGGAAAGGTGACACGGGATCAGGAATGGCTCCAGGCGCCTGACTTGGGTGAGTGGTGGATGCCACTGAGATGCAAGGATGAGCAGGTGGGGGCGTCAGGAGAGCAGGAGAGGGAGGAAGCCCAGCGCTGTCTGGCTGGGCTGGAGGTGGCCTTGGTGACCTCATGGCTGCAGACAGGGGGCCTCAGGAAGCCCAGGCAGGGACTGCCAGGTGCCTGAGCTGCCCTGTGTTCTGTCTGTTGGGGATATGGCCGGTGTGATGGCCGGGTGATAGGTCTGCAGGCACCTGCAGTCGCAGATGCTGGCGGGGTGTTTGACTCGGCTCTGGTGGCCCAGCACTGTGGTCTGAGCTGGGCTGATGTAGAAGCGGCTTGGTGACCTACAGGAGGGATCTGGGATGCCCCCTGCACTCCCCTGTCCCCGATCCGGGGGGCGGGCACCTGTGGCTCAGCAGCCCTGGTGTGCACTTCTGTTCCTGTTGGGGAGCCGGGGGTGGGGGTGGGGTGTAGTGCAGGACTCCTGCAAGGACAGCGCCTTGCTGACGGTCGCTTCATCACACACAGCTCACGGAGGCCTGCTGCTGGTGCTGCTGGTCAGGACCTGCCTTGTCCTGGCCCCAAAGAACAGTGAGCTGGACCTGCTGCTCCCGCAAGAGTCCAGCCTAGTGGTGGACATGGAAAGGGCTGTCGTCATCACCAGGTGCACAGGGCTCCGTGCAGCCTGCAGAACGCCACCCTGGGATTAAGCAGTGGGTGCTGAACAGAGGCCCTCGTGGCCCTGCAGGGGTGGGGAGGAGGCTCCTGAGCAGCAGCAGGGACACCGTGTGGGCCGAGGGGCCATGCACTGCACAAAGGCAGAGATGAGTGCACAGGTGTTCAGTGGGGTGGGCCAGAGGCTGGGCGAGGAGGTTGGCGCAGGTTACACTCAGCCTCACATGCCAGGATGAGTGCCGGACACAGAGCTGCCCTGGGGACTCTTCAGGTGCCGGACATCTTAGACTCCACTGTCAACACTCAAAGGTAATGAGCTCTCACGTGCAAATTCAGAATTCCTAACTTTTCTTAAAAACTAGGACCAGCCTGGGAGAGCATGGGGTGTGTGGAGAGGAGAGGCTGCCTCGGCAGTGGGGGCTTCCCCGCCGTCGGCTGGAACCCCCCCTCCGCCTCCTCCTCATCTAAGTCCCGGCTTGACCCCCCATGCGTCTGTGTTGCCAGCTGCTGTATTAAAATGCTACAGTAGTCCTCACTCTCTGGAACATTTGAGGGGGGCTGGGGGTGTGACGCGGGCCGAGAAGGTTCAGTGGAGGCCTCAGCACAGAGGCACAGAGTAGCTGGTCACAGGAACAACCAGCTGGCGCAGAGAGGGGTCCTGTGGGCAGCCCAAGGACTGTCACAAGCAGACATCGATGGCCACAGCAGGGTCTTCAGAAGACAGGCTACATCGCATGCAGAGGAGGGACCCCAGGGCATCAAGACGACGGCTGGGTGGCCCCCAAGGACACTGCCGGATTCCAGGCAGGGCTGCTGAAGGGCACAGTACGGAGTGACATCTTTGACCACCACAGAGCCAGCTCTGCTGGAAAGCAGGGCAGAGTCCCTCTGCCAGCCTCACACCCAGGGAGGCATCAGCTCGGGAGGAGGGCTCTGGCCAAACGAGGCACAGAGGGAGAGGAATGGCAGGGACGCTCCTTGGCTCCAGCCACAGGCAGCCCGTGTCCAGGCTGCGGGACACTGGGTCAGACAGAAAGGCCCCGTGGGGACTGTCCTTCTGTGACCAAGAAGATCCCAAGTGGCCACCGGCGAGGAAGAGGCCATGGGCATGAAAACAGAGGCCTCCGAGTCAGGGCAGAGAGGAGCCCATGTGCAGATGGCCCAAGACGGGGACAGCAGAAGGGAAGCCACAGGGAACCCAGGAGACCCCTGGGGAAGAGCCAGCCTGCAGGAGCGTCCCCGCAGCACCGGCTGCAGAGCTCAAGGACCACAGCGTGAGAACCAGGCAGGGGCTGTGAGGTTTTGGAATGGGGTATCCCTCACTGGACCCTGTGAACACAGTCCTACCAGGTGACCGGCTGACCCAGACAGCACCTCGATGCGGCAGAGGGAGCGCAGGCGTGCAGAGTTCAAGGGGAGCCCAGAGAGGGGCAGTGAGGGGCAAGAGGAGGAAAGAGGAGCCCAGGCCAGCACAGGACAGGGCTGTGCGCCAGGCCACGCTCGAGTCCTCCCAGGCCTGCTCTCAAACAGTGTGGGGGCACCCGCAAACCCCAGGGTCAACAGTGACCTGTGGATGCACTTGGCCCCCGGGGGGCTCTGTGATGAAGGCCCACGAGGGGTGGCAACAGGACCAGCAGCAACTGTCCAGTTTTAAAGACCTGTATCCTTATATTTGATAAACGAGATGAAAATCTGCTCAGCGGACAGAGCTGACGGGGAGGAAAGCCGGCCCCGGGAGGACTGCACGGCGTCTTCTCTGAGCCCTTCTCAGAACATCTTTAAATTCAGAAGATTACAAAAGAGCCAGCAATATTGAAATATGATGCTCAAAATACAAGAAATACCTGGGTAGAGTAATAAAAGCACTTCTTTATTAACACACTGAGCTCTGTGGGCAGGTCTAACACCTACCGTATTGCCCAACAGAGATGAGGGAAAGCGACCTGTTAGATTAGCTGTGACGGCAGGATAATGGGGACATGGCTGCGATTTCTGTGGGTGACAGTCGCTTTCGCCCGTGTGGGAAGGCAATATTAAATGCACCCCCAGCCTACTCACGGCTGCCCGAGCTCCCTGCTGGAGCCCTGGTGAGGACCCCCACCTAGAGGGCCTGCTCTGTGCCCTGGATCTCAGCAGTCACTGCAGACTGAGCCGCCTGTCACCTGCCATGGCCTCCCTGCTCTAGAACACAGAGTTATGCTCCAGAACTGAGAAGTCAAGGAGGGAGGCAGGGAGGAGGGCTAGCAACAGGGGGGCTCCTCCCTACAATGGCACCTGGTACGCAGGTAAGCACAGTGACCCAGTCATCAACACGGGGCAGTCACCTTCAGATTGCTTGTGGAGGTGGACATACTTCCTAAGCCAGTGCTCAAGGCCCCCTGACTCCTTCAGGCAGGAGGGGGTGACCGCCTGGGCAGTGGGCACACGGACACACGGGAGCACCCAGGAGGTGGTGAGGAGAGGGGAGCGTGAATCTAGACAGGTGCACATGGCCTGTCCCTTACAAAGATGGCAGACACTGGAGCTGATTGGAAGGAACCGGTGTGGAGTAAACGTACTCAACATAAAGCGGAACGCAATGCTGGACATGCAGCAGGTCCTGGATAAATACCGGCAATGCTTTACAAATTGCTAAGTGATGAGCAAGTTTGCTGATTTTAGAATAAGTGCACGTGGCATCCACTCAGGGTTTCCTCACGAGGGAGACTGCTGGTGACTTCTCTCCAGGAGAACTCCCGACGGTTCCTCACTGCATTTCCCACCACTGCCCCTCAGTCGGCACCTTCTAGACTTGGGTTCCTTTGGTCACAGTCGGGCTCCTCAGGGGTGGTGCCTGGCATGCCCCCTCACCCTCTGCTCACCACTCCCAGCCCGTTACGCCCTCTGCTCCTGAGGCCAATGACCTACAAACCAGGGATGCTTTTCCATCATTTCCCAGTTTATCTCCCTCTTGAAAAAGCTCTCCTCCCCTCTCCTACAATGGCAGACCCTCAGACTTCCCCAGCTGCCCTAGTCCCCTCTCGCCACCTCCTGGGGCTTCGTCGTTGCCGTTGGCATAGCGCCTGCGTTCTTCGTGCTCCTTCTGGGCAGTGCCTTGCCCTCACAGGCCCTTAGGTCTTTGGTGGCCACTTCAGTATTAATGATCCCCAAACGCCTTTGTCTGGCAGATTTCCTGAGCCATAGAAACACCCACCAGAGGGCCTTCTCGGACATTCCAAACTTCCAGGCTCTCCCAACTTAGGAGGCTCATGACTGCACAGGCCATTCCTGGGGTCCCCTTCCTATGGTCCCTTCCAGCTGCTCTACTGCTGTCTTGTCACTGGACCCAATGTCTATGGAGGTGATGAAGCCGTGGTCAAAACAGAGCGGCTCTGTCGCCTTTCCCCTCCTGCCCTACACCCACCAGGCCTGTCTAATCTCCTTCCTTGACTCCCGCCGTGGTGTCTTCACCCCTCAGTCCCGTAGCCACCAGGTGCATGAGCACCAGGCTCCATCCGAGACTACTGACACCCTGAAGCATGTCGCGTTTGCAAACCACTCGTAAACACGGGCCCATGAGTGCCGTGTGCTGACCCACTACACGACAGACCTCTGAAGGAGAAGTCAGAAAAGAGGGCGGAGAAGGACCTGGAAGGGGTGGGACAGGGGACATTCCACCTCCTTCTGGAGCAAAGTGAAAATATGGGAGAGGAACCGCAGGGTCCCTTCTCTCCCAAATCAAGGTCTCCAGACATTTCTTCTCCCAAATGGTCACTGCAAAGGCTGAGGACATCAGAATGCTGCCATTGGACAGCGGCTGGTTATCATGAAAGAGGGGGCTGTCCAAGGGTGGGGAGCCTGCCTGGTACTTCCACAATTCCAAGTCCAAGAAGGGAACACTGAGCCCTCGGCTGCAGGGCGATGGTGAACCCCTGCAAATCACAACATGACCCGATTACAAACATTCCTCTCAAATGTTTTGAATACACAGCTAATAGACTCTTAGCTGGAAAATTATTTTGCCCATAAATTATTTCAGATTTTAATTTTCCCCTTTTCTGGTTATGTTGCCTCCCTTCATTGACTTTTCTCATTTTAAAAGAAGTTCATAATTCTTCCTAAGTTTCTCTCATCCTGTGTGGGTGACATCTATTTCTGAGTGGAAATCAAGCTACAAAAATGTCTTTCAATGATAATAATCTGCAAATAAGTAACCATTTCCTCTATAAAAAGACCAACACCCCTCTTTTCCCTCAGTCTCCTAGGGGAGAGGCAGAGCAGCTCCTGTGCGTGTGCCCAGGGTGGTCCGACCAGGTGGAAGGAGACCCCCCAGGAACATGGATTCTGAACCAGCGCCCCTCCCCAGCAGCCCTGTTACCAGGCGTGGTGTCTGGCTCCCCAGCCTCGTGTTCTGTTTTATTTTAGGCTCTCCAGGTGGTTCTGTGAACAGTTTTGAGAGACACTGAGAGGCACGTCAACCCCACCCAGGCCAAATGAATCTGAGCCCTGTGGATGGAGTGGGCATATCCACATGCATATGCACAGGTATCCAGACTGAAAGCCACTAGTCTGAAGGCTTTTGAGTCCCCTTGTGTAGTATTTAAATATTTAAATGGAGAAGATACTTTATTTCAAACTTATCATTTGTAAGCTTTTCCATAGAAGATTCTTCCAACTCCATGTAGACTCAGGTCCCTGGAGGCAGACATGCCATGGGTGCGTCTTCTGAGATCTAGACCTCTTCACATTAGATATGCTAAAGTGCTGAATACCTATTTCTGCAATTTCTCTACTGAATACATCCCACATTCTCAAAGAATGGCTTTAAGTGTAGATGGCTCCAAACTAAAATTCCAGAGGGGCAAAATTTAAAACAGAAGAGAGTCTGAGAGACTGGCTTGTGGCCAAAGACCCAGAACGCTGTGCTCAAGTCTACGTCATGTCGTGTTCAAGAAGTCCTCACCCATCAGGCTCCGCGAGGGAGCCACGTACAGAAAACACCCGGCTGTGGGGGCGGCGGACGTTTCTGGAGACGGTGTGAGTGCCCCCTTCCTGCACCTGGCGGGCACTTCCTGTTGCCCACAGAGCCCTGGACTGCTGAGGAGCCTGGCAGGTGGACAGCATCTCTTTCAAATCAGTTTCTTTCTGAATCCAGTGACTGTGGCCAACACACGCATGCTCAGCAAGGCTGGCGGAAAGGTTCGTATTTATCATTTCATAAAGTTTTGGAGCAAATTATTTTGAATTCACAGAATTTTATGAACCCTTACTCCTGGGAAATCTTTCCAGGAAGAAAGAATGCATCAGAAAACGTGGCTCCTACTCTTTCTCCCACTACACCAAGTGTGAGAGCAAGTGATGCTTTCTTGGCTTTAGACAAAATTTTTTGAATGAAAATATTCACCAAGCCAGCCGGATTTCCACCAATAGTACAATTAATTACGTTCTTCAGATGGCTCAGCTGCCAATTAAATGTGTTAAACAAACATTACAGCTTGTACAACAACTGACATTCCCTGCGAACATTTTATTTATGCCTGTATTCCCTCTTTTATGTGTGCTTAATTTTTTGCATTTATCTGGAATTAAGAGTAATAAACGTATTGTCGAGAAAGGACATGTGCCTCCCAAATGTAATCGCTGTGATCCAGTAAAGTCAAGCAGAGTGTTTACGGGTAGTGACCTCCATGTGAACACAGGGACGGGGCTGACCGGAGCTGCTGTTTACTGAGCTGTTATTATGTGCCACCTGCCAGACAGAGGGTTTTATTGACCCTGGAGAGCTGGGTGGACGATTATCCTTATCCCACAGAGGCATTAATTGAAGTCCAGAGGTTGGGAGCCTGCCAGGGCTCACAGCTGGGAGACAGGGTCCTGTTCCAGCGCTCAGGCTTTGCGCCTGGGAGCTCTCTCCGGATGCTGGTGCTGCTCGTCTTGCCAAGGCTGTTACCTTGACCCCTGGAGGCAGGGTCAAGCACCTCAGTGACCGCAGCAGTACTTTGCTTGATGCAACCTCTGTAATCATACTGAGCCTGTGCCAGTCTCAGCCCCTGGGCTATTGGCCACCTGGTGACCTGCAGCTGTTCACCTGCACTCTGGGGACCTGAGAGGAACCAGGAACATTAGTGTGCAGCATGGCTCTCCAGTCCCAGCTATCATTCATCTGTCCCTTCACTCTGGCTGGGGGGCAGCTTTAGAAAACACCCTGGGGGCTCGATGCTGCTGCAGGATGCAAAGGGGCCTGGATCACAGGGAGCTAGGGGCTGCCTCCACGTCTCCCCGCAAAGTCTTGAGAAGGGAGGAAGAGCGAACCCCCAAATTTTAGAATTGCCCGGCTGGTTCACTTTAAAAGCTCATACTTCAGAGCATGAGGCAAACCAGCAAAGTTTGAATCTGAGAGCCCAAGGGGAGGAGCAACTGTGACAGAGCCCAGATTTCACATTTCTGGCCAAGCACCTGCACACACTGATGGGACCGTTAACGCCGGCGTTAAGATGTAGTCCAGCGTCTCAGCGAGAGTCAGAGCAATCCCGGCCACTACTGTAACCATCTCTTTCAAAAATATTTACTTCTCTTCCCCCAAAGACAGCAGCACGTCCATGGGGAACCCAGTGCACGCCCAGGGACCGAGTCTCCTCTACTGAGTCCCCGGAGGACTGTGGCCATGTCACCAGTGCCCAGATGGCCCGGTGCAGAGCCCTCCTCCCTCTATTACACCCCCCCCCCCCCCCCCCGTTGCTTCGCCGCTGCACCTTCACCAGGAAGTTAAGGTAACGGAAATTTACGACAGTATTTATCGCACCAAAAGTTTGCTTCATTCAAAACCCGGCTGAAGGGCTTTAGATGCTTGCTGTTCAGTTTACTCTTTTGATTGCTTTGCCGCTATGTAAATCAATTTGTTAATGTTCCTTACAAAATGCATGAGCCAGTTATACTGACAAACACACAAAGCTCATTCGTAATTAGCAGTTAATTAGTAAGAAGGAACAGATGCTGCTGGAGCTTCAGCAGGAGAACAGGTTCTGTAAACAATGCTTATAAATCTAAATGAATTTATTAACCACAATACAACTGTCAACATTTTGTTGGCAACCATACAAAATATGGCGGAATCCCCAAAATGTCTTTACAACGTATTAATAATCCCGGTGACAGCCCAAGCCTCTCTAGCCACGGGCTGGCTGCTCTCAGCTGCCTCCCTCGTTCCACTGAGAAGCCACATCAAAGCCATTACTCGCCACCTTGATCTTCTACACACACTGATTAGCAAACCACATTAACAATGTCGAACGTAATGCAGACTTTCTGCAACGGAGATGTGATCTCCTTTCACTAGGCCCAGCATAGGGATCCAGGGTTCTCCAGAATGCCACTGTCCCTGGGGGGAGCCAGATGTGGGTCCCCTCTGCCCTGGAAAAAGTTCATGACTTAGCAAAGAACCGACGAGCGCGCAGACGACTGTGCAAAGAGGAGGCCAGGACGTTGGATGCCTGGGTGCACACGGAGGGTCTCCAAGCAGAGGGGTTCCGTGAGCAGTATCCTGAGAGGTGGGCGAAGGCAGGAGAGCCCTAGGAGCCAAGGGCATTCTTGGCAGAAGGTATCAGACTTACCACGTTTTCTGGAAACTGGGAAATGTCATGGAGAGGCTGGGACCAGAGGGGAGGAGCTTAGATGGGGTGGAGGAGCCTCCTATTGCTGTCAAGGGCTAGGGATACTTTTGTGTGGGCAGTGGGAGCCATTGAGGAGTCTAGGCTAGGTGCAGGAGAACCCAGCAGGCACTACCAAATGCCCTGTGATATTACGTAAATGATTCCGAGTCCTTCCAGAACGGGTCTGCTGTGCTTGCTCCGTATGGTCAGGTGGGCCTAGAGGCCGCTGTGTCCTCGGCACCTGCAGCGGAGCCTCGGGATCCTACACAGCTCCTTGGAAAGCGAGGCTCCCTTCGCGCCTGCCTCCTCTCTAACTGCCTGTCTGATTTCAGGCCCTCTCTTCTTAGGTGACCTTTTATTCAAATGGCATTTTCCTACCCTCTCGCAGGGACCTCCTTCATAATATCTGCTAAATGAATAACTGGCGAAAATGAAGGCGAGCTCCTGTGAAAGGTGCCAAAAAAATTGACATTCCAGATAAAATATTTTCTCAAGGCAGGCCTGAATATGTGAGCTAAGGGTTGTAATTACGGGTTAGGCCGCAGAGAGTGAGGGCGTCTGCCCTCCTGGCACTCAGCAGCAGGGTGTGCTCAGCAAGGCTACCCACTCTGCAGCCCAGGGCGAGGCAGGAGGGGAGAGGCTGGAAACTGCCGGCCAGGCAGACTGCGGTGCTGACGTGCTGTCCCCAGGACACTCGTCGGTCCCCAGGAAGTAAAAACTTACACTTCTTCCTAAATGGAAGGACATAAGGAAACGGGCCCACGACCCGCACACCTCTGCACTTGTGAACATGGTGATCCGTCTCAGAGCGCAGGGTACACTGTCCCAACCTGGGGGACAGGAAGCCACCGTAGGGCTGACCTACCTTGGAGATGGCTCCCTGCACCCCCCAGCACGACTTATTGGGATGAGAGCTAATGTGTAAATGCAGTTGCAGAGCCAGTGTTCCTACTGGGGGGCTTCCAAAAACTGGGAGTCCTGCCAGGGGGCACCTTCACTGCAGTGGGCTGCGACCAGCACCTTCCGCAAGCAGAAGAGAGGGGAGGTGACCCGAGTGCAGTGGCCCTGGTACTGTTCTGTAGAACTCTAGTTTCTACGACCCGTGTGCACACAGGTGTGCAGAGGTGAGTAACTGGTGTACCTGCACCAAGTGGCCCTGTTTTCCAAGTGTTTAAAGATTCACTGTTGTTCTGCTCGCTCATTTGAAGATATCTACTGATGTTCCTGCAGCCACACTCCTTCCCTCACGGAAACCAGAGCACAGGGGACCATCAGGGGGAGGGCGGGGAGGGCAGGAAGTGCTGAGGAGGCCAGCGTGGCCGGAGGGCCCCAGGAGCACAGGTGGGCACATCAGGGCCTCAGGGAGTGGGACGGGGAACTGGCTCTGGAACAGGGGAGTGGGCACCGTGAGGTAATGACGGGGGGGTGACCTTCAGCTCTCCTGCTGTCCCTGGGTGTGTTCTAATTTTGTACAACACACGTGTGTTACCTACTCTGAGTTTATAAAGCTGTCCTGCTTGGGTCTCCCAGCTCTGTGTGACGCAGATGAACCCTGCGGAGCCCTACAGTATAGCACTATGGCCAGAGGATGACTGTTCAAGAGAACGCCACACACTCCCAAAAGCTTCTCAATCAGAATTAAGTTTAGAATGCCTACGCAAAATGTGTCACCCGCACTGAGCTCCTGAGCAACGAGTTCTTCGAAAGTGTTGGGGACGTATTCACTCAAAAGGCTTTTCAATAGTATAGAAATGGCTGAAGTGAATCCATCTAAACTGTAGAGAAAATGCTAATGAAACATCACAGGCAAAGTCAAACTCATCCAAGATCAAAACCAAACATCACATCAATAAACATGGTGGACACTGACAGAGGAAAGTCACCAGAAGTGAAGAGTGACCACGAGATCAGAGGCCATGGAGTGGGAGCGAAGATGCTCGAAAGCCACGTCTGATGAAGGACATCACCCAGAAGAGAGCACTCTTGAAACCAACGACAAATGAATAGCCGAATCACACAGTGAGCAGATCTGAACAGAAACGGCACCAAGGCAGACACACAGAGGGCAAAGAAGCATTTGAGAGATGCTCAGCACTGCGTGCCCCAGGGACTGCAAATTACAACAGGGAAATTCTGCTATGCACCATGCATGGAATGGCTGCAGTTGAACCCTGACATCATCAAACGCTGGCAAGGACATGGAGCCTCAGGAACTCCCAGGCCACCGGTGGGAATGCAGAGTGGCACGGCCACCCTGGACCACAGTTGGCAGTTTCTCACAAAACTAAAATTATTCTTACCTTGCAATCTAGTAACAGTGTCCCTTGGTATTTACAGGACTGAGTTACAAGTTTAGGTATGCATAAAGACCTACACACAAACATTCATAGCAATTTTAATCACAACTGTCAAAATCTAGAAGAACCCAAAACGTTCTTCCACGGGAGAGAGGATGAACCCTGTGGAGCATCCTGCACGAGAGCATCATTCAGAGCAAAAAGGAAAAGAAAGGAACTATGTAACCAGGGCAAGGACGTGTGAGGACCTTAAGAGCATGCTAAGGAATAGAAACCACCATGCTCACGGGGCTCCTACCTGCATGACTTCAACTGTGCAACACAGTTGCAGCAGTGGATGCAGTCCAAACACAGAACGTGTGACCCAACGTGAACTGCCAGGTAACCTGTAGGTTGGGATGATGACAGTGGGCGCTGTCTGGAGCTTCAGGGGGACCTCTGCATCTGCTGCTCACCTTCCCTGGGAACCTGCTCTATGCCGACCAGTTGAAAGGTACACCTGGGGGCACCTGGAATGAATGCTGTGCTGACAGGTGACTGGGGTCAGCAACCCGCCTGGACCCTTCTGGAAACATGAGATGCTCTGCCCCAGCCTTCGGACATCACTTCCCTCCAGAGACGGGTTCTGAGCACAGGAGCCCCAAGGTCTCACACAAAGCACTCTCCACACACAACAGTTTCCACCTGAGGAAAGGACGTACTTTATCAGTGGGATTCTGAGCCATCGATGTTTAGTGAAGTAATAGTTCTGAAAGAATGGAACTGAACACTTAGCATTTGCACTCAGAAACTCTGGGGGCTGGCTCTGAGGGACCAAGGGCAATGCTGGCTGGCACCTGGCAGCGGGCTCCCTTTACGGAGATGACTGGCGTGCAGAGAAAAAGACAGCCTGGCCGGCAACTAACTGGCCTTTAAACACAACTGATTGACCCTACAGGCCTTCCTACCCACCACGGCACCCACATGGTGGCTCCAGTCCAGTCCACCTGCTGTCCCCAAGACAGCCCACAGAGCCCGGTCCTCCTGGCCCAGCCCCCTGGGGGCCTCCTGAGCTGCTGCCCCATCACCCAACCCACGCTGGCTCCACCTAGGAATTCTGACTTTGGATGGTGTAAAAGCAATCCACGATCAGTGGAAGCCATACCTTGAGTTCTGAATTTGGACCTCTGCCTGGCTAGAGCGAGAGGCCCCATTCCTCCCTGGGATGCTAGGCAGCGGCCACACCCAGCTCCCAGGCAGACCGAGATCACAAGGGCAGGGGCTCAGGCTCCACGGTGGGCCCGGGGCTGAGCCAGGATGTAGCACGGGCTGGGGGCTCAGCACACTTTGATTTGTGGTATTCTTAGCCCAGATGGTGGGTCTCTGGGGCCACACAGCACTCTAAGTCAAGAGGGGCCTGCACTGCCTTGCCCAGACCCACGATGACACGACGGTGTGCAGCAAGCAAGCCTTCGCCCGCTGTCCTAACCCCGGGCCCACATCTTCCTTCCTGTGGTTCAGTCCAAATGTACGTCCCCCTAAACTGCTCATTTCCTGGAGCTCCTCCTCGCCCACCCAGGAATGCCCACAGCAAGAGCTTCAGGCTGCTCTCTGATCCCTGCAGGGAGGCCACCTCTCCACTGAAGGGCGCGTCTCCGGCTCTCCCCAGTCCTCCTGTAGACACCCACTGCACTGCCAAGTCCTCAGGGCCAGAGAGCCTGTCCACCTGCTGTAACCATCACACTGCCCGGAGTGACCATCTACCCCTCCATCACACTGACAGACCACGCCATCATCAGCACAGAGAATTCCCCACAGAGAAAAGAGACGCTGATCCATGTCGCCCGAGGAACTACAGAGTATTTATCATCATTGAAACAAAGGTCCTCACAAAACATGACAAAGTCAGTGACTGTTCTCCCAGAGATGTAGGGAAACCACCAACCTGACCTCACCCCAGATGCTATGAACCCCCCCCACCACCACCACCGGCAACCCAGTGGGCCTTTGGCCACCATCACCCCGGATGTCCAATGTGGCACTGTTTCCTGCTCACAAGGTCTCGGCCCCATCACTTGAAATTTGGTTAATATGCCATAGGATCTCTATTCTGAAGCCCCTCTGGCTTTGGAAATCAAGGTGGCAAACAGCCAGTGCTGCCCATCACAGAACAGACAAAAGGTCAAGGTCTTCCAGGTCCCGCAGAAAAGCCTCACTCTGTGCTCCCACCTGTGGACTCTGGTGACAGAGAAAGCCATGGCACCCCCTCCCTACACCCCTGTCCCCAGCACATGAGTGGGAAGCACAGGAACACAACAGGAACTGGTCCCCCATCAGCCCTTCTGCCAGGCCACAAAACCACAGCTCAAGACAACACCTGTTCGCCAAAAGGAGCATCAGAACTTTGGAAAAACAGTGTCCAAGAGATTGTCTAAAAGATAGGACACAGGCTCTATCCTCTCTGGGAGGTCCCCTGTATTGACACAGTAAAGGGCCCATGAGTCCTGCAAGACACCCACTATCTTTGTGTGGAACAGGAACACCAATGACACCTGAGTAATGTGCCACCCAGGTGTGCAGAGGCTTCCAGAATTTTCTCCCTGATCTGCTGTTCTTAGGACAATGTGTGCCAACTCTACCCTGGACTGTCCTTAAGCTTTCAACTTCAAAGGTCCATCAGTATATCAACAGACCCCACCCAGTGATTTCTCCCTTGACCTTCTCAGCCCTCTCTGCAACTCTTGGGCAGCCTCCTGGATAGCACATCAGCATTACCATTCCAGGCTGTGTGACAATGAGCCAATGGCGAAAGTTCTCTGAGCATCCGCTCATCTGTCAAGTGGGGAGTTTACCATTAACGCTCAAAAGACACCGTGAGAACTGAGTCTTCATTTGTTAAGTATTTACTGGAAACTGTTCCAGGGGTGTGGGACACATTACTGGCCAAAAGGATTAATAACAATAAGCCCCTGACCTCATGACACATCCATTCCAGGGGCTGACACACCGGGGCAGCTGGGCCTGGCACAGTGGCACAGCCTGGGCGAGTGCTTTACAGTTTTCAAAGTACTTCTTCTTCCATCAGTTCCCATGCCTAAGAATGGCTACTGTTTCCCAGAAGCCCCACGACAACCAGAAAACACTGAGCAGAACACAATTCAGGGTCACTCTGCAAGCTAATGTTTCTTTGGGATGCCTGTCAAAATTCCAGAAGATGCAATGTGTCAGTGTGCCCGTCTCAGGACCCACGGTGGCCTGGGCAGGCCTCGGTCCCCGGGAGCCTCTTGCTGCCAGCAGAAAAGCTGCCAACCTGCTTGCCGCACAGTGCCAGCCTGTTTAGCCAGCAACCTTCCCTCTCCTACGTGTCCCAGCACTGTCCTCTGGCCCTCAGTGTCCAGTGGGGTCTGCCCACCTCAAAAGCACCCTCTGTCTGCGAGGCATCCGCTTCTCTAGCATCTCGACAGAACTTTCTGCAGAGGAGAACCGTTCTGAAGGGAACCCAGGATGAACCTTCCAAGTGTGATCCAGCCCCTCTGGTGTGATGAGATGGATGCTGCTCTCCCGGTGACACCGTGACTCACTGTGCTGAGGGGGCACAGAGGGAGGAGCACAGCCACACCCTCCCCAGTTCCTTCAGGGGGCCCAGCAGCAAAGTATCCTGGCACATGAAAGAACTTTTAGAAGTCATTGATAAGGCTCATTAATGTATCAAAATGTCACCTACTCAATGTGAACCATTAAAAATTATTAGTCCAAGTATTAGTAGAAATAGTCATTAAAGTGCGGAAATATCAGGAGAATATCAGGCAGGACTGTTCATCACCTTGGAGCTCCCTGGCAGCCCTGCATCCGCTCCAAAGCCCTCAGTTGTGGGTGGCCCAAGTGTCCTCTGGTTTAAACTCTCAGGTCAAAGCCCTCAAACCACAGCACAGGCACCTGACATGGGCCTTGGCAGAGAACCAAAGTCACCTGAACACCTGGAGAAAGACGGCCAATAATTTACGACGCATGCCAGGAATAATATTCAAACAAAAGACGTGTTCAGGGAGCAGAAGGTAAAGGTCAGGTCCACTGGTAAACGCCAGCATCCGTGGCTGTGTCCTTCAATCTTGAAAGCAAACGTGTTTCTTCTTTGCAGTTTGAGGAGATGTGCAGGCCCCAGCAGCCCAGGGCTCTGCAGTCCCCCTTGTTCCCGAAGCAGCCGGAATGGCATCTGCTGCTGAATTCTCCAACAGGGAGCCACTGCCCATGTCACCTGGAAACTCAAAGTGGACCGGGTTGGTGGCACTGGAGGGAGACAGGTCATCACACCCCTGCCACCCCCTTGGATGGTGGAGGCTGCACAACAGGGGCCCTGTGAGGACAGTGTCAGCAAGCCCTCAGGGAGCAGGCCCCGGGCTGCCACTCCTCCCAGCACAGCCTGCCCCCAGCAGGAGTCTCACCCAGGGCCTGGTGCAGGGCGGCAGAGTGCGGCGGCTGCTCCTGCCCCTGCGATCGGCTAAGGCCAAGGCGGCTTTCAGAGTTAAGATTCATTTTATTGTATACACAGACCAATATAATGATATATTTACATCTCTGTGTGTGTGTATATTTGTGTACGTATATTTATGCATATATGTGTATCTTTAAAGCAACACAGACCATTTTCCTACAAAATAACTTTGTGACAACGAACACACTCTTGTTTTTATCAAGCGTTACAATCACAAAGGCTGTGTCTGATACAGTTTGGATAATGAAGTAAAAATCTGGCAATTACCAAAATAGTCCAGTGTTGTGAACATTTATAACGCAAACATATCTACCTGGTAAGTACGAGAGTAATTGTGTAAAAATTATCAAGCATTAATTCTAGCCACAGCTTTATACTTTTTAAAAGAAAGTGCTAAATGCACATATTTTCTGTCATATATTTTAAACAGTAAACACTGGGGGAAGAGCATGTCAACTGCCTAATTAATTAAGCAAAGGCATAATGATATTTATATGTAAGTGATGGTGGGGAGAGCAACAGAAAACAATTAACATACTTGCCTAGAATTAGCGAATGATATTTTTCACAGTCTTCTATGTTGCCTTTTGGGCCACAGGTACAGCAAAACAAAGTCAAGTTCATCAGGTTAGCAGCTGTCCCAAGGGTAGTGGTTCTGTCTTCAGAAGGCTGAAACCATGACCACTCTGTCCCCCCACACCAGTGTGTATGAACTCCAGCCATTCCCCCCATCCCCACAAGGACAGCATTAATTCCTGGAGAGAAAGCCAGGTCCCAGCAGTTCCTCTGAGCAGCACAGGACCTTGCACATCTTTTGTCCACTCTCAGTTTCAAGGGGGGTGAACAGGTCCCATTTTCCTCAGGTATCATTTCCAGCAGTGATCTGCACTTCCCTACCAATGGTCTTATGTATAGTTGTTCTTGCTGAGTTGCAAGCAATAAAAAAAGTCTTCCATAAATAAAGTCAATGGAATCTCCTCTTCTGTTGATAAAAAAGAGGCTTTCCATGGGGGGAGGTGGAGTCCAGGAGAGTACTGTAAACATGAGGCGTGAAAACCTGTTTTCCTTCTGCAGAGATGCCTGGACCCCGCCGTGCCCTCTCCCTTGATGGGAGTGCGTAAGGCGACAATACGCCCGGAGGAACACAGCAGCCCTTAAGGCAGGGATTTGGGGGGCTGCAAATATGAACGTGGGCAGTCTGAAGTAAGGGCATATCTAATCTAAGTGTGAAAAATATTTTTATTGTTCTGGGAATAGTCACTGTTAACTGAACGCAACCACAAAACGGGTGGAAAAGGAGCACGCAGACCCGAGGGAATTGCCAAATCAATTAACAAGTAATTCAGGAACTAATTTCTATATTGCCTCTTAGCACAAAATTGTATCTTTAATTTCTCCTGCAATAAGCATCTCTGTGATGGTCCTAACACACACTGACGCTGTAAATGAGTTTACAAGTATCTCTTTTTGATTGGCTATACAACATTATTTCTTCACAGTTCAATGCTACTGTAGCCAAGTGCTCTGAAATATTTAATTATACTGGTAGCTACCAGTTACCAATTTGCAAGACCCACAGTGAGTACAGTACATTTTAAAGAACCAGTAATCAACTAATTAAAACCACAGTGAATTCCAGCTACTCCAATGACAAACAACTGCCCCTGGGTACACTGGGAGGACTTTTGCAGTGGGGATGAGGTTTTGTAGGTCTAGCTGGACTCCAGAACACGGAAGCCACCTACCGAAGACCCCTCCACCCTGGCGCTATGTAGAAAATGTCCCTGCAGCTGTCCCAGGCCTGGCTGATGTTGAATTTCTCATGTCACTGATTCGCTGCACGGTGGCTCAGTGGTAGACAGGGCCACTCAATGAGAAGACCATGAGTTTGGGAAATGGCAGACCTGGGTTTGGATTTTTCTGGCTTTACAATGTCGTGTAAGGCGAGCCTCAGCTTCCTCACTCAAATGATGCAAATAATGCCGTCCCTGGCTCACTGCCGGGGACCTGTGAGCCCACTGAAGATGTGTGCACACACAGAGTGGCTGTGCTCCCCTGTAAGGACCACAAAAAGTACTTAAAAATCCAGCACTTTTTATTTATTCCTTTCCTCAAACCTATGATGCTCAAGGGAATTCAACTTAGAAAAAACCTGCCAGATGCAATATAACCAGAATATCTAGTTTGAAACACTAATACTGGGATTTTTTTAAAACAGCGCACAAAGAATGACAACTGTGGTGTCTGCGCTTGTGGGGGCAGAGACCAGGAATATGCCTCTGCTAAGGTGGGCTCCAACCCACCACCTCATGAGGAGCTGGGGCAGTCATCTGTCCTTCCTGGGACTCTGTTTCCCTACATGCAAAGTAAGGACCACTTCTAGCTTTAAAAATGGCTGCTTATGTGGTGAGACACGGCAATTCCAATGCAGGCAGAGCAGACATTTAGTTATTTGGCCAGAAGTGGGAAGACCACAGAAAAGAAACCTTGGGGCTCATCTATGTGGTAAGGTATACGCTATAATCATAGCATGTGTTAGGGTAGTTAACATGTCACACGGATGTGTGTATATAAATGCGTGTATACATATATATATTCTTTATTCTCTGAGACAAACTACTTAAGAAAAATCTGCAAAATCCTGAGAATGTTCAATTTTAATGCACCAATGATGGGGCAGAACAGGCTGGCCGGGGCACCTCAGGACACCTGCTTGACCTTGGTGCAGTGTGACCCTGAGCTACAGCAGCGTGAAGGCAGATCTGCTGCCTGACAGACACCGTGACACATTCAATAGAAGGAAACCACCATGTGCTCACCTGCCAGGGCCCTCTGGTCCCCCTGACCTTCAGATGGACCTGGGAGGCCACCCACTCCCCAACACTCCTAGTTGCTCCCCACCTGGGCCTCCCGAGGGCCTCCTTTCAGGCCCAGCCTCTCTCCACTGCAGGAAGGCCCAACCAGAGCTCGACTAAAAGTCCTCTGGTGAGTGGACAGATCAGAGACAGGCAGGGCACAGAATACCAGGCCATTAGGCCACGGACACACTTGGGTTGTGTGCATGACCATGGGAGAGGGCTTTTACAACCCCATCAATACCTACACTGGTTCATGTGCCCCAACCACCCTGAGGTTCCCTGTGAAGGGAAGGAGAGAAGCTCTCTGCCACCAAAGCAAACACGTGTGCACACACAGGGCAGCCGGGGCACTTTATGATCATTTAAAAAAAAATCTTTCACTGAACACAATTTATAGCATGAAAACTGACTTACAGAGCATCGGCAGGGTGTTCAGATTTTCCCCAGTGATCCTCCTCGAAGGGAAAAAAAAAGCCCCTTCCCAGGGAGGAATCCTGCCAACTGACCTCGCCTTATCCAAATGCCCACAGCGGGAGGTCTCGGGAACAGGCTGGGCTGGGGGAGCGCACCTCCTCCTGCAGAAACCCCCACCATCCAGGCCAAGGCAGTCCCCAAGCCACAGTGTCAAGGACACGGGAAGTAAGGGAGCCTGAGGGACTGTCAGAGTGCAGGTGACCAGAGCACACAGCAGTTATACAGAATGGGGGACCTGGATGGGGTCTCAGTGAAAAGGAGGAAGGCCAGACAGACGGAATCTGTTACCAGCACTCGGTGAATACAGACATCCTTTTGTTTTCTTTTCTTTTTTGATACCAGGTATTGAACGTGTGTCCGTTCAGCCAAGAACTGAAGAACAGGACACAGAGCAGCAGGCCAGCAGCAGGGTTACTGCAAAGGTGACAGAGACAGACTGCTCCGGAGAGAAGGGGCCCCAGAGCTGAGAGTCCAGTGGGAGTGTGGCCTGTTCTTTCTGTGGTCTGTGGGATTTCCTCCTTCCTCGTCTCCGCCCCTGTCACAAGCTCCTCACTATCATTGACTGGTGGCTCCTCTGCCCGCGCGTCTCAGGAGCATGAGTACAGAAGTGTCTGTCCGATAGGGCCCCCCTTGTGTCCACCAGCACTTCCGTCAAGCTGGAAGTCGACTTCATCAGAAGACCACCTCCGCGCTCCTTCGTCCTGGCCCTGTCCGGCCTCACGGCCTCTGGTCCTGGCTGCCTAGGCCCTTCTCCCTCAAACCTTGGGCCTCTGCACTGAGTTACATTCCCAGTCCTATTTTACTGTGAGACAGGATCTTGCTAAGTTGCCATCCTCCTGCCTCAGCCTCCTGAGCTGTGGGGTGACAGGCTGCCCACTGCACTTGGTTAATTTCCTGATTTTTGATCACTGTATCAGGGTTGTGTAAATATGTTCACTTTGGAGGCAGTTGGGTAAAAGGTATACAGGGACTCTGTACTGTGTTTGCAACTTCTTTGGGTCTAAACTTATTTCAGTACCAATAGCTGAGACTTCCCAGGGTCCCCATCCGCCCCCAGCCTGCGCTTGCTCCTGTGCATCCAGCCGGAAGCCGGGTGCACTCCATGTTCCTTCATGTGCTACTCACCCACAGTCTGTCTTCACCTTCACTCATTAGCAGCAGTGCGTCCCGGTGCTGTCTACCTGGCCATCACCAACTCCACCCCCCAGCCCCCCGCCCCGAGGTCCCTGCCTCCTGTCACTGACATTTATAGACAACTCTGTTATGAACTTTGTTTTTTCTTTTTTACAGTTAAGGTTTTTTTTTAATCCTAGTGAATTATTTTCTTGGTATAAATTTCTACAAGAGATGACTGGACAGAGTGAAGCACATTTTCATCTCCTTTTCAAAAACACACTGCCAGGTTACCCTCCTACAAGGCCAGGCCAGTTTTCAGTCCTCGTGGTGGACACTTTTAATGTTCTGCTTCTCCTGATTTTTTTTAAAGAGTTGGAATTTATCATTTTGTTAATGATAAACCCTAGCACAGAGTGATTTCTCACTGTTTAATTTCCTTTCCATTATATATGAGCCCAAGGGGAGATGCCACCACTCTCTACAGCACGTCTCAAGCAGCACCTGTGCAGCTCGTGCGGTATCCACCTATTTGTACAAACAAGTCTCATGTGTTTCTAAAACAACAGAAGCACTTCCTCTACAGAATGACCTCCGAACAATGAACACTCTTGCTTTTATCACGTGTTACCAGCACAAAGGCTGGGTTTCACGGAGTAGTGGGGTACAACTTTGCCAATTATGAAAACAGTCTGGCACTTCTAAAGTTGGTGCATTTGATGGTTAAAAAAAATCTGAGTAAAATTAGAACATAAAGACATTTATTTAGATGAGATGAACATAAAGACATTTATTTAGATGGGATGTCTTGCACACGAACAATGAGAAGTAGAGTAGTTTTAGAAGAAACTGGCTTTCTGAGACCTTTGTGGGTCATTTCAAAGACTAAAAAAAAGTGAATACACTGTGTGAAATGTATAGTATCTTAAACACATGAAAGAGACAAACTTAAGGAATTTTAAATCATATTTTTTTCTTAAAGTATAACTTAAGAAAAAGTGAATTCTCTAGTATAACTTTCTTTTTTAGGAACACAGAATTCATTTGGGGGAAGGAAAATGATTTCACACTATGAACCTATTCTAACTATCCTTCAGAGCCACCCTCACGGCCACAGCCTCCCTCCCTCCGGCCCCTCCTGAGTCTGCCCTGGGGGAAGCACCTGGATGAGGTTTCTAAGCAACAGGAAGTGGAAGACTCCAGGCTCCACAAGGCCTCCAAGGAGGGGGCAGAGAAGACACCACTGCCCACGTCTTTCCGGAGCCAAAGTGTTCCACGTGGGCCTCAAGGACAGGCAGAGCCTGACAAGCACTGGTCAGAGGCGCCAGAAGTCGTAGCCAAGGTTAGGAACCCCCATGTGCAAGGAGGAAAGGACTGAGCCCCGGTGACCCCAGGTGTACGGTCAGGGAAGCCAAAGTGTGGGCCCAGCCCAGCACCTTCAGCATACCTGGGAATGTGGAAGTGCAATCTCTCGAAACTCAACCCGACTGCCTGGGCAACCTTGGGGCCCACGGACACTGACACTTAACTGAAGCCCCCAAACCTCATCTGGTCCATACCAGACAGCCTGTGCAGCTTGGGCCCGCGCCACATTATGCTCCCTGTTCCCTCCTGTGGAACTTCTGGAGCAAAAGGTTGTGGAGTCAGCCACAGAAAAACCAGTCAAGAGGGTGTGTGAGCCAGGCATGGTGGTGCACACCTGTAATCCCCGTGACTCGGGAGGCTGAGGCAGGAGGATCCCAAATATAAAAAAGAAAAGGGATGGGGTTGGGCTCAGTAGGAGAGTTTCCTGGGTTCAATCCCCAGTGCTGCAAAAACAAAACAAACAGAACCTCGAGAGTGGGGCACAGCAGGCCGGGACCCTGGTCAGGGCACAGTCTCAGAACACAGTGCGGCGAGATGCTGTGGAGGAGCCACACCAGGTGCCCCAGGGGTCCCACCGTGGTGATTTCCAAACGGACATGAAGTTTCAAAAGCCAGTGTGATTTTTCCTACAGAACTGGTGTTCAATGGGTGTCCAGATCCATTCACCAGGAGCAAAAGCAAGCCTGGGAAAAGCCTACTCTGCCTCTGTGCTCGCAAAACAACTTACAGCAGCAGGCAGAAAACATCCAGAAGTGAAGGCACCCTGGCCTCTCAGCCCGTCATGCGTGGGCTCCCTCCGTAAGGAGGTAGGTACTTGGGCATCATCTTGATAGGTTAAGAACAATGCACCAGAGCCATCACCATAGGCACTTGTTGCACAGACTGTTCTGGAAGGCCAGGAGGGAGGCTATATTTAAGACAAACACAAGAATTGTGGGCGCCTACTCATTACCATGTATTTTCCTGGACATCCCCAGCTACAGACCTGACCGCTGCCCTCGGTCCTGAGGAGCAGTCCCCATGGAAAAGGGGTTTTGCTTTTCTTTTCAAAACAAGGCTAACAGAAGTCTCTGTTAAATAGGAATAAAATGCCAGAAATGAGACAGAACGCGTTGCGCACAGTAGGACGTGTTGCCTCGCAGGATTGAGCCTGTCAATGGTCTTAAGACACATCCTGTGCTGCTTCATGACAGGGACATGTCCCGAGAAACAAAAGCACCATTGTTGTTGACTTTTGTTGTGGGAACTTCACTGAGTGTACTTACACTAGGGTGGGAACTTCTGGAATCACCACCGTTTATGTGGACCACTGCTGCCCGCCATAATGTCACGTGGCATGTGATTGCAGTCTGGCACTTATACTAGGGTGGGAACCATGTCACTAAGCAATAGAATCTTCCGGGACCACCACTGTATGCGCAGACCACTGCTGCCCGCCATGATGTCATGCGGCACGTGACTGCAGTTTGGTACACGCTAGGAGGGTTTCAATGGAAATGCTCTTGTCACAAGAGTCTGAAGAGTCCTAAGTGCTTCCTAGGCAGCGCACACCACTGCCTGCAGTGGGTCCTTTGCCCTCTCAGACGAGCTCGATGGGAGTGGAGTGGCCTCGGTCTAAGACAGAACAGGTTACGGATGGCCCCCGTCACACACGGGAGCTCCTGTCCCAGCTCTGCCGTTGGCTGGGTGGTGCTGAACCGTGTTCACACGTGGCAGCCCTTGCCCCCAACGTGACGGCAGCTGGAGGCAGGGTCTTGGAGGAGGCTTGTGAGTTCAAGAGGTCTAAGGGTGGGGCCCTAACCTAACGGGCCGCATGTCCCTGTGAGAAGAGGACGAGATGCCAGGAGTGCACACGCAGGAAGGAGGCTACGCCAAGCCACGGAGACAGGGCTCCCTGGGAACTAGCCCTGCCTGTGCCTGGACCCTGGACTGCCAGCCTCCAGGACTGCGGAGGGAACTTCGTGCCGGAGTCACCCAGTCGGTGGAACTTTAGGACCGCATTCCAGGCAACCTCTGCAAGCGACACATTGCCGAGCCTCACTTTCCGCATCCACGACATGGGCACCGTGGCGCCTCACAGGCGTAGACAGGGCAGAGCCTGGGCCAGTCGGGCCCTCATGTGGGGTCAACAAGCTCTGGTACTGGTAATGCGCTGACAGGTAATTATCCCCGTTACGTGCTGTGATGACAGAGCAAGGGCGCATCACGGGGGCCAGGCCACTCTGAGAGGCAAGGGCATGCTGGCCCATCCTCGGGGACCTGGCTCGGGCACCCTCCCCGCAGGAGCTGGAGTGGGTTCTGGGCGGTCACCAGTCCCACATCCCCATGACTACTCTGTGGAAAACTGCAGGACACTCCACCATGAAGGCAGGGAAACCAGTACCTCGTGGGCAGCCAGTACCCTGGGCAACCCGACAGCTGGCCTTCCAGGCCCCCCCCGCCCCTGCCCCCCTCACTTCCAGGGCCAGCACCTTGGCTTCCCTGCCCACCTTGGCTTCTCTGCCCTCCCTCCACTGGGGCTGCTGGTCCCTGGATTTTGCAAACACAGCTCCCTTGGGCATCAGCCCCTGGGGTGAGAGCCCTCGGGCTGGGTCTTCCCAGCACACCTGAGCCAGCCAGGCCACAGACATCTACTGTCCTCTCGGGCCCAGAAGAGGACCCAGGGCACATCAACACAAGGATGAGCCCAGGCTGGTTACAGATTGATCGAGTCTGAAGAGAGCATTCCAGAAATGAACACCTTATTAATGTATCACTATGAAAATTCAGTTGTGGTGCTAGGGGCCAACATTAGCTATTTGCAGAAACTCTCCTGCTTCTGAGTGAGTTTTTCCTTTCTTGCCTATTTCTGAGCTCATAAGGAGTCCAGTTTCACCATCCCCGCTGAACTTTCAAGGAAAAGAACACTATTTTGCTACAATGAACCCCTAGACATTACCCAGCTCTTAGGTCCTGAACACATCAAGTACACGGGCTCTAACATTAACTCCGGGTCCTGGAGAGAGCATCATTTTTGCACCGCAGTCTACGGTGGGCAAAGCAGCTCAGCGTATTGCCCTCATGGAGCCCTGGTGGCCGAGGGAAGCACAGTTTTCAAATTGCTTTGAAGGTTTATGTTTAAATGATGGATTCCTCACTTTGGTAAAAGTGGTCTCATTAAGCATTCTGCGTAAACCATGTTGCCACCCACCTGTGCTGCCCAAACAGCTGGGGACCAGCGGAGGGTGTGCCCTGTTGATTCCAAGACAGATGACTGTGGATTCCTAGGGGAGCATCCAGATACCTGGGACTGTCTGGCCAGCGGCATTGAGATATTTGAGGAGTGGGAGTAAAATCTTGTGACATGCCCACGTGACACATCAATTTCATGATCTTCATTGGGCCAAGACTGTTGTGACCCAGGCTGAATGGGAGGCTCTTGGGAAGTCATTCACCCAAGTGAGGTAAGTGAGCTTCCAGGGCACCGGGGCCGGGTCAGCGAATCACCTGTTCCTAGGGAGCTGGTGGGGACCCCAACGTCTGGGCAGAACCCATGTCCTGAGTGGTGCACGTGGCACTCTTGCTCACCTTGTCCCCGCTATGTCCTGCTCCATCAACACCAGCCAGCATCGTCCCGCCCTGCAGAGGCTGCAGGGAGGTGGCCCTGCCAAGTTCTCCCTCTGCGTGCTCCTGGAGGAGAGCTGCCTGGCCTGCTCCTCTTCCAGTTCCGTCTTGGGGTTTTGTCTCCTCGGTGAGCAGCACACAGGCCCACGCGCTGCCCAATGCTGCACTTTCAGGAATGTCCTCGTGGTGTCACTGGGTTGTCTTTATCTTCCCACGCCACACAACACAGCCCTAGTGTTGGCCCAGGTACCAGACAACACAGGTGAGCTGCCCACAAGGGGAAGAACTCCCGAGGCTCCTTTCTCTGACTGACAGTCGACAATCATGCAGGGCTGGGAGACGTTCACGGCCTGGCGCCAGGTGTGGAGAGCGCCCCAGCCAGGCGGCCCTCCCGCTGCCACCCTGGGCAGGGCTTCCCCGCGGCCTTACCACTGTGAGAAACTGTGCTCCTACCTCTGACTCTCCTCTCTAAAGGTGGCCTGACATCAGGTGCAAGGTCAAAATCGAGACTTTCAAGAAGCTTCATGAAGACACCATGCTCCTTTGGTTTACCCCTCAGCATTGCAAAAGCAAGCAAGTCTGATCCAAGGTCTCCAGCAGGTCACAGTGACCCCCTATAGCTGGGAAACCACCTTGGCTGGACCACCTGGTGGGATCCGCGGAGCAGGCGGCTCTTGTAGCTCGGGTACAGCAGCACATCCCAGCACGGCCGTTGGGGCTCACACACCTCTCTGCCTACATTTCCTCAGTGTGATGGAGACCTGGATTCCTCTCAAAATACCAAGCAAAGGCTCAAACCAGCAGGAGACTTCCAAAAATGGTACCATTGTGCCCAGAATCTCTGAGCACCTAAGCCTGGAGACCTCCCACAGCCAGGACGCTAACCAAAGCTAGACAGGCTGGGGCCCCATGCTGACCAAGGGCCTCGGCTCAGCCTGCTTATCTGGTGAGATCCCCACCTCTGCATTTCTCAGTGCTCACTAAACCCCTTGCACTGCCAATCCCCCGTGGCCAGTCAGAGGGCCCAGATTCAAATGGAACACACCAAGCTAAGACAGTGCTGTTGAGACCTCCTGAGACAAAACCCTGCCTCCAAAGACCTAGTGAGAAGGGTTTTTTGTTTGTCCCCACCAACCCAAACACACTTTCAACTGCATAAGCATGACAAGATAAACTGATTAGTTTTAGACATTCAGATCTGCTCTGCGCGCTACGGAGCACAAGGTGGGCCCGTGGCCTCTGTTCGCAGCATGCACACCAGCGGCGGAAGAGGCCCGGGGCTCGGGCCAGCAGCATGCAGAAGGGGAAGAGGCCAAGGCCCACGGCTGTGTGTCTGTACTCAAATATAGAGATTAAAAAATGCTAAAGAGAAAGAAAGAAAGGCGAGCACACAGCTGCCGTCCCCAAACAGACCTCCCATCTGCCACCCACGGTCTGCATGTCACCTTCTCCAGGC
Organism: Marmota monax; assembly: GCF_021218885.2. Taxonomy (NCBI): domain Eukaryota; kingdom Metazoa; phylum Chordata; class Mammalia; order Rodentia; family Sciuridae; genus Marmota; species Marmota monax. The sequence goes on along the minus strand of NW_026695238.1, from coordinate 17,190,487 downwards.
TCATTTGTACTTCATTAACTGCCATTGACTTAACAAGATTTATGCAAATGACACCGTAGGAGCTCCCCAACTCCCACTGCAATCAAGTGATTATGTATGTACAACTCTCCACAGCAATGAAAAATTAATACGTGACAAGCCCACTCGCCGCTGAGCCGGGCTCTGGCTTTTATTTGTCTTGCTTTGCTTTTTAATTTTTATTCGAATAGACCTCATCTTGTTAGGAAGTAAAGAAACAGAACTCTCTGAACCAGTCCCCTCCAAGGCCCCGGAAAGGACAGAACAATGAGAGGTGGGCTCCGGTCCAGGAGAAACGGAGGTAAGCCCCAGAAAGCCGGCCGGCTCCCATACTGGGGAGGAGCCTGGGCTCTCACACGAAGGAGTCTAGAGTTTAAGTGAAACGGGGTTAAAATTACCCACCGCGTACGTGCAACCTGTACAGACGTGGTCCATCTGTGGGGAGAGGAGGCGTGGCTCAGAACAGGGGCCCGGCCAAGCCCGGGGCATGACCACGACGCCTGGCCTGCTGAGCCCCCAGGGCTACCCCTCTGCCATCAGGCAAGAGAGCTGGTGGGCCTGAGGACAAGGTGTCCTGCTGATGGTGAGAAGGGCAGGAACACAAAGGTGACAGACGCAGAGAGGACTGAGGGGACGGCCATTCCCACCTGAGCGCACGGGTGAGGTGGGCTGCTGTAGGCAAGCCCTTGAAGCTCCTGTTGAGGTCAGGGCTCACACATTTGATTTCTAACCCAAAACTCTGCTTCCAGAGCTCTTTGCAGGCTTCTCATCACTTGGGCAGTGGGGAGGGCTACAGGTACTGGGCAGAGGGTCCTGTGGAAGGCGGGTCCCATGCTTCCCACTGCCTGGTCAGGGCACTTGCCCCCAGGGTCCCACTCAGCACACAGCATCGCAAGCCTCCAGCCTGGAGGCTGTAGGAGAGCGCTTCACTGACGGGCACTGTTCGACTGCTCAACAAACAGCTGCTGAGTTCTCATCTACGCTGGGTAGGTAGCGCCCCGTCCTCTCATTTCCACGTTGTTGAATTCATCACACTGGGCCTGAGGAACTCGGAGGCTCTCAAGTGATCTGTGCTCCTTTAGAAACACGGTGCATGCAGGCCGGTGCGATGAGCCCACAGGACCATCTACAGCCCGCAGCGTGCACGGGGGGTGCCTCTGACAGGGTGCTCTGGACACTGACTTCAAACTCCAGCGCTGCGGGAACGGGGGCATCCTTTGTGGAATCGGAGGATTCAGACAGCCTCCAGTGCCCCGATTTACAGAGGAGGAGTCTGAAGTCTGGGGCACCTGGACACCCAGAAGGAGCTAGTCTGTGTCTACACATCAGGGCACTGATGAGGGACAAGGAGCTCCCAGAGTCCAGTAGTCACCAGGAAACCAGACTGTCACTAGATTTCAGTGAGATGACGGTGAACATTCACGATCGAAAGGCTGCCACCGACTAGATTCGACTGTGTTACACTTGATGGTCGATACCAACCTGCACACAGAAGGGGAGCCCCGTCTGTGAGGATCCCCTCCACAGATGAGCAGGGTCAAGACTAAGTGAAGGCCCAAGCTCACTTGGGGCCTGGCTGACTGGCAGAGGGGCTCCTGCCCACCCAAGTCAACAGTGCACATGAACCAGGAACCGTGGAGATTTTCAATCTTCCCCACAGTCCATATCCTAGTGCCAGGTCTAGGGGTGAGAAGAAAACAGTGACCTTCCTGATTGTGAAACTCCTATAGCATAAATGTTATAGACCAGCATCACATGACGGAGAGTCAGGTTATAAATAAGGGAGCTGAAGGAAGAGACCACGTGCACGGACTGAAGGGTCCTAGCAAGCTGTGGGGGTCCCTGAGCTGACCCACACTGTCACCTGGTATGTGAACGTGTGTCCTGGACACAGGCACAATGGCCTTGGTCACCACATCCAGACTGTCCTTCTCCCCACCTGGCAACTCATGGGCAGAGCCTGGTGCAAGGAGAAAGATGGGGGCACAGGCCCACTCAGTTCTGCAGCTGCTGAGGGGCTTTGCAACAGTCGTGGGCTTCTCAGGAGGCCCTGTGGACTCCTGGCCTCTGGTCTCATCCCAGGTGCTGTGGCCCTGCTTACCCCTTCCTCTCCCAGGTCAGCACTCTGGACTGCCCAGCCCCCACCAAAGCTGTACCCTGTTTGTTCCAAATGAGTGAAAGCTATTATTGCCGAAATGGTCCAGTTGTATTTTAGGAAAGACTCTGTCCCTCTTTAAGAGTGGCCAGTGCCCAGGTGCATTCCTAAAGGAGAAATAAATCCAAGTCCCTACAGATGAGGAGAGGGCATAGGCGATATCAACCAGAGGGCCAGAGCGGACAAGCAGTGTCCACTGGAGGCAGAACTATCATCCTGCCCACAGATTTCTTTTTCTCCTTGAGCAGAGCACACTAAATCAGTTGGCTTCCTTTAACAAACTAAAAGACGGCACTCCCAGAAGCCTCTGTGTGGGGCTGAACTCTATTCTCATTCTCCCTGGAAATAAAATGGCAAAACACACGTCACACGTGAATTCCAGTGCTTTTTACTTGCGACAAAGTGATTTAGCACTGGTTTCTGGGCTGATGGAAACCTATTTCAGGCGAGCAGCACAGGCCAAAACAAATGCTTGAATTCAAGTCCTGTTGTGTAATGAGGAAGTTTAATTAAGGCCCCACATTACAGCTGTAAATGTTCCTTTATATAATAAGGTCTAAATGAAACTGAACCTAATCAAAGTTACAATTCCTTCATTAGCAAATTACAAACAAGCGTGCACAGCTGACGCGCCGGCGAGGATTATCACAACTAATTGCCTCGTTGTCACAGGCCAGCCTGAAACAGCGTTCAGATGTCCGTCTGCGAGAGCAAATTAGGGCCACGTCGGGCTATTCCTGTGATCACAAGGGGCTCTTGTACAGCGATCTGATTTACCCGTGTCGCCTGGCGGCCAGCAGCCCAATCAAAGGCACGCTACAAAGGCAGCCTGTGAAGCCGGCCCTGCCTGGATGGGCCCTCCATATGTAGTGGGCACGCGGCACTTCATTAGATCTGTTGTCACATTTCCCTCTTCTCATTCTAATGATCCCATTTTAATACTCCCAGGAACCTCTTCTAATTGATGTCAAGTGAGTGACTTCTACATTCATCAACACCACACATCAAACAAACCCTGGCACCCGAGCCAGCGTCCTCTCGGCCGACCCGAGGTGTGTCTCCGGCGACGGGCAGGGAGGGGGACGCTGCGTACCTGTTTAATTGGGATGGCTCGGCCGCTCCCGATGCTGTCGGCGCGGCTCTCCAAGCCTTTCTTCTCTTTGTCTGGGTCGCTCCCTTTCCGAGACTGCAAGGCAAAGGAAAGTTGGCATTTGGGTGAGGGCCGCAGCTCACACGCCCGCTCTTCCCCTGCCCGCACGCTTCTGACAACAGGGACCTGGAGGCCACATCTGGCACATGTGTGTGCACACACACATCCCAGAAACAGACCCGCAAGCACTTCATCTGCACTGACTCATCATTCCAGAGAATTTCCTAAACTTTCCCCCTGACTTTTTCATTAAAAAAGAATTAAAAGATAATTTTGCAAAGAGTTCAAAATTCAATTACTAGAAACCAATGGACCATCTAGGAAAGTAACGCCCAAGAAGAAAACACATTCCAGAGCTGCAGTTAACACAGCCAAGGAGAAAAGGGGCTCCTTGCTGCTTAGTCGGAAAACAGTCTGCATAAACGTATATATTTAATTAACGTCTGAATGATCTAAAAAATTCTATTAACTAGTCAGCTGAGCAATTTAAATGTGCACCCTTGATCAGCACCAAGGTGTGGGCGGTGTTGCCTTCTCTTGCTTCTGCGTGGGTAGAAAACAGTGATTTCAAAGTTAAACTAGTGTACCATACCATTGAAAATAATAAGGGGAAAATCCCAGGAACCTCCTCCCGACAAAACGCTGGTATTTGGGAAGAGCGAGCAGCTCTGTGGGTCTGCCTCATTCCGGAGCCAATTATCTCGAAGGGAGCGTGGACACTGCAGAGCTACCCGGGGGCTGGTGGCCAGTGGGGAGGGGGCCACATGTGACCAGGGAGCCACAACCTGAGGTGCACCTTAACTTGGCCAAGACCACAAGAGCGTCCCCATCCAAGTCCCCATCCACCGATGGCGCGAGAAAGGGCGAGCGCCGTGATTTTCTGACAGATTTATTTTATTATGAGAGAAAGATCTGAGACTCGTCCTCCTTAATAACTGTGCTGACAAGTGACAACTTCACTCCATTACTTTTCAATGGGAACATTACTCACGCAATATTGAAAATGGAGAAACATTTTCATGTGCTTTTCAAATCTGAAATGATATATGAAATGGAGAGACCCGGTGGTGTCCAGTGCAGCCGCGATGGTGATAAAACCCAGTTTCAAAGGCATGTGGGATGCTGCGGCCGGTGTTCTAAAACAATGTTAAAAGGGGTGACGGCACAGGACACGAGAAAGCCAGGCCGACGGGACGGGCTCGAGATCCCAGGAGAGGCTGCTGCCAGAATTAAGTGAGAAGACAGGGAGAGGGCCCCCGTGACACCAGGCAGCGCCGGCACCTCAAAGGGCGCTCATTAGAAAATGTGCTGCTTCTGTGACCACAGGGGCTCACCGTTACTGAACACCTACTATGTGTTTGGCAGTACGTGCCTTATTCCCTTTAGGATGTTAGAAAGCTGGAATGGGACGACAGGAAAACAGGAAGCAGCCGAGGAAGACACACAGGGTTTGCCCTCTGGGATAGAAGGAAGGAGAGGTGCTCACCAATTCCTCTTCAGGAATCACAGCTATGGTCTGGGGGTTTTCTTTTCTCTTTAATTAATTCTTAAATTAATAATGTGTAATGATCTCAGATTCTTTCTTCACATTTTAATTCATACAGAAGCTGGCACTTCAGGTTTCCAGTTGTAAGATGAATTTTAAAGCTTGCAGACAGAACATTTAAAACAATTCTAGGTTGACGTACAGCATTAACAGTACTTTGGGAATTTTACGAATTCTAAATTCCTAAATCTGGAAATCCATCTTCATTATTCTCTATTAAACAGAATAATTAACAAAACAAACATTTTAAAAAAATTAACATCTTCCTCAGGGCAGCACATCTGTCCCCATAGCCACTTCTGTTCTCAGAGCAGAATCTCCCGAGCAGGAGGAAACGGCTAACTGTATTGCCACGAACAGCTCAGAAACAAAACTAAATCCAACATCTGATCACACGCTCAGCTAGGAACTGGAACCTAGGAAGACCTCACTGCAAAAATCAAACCAAAATTTCCTGAAAACTAACATTCTGGTGAGAGTCATAAACCTAAATGCCAGCAAAGAGCTGGGCAAGCTGATGGTCAGAGGGCAGGCTGCATCTCAGGTCAACAATTACTCTGTCCACACAGGCTATATTAATGAAATTGAAATAAAAAACTAAATTCACTGGACAAAGAATGCTGCAGCCCACGTAAATCCCCAGCGAGGTCGTCTTCTTGTCCTGCAGACGGCATCCTCGGTCACGGCTGAGATGGCTCTGGGGATGTCAGACGCAGGGGTCCTTGGTACCCACCAGTTGTCGGAGAGCTGCGTCCAGCCTGCTGCACACTAGTGCGAGCATAACCAGGGTTTGTGTGCCTGGCTCAGAAGATGTGGAGACCCCGAGCGCTGAGAAAGGCCGCTTAGCTTCCACAAACGCTCACTGCAGGTCACCTGATGATCACTCGCTTCCTTACAAAGACGTTTCACTTCCCTCAGGTGAAAGACGCCAGGAAGAGACATGCCACCCATACCTGTGTACCTGGACAGAGCACTGCTGCAAGAGCCCTTCCTATCAAGGAGACACCACTCTCCCCTTCTCCCCAGCAAGGAAGGGCTGAGGAAGCACCTGTCACGGGCACCCAGGCTCTACAAAAACACAGCGTGCCATTCGGAACTGCCACCTGTATACAGGTTGCACGTCTTGTTCCCACAGTGAGTTCTGTGAGTTGTTTACTGTTTTGCACAGTCTTGGGACACAGGCATGCTTAGCTCTGGTTAATGACACTGACAGTACACAGCAAGCTTTTGAAATACCACATCAACAACACCATCGCTACAGTGTGAAAGGAGGCAGAGCAGCACAGCACACTGTGTGAGGACCAAGCTAGCTTAAAACGTGAACAGAGACAACACGCAAGGGATTCAGCAGGGCTGGTCCCTGGGAGGGAGGCAGGAGACCCCATCTGGGAGGCGTCCAAGGAGGGCTTCACCCTTCACTTGGGATTTACTTATTTCTTGACGCAGCAGCAGTGGTAGCAGCAGAAAAACGTTTGAATTTGGTGCGTCGGAAGGTGGTATGTGTGTATACTTTTTATTCTGCTATATTTGAAAACATTTTCAAATAAAATGTTTCAACCACAAGTAAGTTGGGGCTACTAAATTAATCACTATAAGAACCCATATTACAAAACCAGGGATGAAACAGTCTTTTAGTGTTTGTTTTCTCAAAACAATAATTTTTCAAAATGCTCAAAATATATTTTTACTCTTGATTACTAAAGTATAATTCCTACTATAAAGATCATACATAACTAGCTACTAATACAGAGAGTTTTAATTTGTACCATTTCATGTAAGGTACACATGATTTGTTTTTTAAAAAAGTAAATACATGCAAACAAAAACATCTAGGAGTAGAAAATGTTAGCCCAGCCTATTCATTACACGTCTACTTTACAAAATATGTAAGAATGGTATTTGAAAAAATGGTGTGTGTACTATTTAATTAACTCTGGCCTCTTTGTAATGCACTAATAAATAAGGTGGCTGTTGCCTCTTCACTTGCATATTATAAACCCAGATGCATGGATTTTTATTCACTAAGAGTGATCCCATATGGTACATGTGTCCTCCTTCTAGATACTTTTAAATAAATATACACTTTGACAATTAAGCCAAAAAAATGCCAAAGATCACCAGAGATGAACAGTCTACCGAATCTTACATTCTTAAGAATGTGAACAAACTGGCAGCAATAAGAATTTAGTTTCTTACTTCCCAAGATCTCAAAATTGATTTGCCTTCTCTTCATTCCTTGAATGACACTGACATCTAGTGGAGTTAATCTAAGATCTTCTACTTAAAAATACTCAGTACTTAGGCATCACCGCTATCGTCACCACCACCATTGTCACCACCACCATCACCACAATTGTGTCAACTGAAACCCAGTCAGGGACAGGCAGACCCTGCTGGGATTTCAGCCAACTTCATCTTGGCTTCTTTTCATGACCTCCCATTTCTGTTCTCCTTAATATAGTCGGGCAGCTGGGTTTGGTTACTACAACAGTGGTTCACTCTCAAATGGTCTTCCAACATTAGAAAGGAGGAGAATACACACGGACCCTGCACAGGCCACAGGCAGGCCGCGATCAGTCGTCCCCCGACTCAGTCCCCATGCAGGGTGGTTCTCTCTGGTTCCTGCACTGCCCACCCAGCCTGCACTCTGGCTCCCTGGCCTCCTGGATGCCCATGTGCACACGCGCTTCCTCGTGGTCTTGCGTCAGCTGCAAGCAGGCCCTTCTCCTGAATTCTGCTCTCTCCTTTCAGTGTGCGGAGCCCCTAGCTTCCCTCCAGACCCCTCCTCCTGAATGCAGCGGACTCTGGCACAAGCCCTCCTCCTGGACTCTGAGCAGAACCAGGGCTCTGCCGCGAGCGAGGCTAAGTCAATATTTATTAACTGGGTTATTATTTTGATTGTTCCCGTCTTAAAGTGCTCTCTATAGTCCACATGGATGATCGGTTACCCATTATAGGACAAGGTCCAAGACTCTATTTTCTGGCACAATCCAACTCCACAGCTACCCCTTTAGAGGATGGGACAAGAGTGTGCTGCTGATCTTCTTATAAGTAACTCTACTTTTTTGTTTGTTTGTTTTTTGTTGTTGGGGATCTAACCTAGGGGCGCTTCACCACTGAGCTACATCCCGACTCCTATCTATCTATCTATCTATCTATTTATTTATTTATTTATCTTGAGACAGGTTTCACTATTTGCTGACAGTCTCATTAAGTTGCTGAGGCTGGCCTTGAATTTGAGATCCGCCTGCCTCAGCCTCCAGAGCTGCTGGGATTACAGGCCTGTACCACCATGCCTGGGTAAGCAGCTCTATTTTTAAAGGCATTTCCTGGACTTTTATTTCTTTCACTGAATAAAAACCAAAGACAATGAGCAGCTAATGTGACCCTGGCGGGTGCCAGAGGCTATGTTCTCCCTCCCAGCTCCTAACAGGGGTGGCAGTGACAGACACAGAAGCTGTCTTGTCAGATGCATTCACCAGCCTGTTGAGTCCAGAGGGGATGTGCAGCCTGTCCTGTGGGGTGGCCACTTCTCTGGACAAGGCTCTGCCCTGGGAGAGCTGGGAGGGAGCCACTGGGGCGAGTGTCCCATTCGGTGTGCGCCCACGGACACTGAAGGCCCAGCAGAGGTTCCCTGCACTGAGACACACACTGCCTCCCCTCCAGCCAGCCATCTTACAGCTACTCCCACCTGACCCCATCAGAGGTCACATACGGAACATTAGTGGTAATGAGGGAACAGGGAAAGCAATGCCACAGGGCTCTTCTGCCCCACTGCACAAGTGCTACCTTCCCAGCTCAGAGAGGTTAAGTGATTTGCCTAAGTTCAAACAGCTGCCAGTCGGGGAGGCCAGGGCCTGGGCCTGCTCTCTCTGATCAGTCTGCACAGCAGCCTCTGCCAGAGCAGCATGGAACAAGGCAATCAGCAAGGAGCAGAGAGCAGTTAAGCGGTACTGTGCAGTCAGCAGACCTTGGCGATACTGACTGTCTCAGGGCGGGAGAGGGACGAGGCATCTACCAGACTTGGCCGGCACCCGTGGCATCAAGATGGGCATCATCAAGTAAGGGAGGCAGGTGAGATATGCACTCCCAGTTCCCGTGGGGGTATTCTCCTTCAGTTTAAGACAGGAAACACTAAACTTCTTTGTGTCTGAGTCAGCACCAACCAACTAAAAGGAGACAGGTGTGATCAGAGCACTGCCTGCAGGTGGGCTGAGCTTCCTCTGTAGGTGGGGCTGGCCTGTGAGAGTCAGGAAGTTCAGGAGCACCCGGGCTGCTACTCTCCACAGGTACCTTCAGCACCTGACCCATCCACCCCATTCCCATAGAGTGACAACCCCAAATCTCTGCAGAAGTTGCCAAAAGTCCTTCAGTTGCAGAAGTGCCCTGGCTGAGAACCCCTGGTTTAAAACCTGTCATGCACAGAGCTAGTCCAGGCGGGGAGAGTGCTCCTGCCCCGTCACATGCCAGCAGCTCTGCCTGGTGTTCTGGGCTCCACTGCAAGGCCTTCCAGGGTTGACTGGTGATGCCTGCTATGTGGGCAGGATGGGGGTGGGCAGGGCAGTGTTTGTGTCTCCTGTATTTCAGGAATTTCCTTATCTCAGTTGTCCCCAGAGCCACCCACAGGTCGGGGCCCCACCCGCGGACTCTGAGTTTCTAAATGTGAGCCTAAATACCTGATCTCCAGTTTTCAAACACTCCTAGATGACTCTCTGTGTGCTGTGAGCCCCCAGGGAGCCCAGGGCACATGGGGCTGAGAGCCAGCACTGCCCCAGCCCCGACCTGCACCCACCAAGGTAAGTCCTCAGACATGGAGAACAGGCTGGCTCCCATCTCCCATCTGAAGAAATGGGTGCATACCTTTGAGAGTGCCATACAGCTCTGTTTTGTGTAAGATGCAGACAGTGTCTCTCTAGAGACCATGAAATGCTTGTTACAAATCCAAGACACCAAGGCTCTCCATGCACACTGCTCTCCATGGAGAATTCCCATTCTACTCAGCGTCCAGACCTTGGCTTCCCACCGCTGTCTTAGATTTCCGGAGTCAATGCCATTCTCATTAACTTAGCTTGGATTCTACGACTATCACTCGACCACCAGACCACCACGCTAACAGGGACCCAGGCTCCTCGGTGTCACACTCAGGCCTCTCCCCAGGGCTGACACTCACGGTGAAGAGGTTGGACCGGCGCTTGGACTGCTTCCGCACAGGCGTGGGGGTGTTGGCAGTGGGAGGCACATCAATCCGCAGCTCCTTCTGGCTGGTGCTTGGGGTCGATGGGACAGAGGAGGAGTAGTCACTTAGGCTCCCGCCGCCATTACTTGTCTGCAATGATCAAAACCAAGGTTTCCTTAAGGACACACTCCTGGAACCTAAGGTCACCACCTCAGTGGGGTCGCAGTCACCCAGTTTTCAAGTCTTGTGGGGAGACACAGGTGAGCCAGGGCGGAAGGCAGCCTTCCGTGACTTTGCCAGCTGTGCGCAGCAAGCACACAAGGCCTCATTCTAGAAATCCACCATCTCAGAGTTGTTTTGTCTAAGAAAGTGACCAAAGGGAACAAAGCGTCTATCATTAAACTTGAGCATTTCAAACAGCTAAAATGTAAGCATTTCCCTTCCCTCTGGAAAGCAAAGAGGCTAGTTAAACTAATGGATTCCCCGTTCCGTCTCTGCTCTAGAACGGGAGCAGAGGGACCTGGTTTGCTCAGCAGAACCACAAGGAACATTCTGCAGATGACATCTGGAAATCGGGTGCTGCTGGAAGATGTTTCCAGGCTCGCAGGAAGTTAAAGACGCCAACAGTACGGCGTTGACATTCCTGAGTGAGCCTTCACAGCCCACAACAGAGACCACAGGAATGGACTGCCTTCCCGGGCACTGCACCCTCTGGACCCAAGGGCCAAGAGACCACCTAGCAAGAAAGGTTAATCACAAAACCAGTGCAGGCAAAATAAAGCGACAGTATCCTGAACAGGCTTCTGCAAGTTCTTCAAAGTGACAATTATTTCATTTGCTTCCAAGTAAATAATTTAGCAAAATGTTGTTGTGTAAAGAGAGCAGTTTCTAGAGGGCCCGGGGGAGGTGGCAATTATAAGGAATTGCGCTGCCAACTTGAGGCGTACAGTGGTTCACCCACAAGACTGACTGAGAACTGTTAACCTGCAAGCGGGCCAGGACCAAGACCAGAGCACGGTGGGTGCCTTAAATCAGCAGCGGACACACTCCTGGCGCTGCCCTGGGCCAGCGTGGCTCATAATGGATTCCAGGCAGCAGGAGACAGAGCACTTTCAGGAACGACCCCTAAACCCCAGCTGGCCACGGCAGTTTCTGAAGGGAACAGGGGTCAATCACAAACACACTGCTGTTATCTCCGCAGTTAGAACGAGCCAAGCCGACTTCTGCACTGACTGCAGCACTGTCTCCACGCTGTCCCTGGTCCCAGGTCCCCTCAGTCCCACTTCTCATCCCACCTGACATACCTGGCTGATGTGCACGGCAGACACCTGTGCAGAACAGACGGAGGAGTGGCTGGGAGAGTTGGGCAGGGACTTGCAGGGGCCGATGGACAGCTGCTGCTTCTTCCTTGTGGCAACAATCTTCTGGGCAACTGGTAGACACAGAGGCAAAAGAAATCATCCTGAAGCTGGTGTCCAAACACAACAGGCAGAGCCGACGAGCTGGGGACCCCAAAATCCGCAGGGCTTTCCCTCCTTCCACAGGACCTTCAGTTGGGCACCTGAACATTTCCCAGAGCTTCCCCCTGTGGCCAGCAAGCAAGCTCCGGGCAGTGGACCATGTGTCAGCTCCCAGGAAGCCACCTTCCTCCAGGGAGAGCTGCCCTCTGCCCATTGCTCCCTTGTGTCCTTTTCCTTCATCTGCCTGAATCGCAGAGATGTCTGTGGCCCCAGCAGCCTTCCTGGGCCATGAGGTGGTGCTGGAGATACAACCGACACTTAGTGAGGCTGGATACAGAAGGCACGGAGGGCTTCCGCCCCGGGCACACCCCCTCAGAGGACTCACGTGTGGAAACAAAAACACATACCCACAATGTGAAATTTGCCCTAAAATAACCATTTCCCAGTTAGTTGTAGCACTGATAAGCCTAACTGGAACAGGGAGATTTCCCTAAGGCCCTTGGAACCCCAAATCCTCCTGTTCCACTGCCTGAGGGATCACTCTTAACTCCACAGGCTCTGGTGGAGGCTGATACTCAAGCACAAGCAATTATATCCAAGCTCTTTTTTATTTAAACGTATCACCTCCACACTGGAAGTTTATCTTAATCAATACAAATCTGAATCCAACCAGCCATAACTTCTCTTGGCAAATAGGCTCGCTGATAAAGCATATTGGATTTAATTGGAAAGGAAGCCGACGGTTAGAAAGCCCTTCCTGCACTGAGGGGTGTCACTGCGGGAGGAGTCCCGGGGTTCATGTGGATGGATGTGGGCCTCGGGGAGTGGCTGCAACTGTGCTCAGTGCTACTGTCTTGGTCTGGATTGTTCCGGCCCCCAAAGGTGCCAAAGTGGAAGGAAGGACTCCTTGCCTTTCCCTGGCCCCTGGTGATGTCCTGGAAGCAGCCCACGTGCTGCCCACAGACCATGCTCACTGATGATTTCTTTTCCAAATGAACACAATTTTAATAAGGAACTGGTCTGTCCACAGCCTGTGGTTTTCGTGTGAATGAATGATAGTATAAATATGATTAAGTAAAAGTGCAATGAATAAAAAATGGTTCAGGAGACGAAGCAGCGGCTCCATTAGTTACATCCCCCTCCAATAGGCTTCTCATCAACCTGAAAGGATGGTATCAATTAATTTATCTTCCTGCAGTGTATCGAACATAACCTTCATCAGCTAATCATGTTTAAATTACAGAGGAATATCGCAGCACTCTGTCATTTCAAAACCATTGGCGTATTGATCAGGGGTCTTTGAAGACACATATTAGAATATTTTAAAAATCATTGCATGAACTCAAAAATGGAATCTAAGATCAGCTTCCAATAGCTGCGGAACGTGTGTCACACAGGTGTACTGAGATCCCAAAGACCTTAAAGCAAATTAGCCTGAAATCAAGGCTGCCTGGGTGAGTGCTGATCCTTATCCTTTTGGAACACAGCAAAAAGGGGCTTCTGGTACCAACTGCCCCACGTTCTGGTTCTCTGCCAGCCTCAGTGTGTGTCCGCTGTGTGACCACACAGGCCATAGAACACAGGAGCCACACATCGCCCGCAACAGGACCGGATGGGCCAGGAGAGCTTCGCAGACACTCTCCACACGTGTGTTTCACGCCAAGGCAACGTTAGAGACTTTCCAAGAGAAGTCAGAAATTTCACGAAAACCCTAATTCTATGGATCTCCAAATGGAAATGAATGTTGGGTCCTCTCTACAAACAGGCTAGAAAGAAGGCGTTGGTGATCAAAAAGAACGTTTCAAAACGATGTACAGAGCATGGGCCGTGTCCTGAGGACTAAAATCCTACTGTCCCTTTATTACTGCTCTACCACATTAACTGCAAAAGAAAAACAACAACGACAACAACAAACCAAACAAACAAACCACGAAGTCATAATCTGTAATGCCTGGTGTCTTTTTTTCTTTTTAATTTTACTACAATATTTCCCCATTTTAATTCCTTCCTACTCTCATACACAAATTAAAGAAAGAAAATGATTTACAAATACCTTGTCCTAAGACACAGAGGCTGCTTTAGAACCACAACGATCTGCCTAAGGAGGACATCACCAGGAGGCAAAGGCCCTCTGTGAACCTTCCGCACCTTTCCATCAGGAGGACGGAAATCCGCTACCGTGAAGACCTATGGCTCACACCGTGGATCTGCTAACCACAGCTCTGCTGCTTGCTTGATGTCCCACGGAGGGAGTGACATGTCTGGGGGCCCTGCTTAAAGACGCCCCTGAGGACTCTGGACAAAAGCTAACATGATAACTGCCACCCGACTGGCACTGTGGTCCAGGCCTCACACCATGGCACCAGTCTGGGCGGGGCGCAGGAGCCCCAACAGAAGAGGGGGTGGGGGGCATGCGGACTCCTCGCAGATCCAAGGAAAATCAAGGCCGGGGATGGAGGGTTCAGCGGGAGTGCACTTGCCTGGCATGTGTGAGGCACTGGGTTCAATTCTCACACAGCGTCTAAGTAACTGGAATAAAGGTCTACCAACAATTAAATACCCCCAAACCCCACATTTCAGGGGAGAGAGAAAGCAGATACATTTACAAGCTGCTGAAGGTGAACGTTCTGACCAACAAAGGGAGAAATGTGGAATGGTTCAGGTGTGAGGTGCCCTCCTAGAGTCCCCGTGAGACGGTGAGGAAGGCCTGGAGGGGACCTGCCTGGGTACGCGGCCTGAGCCCAGGCGCTGCACTGATGTCCCGGTGGGGACTCACTGCCGAGGACTGAAGGCAGGCGCGGTGGCTGGAGGAGGGGGCCTGGGGAGATGCCTCTGGGGGGCCTATTTTGTACCTGGTGAGTGGATGCTTGCTCTGCCTCCCGATCACGTGCTGGATTGCTTTCCTCTGCCACATCCTGATGTCACGAGGCTCTGCCTCACCCTGGCTCTGAGGAATGGAGTCAGTCATCTACAGACTGAGACCTCTGAGGCCATGAGTCCAAACAAACTTCTCCTCCTCTAAAACAGTTCCTTCCAGGTCTTTCAGTCGCAGCAGTGAAAACGCTGACTAAACCAAATGGTGATCACTGAGTACTCAGGGTGTTCAGGGCGCGTCAATGTCGGTAGGTTTAAAAGGTGACCGCGACCTCTGACTGTGCTGGCTGGGCACCTCTCACAACCAGTTTCTGAATCTGGTCACTCGACGGTTGAACGTGCTACGTATTTTACATCAGAACATACGCAAGTGTGTACGTCTGTGTCTAACGGAAATGTGTGCGTTTATCAAAAGCCCAGCCACTGAACTCACGAGAGCCCAAAATCTTTATCATGGGCATCTGACTTAGTCTCCACGTGGTGACTGCGTGACCATGAATGCGCCCATGCACTGCATCTGTGCCCAAAGTGGCCTCCTCAGCAGGCCCGGAAGGCGACTGGCCTACACTGGACGACACTGCTCAACTCATCACCTCCAGGTGACGCTCGGAGCAGCTTCAGGTCACCTTTGCTCTAACTTTACAATCTGGCTTGGGCATGGATGGAAGGTGAAGCTGCCCTGCAGTCAGCCCTGCAGTGCTGGTGACCACACGGCAGGAGGCTCACAGCAAGCCAGCCCCGGGGTCGGGCGGTGCCAGGTGAGGGAGGAAGGGGGCTGGGTCCTGGAGCCGGGTGAGGGGCTGCTTCTTGATGGAGGATAATTTTGTGGTATTTTTAAGTCTACGTAGACTTTCATGCATGCGTTTCTGTTCTTCAATTAAAAGCAAATTTAAGAATGGAAAAAACAAAAACATTTACTTTCTGCACAAATTTTAAATTTCCTAAGGAGCAGAAGGAAAATCGCAGTCTTTAATGAGTGGCAAAAGTAAGATTCTCAGATCAGTCCGTCACGTCCGGACCAAATGCTGATCTCCGCTCCCACAGAGGGCAAGAACAGAGAGGCCGTCCGCCCCGGGGAGGGCTGAGCAGGGTGGGCAGGTTCTTGACCACTTCGTCCTCAAAGCGGGAAGACAGGCAGAGGACAGGGTCCAGTTTGGCCCGTGACTGCCCTCAACTCCCTCAGGCAGCAGTGAAACACTCCCTCCTCTGCCTGCGACCTCTCCTGCTCCCGTCTCTACAGGGTTCTTACGTCATTGGTGTAAGGGACAGAGCCCAGCCCATAGCACACAGGCGGAGCTCAGCCAGGGCTGTGTCAGTCCAATGGCGTACCAAGTCCCATCTCCCAGCCCCCTCCGGGCAAGCACACATGAGCCACCTCCCCTGTCTGATCCTGCAGTCTGCCCCTGGGCCCTGGCTGGACCTGCCCTGGCATGGTATCTGGGGTCACTGTGGCCGCCAGAAGACAACTGCACACTGCTACCTGACCCCTGGGCAGCACCTGGCATTGCTGACCGCGTCCTCACTGGGCTTCCTGGACACCCCATTTCCTTGCCTCCCCCACCTGGAACCTCTTTCCATCCCCCTCTGCTGGCCCCTCTAATGGAAGGTGCCCCAGGTTCCCGTCTTCAACCCTCTCTTCTCTCCAGGCCCCTCTGGAGGAAGCTTCTCCTCGCCAACGTTTCATCTTCCTCAAGGCCGCTGGCTCCTGCTGTGGACCTGACCCACCCTCCTCGCGTCCTGCCTGCATTCTAGAACTGTGGGTCCACTGACCACACGCCTCCCTGTCAACGAGCAGGGGCAGTTCAAATGCACGCCACCCTCCTGGGACTGCCCACTTCTCTCAAACCTGCTTCTCCTGTCTTCTAACTCCATGGACCACACAACCCCCACCCCCAGGCTCGGAGACAGGCGGCCAACAGATTGCTGACTACACCCCCAGAATGCCCCTGAATTCTTCTTTGTGGCTACTGTCATGCCCAAGAAACCCTGTCCACCCAGAGCTGGTACACAGGCCTCTGGCACTGCAGGTGGTTCTCCTAAAACAACCCTCTCATGACATTGTTCTGCTTGGTTTTTCAATGGCTCTGGTAGGACAACCCTCAGGACAGGCTATTTCCTGTCTGTGGGGGCAGATTCTACACTCCTGGTATTCACTACACAAAAGCACCAGTCTCTTTCAGAATACAGAGCTCTCAGGACACTCCCATGTACCATACATGTCACGCAGAACCAGATGACCCCCAGGTTGGAGAGAAGTCAGGCAGGGCCCTCTGGAGGGGACGGAAGCCTTATCTATGGAAGAGCGCAGATCTGACTGCCGCGGGGCCAGGGTTAGGCACAAGCGGCAACCAGCAAGCCAAACTGGAGTAGGAAGATTCTTCTACTACTACAGCACGGTCAGACCACTGTCCCTGGGGCTGGGGGACAATTGTGAGCAAGCACGGATACACCAGAATTAAATGAGTCAAGTGTTTACAACAGATACACCCATAAAACAGAAGTGCCGGGAGACGAGACACGCATACCCTGTGCACAGGGACACTCTCAGAGCGCGACGTATGAGGCTGGAAGGCACTGCACGCTTTGTCTTTATCTGTGGTGCCACCACCCAGAGGAAGACAACGTATCACACTGTCACTGAAAGGCTCTTCCCCGGGAGACACGGGGCCACCTGAGAACTCCCAAAGGTGACGGAGACCAAGGCAGACTGCAAACCTCCCAAGAACACATAGAAGAGCCCCTAATGTCTCCAGTCCGTTTTTAAATTACAGTTAGAGCAATCATTAAACCAGCTTATTAATTAAGAAGAAATTAATTACCAAATTATGTAGTTCTGAGTGTATGACTCAGGAGTGAGAGGAAATCTGAAGTCGAACTCTGCTCACCACGAAAATCTCGAAGTCAACGGATGTGAGCGGCGGCGTCCCTGGCACTGCCTGCCGGGGCGCAGAAGGGAGACCTATCGCCCAGGCAAGCTTCTGAGCATCTGTGCTTTGAGCAGGAGGAAGCCACACCAGAAAATCTAAGTAAAATCAGAGAACGAGCGAGCGAGCCAGGGAGAGAGGGCAGGCAGCGCTGTGTTCCCGAAGGTCTCTGGGATCAGGCCACAGCAGGCGCAGAATCAGTGAGCTGGGGTGCGTGGCCCCGTGTCTAAACTCCTGTGGGATCCCACCACGCCTTGCTGCCAAGGGGAAGCAGCAGCTCCCAACCCAGGACAACAGGCCGTGCCGTGGCCCCGGAGATACTATAGCAGGGCTGGGTCCACACCAAGAGGAAACAGAGGGGTGAACCAACAGGGGACAAGGTGGAAAGGTGACGAGGTGACGGGCTGAGGAAGTTAGAAGGCACCTGGAAACCCAGCTGTAAAGGTGTACAGAGCCCAGTGACAGCATGGTCACTATCCTTAGGCAATGGGGGTCATCGAAACCCCTCCCAGACATGACAAGACCTGTGTTTCGGAAGGATCCACGCCGTGCACTGGAAGACACGGGTCACCCCTGTCTGGAGAGTGGGCCCCGGGGGCAGGGCCAGGCTGGGCCCCACGCCCAGCGGGGGTTTCATCTGGGAACCCCATTTCTAGGACTGCTGCCGCTCTCTCTTAGACTTGATTCATGTCTGGCAGGGTACAGAGCCCCTGGCCGACCACACGTCATATGATGATTCAAAGCCACCAAAAGGAGTTCCAGCTAAACCCCAGCAGTTTCTTCAACATTCCTGGGGTTTCCCCATGGGCACAGTGACACCCCCAGGAGAAATCCTCTCTAGAACCAGCCTTCCCCCACCACCTCTGAAATGAGCTCTTGGCTATTTCCCTGAATCTAGTCCTGTCCCATTTCAACCCCCCCCCCCCCCTTGCAGGACAACACTTCTGCTGTTCTCAAAACAAGTCTGGCGATCACATTCATATGCCAACAAAACAGACTGCCAACCATCAGGGTGAGTTTCTAATGGGAGGACACATGGGAAAGGGGTCAACTCAGGGGCGGATGAAAAGGGGACACCCTTCTGCTGGTTCTTCAACTGGTGAGAACTTACCGAGAGGCTCGGCCAAGGACCGACTGCCTGCAGGTCCCTGGGCCCCAAGCAGCTCACTTGGAAAACGGCTGTGGTAGCTGACCAGCCTTTAACCACTTGCCTTCCGTGTACCGAAGCATGGAATACGACATCCGTATACGTACACACGCGTGCACAAGAGCTTCTTTTCCCCCAGGGGATCAAATCCAGGGCTTTGTGCAAATACTCCACCCGTGAGCCACACCCGCAGCATTTCTGTTAAGTATTTTTAAAACCAACCTCTGCTCCATGACACACTGTGGTTAAAAAAGGAGGCTTTAATGTCTTCTGGTGAAACTCTCTCAAGTTTTTCCTGAAGTAATGAAGTCTGAATTCTTAATCTGAGATTCAATTCTTGTCTGTATTCTTTTTATCTCGTTGTATTAAAACAAATTTATCTTCATTTATGTCGAAATTACCTATTAGGGTTGTTAATTTGCTGGAAATGAAGCTATTGTTTAATTGCTCCTATTAATCGGGGGATTTAAATGCCGACTGTAATAAACAGTTACCTTCAGGACGGAGCAAAGTCAAGGCTGCTGACATTAATTTCAGAATTTTAAAATGAGGAAAAATTTCTACTGTGTCCAAGGCAGCTGAATTTCTCTTTCCGTTTCAGAGAAGTGAACGAACATATTTTTTTTTAAAAAAGCCCACTGAAACAAGTATGGTTTATTGGACATTTTAAACATGTGCACCCAATTCTGATATGACGTAATCATCCATGGCAAGGGGGACATCAAATCATGCTGTGAGAAACGCACACCCTCCTTCCTCTACACACCTCCACGGCCTTAACAGCTCCCTGAAACTTAATTCCAGAGTTTGGCCGCCAAAGATCAGGAGGGTTTGATCCCCACTGTTGCCTCGAGTACTGGGCCAGTGGGCAGCAGAAAGCCTGGTCTGACAGCGCCTTCGGCGCCCAGATCCGTAAGGCCTGCAGACGTCCACTCTGCGTGCCCTTGGTGACGCTCGCGGTCCCAGAATGTCCCTGGCCATGCTTGCGGTCCTGCAATGCTCCTGGTCTTGCTCTTGGTCTCAGGATGATCCTGGCCATGTTCCTGGTCTACACTCAAGTACTTAAGTTAGGCCCCAGAGAAAGCGAGCCAGCAGGTCTCCATGCAGTGTTTGTGGACGTGGAACTGGCTGCTCCTACCTCTCCCTCTGTGCTCCCCTTTCTTAACAGCGCCCCTCCTCCCTTGCTCCTTCGCTGGTTCTTTCCTGACAATACTGAGCAAATAAAATGGGCCAGGAGATGTGCCAGGCAGGGAGAGACCATGGGTCCCAGACCAATCTGCCGGCAGCGCCCCTGAGGACACGCTGGCCAAGCAGACCGCTCGGGAGGCACCCCATGCAGGGGACACCTCACCCCTCACCAAGAAGCCGTCCTCTGAGCCCACAGCCAAAATCCTTCTCCCTTCTCGTGCCTGGTTTTAGAATTCGGCACCACGCTCCAGGCCTTGGCTCCTCCTCAGTGTACACGACACCTGTGGGGGCACAGTGCCCTGAGAGGTACCAGGGCTGGGGTGCAACCCAGGGTAGAGCACTTCCTAGCCGGTGAGAAGCCCTGGCTTTGATCCTCAGCACTGAGAGAGAGAAAGAGAGGGGTAGGTGGGGGAGGGAAAAGGCACAAAAAATGTAAGAGCAACAAACACCGTCCAGGTCCAGAAGAACCACTGTAAGCCGGATGTGCTCAGATGGAGGAAAGCATCCCGTCTGCAGAGCAGCAAATCTGGAAAACTGGTGTGTGTGGCTCTAGACACAGCAGCCATGGTGAAAAGCAGCCCCCGGTGCAGACCCCTGAGGCTGGTCCTAAACCACAGGAATCCGAGAATGGCAGGAAGTAACAATACCACTGCTGCTGACCACTGACTTCAAGGCCCCGGGCCATGTGCCGCAGGCCACCTCAGCCCCATGCACCGCCAAAGTGCTTGTCAAGGTGGCAGAAACTTGGACCTCTGATAGGCACCAAGACCCCAAAGGGACGGGGCAGTGACAGCTCCTTGGTATATGTTGGAAAAAACATGTCCAAGCAAACTGGGAAGGCAGAACCAGAACAGCAGATCGCATGCTTGGTCCCGAAGCCCAGAGGCCCAAGGCACAGCCCTGTGGACATGCTCCTCTATTATGGGCTGGTGGGTCTCTTGGACCCTATGGACAGATGGGCTTCTCCCTTACTGCCTCACTTGCTCAGGAGTAAGAGGGCTCCCTCCTCTCCATCTGGTACCAGGGTAGAGGCAGAGTATCACTTCCCCAGCGTCCAGCTAGCATTCATTATTAATCATTCTGCTTAATTAAATGAACAATCTTAAGACAAGCAGGCAGAGTTTAAAGGCAGATAACAAAGCTTAGGTCAATGTGAAATGTAAAAAGATATACAAAGGAGCATAACTAAAGAGCTTCAAAGGAGCATAAACTAAAGAGCTTCCAAGGAGCAAAGCCTTGTGGCCCAGGACACCGTTCTAGTCCTGCCGTGATCCAGGTCAACAGTGAGTTGAATGCACATGGACACTGAGCAGAAAATATGTAACATTTCAAATGCTACAATTAAACCTAGCACAAACCTTTTCAAAAGGCCAGGAGATCACTTATTCTCTAGTTGGATGCAAATCAGCACCTTCCAAGCAGAGGCAAGTGAATATCCGGATAAATTGGCCATACAATTTAGATGGCAGGCAAGGATCTGAAAGATAAATGGCTTAAACAAAGAGGGGAAAAATGAACCTGTCACTTCTTCTCAACTCATCAAACTGTCTCGCAGAGGATGCTGATGATTCCGGAGCAGAATGTCTCTGACACCCCCGAAGGTGCAGGCTCACCCTCGATTCTCCAGTCTGCAGGGCGAGGTTGCTCGGTGCGTTGGCACTAGGGCAACTGAGGGACTTGCATTTTCAATCCATTAGTTTTTAAAAGGCTAAAGTATGGGTTATGAAATATATTAACAGAGCATCAGCAAAATAAAAATAAAAGACCTAACATAAATGCAAAGAAATGCTGTGGCTATCAGGCGAATGCAACATACTGTGGAATCCCTGTGTAAGGGTTTCCATAAATGAAGAGAAGAAACACAAAAAACAGGAGAGTTTCAAGCTGATGATGCTAAATTAGTCAAACCAAATTAATGTCCCCAAAGTTTAAGATGAGAAAATCCAGGTCAGTGAGGCCCGGGACACGGCCAGGATCCTAAACAAGAGAGGGCAACTCAAAACGGCTACAAACAGACGCTGGCCTCAGGGACCCTGAGACAGGTGTAGCCAAGCAAAATACTTGTGTTTTAAGAAAAAAAAAATTAATACGCTTTGTTTACTGTTGTCTTAAGCCAGATCTCTCGGGTCTCCCTTGCTTCCTGCTGAAAGGTAACAGGCTGATGGAAGCAACACGCAGCTTGGAGACGTCCCAATCTCTCATTCGTCATGAAAGTCTCTTTTGGATCCTTCAACTTTCAAGAAAAATGGACTTATCTATCACAACTGTAGCTGTTTTCCTATTTCCAGAAATAATTACCCTTACAACGATCTTCATAAAAAAGACATTTTCTTCTTTAAGTGGGGAGAAGATGTCTTGGTCGGAACCCGAGGAGATTATTCCTCTCCTCCCCAGCTCTGTGGATAATGAGCCGGCTGCCGTGGCCCCTCACGGGAGGCCTCTGGAAGAAGTGACAGTGACACACAGGTTGAATTATACAATGGATTGTGATGCAATTAGGAAGAAGGATGAGATGACAAAACAGATTTCCACCGGTCTTCACAGGGCTCCAAGCGTGAAGTCACCGCGAGGCCCTTCCACACCAGGCGTTACTGCAGCTTACCCAGCACCAGAGACCCCTTCCCGACACAGACGATTCCTCTGGAAGCTCTGTCTTTGGTGGTATTAGAGCAACGTTAACCTTTTAGGTTATGAGACACACGATGAACGTGAGGGCCCACATACAATTTTTGAAATGATGCCAAATTCTATAAAATCAGCATCCAAGTCCAGGCGATTGTTTTCATAGACAATGGCCACTGAGGAGTTAAGCAGAGTGGGGAGAAACTTTTTTATTCTCCTTTAATAAGAAAGTAAGTTTATCAATTGCCACTGTAATTACTCACAGCACCTCGGGTAATTAAAAGGGATCTAAATCTAATTTTATTTACATTTAGAATACCTGAGGTCATCTCCGATCAAGATTCACATTTGTGACTAATAATGTTTGAGTGTTAATTAGAGCCCAACAGAGAATACTGATTGATTTTGAATCTGTAATCTGTGATTTAGCAATAGTGAGGAAGTCCAAGCATCTCCTTCTGAGATACGGCAGTTTCTACGAACTACTGAAATTCTTCAAAGGATCATGAATGCCTTTTAGTGCTGCAAAGTCTCTTGTAGAAGAAAGACCAGTGGCTCGTGATCATACCGTGCAGTTCTACCTGTGAGAAGGCACCTCATGCTGAGTTGAGTTTATCTGGACCCACGGTGATGTGGGATGTCTACGATGACATTTAAATACAACTTTTACAATGCAGATGTTTCCAGAGGTGAGAGGCTGACTGAGCACACCCACACCCGGTTCTGTAGCGTCCACACTGCATGTTCACGTGCATTCTAATCCACGGTGGCACAGCTCACTGGACCCACACACCTTGGCCCATGCAGCTTCCGCCAGAATTCATTACCCCTTCAAGGCTGTTTTGTTCCTTGAGGTCGAACGCTAAGATCTCAGTTGTGCCACTCCACGAGTCAAGAAACGCGGATGCCTCAAGCCACAACATGAGCTTCCACCCTCTACTGAGGCCCCCCAGCTGCCCCAGCCCACCCAGCGCTCGCTCCCCTCCGGGGACTTTTCCCACCAGTGTTAGTTTTGCCTGTGGCTGGAAGGGGCCACCGTCTTGTATGTCTGCCTCTTTTCACTCGCCACGTTTTACAGAGCCACCGCTGACCACAAGATGTTGGAAGCCTGTGAGGACTGGGACATTATGGAGACTCTTCTCCCAGGGGACACACAGTCCTTCACCCCTCTTCCCAGGACTCCAGGAGAACGTGGTGGTCTCCTGCCACTAAGGAAGTCACGTCCAATTGTCAGTGACCTCTAGTCCTGCGCAGGTCCAGAGAGGAATAAGGGCTCCCGGCTCTAGAACATTAAGCCTCCTTCTAAACTGATCTGACCGGGGTAGTTGACGGCTAGCTGCAGGTAAAAGGTAATGAGGATTCTTCAGACCCTGCATGCAAAATCCTTTCTTCTCTATATAAAAGTCTTGCCTTAATCCACCTTGAGAATATCCTCCATCAGCCAAAACCCGAGGAATACCATTGTTGGAGATAGGAGGGTTCAAAGTCACTGAGAAAAATGTTATTAAAAAAACCACGATGGACATTTTGAAAATTTAAATAACCAGAGACTAGATCTGCAGTGTGCACACACACGTGTATGCACACACATACATGCACACACACACCTCAACAGGTCCTGAGAAACACCATCTGCATCCTGGTGGCTTAAAGTTAGAAACAAGCCCCAGGACGCACTGTACTCAGGATGCAGCTGCCCCTGGGCGGGGCTGACTCCACGGCTGCGGCCTGCACAACGCAGGGAGCCAAGCCAAGGTGGCCCTGGGCTTGAGCCCGCGGCAGGCTGATTCTCCGTTCAGGACAGCAAGTGAGGACCACAGGGTGGACACCTGGGCCTCATGCGGGTGGCCCAGAAAGGGAAGGCAAATGTGACTGGCTGTGACTCAGGAGCGGTTCTGAGAAGATAGAGCTTCCTCCTGGGTTTGGAGTCCTTGCACTGGTGCCAACCCCACGCCACCATTCATCCACTAACACTAAACATGCACCTGCAAGCTTTTCTTGTGAAGCCTCTGGAAATCCACTTTAAGGTAAGAAAGCAACGTGGGTAAATAAAAAGAAGTGGAATTTGTGCTAGTTACTGACCCAAACCAGTAGTGCCTATCTCCAGACTTAGAGGAAGCAATGTAAACGTCATGTCCTCACTTCACTGGGGATGCTCGGAATACCCGTGGGCGAGACACATACGGGAAAGGCAGACCAGAGCGCCGGAAGGAGATTTAATGTGGCAAATAGTGACATCAGAATTTAGAATTCTGGGTTTTATGTTGTTCTGCAAAAAAACAATATAGATGAGAAAATATAATAAAGGTATTGTACCTTTAAGATAGATTTCTGTCTTGATGACAAAAAGTATTTTAGAAATGGGAGAGAATATAAGTACCAGAGTAGCTAAAGGTGTCCTTCAAATGTACTCAGAACCCGTGCAGCCGTGCGACTCGGGTCCACCAAGGGAAGACCGTGCTGAGGCTGCCTGCGGCACCTCTGAGGCGCCACACAGCTCCAAGCTGCTCTCCTGGGGATGCAGGCACTGTCCCCAGTGCACAGCTGGTCCCTCTGTCCACAGATGGACTGGGAGCACCAAAGCCACACTCAACGTGGCCAGCAGTGGACACTGGAGGGACTTCCTGGCATCTCTGGGTCAGAGTGAAAGGCACCATGGCTGTCAGAACAGTGACGCTCTCAAGCCTCCTGGACCCTGGGAGAGCAACGCCGGGCCTCGTGGACAGGGGGCACCCATGAGAGGGAAGGCGGTTCACGTCCTGCACGGGCAGACTGCTCGCTGGGAGGACAAGAATCTGCCACCTGGGTATTCTCCAAAAGGTCCCACTGGCCACGCAATGGCGCAGGCTCAGCCTCCAGGGCCCCACGCGTCCAGCATGCCTGGGAGATACTGGACCAGAACGAACAGGTGTCCAGAGCAAGCCCGCTGCGCCCGCGGAGCGCCATTTAGTCTCCAATAAAGACCCAACTCTTCACTGTGCCTTTCTGGCCTTTATAAGCACTTAACTGTCATAATATCTATAATTCAGCATGGAAAAGGCGTCACAGGGCATTTATGATAAATCTCACAAAACATATAAGGCCCCTTTGCACTTTAATCATTTGCTAACACTTACAATAAGATTGTATTAAAAATTTAAACTGCCCTACTTAAGCAATTTACCTTCAAACGTCCATTTCCAGAGAATGAATCCGAGGGAGGTGAATGTCGAACCCTTGGTCAGATTTATTGCACCAAAGAATCTCTCTCCTGATATAGCTCTGATGAGTGAAGTCTAATGACTTTAGTTTTATTACTTTTTAAGCACTTAATGGGAAAATTCAGACATTTTCACAAGACTGAGCTTCCACAAGAATGGTACATTTATAAAATGACAGGTAGGGAAAGTTCTGTGAGATGACTTGAGACATGTCCGGATTAAACACCATCAGTGCAATTCTAAGGCAATGACTAATACCACAGGCTTGCCTTTGTCATTATTAGTTTGAGGGTTTTTTTTTTAACTGTCTTAAATAATAGTCCAGAGAACATTTACCAAGGAGTAGCTGTGGAGAATTTTATTATTATACATGTAAAACTTTAAAGCCATTTAAAACCCCCCCAGTATTTAATTTTTTCCCCAACACCTACCATGGGAAAGTTACAGGGCAAATACCATAATTATCTCATGTAATTACTTAACCCCTGCTAAGCACCAACTGTTTCTACCACCAACCACACTGTCGGCAGGAAAACTATCTTTAAAACGTGAAGAAGCAAATCCAAAAGTTTGCCTTGACTTGAAGTAATTTTTCCCCTAACTTAAGCCCACAGCTGTGATCCCTCAGATTTCAATTAAAGCCCAGGCAGTAATCCTATCAATCACCAAGGACTATAAATTTCTTATCTTTCTCATTAGCTCCCCCGTTGCACAGCTTAAATATAAGCATACCTTGCCACAGGACTGTAAATCACGGGCCCCGGCAGCTCCACCCAGCGCCGGGATGGGCAGGAACCATCGGGGCCACTCCTGGTGTGCTTGCTACACTAAAGCTGATTTACACATCTCAAAAAAATAGAAAACACCAAGAATCACAGTGACAGCAGATCTCTTTGAGTTTGTTTATTTGGCTTAAAACTGGTAATGACCTGTCTTTATTAGTATTAGTAAGTTTTATGTGCAAAATCCAATTTTCTGTGGAAATATATTTTTGCTGCATCTGCCAATAATATCTCTTGCAGTTACCTGTAGCTATTAATTTTTTTAAAACCTAAATTTCAACTTATTTTTTGAAGCTGTAAAAGGGAAAAAAAATCAGAAATTCAACAAACTATTTTCTTCTTGACATAAAACTGAGCCCAGCTGTATGGGGAGATGGCAGAACCGGGGTGGGAGGGGCGCCCTCGAGGAATGTTACCATCTCTTCCAAACAACTTTCAGGCTCACGTGGCCAGCCCATTACTCTGGGTCTCATCTGAACAGCTTTATCAAATCTTCTCTGGGGAGATTGTGCAGACTACTCCCTTAATGACATGCAGACTGTGGGTGCGTTTTTCTGCAAGTGCAAACTTTATATTGCACATTTGGAATATGCTCGGGGAGTACCCTGCTGCTACACACTGAAAGAACCGCAAGGAGTGGGAGCTCACAGCCGTGCGTTGGCCACAGAAGCCCATCATGCCTCTGCCGTGAGACGCCGGCTTCTATCACATCCACTTTATGCCTAATTTAATTAATTGTATCCTTCAAATTAAAATTGATGCGGCACATTAACTTGCCACCACCTTCTGCCTGCAAAGCCTATAGGTTACTGATTATTACCTGAAGCAAACCTTGGCATGGAGACCCAAACCCAAGGGTGTCTCTAGCCAGGACGGCACTGCCACCTAGTGGCCTCTGCTGGAGTTGCTGGATTTTCCCAGGAGTCCCTTGGGCTGGGGCCTAACACTCTCAGTCACTTTGCTTCAACATATCCTAGAACAGAAAATATGGCCTACAGAGTTTCAAGGGAACAGGCTGTGATGAAAGATATTCACTTCATGTGGAATGAGCATATACAGTATTAATCTCAAATTACTTCCAGATTACAAAATAACCCAAGAGAAATGGAGATTAAAACCAAACCTTAAACACAAAGGCTATGCTTGAGGAAAGCTTGCAGCATGTGAATTACAGCTCAGGAAAACTGCTATCTTAAGAGCAAAGCACTCCAATCATCTGCTATTACCACGGAAGTCTGTCAAGCCCTGGGTCCTGCTTCTCAGGTTGTTGAGAGTTTTTTGCTGGCGATTCTAAGAGCCTTTGATGAATATGGATGGTCAGGTCACCACGGAAGGCGGTCAGTGCAGTGGGAAGGCGTGTATGCCAGACCCCCCCCCCCCCGCCCGGGTCCCCACCTCAGCACTGCAACATCTGACCCGAAGGATCTGTAGCAAGTCACCTGGCCTTTACGTGCCTGTTTCTTTATCTGCAAAACCTCCACACACTATGTGCCTCATGGCTGAAGGCGAGGAATAGACCAGCAGATGGACACAAAGCTCTGAGAACGCGCCAGCCTCATGCTGGGGATGATGTGGCGGGGTCACTGACCGGAGTCCAGGTGTTGTCCCTGTACCTGAGGCAGGTCACCATGAGCCCATGCCAGAGTTGGCTTTAAGCCTGCACAGGTGCTCTGTAGCCAGATTCCAAGATGAGGAGCCTGGAACCTCCCCCCAGCCAGAGCTTCCCACCTGAGGGCTGAAGCACAGAGGAGCCACCCAGGGGAGACACACCTTCCTGGGGCAGGGGAGCTCAGCTGGGACCTGCTGGGATGAAACCGAGCAAGGAGAGGGAGTGCACAGCAGAGGGACCAGGGCACAGCCTCTCAGAACGGAGAGAGCTACACATGGACACGGGGCCAGAAGGCAGAGACGGACACCCACCCTTCACACCTGCAGTCATATTTAAAAGCCCCCGGCTAGGCTGGGACAAGGAACGGAGGGGCACAGAGCAGAATGAGCAGAAAGAGCCCCAAGTCAGGGCTGGCAGCGGGGGTCACACAAGATACACAGCCCAACAGAACCCAGGGACCAAGCGAACCTGGGAGAAGGTAGTCACAGGGGCATGTTGGTCCAGCCTGAGCATGGCACAGAGCTACGGTCCCTCGGGGGCTTGGGAGACACCAAGTAGGCTGTCGAGGACACTGCTGACATCCAAGCCTCGGCTCAGCAGGAATCTCGGCTGGCAGAAACCTGAGAACCCTGGTGAAACCCACAGAGCAGCCTGCCTAGGTCAGAGGGCAGAGCCAGGGGGGCCTAGGAAGCCCCTCCCCAGGTAATGGGCAGTACAACGAACCCGGATAAACCCACCGCCCAGATCCAAACTCAAATGCTCTCCTGTACTAGGTCTTAACTCTGTATTTGCTCACGGAACCAATTTAGTTACAGACCCACTTGGGTTCAGCCCTAGGGTCTTGAACATGCACCTTCTGGAGGAGGTTTTAGGCAGGGTCCTGAGGCCACTGGCCATGCCCAGGGAAGGTGTTAGCGCTCCTCGGGCAGCACAGCAAGGAGACCCAAGGCCCAGAGGTTTGAGAGGGCAGAGGGAGCAGGTGCAGGGCGGGGAGGTCTGGGGGGATGCTGAGGGCTTCTCATCTCAGCTCCCGCCTCGCCTGCTCCTGAAGGGACAGCTCCTGTGGCCAAGGAGCAGGCAGCGAAGCCAGCTGCACCAGGGATGCCCACCCTCTGCTTCTCCTGCAGGTGTGCTCCCCTCGCTCTCCCCCTCTTCAGCTCAGGTGACCCCTTTCCTTGCTCATCCCAGGCAAGATTGCTCGGGCTCTGGGAGCTGGCGTTCATGGAATTAAAAAGTGCTGAGGGGGCCCTGGGGTTGTGCCAGGCGGGGTGGAGAGAGCACCGGCCAGCCTGCCTCTGAAGCTGTCTCCAGTGCCCTGGGCCAAGAAAGGGCTGGGGGACCTGGAGGTTTGGGAAAAGGGGTCGAGCGGTGCTGATCCCGACGGGTGCACAGGTTTGCCCAGCAGAGCAGGCCTTTTAGGCCAGGAGAGGGCATGGCAGCTCCATGTGCCCAGGGACAGGTGTGCACGGGGAAGGAGAGGGACCGTAGGTTGCCGGCCCTGTGGGGAGGGCTCCACGTTGGCTCATTGGCGTTCTCTGCTCACTCCCACCTGGCATCGTGCCCTGGCTGGACTGCAGCTTAGAGAGGGAGAGACTCCTCAGGGGTGGGGTTCCAGGCCCTGCCCACTGCCACCTGCCTAACACACTGGCCTTCAACGGAGGAGCCCTGGGTGGGAGGGGCTCGCGGCCAAACACTCACTTGGGAACCACTGTGGTGGGTGCTGTGGAGCCATCGAAGGCTCCTGATCAGGAAAGAGCCTCAGCTGACCTCTGCCACAGGCGAGAGCAACGGAGCTGCAGCAGGGCCACCTGAGTGGCCACAGAAGGTGGGAGACTGGCCAACGGTCCTGGGGAGACACGAGGAGGCCTGGGCCTCTGAATGGGAGTGGGGTGGGGGGAGGCTGGTGGACAGGAGGCAGGACCCCCGTGCAGGATGCTGACAGAGCAGCCCACCTCCTCCTCCATCACCTTACTACACCAGTGTCATGGAGCAGTCACCGTACGTCACACACTGGAACCCAGATTTTCAAACATCCATTTCTGACTTTGCTGATTAAGTAAAACCACTTCTTCAGTGGAGGGTCTCACATCTCGCCAGCAAAACAGCAGCCTCCTGAGTCGTGCCACATCCTGGGTCCACAATTCTCCAGGGAAGCACGGAGGGCAATTCTCAGGCAGGAGCCCAGGAACAGTGACACCCAGAGGCCTAAAAGAAACACACTAACCAGGTGCAGCCCTTAACCCAGCGATTCAGGGGGCTGAGGCAGGAGGATCACAAGTTTGAGGCCAGCCTGGGAGACTTAGCAAGACTGTCACAAAACAAAAGGGCTGGGTGTGTAGCTCAGTGACAAAGCACCTGCCTAGCATGTGTGAGGCCCTGGGTCCCATTCCTGGCACCGCAAACAAAAAAGGAAAAAAATCCACAGACGGTCTTCAAATGAGCTCTTGTGCTTCCCCTGTGGGACAGCACCTCCTCGAAAAGTTTATGTCATGAATTCCTGAAGTTCCTTTCCAACAGGGTTCTGTCTTTGAAATACCTCGGGAGGCCAATGGCCTGATTCCCTGCATATAAAGACTTCAGGACAAAGTACAGGCTCCTCCCTCCTCCCAGGTCCCCGGAGCAAACCTGGAGTGGCCAAGCACAAGGGTACCTAGGTGCAGGGCTTCCGGGAGCTCGCCAGGGCAGGGGAGGGCCGTGACACTTCTTGGCGGCCACCAGATCTTGAGTATGCGTCTCTCGTGAGAAGTGAGAAACCCGGGTGGCGGAGGACTGCAGAGGAATCCCTGTGAAGCTCTGTGGCCGCTCGCCCGTTCCTCCACGAGGCCCTGATGACAGTTGGGTCTGGCTCCCCCAGAAAGGCCTCTCTACGCCCACAACCCAAGAGAACAGCTGTCCTTCTGCCCCTAACGAAGGTCTTACTTTTGCTGATTAAAAATGCCGAGACGGTGTTTTCAGCCACCAGGGCACCAAACACAGGCTACATCAATGTGAATCTCCCCTTGTTGGGGGCGACCCACCCCACAGGGAACCTGTGCCAAACAATGCTCAGCTACAGCTGGGGACGTGCCAGGGAATTCAGCCCCGGCTCAGCTGGCAGGACCCGCAGGCTCTGGTCCCTCCTGGCCACATCACTGCCGTCCCCACCAGGCTGCTGGTAGACCAGGTGGCCGGCGGCGCCCACATTGACACCAGCCATCTATTTTTATCACCACACCTTGAAGGTTCTCTCGATTTCTCCCAGAATTTACAAGCAGGGGATCCTTCCCACAAAGAAATAAATTGAACTCTAAAGGAAGCTGTTCTCCCAAATGAATGCCCTTACATGTCAATGTGGGCCACCAAGGGGGTGGCCTCGCAAGTCCAGCGCAGCGTGTGAGCAGGTGCCGGTGCCCACCCCCTCGCCTGGTCTAGCTGGGTCTTCTCATTGCTGAAATCTCCCTCCTGTCTGGATTCTCTTCTGCAGGATGAAGAACCGCCCACAGCCACGGGGCCTTTTCCCCCTCCAGCCCCACTGGAAATACCAAGCAACTCACCAGAAGACTGGCAGAATGGGGGTGCCGCCCAGCTCCAGGTGGCCTGCTGGGGCGGAGGGAACTGGGAGCCGCTCCACAACTGTTTTAATTACTGCACTCACACCTAGCTCTCCTTGTGAGCGTGGGCTTCATCTCCATTTTAAACTACATCTCTCAGTCCTCCACTGCTTTACTATCAGCGATTCTTAGGCTCCTGCACTCAAAGGTTTTGGTTCTTGGTTCTGACTTTTCCTGCAGCCTGTCTGTCACACCCAAACCCACCCTGGCTTGGGGAGTTGCCCACGGGACAGGAGGGGAGCCTCCCGCCCCCAGCATGGGCCCATGTGAATTCTTTTCCAGACTTCATTCAGGTAGTTTGCCCACAGAGCTGGATATTTAATTGCAGGATACTGTATCAATGATGAGCAAGTTGAGGAAATTTAGAGTTCTTCAGAGCAGTCGTGACATTATTGACAACTGTCTACCGGTCCTCTTTATTTTTGCTAAGGCTCCCGAAAAAAAAAATCAGCCGAACTGGCCAGGCTACAGGAAGAGATGGTGGTCTTCAAGCTGGGAAAAAAGTGATCTCAATGAATGTTGGAAGTATTTATGCGAAGGGCTGTGGGGACGAGAAAGGAAAGCAGAGGAGCTCAATTAGTGAACACACTGCGCTTGTGCCAGGAGAGGAGGCCCCGCCACGTGGGAACGTGAATGGAGGAGGGAGAATGGTCAGCCCTCAGCAGGCCCAGCCAGTGTTGATGAAGGAGCAGGTGCTGTTACGTCAAGGGATCAGAACTCACAGTGAGCCGACTTGCTTTCCAGCACACGGGGACATGTGCAGCTACAAAGGGCTTGGTGGCTTTCCTCCTGTGTCCTAGCAAGTCAGGACACAGCCATTCAGTGTGTCTGTGGACATGTGAACAATAAGGGCCTAGAGGTCTGTGAACTCTTTGGGACAGAGGGGACCAGCTCCCACCCCAGCAAGGCTCTACCTGCAGGCCGACCGCAGGTGCCTAGGGCAAGCTCTGCTGTGGACACGGTGTCTTACGCCCCTCCCTGGATTTGAAGAGGTCTGTCACCACAGGCCGTCCCAGGAAGGGCCTGAGAGAAGGCATCTCTAGCGCCCAGCCAGGTGAACCGAGGCGGGCCAGGTGGAGTCACACAGGAGGAGGTTCTGCCACCCAGCCTGGCATGAGTCTTCCTGGGCCACTGTCATGAGTGCTGGTTCCCGGGTAGTTGAGTGACACCTGAGGTGAAGTCGCAGGAAGACACTGCCTCCTGCAGTCACACACCTCCCCACGATACCTCCTCCACGATTCAGTGACGCTGCCTTCCCGGAAGTAAGTGGAGAGTGCGTCAAGAGAAATTGGGGGTTTCTCAGTGGGTCCCAAGTTAGGAAGTCACGGGAGCATCTGGGCTCAGAGATGCTTTGTTTGCTTCAACTGTTTTCTAAATCAAACTGTTAATCCCACCTGAGCTTTGCCTCCGGTCCCTCTGAGGAACCGGTTTCAAGTACCACACTGTCTGAAGCACACAGTCCTGCACTGCCCACCTAGGGGACAGGAGACACGAGCTGGTGGCCAGCTTTGTCCTTGTGCAAACATCAGAGTGCACTAACACAAACCAAGACCGAGAGGCCACCTCTGTCAACATTCTGCCACGGACCGAGACGTCACTATGCTCTGCAGGACTATAGAAAGGCCCAAAGACAGAATATGACAGCTAGTGAGGCTGGCACAAGGACATGTTCCGACCCTTACAGCCAAGAATTTTTCTCAGTGGTCTGCCAAATCAATCACGAATTTATTAATTTTATGTATTTATTAATCTTTTTGCAATGCTGGGGATGAACCCAAGGCCTCACAGTGCAAGGCAGTGCGTACCACAGCTGCACCCCCGACTGCTATACCCCCAGCAGGGCGGTTCCTGCTCTGGAAAGGGGTGGGGCAGCTGCTGTGCTCAGAGGCACTACAGGAGCTGAGAGCAGGTTTGGGCCAGTGCCAGAAAGACCTGAGGGTAAATCCTTTGCCACCACTGGACAGGGAGGAAGTTCAGTGGCACCCAGCCAGGGCGCTGACATGTGCCAGGGTACTCTGTGAACACCTGCCCAAGAGGGACCCGGTCAGCACAGGCCAAGGTGCTGGTCTAACCACCGCCTTTCTCCCTGCTGTGCATGAAGCACCTAACAAGGTTTCTCACATGTGTAATGGATTCTTGCACGTACAGATTCACAAAAGGGACTGGGCTGTCCGAGGCCATGGCAGAGGGAGAAGATACAGTGGCACGGGCAGGGTCTCAAGACGTTCCATCAGGGAGAGACAGGAGGAGGAGGACCCTCTGGAGGACAAGGAACAGTGATCTACAAAAGCAAGAGCAGGAGGGTCTGGGGTCCCAGAGGGAGAAGGTGAAAGGCAAGGGCAACCGCACCTACCACAGTGATGGGGAGGGGGGGAGGGACGATGGCAGGGGGGGGGAACGGAGGGGGGGCAGGGCAGCTGGATGAAGCTGCTGAGGCTGGTGACAGATGAGCCAAGGAGAGGCAAGTAGGCATCAAGGGCAACAGCCCCCTTCGTGTGCAAGATGTTACTGACCACAATGAGAGCAACAGTGGAAAGTTCCAGAAAAGCCAGTGTTCTCACAGCCACTTTGCATGCCTGAGCTTCTTGGGCACTAGCCCTCTGCAGGCTGGGGCCACCCCCCAGGAAGACAGGACCAACCAGGAGAAAAGGCTCTGGCCCCTTCCTTCCACACACGACGGCCACAGGGCTCAGGCTCCTCCGCTCTCCAGGCTGCTGCCTGGTCCTCATGGGTCTCTCCATCCATGCCAGGCTCCAGGGCAGGTCCCGGGGCTCCCAGGG
This sequence comes from Marmota monax, assembly GCF_021218885.2. Lineage (NCBI taxonomy): Eukaryota > Metazoa > Chordata > Mammalia > Rodentia > Sciuridae > Marmota > Marmota monax. The sequence continues at coordinate 17,156,266 of NW_026695238.1, read as the reverse complement.
GTATGTCCTGCTCCCAGGTTGTATGTGTGCAGATGGAGCCCAGTGCAGTCTCAGGCTCCTCAGGTGTGTCTCCCCCTCAGGCTGTGCCATGGACGCAGCACTCTCCCGTGGCACTCTAGTGGGACGGGCACTCCTCCAGGACCCTCCTGGCCACCTTGCCTCTTTGGCTTCCCGTGGCTGCTCTCTCAGCCCTCACAAAGCTGGTGGCTTCAAACATGTATTCTCCCATGTTCTGGAGCCCCAAGCCCCAGATCTTTCCCACCTGCCTGGAACCGGGTGTCGGCAGGGCTGTGCTCTGAGGGTCTGGGGGCAGCCTGCTTCTTGCTCTCCCAGCAGGGCTCAAACTGTGGCCCGTTGCAGGCCTCAGGGCCAGCGTCTTCACACCTCTGCACTCACCTGAGGTCGCCTCCTCTGGTAAGGGGACGTGACTGCCTTTAGGAGCAGGTGGATGATCTAGAAGAGGATCCCCACCCACACACCTCCCCTAATTACATCTGCAGAGACCCCGCCCAGCCACGTCAGGTGCCTTCTCGGGTCCCAGAGATCATGACACGGACCACATTGGGACACCTATCTGCCCACTAGGCAGCCTTGGTGCATGGGCCAGGTAATCCTGAGGCTCTGGACCTGAGACTAACCCTCTGGAAACTATGGTAAAAGCACTGGGTAGCGCTTCTTCTAAATCCATCAGCACTTAGGAAAGCTTTAACAAGAGTCGGAGTGACCTAAGTGTTCTCAGAGGTGTCCTTCAAGGTAAGCTATTTTCCTTAAATCTTCTAACATCAGACTTTATTCTTGGGTAAATATCTACAAAAAAAACTTAGGGATGAATCTTTATAAAATCTGGCTGAGTTTCGTAATCTGTCAGCCAAAAGGGGTCTGGGCCTAGAGCCCACCAGGTGCTCTGGACTTCTGACAAATGTATGCACTTAACAACATCAACTCCACCATTTCCAAGGAGAAACCCAATAACGAGGGTGGGACTCCCCTGTCATCCTGGCTGCTGGCTTCTTGTGGTGAAGTCTACCTGGAAGCCACCTTGTACCACACAGTTCCCTGGTGACCGGGGATGCAGGAGAGGTGGCCAGGACAGACTAACGTCCACCTGCACATGGAAGAGGGCACTGCAGCCCCCACCTGGATCTCTCCCTCCCACAGCACCTCCTCCTGCACCCCCCTGGCAGGCCCATCGGATCTGCATGGCAGGAACCCACACTGCCGTGGGGTACAGATGAGGTCAGGAGGGGACCCTTCTGCTACTGCAGCCCTCGAAACACCTGTGAAGTGAATCCGTGAAGGGTCTCAGGCTCAGGCTGCTGGCTCTGGGGCCTGTCGATCCATGGCAGCAGCTGCCAGCTAGAGAGGGAGGCTATGAAGTCATAAAAATATAGGTTTTAGAGGAAATTACAAAACACAGAAATTACTCTGAGGTCTTTTTAAAGCAAGTTATTGAAAAGGATATAAAATAAGTCCCAAATTATATTTTTAAAATATTGAAAACCGACTAGGAAGGGCATTTATGATAAGTTGTTAGTTGTCCCTCGCCTGTGGGTCAGAGTAATTTTTATTGGCTTCTTCATAGTTTTCTGCATTTTTCCAAAAATGTCAATCAAAAAAATATGTAAATAGATAATGACATGTACATAAAGGCGTATTTTATTAAAAATAAGTTTGATCCATAACTTCAAAATGCAAAAGCCCACGGAAGGGATCCGACAGTGTGCCAGCAGCTGAAGGGAACACCCCTGGCTTCCCCGCAGAGAACTCACTGTGGACTCGCTAGCCGCCTCTGCTGTGTGCCTCCCCGACAAGCCAAACCAGGGACAAGCCAAGCCAGGGACAAACCAAGCCAGCGACAAGCCAGGGGGCGAGCCGCAGCCTGTGTCCCCCAGCGACCAGGTGAGAGGCAGCACAGGGCCCTGTCCTTGTGTGGCCGCCTTCCTGCAACCTCCCAGTGACAAGGAGGCTTCACAGCAGTCAGGTTAATTATGCAGTATGCGGCAAAGGCTGCCTTCCTATATCACTTAATTTCCTCGAGAGCTTCCTAATTGTCCTCATCTCACACAGCGGCGTGAACTGGAACTACTGTTTGTGTTTCTCTAGTAACCATTTGGGGAGAGAGCCTGCCGAGGAAGGAGGACAGAAAACCAAAGAGTGGTGCTGGCCACGCTCTCTCCTGTGCAAGTCTGGTTCGAGCCAGTGATGCGCTGCGGCATTCTGCAAAGGGAGAAGATGAGGCCAGCCAACACGGGGAGGAGAAGGGACACGTGGAGAAGATATACGTGTGGCTGGTTTTCCTAAAGGACAGGCCAGGCTGCCTGAGGGCAGGTGAGTGGGGACCATGCCACCCACCACGGAGGCCTGGAGCGCTGCTCTTGGTGGGTGCTGTGCTGGGCACTAGGGAGAGCAAAACACACTCATGCCTGGTCCCCGCCGCAGCAGTGAGGCAGTGTCACAGGAGCTGCAAGATATGCACCTGGCCCAGGGAAGCACCGTGTCCAGGATCCAATGCCACCAATCTCTAATCTGATCCTAGGGTGACTTCTGCTCCATTTCATTTGAATTGCACGGGTCACCAGGGACTGTGCTGAGGTCTGTAATCAGGAATCACACTCTTTCTTGATCCTTGTTTTTTCAAACTGAACTGGTGCAGCAGACTTTTCTTCCTCCATTAGAAAGTGATCCAGTTAAGAGAGAGAGCCAGGTGCTCTGGCTGAACTGGACACTGCCCCTGACAGGCTGAACCCTCCCTGTCCATGCAGGATGTGAGGGCCCGGATGAAACTGTCGACCACTCACGATCCTAGGAGTGTGTGCAACCCAACTGCACTGCAGTGCTGTGTTCCCCTTCTGCAGAGGCAAAGCACACACCTGTACTCCCCTGAAGCTGAACGCAGCCATTTACTGAAGGCAACTAGAACGCTTGCTACATAGGCCACTCTGCCCGTGCAGGACACCTGGAACATCCTCATGTTCAGGGGTGGACAAAGGGCCCTCCCTGGGCGCTAACGCCGCCCAGAGAGCCACCCTCTTACAGGGGAGTCACTCTCCACACTGATGAAATGACTAGCTCATGTTCTCATGACATTCTGGCCAAACTTTTATGACCTCAATGACTAAAAGCTGCTTTTTATGAGCAAAATGTATTTGCTTTTTTATAGAATGTGGATATGCCACCTCAAAGTATTCTGATAAAAGGAATCTAGTTGATGAAAGATATTTACTTTCTAATTGGATGTATTTCTTATTTGAGGGGCTGACAGTCCCATTTTACAAATAAAAAAGGGTCAAGGTTTTCTGATCTGAGGTGCGGGTTTCTGAAATTCCACAGGACTTCATGCAGTGGAAGAACATGCAGGGGTAAAAGCAAAAAAATAAATGATTCTGTCCCTTGTCCCCTCTCTGTCCACACGTCAGACTGAAAGGAGGTCAGTCCACAGCCCTGGGAGCAGAAAGAGGCAGGGCCAGCTAGAGCGGCCCAGGGCAGCACTCCCACCTGCTCAGACTCGAGGATGCAGACCCTTCTCAAGCACCTGGCTGACACAGCAGCCAGTGGAAGGCTTCAGAGGTTCTATTAAAAGAGAACAATGGACAAAATAATAAGTCTATGTTCCACTCCGGAACAGAATATCTTCTGCCAAATTTTGATTCTTCTCAAAAGTTGCTTGCAGGTCAAAAAGGAAGAAGGAATTATGTTCCTTTAACCATAGAACATATAATTTCATCTTTATTTTGTTCTCATTCCAATGAATGAAACTTTTTTACTTCTGCATTTGTGGGATGCTGATCCAGTACTTCACACACTTTATGAAGTGTGTCTTATTACAGGTCTAAATGGTCTCTTAAACCAGCGTTAGTTTTATTATGTCAGTATTCTCCATGGTGACAGTAAAAGGAAAAAAATTAGTGGAATGAGAATAACCCATAGGTGTGCATTTGATGCCCCCTGGTGGCAGCACGCCACATTGCAGGAGTATTTGAAGGCCTGTCTTAGCGGCCTGGCCACAGATGGAAAGGCCAACTACCCACCTCTTTGGTGAAGAACAGTGCCCACTAGGGAACCTTAGGGAAGCCGCCCATGTTCACCGAGTGCTGCATTTGGCTAACACCGGTGTTATAAGGCTTACATTTACTAAAAGCAGTTTGGTTCAAGTATCGGGTTTTAAAATGTGATCCAGGGAGGGGTGGGGCACAGCTCAGTGGTAAGAGCTAGCCCAGCATGTGTGAGGCTCTAGGCTCAATCCCCAGAACCGCAAAAAGAAACGGTCATCAAGGCTTTTACATGTAACATTTATAAATAGGCCAAACTGTTCAACCAGGAGATACAGACCTAAACCCTAGCCTCTGCTTTGCTACCACACAAGCCGACCGGGACAGTCTCACAGGAGAAGAAGGCTGCAAGTCCTTCAGCTCTAAAGTCCTGCCAATCTGCAGGTGAGGCAGGGATCAAATTTAAATGCAGGCACTACCCACTTATCAGTTACTAGCAGAGTCTTGCTCCCTAGCTTCCAGGTAACTGTGCTGGTGGCCAATATTTTCTCTTACAGTTGACCTACAAAATTAAATATGAGGGATTTTCCTAAAGTTCTGAAATTCATAGACCACAACGTCCACCTTGAACCACAGCTGTACTTGGGAGTGCAGGCAGCCTCTCCTGCAGAAGCAGACATGGGCCAGGCCAGGGGCTGCGGGGCTCTCCTTGGGGGGAGTCACACAGCCTACGCAGGCAGCGCTGAGGACCCGGAGGTCCTGCCCCACCTGGCTGACACTGCAGCAGGAAGCCAGGCGACCCCTTGGCAAACCTGCTGGAGTGCTCTTCTTCTAGACTGCTGGACATGTGTCTGAGCACAAGCTTGCGGACACACGTTCCCACCGAGGGGTCCAGCCTTGTGGGCAGCCACAGCTGTACTGGTCCTGGGGCAGCCACCAGAGTCGGGAAGCAGAGCAGTGCCCATGCGCTCCCCACCATGTCCATCCTGGGAGGGGTCTCTGGCCAGCGAGGGAAGGACAGAGCACTAAAGAGGCCCATTTAGGCTCCCAACCTGCACTTTTCATGGCAGGGACTCCCGGGGAGACATCCCAGTGCTGGCACTCCAGACGTGGACTAACCTGGCGAGATGTCATGCTCACCAAATGGGGGTGTGCTTCCGGTGGCTGGGAGTCACCGGCCTGGGTTAAGGGGCAGGCCCCACCCAAAGCCTGTCCAGATGGACATTATGGAAACAAAACATCCCATATTTGTGGCTGTGGCCACCAGAATGTGCTTCGTAACCACAGCACCCTGGCCCTCCTCTGGGCAGTTTGGAGCCCTTCAGAGCCAGGAGCTGCGGAGCCAGGGGAGGACCAAACCCAGAGAACTGGGTCTCGCTTCTCTCTGATGCCCCCAGAGTGTTCTCCACCCCAGGTATCTACCGTGAGCTTGGCAAAGCAGCACATCAGTAAAGCCCCCTCAGAGGAGCCGGAGGAGCCAGAGAGGGCTCCACTTCCTCTATCGCCGCTCGCCTCCAAAGCTCCCAGCCCCACACAGACCTCTGGGCCAGCTCTGTGCCATCTGTGCTCCAGGAGCCACGCCCTGTCAGCCTTGGCAGACCAACTGAGGAACGCACAGGCCCCCTGCAGGTACAGCAAGGACAGCCTGGCCTCACGTGCCACCTCTGGGCCCAGGCCTTTCCCCAGCAGACGGGTGTCTCTCGCCGTGACAACTGGCCGAGGGGGTGAGCTTGTTTCCACGTTAAGAGAAGCCTACAGATGTTTTTCTTCATTTATAAACCAATAAGGATTTTAAACTAAAAATACACAGCGTGGGCCAGGTGCAGGGAAGGACAGCTGCAGGAGGACACCTGAACTGGACAGGCCTTCGATGGCAGTTGGACACCATGGATCAAAAAAGCCTTAACACTGCACAAGTCCCTGACCAACTCGGCCATCTCACTTGTAGAGAGGTCCCTAAGGAACAGGCCGGGGAGGGAGACAGGCTGTCAGGGAAGAGGGCCATGCAGAAAGCGCCTGCGCACCTGCCGCTCTCCTCACTGGAATGATTTCCCAGGACCTCACTTGCTCCTCCAAGTTTCCCCGAGGCATTCCTCTGTTAGACAGGTCAGTCCACCTTCACTGTGGGCTGCCTGCACCAGGGCGAAGGCTAACAGGGTGTTCTGACCTGCACCACACCTCAGCAGCTCTGGTCTGCACGTGCCTAGCACCCCAGATTCCAGACCCTGCCTTAGGGACACTGACCATTTCCCCCAGCCTGACCCCTCACTGTACTCCAGCCAGGCTCACCCCGAGAACCACACAAGAGATTCTGTCAGAGGACTTCACCACCCACAAGGGCCACCTCTCTGCAGGTGCTGACCACTCTCTCATGAACTGAACAAGTTCAGGGCCGCGGACCTCAACCTTTGCAGGTACTCCTCAGTGAATGGCAAAAGGATGGATCCGTACTCCTTAAGGGAAAAAATGTCACCAACCACGGGCTTCCAAGAAGCTGGGAGAAAACTCCCCACGCCCCTAAGTTTTTGATCAGAGACTCTGTGGAGGGCTAAGTAGGTCAAAACGTACATCAGCACTTAATCATGTTAAAAACATTAGAAAGAACAGAATGCCATACCATTATGAACAGATTATGAACAAAAATAAAAGCCATTTGTATGCATTAATGATACATCAAGCTAATTCAAGCTGGCTGAAGCCATTAGGGAAGAATCCTGGGGCAACACAGTTACGATGCGCGTGCAGGCGCGTGTTATAATAACCATTTTCTATGTCATTGATAAAATTAATTCTGTGAGCCGAAGAGACGAGTCTTAACACGGAAATCAAAACAGAGAGCATTTACTAATAGTTGCTTAATGACCTAACTCTGGCGGCGGGAGAGTTAATTCGGGCACTTCCGTGCACACGTGAGCTTCGATGCACATTCTGTATTTCCACCAGAGGTGCACAGCATGAGAGATTCCAGACGGGGGTGGAAACGGCCAGAGCAGACCAGAGCCCCCATTCCCACACCACGAGATGCCTGCTCCCTGCTCCTGATTCTGCATAATGACAGTGACCTGAAGTGAGACGTGAAGCCGCGTCTTCCTGTGGTCTCTGAGAGGATGGGTCAACGGGCTTTCCGTCGATGGAACAAATGCCTCACCATCAACTGATAAAGAGAAAAGGTGCATTTGGCTCACAGCTTTGGAGGCTCCGGTCCCTGGACCTCACTGCTGTGGGCCAGTGGCGAGGCCCCACCTGGTGTGAGGCCGGGGGCCGGGGTTGCTGTTGACCTGGTGGCCAGGATGTGCGTGAGGGCGAAGCATCCTCTCCACTGACCTCAAGACCCTCCAGGGCGCACCCCGTCCCCCAGTCTTGACCCCTGGGCACCTGAGGTACCTGAAGACCAACAACAGCAGAGTCAAACACCTTCCCAGCACCCTCAGCGCTCGCTCCCCCAACCGCCCTTAGGGCAGCAGCTGCAGCGGGTGGGTCTGGGTCTCCCTGCTGATGAGGACAATCCCCACCCAGACCCTGGGTGGGCGGTTTCAGGCAGATCAACTGCTAAGGAGGAAAGAATTCCTCCCTAGAAGCCTGGCCTCGGGCTGGGGTGGCGGCTCAGAGGCAGAGCTGGCCTACCAGGTGTGAGGGACAGGGTCTGACCCTCAGCACCACACACAAAAAAAATATTGGGTCCACCTATAAATAAAGAATAAATAGTAAAAAAAAAAAGCCTGGCCTCTGGGTCCACTGAGCAGCCAACAGAGCAGAGGTGGAAGGGGCCACCTGAAGGAGACGGCGGAGCTCATGGAGCAATGGGAAGTGACCAGAGGAACCCCCCTCACAGCACCGGAGTTTTCACCTCAGACAGACGCGCCAACGAGTCCCGGAGACCTGGGGCAGCCTGGAGACCACTTCCATCCTAACACACGCAGCCTTCCTGGGGCTCCGAGCCGGGGCCTGGCTCCTGGGTAAACGTGCTGCACAGCAACGCAACTGGGAGGAATTCTGAGCCCGAACTTTCCTCAAAAAATACTAAATGAAAAACTTCTTAACACATGGTTTTGCACACAGAAAGGGGTTCTGTCGCTGACGCTTCAGTTGTTTGAACCCTGTTATATGAGACATCCTTCACATTAACCGAGTTTGAAGATGCACCAGGAGCACGGGCAACGCCACGTTTTCTAAAAGCAGTCACTCTACACACGCAGGCACCCCCCAACGGACAGGAGGGTGACGGCACAGAGGCCACACACACCTGCCCAACACCAGGCAAGGCCCCCGCAACTGGGGGGAGATGGGGAGCCCTGGGCAGGCATGGCGTCTCGCAGGTTCTAACTCCCACTGGGTTCCACCCTGTGAGGAGCTACCCGCCCTGACAGGACACCAGTGGTGGCAGCCCATGGATGACCACAGCAGGGCGGCCCTCAAAGCAGGACGAGCGCCATCTCAACGTTGGGACCGGAACGTACCCTTTTCCCTCCCAACTTGACGTCACCACACACGCACTAGTGAGCCTCACACAGGAGTGCCTTTCTTCAGGTCACCTTCATTTTTAGAAAGCCCTCTGACAAGGTGTGACCCAGGCGACCCCGGTTCACAGGGTCCTAAAAAAAGGCACCCACCCACCTGTCCTGGGAAGTCTCAGAGACACAACTTTTCCATGCAGAGCGGGCAGTGAGTGCTGGACAGAGAGGGCATGGCCAGCGATGGGCACGGGTGGACAGTGAAGGGCGCAGGCAAAGCCCAAAGTGCTGGCTCCCAGATACAGGCCACACTGCGTGCCTGAGGGAAGCCACACTGTGTGCCTGGGGGAAGCCGATGCCTCAGGGCAGCTACCAGCTGCATAATGGGCCTGATGAAAGAGCTATTCTCCTACACTGGAAGCCCTTACCCACCACTCAAACATGAGTCATCAGACATGATAAAGGACTGCTAACAGCTGCTTAGTGATGCACTAGTCCCCCTCACTGTACTAAAGGCCACACAGGCACTCATGGGTGGCATGTTTTCAAAGGTAAAAAAAAAAATCTTTTTGTGGGGGGGGGGTACTGGAGATTGAACTCAGGGGTACTGACCACTGAGCCACATCCCCAGCTCTATTTTGTATTTTTTTATTTAGAGACAGGGTCTCACTGAGTTGCTTTGCACCTTGCTTTTGCTTTGAACTCACGGAAGAAAATCTTATTTTTGAAATAAGGTTGTAACACACATACATTCTAATTTAACTTTTCACAAAATAAATGAGCAAAACAATAGCAACAAAAACAAACACTACGATGGGCCACCATCCCAGTGAGAACCAGGCGGTCGTGTGAAGATCACAGCAGGCCTAAGTGACACGTCCCTTAGTAGCATGAACAAAGGACTGAAGCGTCAGCAGAACCCAGTCCTGACCCCACACGACGGCTGCTCTTAATGATGCTCTAGCACATGCAATTAGGTGGCACAAACAGGCTTGTTGGTGCAGCCACCTTGGTTCTGGACGCTCCTATAATGAGGTCTGAGCAGCTGCGGATACTGAGTGTGAAGCAGAACCCTTTGTGTGCTAGGATCCCAATCTCTGTGATCAAAGGAAGGAGAGAAAACCAAGGCTCCAAATTGTCCCATAGTCTCAGGAGTGTCCTGCACCCTCTCCGGCTTGGGCTCTCGATCAGCATACGGATCACCAGGCAGGGGCCAAATCCAATGGAATGGCTGCTTAAAGACTGCTTTTCCAGAACGGCAATCGCAGCATAATCATAACCAGCTGGGGTGAAGGGTTGCAAGATCGGCACAGACTTTCCAGAATGGGGATCACTTCCGGATACTTGCCATGCACCGCAGGATGCACACCCGCCTGTCAAAGGAACCCCCGGTGAGTGTGAAACGGGCACTGGCCAGGGGCACACAGAACCCCTCTCACCCTGGTGACCCAGTCCAAGTGCTCTTCTGACCTGAGCAACTGTTCCACCCTAGGAGGAAAGGCTTCCTGTAGGAGGCCACTAGGACTGGCCGTGGAGACCATTAAGCCATCCGATGACCACTGTACTGCACCTTTCACATGGATCATGACCTGGCGCAACAACCATGGTCAGGGCAAGACTGCACCTGGGTTGTCCCACTGCCCCGTGGACATGAGCTGAGGAAGGTGAGCGCTAAAGTTCCAGCAGAGCACGTCTTAGAACAGCGATGGGCAACAAGCGCTCTGAACTGAGATTTCACAAGTGTTCACAATCTTCAGAGTACTCACCCAAGTATTAAGTTCTACACACAACCGACGCCAGGATGTGTAATAGAACAACCCATACATAAAACAGCACCGCTGCCAGGCACCGTGGCACATGCCCGAGATCCCAGCCACGCGGGAGGCTGAGGTAGGAGCACGGCAAGTTCAAGGCCAGCCTCGGCAATTCAGTGAGACCCTGAATAAAAAATAGAAAAGGGCCAGGGATGTGGCCAGACAACAGCATGGTCCCCCGAGCACAGCATGACTCGAGGGTCTCTGGGAATGATGGGTGGTAGGGACGCTTTCCTTTGTCTTGACAAACTGGCCTTTGGAACTCTCCTCTCCCCCCGGCCAGCACCCTACCTGAAGACGCCAGTGAAGTGCTTCCTGTGCAGGCAACTGCCAGGCAGGCCTCAGCATTCTGGGGTGCTATGGCCTTCAGGTCTGCATCCCCCAAAACTGTCATGCTGGAACCCTGGCCCCAGCGTGGGGGCCGGCAGGTGGGCCTCTGGGAGGTGATCAGGGCTGGAGGGTGGAGCCCTCGTGGGTGGGAGGAGTGTGCAGGTGGGGATGGCAGCGAGCTTGCCACCTCTCACTGCTCTCTGTGAGGACACTAGAGGGCCACCAGAAAGAGAGCCCTCCCCTGCCCCAGATCAGCCACACCTCCACCTCGGACATCCAGCTTCCAGACCTGAGAGAGATCTTTGTGGTTTCAGACCTCAGTCCATGGTCACCTGCTACAGCAGCCAGAATGGACCAAGACACGGTGTTTAGCGGGGAAGCCCTGTAATCTCACTATTCCCTGGCATTAACTTTACGATACTTCAGGAAATAAAGGAAAATTCACATTGATAACCACCATAAATGTAAGAAGTAATCGTAGAAGAGAATAAACTGACCCACAAGTCATCTCTGATCACCTGCGCCAGGGACCAGACCTGCAGAAGGTCTGCTGCACCACTTGGCGCTCTGTCTTAGGCCGAGAGGGCCGAGCCCGCCAAGCCTGCTGAGCCCCAGACGGGCGTGGCCGCGCGTCAAGAAAGCCCACGCAGAGTGGCCAGCCAGGCGCAGCTCTGGGCTCTTCCTCTCCACCCGCCACATGAGCTCAGACAGTAACCAAACCCTGTCGGAGACACCTCTCGGGAGCCCAGCACTCCCTCGGTGGTTCTTCCCAGGCCTCTAAGGTTCGTGGAGCCGCAAACACCAAGTGACTTGGGGCTGTGAGGGCTTCACACAAAGGCTGCTGCCCACAGGACACATTCCTGGCAGGGCCGGCTGCAGAGTGGGCAGGGGAGGACAGGGGGACCCCAGGGGCTCTGAGCTCCTTCTCAGGGGAGTCCAGCTTCTTCAGAATGGGCACTGGGAGAGGTGATGAGGAACCGTGAGCCAGGAAGGGTGCAACGGGACCAATGTGCTAAAAAGGAGGTGAGAGGCAGAGTTGGAGAGGAGCCTGGCTGCAATGAGTGCGAGGGAACGCGAACCTGAGACCCTGCCTTGCTACAGCAGGGGAGTGTGGCACTCCTTCGGGCTCACCCGCAACGGAGCTGGAGAGCCGAGCGGGGCCCGCAGCCCACTCTGGGGCCGGAGGGCCAGTGCAGACACTGTGACAGAGCTGACGGGGTCAAGAGGCCTCGATGACCTCCGCACAGCCCAGGAGGCCCTCAAGGGTCCAGGCCTGGCTGGCCCACTCTGCGACAATCCCATCACACCAGAACAGGAGGTACAGACATGTTTCTCCTGGTTTAAACCAGGAGTGGGGGGGGGGGGCCCGGGACTGAATTCCCAAGACATCATCAGAAATGGAACCCCGGCCCAGGGCACCCTCCTCAAGACTGTAACTCCATGAGAACCTTCCCCAGACCTTCTGACCCCAGAGCCGGAGACCACCCCATGTCATACTCCAGCTCATAACTGACACCTGGCACCCCCTTGTGGACATGAGTGTGACCCCTGGGAGAACCCAAAAGCTCCTCCGGGATACTCCCATCTGACTTGTGGCTGCCCCTGCAAGTGGGAGATTGAAAATCAAATGCAATGGCGTCCACGGGTCTAAGTGCTGGACCTCGGGCAGGCCCTGAGTGGCCCAAACCTGACTCTTCTCTCAGCTTAGGTTTCTGAAAGCCCAATTAAAGCCCTTCCCTAAAGACAGGCCTGGAGGCACAATGAGCGCTCACATGGGAAATTGGCCCATCGCAGGCTGACGGAGCCCGAGAACTGCTACCAGCCAGCAGAGGTTCGCCCACCCAGGAGGGTGAGAACGCGACACAGAACCCACCCCAGGGCCGTCTTCAGGCAGGCGACTTCCTCTCGCTCCTGAGCACACCACTGACAGCGAAACAGAAGGGGAGTCACCTCTGTCCCCTTGCTGGGCCTGTCACCACTCATGGGCAGAGCCTGTTCTGGAGTGGCACCTGGGTCGCAGAGCTACCAGAGTCTCGGTGGCACTTACCGTCCTGAAAGACCCGCTCCACGTTGAGCCCGTAGGTGGCACACGTCTCGTAGTATGTGCACCTCTTGAGGTCGTTGGAGAGCTTCCGCGCTCTGGCGTCATCGATGACCCGCGGGTTCGTGGAACTTATGGCATCTGGAACAGAAGACCAGAGAGTGACAGCACAGTGACAATGTACACGGACGGCTGGCGGGTCTGTGACTTCAGGTGCCGGCATGGCTCAAAGCACACTGACCAAGAACCTGCGTCTTGAAGACAGTTTACCCCAAAATATCAGCTCGAACCCCAGCGCGCCCGTCGCCCTGGCTAGGAGCTCGTGCTACAGGAGAGCTGCTACGCGGGAACAGAACCGCGGTCCAGAAGGGCAGGAGGTAGGCGCAAGAGGGACGAACAGCTTCAGAGGAACACACCGAGAACCCAGAGGCCACGCCACCTTCCATGTGACAGCGTCCACGAACAATGCTCCCGCTCCGGGGGTGGCCCTTTGACCACTCTCCCACTGGGTCAGTGTTTACTGGCCCCTGCTAGGTGCCTGGACCTGCTCTACCATGGAGACTCTGTGTGTTCCCGCAGCGACATTCTAGACGGCCAGAAGCAGGGACGACTAGGGGTGTAACGGCCGCCGTGGGGGCCACCTGAGGCAGTTCAGGAGCCCCTGGGGTTGGTTGGTTGGTTTAATTCTTTTTAGTTGTTGAGGAACCTTTGTTTTATTTACCTGTGGTGCTGAAAATCGAACCCATGCCTCACACAAGCTAGGCAAGTGCTCTGCCACCGAGCCACAGCCCAGCCCGACCCTGTGATTCTAATGAAGCCACTAGGAAGGCACACCTGGCGGAGGCGGGTGGCCCGACACCCGTGGAGGGAGAGCACCCACACGCCCAGGAAGGTGCGGGGTGGGGGCGGAGGGGGGGGCAGCAGGGCCTGCGGGCTGCCTTGAGGTCTGGCTCTCAGGCTCGGAAGTGGAGAGCAATGTAAGGTGGTGTGAGCCACTCAGGGTCACAGAGAGTTGGAGGGTACCTGTGGCATCAGCTCCTGCGGGATGTGGGGTGGGGGCTGAGCAGCAAACAGAGCTGTCGTCTCCTGCCCCCCCCCCCCACCGCTAAGAAACACCTGCTTTCTTCAGCCCTGCCATCAAGCCTGGCACCCAGCAGGGTCCGCATACTCGGGGCCACTGAGTGCGCGTAGGAGGTGACTGCTCTGTGTCAGAGCCGGTTAGGTAACCCGCACTTTTTCAGGGGGTTGCGTGCTCTTATGCTAAGGAAAGCAACTGAGCACTCTCTAAGCGAAGCCACCAGGGGGTTGTCAACCAGCAGAGCAACCACACACAAGCCCTACAAAAGCTGGAGCCCTGTCTGCTTGGTGTGGAAAGTGCATGTGAAGTGTAAGAACAAGACATGGAGAGGAAGCAGGTCATCCATTTCCCCCCCCTCTCTCTCCTCTGTCCCTATTTTACTCTTTAGTCCTGTGGAATAAGTTTGACCTGAGACTGGTAGGTAAACACCAGAGCATGAGTCAGGACGCGGCTCAACAGAGCCGCTCCATGACATTCCCCAGGTGTTGGGCGTGGAGTAACAGGACACCTCCGCCTATCTTCTTGTCTTGTAGATTAGAAAATCTGACTTGCATTGCACCACGTGTAAGGAAAATGGGGGGAAGGTTAGAAACTGCAACTTGAGGTGAGGTCCCAGAGCACCCATCCAGGATCCCATGCTGGGACCCAGCATTCCACATCCCCTAGTCCTGGGTGAAGGACCGGCTCCACCTCCCTGTCACCTGCCCGTACAGGTGCACCAAGCCCACCTGGGACCTCTCGACCACACTGCATGGCTCGGTCTCATCCTAGGCTCGTTTCTCATTCCACTTTAACCCTGCAGCTTTGCGCAGACCTGGCTTCCTCCTCCTGTCTATCTAATCAGCAAGTCTTTAAAACACGTTCTGCTTAGCAAGCACCAGGCAGCCCTGGCTCAGCCACGGCCCTGTGCACACACAGTTCCTCACCTCCCATGCCCAGTGCCCGTCCCCCTGGACCTCCCAGACCTTGCAGCCTGGGCCAATGAGCAGAGTTCTTCCTGGGTTCCTTCCCCGCCCCAAATCCCCACCTCTGAAGCCACTTACCCCAACCTGCAGGGCGGAAGCTTCAGGCCCTCGCGCACCACCTTTCCTGTTTGGTCTCTTGCACAGCACTGCGAATGCACAGGCTTCAGAGACTGGGGTGCACAGCAGCCTCGGGAGCCCACGCTCGCCCCAGCCTTCTTCACCCAGGCCCCAGGTGCTGGCCATTGGTGAGGTGGGTGAAGAAGCAGAGGGCCTCAGGTGAGCCACAGCCCTAACTTTTCTGTACATCTGGGGTGTGGCTGGGCTAAGGAGAACAGAGCTAAAGTGAGACAGGAGCCTCTTGAGTGCCCAAGCTCCCCTCCAGAGGGCCACCCTGGACAAGGCTCCTCGCTCGGTGCCCACCTGTGGCTTCAAGCCCAGGACTTCTGCTCCGTGAGAGCTGCTTCAGTCTCTGGTGGCTGTCCTCAGCCACCTCCACGGACCCAGATGACCTGGGGGAGGCACAGATGATCCCTTCTCAGCTAGGGAAGGCAGCTCAAAGGAACAGACTTATCCCCAGGCACAGTGGCAGAGAGGGATGAGCTTCTGCCAGCCCAAACAGGGCCTCACTAAGCCGCCGTACGTTGAAATACAAGGAACAGCAGCAGCCACTATCAGACACTCATCATGTGTCCACTGGCACACCGAGTGCCCTCCATGAATTCCTGTCCACCCTGCCAGAGCCCCGACAAGCTGTGTTTCAGGCCACCGGGTCACGGCAGATCATGTCGAAGGGTGTGTGTCCCCAAAACCTGCGTCTCACTTCACTCTATTTCACTCCACCAGCAGAAACACTGGTTTGTGTGCAAAGGACACACGCACCGACTCCGAGCCTTCCAGCCCGGCCTGGGAACCTAAGTGCCTCAAGCCTGCAGCCAGGAGGCAGCTGAGTCCTAAACACAAGCCTCCCCAAACTGAGTGGCCTCCAGTTGACTGCTCAGACACACCGTGGCGAGCCTCGGGAGCAGCTCATCTCCTCCCCTTCAAGGTAGCTTTAAGCAGAGCCTCCTTGAGATGAGCACCACTTCACACAGGTCAGGCACCTCGGATATGCCAGCACTGCATGCTGTCATCCCTCGGCGGCCACGGGGGTAGGTTCCAGGACCTCCCAGGACACCAACACTCACCGGTGCCCTGGGCCTTCACTGACACAGCGCAGCACCTGTGCAGAGCCCAGGCATCCTCCTGCGTGCCTCTGGTTGTCTCTGGAGAACTCACGGTGCCCAAAGCAGGGTGAGTGCCACAGAAACAGCTGCTACACTGAGGTGTTTAGGGCACAGTGGCAAGGTAAGTCTGTATGTGTCCAGGACAGATGAAATTTCAAAAAAATAATTTCGATCCACAGTTGGTTGAATCGTGGATTTGGAACCCAGAGAGTGATGGGCACTGCTAAGAACCCAGAGCTGTGGAAGGCACAGGGGGAGAGGCCGAGACAGCAGAGGGAGACCACTGGGACACAGGAAGGGGCCAAGTGGGAGGGGGCCTGGGGACAGGGAAGGTGCTAGGCAGTAAGTGTGACCCAACTACGCTAGATGCGTGTACAGATATGCCACAGCGACGCCCACTATGTCGTCATCAACACGCACCAATAAAAACAGAACCCAGGGCTTCTTCCAGGCATGTCCTTGTCTCCCAGGGACCACTAGAGGGTGCTGCAGGCATGAAGAAGCTCTTCCATCTGGTTTTAGGCCCAAACGGCCTCTTGCTCTGAAGGTTTCACTAATGAGCCCTCTGGCCATTACAAGTGCCAACTCTAACCTTTCTCACCAGCACACTGAGAAGTGCCCTGGGATTAGGGCACGCCACTCCAGCTACTCACATGCCCTTCACCGTGACCTGGCGAGAAGACGTGGGTCGGGGCACTGCTGAGCTCGCTCTCACACCTCACCCAGGGAAGCACACAGCACGTTCCTGAACGGTCACACTGGTGCTGCCCAACTGGAGCCTGACATGGGTGCGTGAAGGCACATGTACCCGCTGGTTCCAAAGGCAGTGCCAACAGCAGGCCACACACCACAAAGGAAGGGGATTCGAGTCGCTTGATGTGAGCACTTTTAAAATCCCCTGTGTGTCTGACAAAGCCGTTTAGAGTGAGCTTCATCTGATGGGTAAAAAGAAGCCACGGGCCGCCTCACTCGGGCCCCAGAGCAGCACAGCATCTGTGATCAGGAGCAAGGGCGCCGTGTGTGAGTCCACGCAACGGTCCCTTCTCCAAGAGACTAAGGAAATAAGCAGCAGGCCCCCAGTGGCCCCACCCTGCAGGACCACAAGGTGTCAAAAACAAGACGCAGACCATGGGACACTGATAGCCAGGTATCAGAAGTCAAGTATCACTTTATAGGTGCGCTGAGAGCCAAAACAGCCTTGTTTTTATAAGGTAGGGTCTGCTTAGAAATTAATTTATACAACAAAGAATTAAAATATAATATAGAAGGCAAGATAAAATGGATGTTTTCTAAAGCACTCCGGATGTGTGTACGTGATGAGTGTGTTGCCAATCTATGTTGTGTGTAGTATAGATCCATGTTCTGAGTAGTATGTCAGTTCTCTGCATGTGATGTGTGCTTCTCTGGGTTACAGGTATATCTGCTATGTCTAGCGTGTGTTGTACGTATATCTGTGCTGTGTGAACGTCGTATGCTTTGTGTCTGTGTTGTAGGCCCATGCGGGGCACACGCCCTGGGTCCCCACCTGTGTTGTATGTGCTGTTTATGTACCTAGGTTGTGTGTCGACTGTGTGGCTGTACTGTGCATTTTGGGTATATCTGTGTTGCACGCTGTGTCTATATCTATGTAGTCTGTGTACACTGTATGTCGTGTGTGTGCATAGGCGTGTTGCGTGTGTATCTATACTGTGGGTATGCTGTGTATCTGTGTTGTACGTGTATATGTGCCGTGTGTACATCTGGGATGTGTGTTGTCTGTGTGTTGTTCATCTGTGCTGCGTGTGTCACTTGGAGCCTGCTGACGAGCGTCTCCACAGAATCACATCAGGAGTGACAGGTGCACATCAGGGGACCTGCGTGCACTCAGCCCCAGCGCCCTTTCCGCCTCGGCCCACTTTCAGAGTCCTGCACACCACGTGGCAGGTGTAAGCTAGGGAACCTCGGCTAGCCGTGCGGGGCACTCACCCTGGGTCCCCACCAGCACGAGCGGCACCTCGCTGGTGTTGCGGTAGTTGGCCATCCGGCTGTAGTAGTGGTACACGGTCTGGAAACTGATCTCGTCCTCCAGGCTGAAGACAAATATGACAGCGTCCACCCACATAGCGAACTGCGGAGAGAGCGGGTGAGAGCAGGAGCTGGGGGGCTCGTGGGGGGAGAGGGCGCGCGGCGCTGGGCCGTCCAGAGCCCAGAGGCAGGCCAGGAACCGCAGGACGCCCGGATGCCTGTGGTGACTTCATCATTAGGCACCTCTTCGTCCTCCTAAGAGCAGAGCCTCCCTGCTTCCCCAGGAGTGGGACCCTGGTCCTCTTCCCACCAGGCCCCACGTGGGACACAACTGCACCACTGCCCCGTGGATTCCGAGGCCTGGATGCCCACCCTCTGCCCGGCCCAGCAAGTGCAGCCCTGCACTTAGATGACTAGACCACCTGCCTGGCTTCCTGGGCCTGGAGATGGGCACCGAGGGTGGCCCCGGGCTGTGTCCTACACTGACTCTCCTCTTCAGTCCCTCCAGGGCACCTGGATAGGCTGCCACACTGAGAGGGAGCGCCTCTTCCAGCCCACAGCATGCCCAGGAATCCCCCAGCGCCCCACTGCCCACCACCAGCCACCCATCTATCAGGAAGGGCCTTCATGTGGTGAAGGTCTGCTGCTACCAACTCGGCCAGCACCCTGTAAGTTAATCATTACACATCTGTGAGAAGCCCTCGGCTAGCAAACGCCAGGGGAGGGACTCACCGCTGCCCTTTTATCCTCGTTTTTCCTGCATTCAGCTGGCCCGACACACGTGCTCTTTCTGGGAGACAACACACTGCCAGCCCCCCACCACCTTCTATTGGTACCAACCCCCTCGGGAGGCTGTGTGCCTGGGGGTGCCCCACAGCTACCCCCTCGCACCACTAATGGCACAGCGGCTTCCAGATCCCACCTGTCTGGCACCAAAGTCCCTCCTCTTTCCGAGGGAAAATGAAACAAACCTCCAACATCCTGTTCGTCCTCCCTGAAAGAAACAACAGTCCCTCAGGAAGGTTCCGTGGCTTCTAACACAGGTGGGCAAATTTTCTGTAGGTTAAACTCCGACTCCACTTAAACTGGAAAACTCCTCAGTTACATGTGAAATGTTCACATGATAAAACTTTTAGAAACCCAAGGATCTAACGAAACATACAAAATCAAATAGGAACGTGGAGCAGAGCGTGTGGGCAGGCCTGGGAGGAAGGGCGGATTCCCCTTCTCTCACCTGGAGTGGCGGTCTCCCCTGGGCACCAGCACCGGAGGAGGGCTCGCTGCCCTGAACGGGAGGCTGAGACCCGCTGAATCACAAGGTCCCTGCTCTCCAGGGGGATCACTCTGGCTGCCCCGGTACTCGGCAAATACCCATCCACTCCAACAGCTTCCCCATTAGAAATTGCCACTTTAAAAGAAAAAGGTACCCGTTTACTGGGCGAGTTTCTGCACTACATACGATTACAGAAGCCACAGGAAGCCCTACAACTTCCTTCAAGAGGCCATTATTGTCAGACAGACAACAGGAAGTGACCCAGAACAACGAAGAAATCCGGAATCCGGTCCTATCTTGATACTCCCCTAAAGGAGATCTTTACTTATTCCTGGAGAAAGCGTCTTGTTCTCAGGGAAACTTTAACCCTTTCCCAGTCGGAGGCCAAGGAGACCTACGGGGGTCCTAGCCCTACTCCAGCTTGGTGGGGCTGCAGGAAGCCTCAACCCCACATCCTGGCCCCCAGCCTTGGGGCGAGATCTCAAGAGTGCTGCGCCCCCAGCTGGCCTCAGTGATTCCAGGATACCACCGTGAGGAGCGCAGGCACCCCAGGTGACAAGGTGACAGTGAGCCTGCAGAGGCACAAGAGGAAATAGAGAAGGCAACGGCTTGTGCCATCGTCTCCACTGCTTCCCTTAAAGCAATTCCTCATCTGACTGCGGTGACTAAGAAGGAGACTACTGTTACAACAAATGGCGCTGCATATTCTAGGCATTCTAAACTACATAGAAGATGCGTTTTCCAAGGAGGTTAGAGCAAAGACCTCTCGGGAAAAATTCCACTTGAGACAAAATGCTGGGATTTCTCGGGCTTGCAAGGGGTCGGGGGATATGAAAGCAATAGGCGTGGGCTTCAGAATAAAAGCACAGGGAAAAAAGGCTTTTATTTTTATTTTGGACTTTGGTGTGGGGATTGAACCCAGGACTTTGGGAGTGCCAAGCACACACTCCACCCTGAGCTACACCCCCAGCCCCTCAGGAGCTTCTTAGGGAAAAGGCATCCCTAGTAATGGGTGCTGTGGCTCACTCCACCCCGGGACCTGGCTAGTGCACCCTCCCAGTGTGGCCTGAACTGGGGCACTTGGTGCAGCCGGGGAGCTTCCGAGTCTGGCTCTGCTGACTTCTCTGGAGAGCTCGGCACACCCTGAGGCCACTAAGCCAGCGCTTCTGCAGCATTCCTGTACTTTCTTCAGGGTTTCACACACTGCTAAGGTTGGTTCTCTAAGAACATTCACGTTCTGGGAAAAGCAGGACATGAACCCAGGAGACTTCCACACTCCACCTGCCATTTTCTCCCACATACCAGCTGCTGGAGGCAGCCTGCATCAAGGACAAAGTCCGGTCCTGCCTGCGAAGCTGACCTCCCAAACCTTCAGGATGGCTCTGGCCGCAGCCACACGGGCCAGCCGCTGATGATCCCTAAACAGACACTCAACCTGGCTGCGACCAGCCTCCTGCACCTTCAACACGTGTTCAAGATGTTCCCTTACTGTCACGGAGCACTCACTCATGCTAAGGTGGCAAACTTTTCATTTTTAACCTCTGTGGTCAGATTGTGCCTTATTATTGCAGTTTCGTAGTTTAATTGGCAGCACTCTCTTTCAACGTGGATGCACCCCACAATCACTGGTGTCCAGGGCTGATGGGACAGGGTAACCGTGACATTTCCTCAGCATCCTCACAGTGTTCCCTGCGTGAGGTCCTAGACCTTCAACAACCCCCATGTCCAACATCTCTCACTTTAACCATCCTTATAACTCTATGTTCAGCTTCTCAAGGAGGTAAGTTCAAGATGTCCAAAGGGGGCATCCGTGGTCACTGGCTGTTACTAGCTCTTGCCTCCTTTCCAGCATTTACTGGCAAAATTACGAGGTGGGCAGAACAACACGTGGACAAGGAAACCCAAGAAAGAAGATCTCCATGCTCTTGCCACTTTGCTCCCAGGATTCCCATCTTTCTAAGGAATTAAAAAAAAAAAAAAACACAATATGCTGCAGACCAGTTTTTAGGGGAGACTTGTGTGGGCCAAGAGCTGGAGACACCAACTCCCGAGGTTTACCAGCAGCAGAAAGAAGACTGGCTCCAAGTCTACCCAAATGACTTCCTACACGACCTCAGTGCCTGGAGATCAAACCAGTTAACAGGAAAAAAGAAATAAATAAACCACAGGAACTTCCGGCTGCTATTTCAACAGAACTGACAAATCAGTGCAGATTTTGCTTTTCCTTCCTTCCTAAAAATACAGAATGTGAAAAAAATGGCCCCACAGACTGACTTTTGTGGGTTTCGATGTCTCTCTTTTGGAACGGCATGACCCATTTCTAGAACAGCCTGTCGAATCAGAACCATAGAAGGCAGAAGGCAGAACTGGTTTCAGAGCGCGTGCAGTACTCACCTGCGCCTCTGGGGGGCCCCCTTCATCTCTAATCAGCAGCAGATAGCTTTGTCCATCAACGACAATCTCTTTCTTGAACCTGCCACCTGCCACACACAGAACACCACGTTATAGAGGAAAACAGGGCGGGAGGAGGGCAGACAGACGTGGGCTTCGCTTGTGGAAAAATACACCCTCGGCAGCGGCCTGGGGGCAACTAGCTCTGAGTATCTAGGACTGGATTTCGGAGGTCTCCCACAACCACTGAATTTTAGAACCGAACTCAGATTTTAAAATGTGTCTTTAAGAACCCAAGCACTGTTTGAAGGCACTGTGCCAGGCCAGGCACGCTGGCTGAGAAGTGTGGGATTTTTTTGTAGTCTTTATATGTAAATTCAGAAATTCTCTCTCACTGGGAAACAGAGAACACCAAAATTGTCATTCTCTTGTTGGGTTCACAAGACAGACAAATTTTTCATGCTTGACAGCTGCCTCGTCCACAAAGTACCGCTAAGTTCAGGGCTGAGAACTTGCATTCTCCTCAAGGGAAACCCAGTTTTTGAGAGGAAACACAGAACATCATGAGTGGGGTCTCCGCGGTCAGAGTCACATCGAGGGAAGGACGCTGGACTAGCACACACGGGTTAGACAGAACTACCGATGGGGCCTCCGTGCGGCTGGGACAGTGGTGCAGCGGGCTGACAAGAGGCGTTAGAGACCACGCTGGGTTAGCGAGACCACCAGGGACCCTGTCGGGGCATGGGGGACGGGAGGAAGCAGGTTGCCAGGGCTGCCCTGCACCCCCAGGCGGCCTGGACCACAGGCCTCCACAGAAGGAAGCAGGCCACACCAAAGACAAATGGCTTTCGAGATTCCGGGCTGAGTCCACTGAGTCGCCCTCACGGGGACCCTCCATTCCTGTCTGAGAAAGCGGCACCTCCGTCCTGCCTCTCACTGTCAACTCCTCTAGGAAGACACCTTAAGAACGCCACGGGAGCCAGACAACCCAACTCTCCAGGCGACACTGCCAGGCCTCCCCACTGGCCCAGAGACTGTGTGCAGGCCTGTGCCTCCCTTCACCAGGGACCTTCCACCTAGAATCCCAGGTGGAACACAGAGTTCCTGCCCCAACCCCCACAAGTGTCCAGGGCCCTCCAGAGGGAGGCTGCCACCTGAGGCCGGGGCTCACTGACCTTCTTACCCAGACTTGCCAGGTCCCTGCACCTGCCCACACACGAGGTCACTCTCCCCACACCTGTCCAGCCCTCCAGGGAACCCTGCTTGCTTTGCTGAGTTTGCTCAGAGTGAAACACAAGAAAAACCTCCAGCACTGCAGCCAAGGCTCACGCTGCTGCAGAGAGAAGTGGGGTTCAAGAAGAGGGCCAGGCAGACGCCCACTAGGTGAGGGCCGCAGCAGGGACAGCTAGGAAAGACACTGCACCCAGACAAGTCCTCCACCGACCCGCCCCAGATGCAAGAACACCTGGGTTCTTCACGGGTTAAGAGGAGGACAACACCCTTCCACAGTAGGGCTGTGTCCCATCGGACACACCAGACACCCCCTAGGTGTGACGGCCGTCTGAAGTCAAGCCCACACACTCCAACACTCTGTCCGCACCCTGGGGCTGCCCCCCACCAGCTGAGTGGCCTGGCCTTTCTCATCCCCCCCTCTTCACCTTGCTCTACCTGGGTGGACAAGGAAACCTGATGGGCAGGGAGTGACAAAGCCCTCTCAAGTGCCCAGACCACGGGGAGCAGCCCTGGCAAGGCAGTGTCACTCACCATCTCCTCCAAGGTCACCATGTCCTCTCATAAAAGACAAACCCAACACAGTGACCCTGGTTTCCAGACTTCCAGCAGAGGCCAAGAAGGCAAAAATGATCTCCCCATTTTTAATTTGCTAAACAAGAGAGGCTGGGCACCTGCTACTTCCTGGTGAGACGGGCCAAATTCAACCTTTCAAGAAAAATGACATTTGAAAAGCCAATCTGTCTCTGTCTCCTTGGGAAAACCTCCTCCTTCACACCAAGACTCTGGAGACCTAGTTAGCCACACTGGCCGGGGTCAGGGGAGGCGAACGGGGTCAGTGCAAGAGTTTACACACCTTCCCCACAACTCTGAGTTCTAACTGGGCACCTGAGTGTGGGCACAGCCATGGTGAGCCTGCCTGGGGCCATCTAGCAGGTCGGATCTATCAAACCGTGCATCCCACATGGATTTCCAAAGTCCTCTGATCACAGGAAGATGTCTGTGCTTGAAGCTACTTAAGCGATTTCAAGGTAAAACCTTAGAACTCGTCTGGGGCTGCTGGGTCCCCCAGGGGACACTCTGCCTACAGCCTTCCCACAGCACACTTCCTGGAAGTTGAGAAACTGAGCAAAGCCAGGGATCCTGGTGGCCAGGGCTGAGCTTCCAAGGCCTCAGGATGGCCTGTCCTCGGTGCTCCAGAAATGCCCTAAGAGCTGGGCAACCGTGCCAGGCCCTCCAAGTGCTGCAGCCATTCAGACCAATGCTGATCACTCCAACCCACGGGCAGCATGACATCCTGCCATGCCACCATCACCCTCCAAGCTCGGGTTGAAGTCTTGGACTCCCTGACCTCGATATGACACTAGGAGGTCATACTGGCATAAGGTGGTCTAACACAACACGGGGAATGTGGGGACACACACGATGGATGCCACAAGAAGACAAAAGCAGAGATTTCCAAGCCAAGAGACACCCGGTCTATCGGGAAACCATCAGAAGCTGGAGAGAGGTGGGGACAGGTTCTCCCTCACAGCCTCAGGGAACCAACCCTGCCGCGACCCCGGCTTGGACTCTGGCTGCAGAACTGAGCAGCACACCTCTGTTGTCAAGCCGTCAGCGTGCGGCACCTGCCTGCTGCAGACCGTGCAGACTAACGTGATCTTGCTACCAAGTGCCCTCCTCTATGCGCTGGCCTGTGCATGGACACACGCGGTGTCTTCCCCAGCTGCGTAGGCCATGGCTCCAAATCAGCCAGGCAGCATGACCTTGCACCTGAGCTTCAGCGCAGAGGGACCCTCCTGGTCAGCAGCACCACACTCCAGTGTTTGCAGAGACCTCATCTCAGTCCTGACTGGCCGCCACAACCTCTGGTCAAGGTAGACACACCAGCCACCCAGATGCCCATGCCAGCTCTGCACACATCTTCACTCCTTTGGGGACGCCTACTGTCTACAAGCCACCAGGCTGTGCCCAGGGAACATGGGTGTCTGTCCCCCCATCCACAAGCACAAAGTCCCAAAGCAGAGACCAGAGGCCTCTGGACCAAAGGAGAGTGGACATGCAGGAGTGGGGAGAAGCCTGGCCAAAGGGGCGGTCAGAGAGGGGCCGTAGACTGGAGAGGGCTGAGGGGGGTAGGCCGCAGGGCTGGGTGAGGACGGCCTGGAGGACGAAGCCAGCAGGTACCTCATCCCTGACTTGCTCTGCATAAGCAATCCCGAGGGGAGGCTCAGGAGTCATCCCGCCCAGTCCCGCCCCTGCCCGCCTGCCCTGCCCTGAGGAGATGGACAGCTCTGGAGACCCACTGGACTGCCTGAGCCTCCGTGTCCTCTGTAACATGGGCTTTCCTTCACAGGCAGGCAACCGAGGAAACGCACTCAGAACCTGCGGAGGACCCAGCAGCGGGTCAGCCAGGTCTCCATGCAGAATCCGTCCCCTTCCCTGCTCAGCCCTCAACATCCGGCCTCCAGACCTCTGCAAACCTCCACTGTGGCCTCACATTCTCAGAACAGCCTGTGCTCCTCGGCTGGGTTTCTGCAAGCTTCCTCCTGCCGGCTGCCAGCCTCTGGGCCCTCTCAGACACTGCACATCCAGAGGGTCCCACCACAGCCCTGTCCTGAGCCCAGCCCGCACCTCCTCACCCCAGGGCTCAGCCTCCCTGTGCAGCCCCAGCTGGCCCCACCCTCCCAGCTGCTCCCCAAACATCAGGACATGTGGGGCCCCCTGCTAGGTCCACCCTCCACCCAGCTTAGCCATCTTGCTTGCTCAGGCTGACCTCACTGACTAGGTGGCCTCCAAAGCAAAAGGAGGGGAATGGAGTCTGTCCCTGGGGACAATGACATTCCCTGCCATGGCAGCAGCCCCAAGGCCTTCAGCACACCTCAGCCACCTCCCTGGGGAGCAGGACCACTGGGCATCAGCGTCCAGCTCTGGCAGGATGCCACGATGACGCTCCTCCCCACAGGCACATTGGCACTGTCCATGTCTTCAGGTGCCAGGTGAGCGGTACTCCTGGGTGCTGGGTGATCAGTACTTCTAGGTGCGGAGCCTCAGCCAGGAAAGGCTCCCAGGAGGTGAGGAGCTCCCTCCTGAACTCGGCCATGGCTCTGGCTTGGCAACCCCAGGTGAAGGGCTGCAGACCCAACTCCCACCATCTCCACAAGGAGGGGACTCTGCCCCCATCCGGAAGGCCTCTTCCTGCTCTGAAGTCACTTCCTCCGCCCCCCCGAAATAGCATAATTCATCTTTCATTTCACCAAACGCTCAGGCACCCAGACTGGGGAACTGAGAACATGACGCAGGGGCGCTCCCGACACAAGCAGGCTCCGCTAGAGTCCATGCTGGCACCTGGAGAGGCAGACCACAGAGGGCAGGTGCAGGGGGTCAGGTGACAAGTCAGGCTTTGACAACTGTCTTCTCCAGCTTCCCTGAAGGAAAATCCTTGAAATGAGAGTATCATTGGTGGCAGAATGGTCCCAGCAGGTCCTGTTGCCCTTGGTGTGGCCGAGAATCCCTTATCCAAGATGCTGGGGACCACAGTTGCTTCAGAGCCTTTTCAGATTTAGAAAGTTTGCAGAGACTTCACCAGCTGATCATCCCTAATCCGAAAATCTGAAATGATCCCAAATCTGAAACTATTTGAGCATCACATTAGTTCTCCAAATGTTTTGGATTTTGGAGCATTTTAGATTCCAGATTTTTGAATCACAAGTGTTCAATCTGTATTTTAAATTCAAACCTGCCTTCTCATCCTAGTCATTAGATATTTTCCTACCTGAATTTTAGGGAACATACCCAAACTCCATATCCAAGTTCACTTTTTAATGTAGATTTTTAAAATCTATTTGATATTCAATTTTCCAGAAGGTCCTACCAGTTATCACACCACCTTGCCACAGCCCATGCTATAGACTTGTTGCACGAGTGACAGTCAATCTTCTCTGCCTGCCCATTATTATTACGTAACATTACGTTTCATCAGGGACAATTTATTTTCAAAAGTGGCTTCAGTCTCCCCAAACCTGGCCTCCATGATGGATACCACTGACAAAGGCCTGGCTCAGACACCTGGGAGCAGGTGCTGGCGATGAGGCGACAATCGGAGGTAGGCCAACCCTGGAGCTGGCCTTCTGGGCTGGGCAACAGGCATGACTTGCCCTCTCCAAGGTGAGGCCAGGACTCTGCAGCTTTGGTAACAGCACCACAGGATGGGGAGACAGAGCGCCCCCTCCTGCTCCTTCCCGAGCCAAGGGAGGCACGGCATGTCACGCACTCAGCACACAGGCAGGTCTGTGCGCCATTGCCGGGGGGACTGTGTGAACCCAGTGCCACTCAACCCAGCAGCACCTCGCACACTCACTGCCCACCCCCACCCCCCACGCCATCATCAGAGGAGCAGCTCCTTATGGGAAAGCAACCTTGAGCGTGATTTATGGGGGTTCCACTTCACCCCAAAGGCAGGCTGACTTCCCAGGAAGGCTGCCCACCACGCCCCTGCAGTGTGCCCTGGGCCTGCAGCTGTAAGAGCCAGGCATCTCCCTACAGCCAGCGGGGCAGAGAGAGGGAGGTGGGCAGAGCCCTCCCAGGTGTGAGGTGGGCGTGCTCGGTGAAACAGAAGCACGGCAGGAAAGGAAGGGCGCCGCGGGGCTCTTCCAGCTCTTCCACGTCTCTTCATGACGTCTTACGGGTGTCCCTTACCGTCCAACCTCAGCCCGTTCCTGAGCCTAACACTGTGGGAACGAGTTCAAGATCCGGGAGGCTGGAGTAAGAACTCGGTTCCTTCTGGCACTTCAATCACACAGCCAAGAGCTACTGCGCTGAGGTCCCTTTTAAATGTCTCATCCGTGTTGTCAGTTCTGCTTTAAGAGGGGAAAATAAAGCAACTGCAATTTCCTATTCAAAAAAAAAAAAAAAATCTCTGTTGGGAGTAAACACGCCGCAGATGTTTGACATTTCTGTTCTATCATTTTCACTAATTGGACTGAAAGCTATTAACGTATCATTAGCAGTTCTGCAAGCAGCAGAGTGGCAGCCATGACAGCCAGCCTTCCAACACTCTGTGCAGGGTTTCTTTCTCCCCAGGACATCTCCATTATGCTCACAGCATCCTGTGACCCCAACACCTCCAGATCCACCAGGGAAAGTTCAGATGCTGATTGCGATCCCGGCAGCCGGCTGCAGAGAGAACCTCATTCCCAGAAGGCTTTGCAGCTCCTTACCCCACTTTCCTCCTATGACCTTGTGCAGTGCCAAGGCCTAGGGACCCACAGTGGCACAGTCCCATCTGGAAATGAGATTGTCCAGTGCCCTCAGCTGAGGCTGCAGGGGGTCTGCCTTCCCTCGTCCACTGACAGCCGCTGCAGCTGTGAAGCCATCACTGCGCTTAGGAAAACCTTGAGGAGGACGCCCGAGACACCCTCCTGCAACTTCCGTTCTTCACTATTGGTCTCCATCCTTAGATTCTCATGAACAAGCCAAGGCTGGAAACTATTCTTGAGAGTAAGCTGCATTTGAGAGCACACAGTTCCCCTTTTCCTTTGGAAAGAGGAGGGGAATTTGAGCATCTGACCCTGAGGTCACTGGGCAGCAGATGCTCTCTGGGGGCTGCAGATGGGCTTGCACTTTCTCAACTGTGACAAGGGGGACGCAGCCCAAGAGGCAGCTAGGGGTCCTCCAGCCATGGCTGACAGGGACGTCCACGAAGATGTTTTGTAATTTTACCTAAAACTTTCTCGCTTGTTATTTCGTGGTATTTTAGATAAAACAGGAAGAATATCTGCAAAGTGGACTGAGAACACACTGAAAAGGACTGTGAACTCTTGTTTCTCCCTGAGGGATTATAAAACAAATTTAATCAGGAATTTGCCTTTGTCTTCCCAGCACAGGGGTTGAGCCCAGGGGCACTCTAGCACTGAGCTGCATCCCCAGCCCCTTCCACCTTTTTGTTGTTGTTTATATTTTACTTAGCAACAGGGTCTCCATGAGTTGCTTAGGACCTCACTTAGTTGCTGAGGTTGGCTCTGAACTCGTGATCCTCCTGCCTCAGCCTCCTGAGCCACTGGGATAAGAGGCATGCACCACCGTGTGCAGCCATTTTTTATCTTGAGACAGGGTTTTGCTAAGTTGTTGAGGCTCGCCTTGACCTCAATTCTCCTGCCTCAGCTTCCGGAGTCAGCGGGATTACAGGCATGCACCACCACACCCAGCTGCCAGATTAAAAAAAAAAAATCCATCTGGCTTTTTAAACGGGGGGGGGGGGGGGGGGGGGAATACTTAAAAATACTTAAGTCAGTAACTTATTTACATTGGGGCTTTGAAAAAGTTTTTCATTGTGACATTTAAAAGGAATTTTGGACCGCGTGTTATTCTTACACTGTGAAAAAAGGTTTACTGGTAAATTATCTTACAAACCTCAACTGAATCAGATTTTACTTGCTCTGGCAATTTTGTTTTTTTAAAACGTAACATTTGGAAATAAAAAGGTACTATTCCAAGGGTGCACCACAGGGGGTAAGGACCCGCGGGATGCCAGCTACGCGCCTCTGTGGCTGGGACACTCAGGCTCTGACTTGAGAGGAGCAGCGCTGGCCTCCACTCAGTCCCCAGTGAGACAAAGGGAAGCAGGAAGGAGTCCTGGTCAGCGCGGCAGGTCAGAACTCCCCCAAACTGGACTGCCTTTCCTAACAATCCCTGATGAAACCGGGAGGGGACTAAACACCAGAAGAATGAGAGAAGGGGCCCAACTGAATGTAACGGCCCGCGCAGGTGGGCACCAGCAAGGGGACTCTCGGGAGGCTGGGTGGGAGGGGCGTCTGGCTCCTGCCCCACCCCCACCCAGCAACACCCCAGATCACTTTACCCCAAAGAGGAGGGGAGGAGAGGAAGGGAGGCCATGGTCCTGCCCCCTCTGACTCCTGACTAAGGAACAGGACTCATAAGGCACCGAGGTGAGCAGGGGAATGAGCATTCATACCACGCCCCAGGACAGGCCCCGACAGGGCAGTTCAGAGGGGCAGGCAGAACACAATACACCTACGGGACGCCACCCTCCTCGGGGGCAATGACATCCCTCCCAGGTCCTGCGGTCCAGACAGCGGGGTCGAAGCCCAGGTGCTGCACTCCCCTGCAGCTGCAGGACACGTGGGGCAGGCGGCAAAGGGGAATGCGGGTGACTGAGCAGCCCTTCTGGTCCAGGGCACTCAAGGGATGGCTCTCTTCAACCCCATTCCCCCCACCACAGGAGGCAGGACAGAGGACGCTCCCAACAGCCCAAGGTGCCTCAGAACAGAGAGGGAAGCTTCCCAGGTGGACCACCACAGTCCGCCTGGGCCCAGCGGGAGCGAGCAGCTCTGACCAGAACAGCCGCCTGGTGAAGTCAGAGCGGCCTCAATGCGGCAGAGACACTGTCTGCGAGACACGCAGGAGGAACGCTCAGGGCAGGACTTCACGGAAAGGCCCCCCAGGGGAAAGGCAGAGCTGCTGGAGAGAAAACCAACTCAGGGGGAGTCCTCGCCACCTCCCACACAGAGTGACGGCACCAAGAACCAGCACCAGGGCTCCTAAGGACAGAGGCCTGGCAACAGCACTGGGACGGAGGAGGGGACGCATGAGAAGACGGGAGCTGAGAGATGTGGCGGGGCTGGGGGGGGCGGGGGCGGGGGGGGGGGGCTCCCGTAGAGGGTTCAGCCCAGAGGGCTGGGGAGAGCGTCCACAGGAGAGGACGGACGGCCCGCAGGGCCAGTGGGATCTCTGACGACAGGTCCCAGCAAGAGGGGGAGAAAAGTCTTCAAAGATGAAGGACAGGGGGTTTTCCCGAAATGCAGAAAGACCCGAATGTACAGATCCAAGGGGCCAGCAAAATCCCAGAAAGCTCCAATTCCAGAAAACTAGGGCAGGCCCCCAGCTTTAGAGATGTGCCTCCTGAGCCTGTGGGAAAACCCGGGGCGCACACGGCAGGAGCCCCACAAGAGGGGCTGCTGCAAGGGTTTTCACACAGGATCGTTTGGGACACTGTGTTGCAGTAACAACCAACTAAGTGAGGCCAAGGGCAGATGGACAGGCTGTCGGCAATGCCCCCCCCACCCCAAAAGGAAAGCTGAGAAGCTGCAGCTCCAAACTGCACCTTCCAAAACCTTGCCTTGCTTTGGGCGCACCAGAAAGCCCTGTGGACGAGCACGTGGGCGGGAGGCAGCCTGCCTTGTCACGAGGGACAGGCCAGCCGCCTGGTATGACCTAGATCAGGTGGAGTTCTTAGCGTGGATCTGATGCTTACCTCCAGGTGGGAGGCTTCGATCTGAAACGTCTCTGTCTCTTCTCCCGACTGAACTTGGCATTTGGAAGTCCCACTCTTCCTAACACTTCAACGCTTTTGGATTTATTAATTGAAGAGTACTCTGAAGTTGCAAGTAGTTGATAGGTTTAAGAAAAAAACACAGAGCCGCTCGCTTGAGTAAGTAGCTCAAGATTCTCGACGGCAAGTAAACAAAGCGAACGTTAACTGGGTGGAAAGGCAGATGTGAAACTGAAACGTGGAGACTCGGGTCCTATTTCATGTTCTTGAAAAGAGCTGTATCGTTGTCTTCAAAATGTATCGACGGACCTGAAATTTTTATTGATGAAATACTCTTAGGTACTAGAAAGCTGCTTTAAGTGTCTTTTAAAAATGTGATTTGCTGCTCAAGAAGATGATGGAAAACTAATGTTCAGAGAGATGGCTTCTTGAATTTCCAAAACTTGGATTCAAGTTCTTTACATTTCAGTTTCCAAGAGCTCTGGGTTAAAATACCAATTGGCAAATTCACACACAAAACCCATTAAGAGCTCTCTTCTCCACATTACACCTTGTAAAACACTTTGGCCAGGTGGTTAGCGTGGGATATGCAGACCAACCTCCACCATCCACACCCACATTTTGTCAGTTTTTCCCCCTCAAACACCCCATCCAAACGTGCTGACAGCACATCCTCCCAGCAAAACGAGCTCCTGACCCTGTTGCACAGTCGGACACTGAAGAGAAAGAAACACGTGGCATCGTCAGGGACCTTGTGGGGAGGGTGGCCAAGAAGGGCACACTAGGACTTCACTTTGAAACAGGCCATGGACACAGGAGAAACGGCCCAGAGGGAGGAGCCCATATGTGCACAACCAGGCGCCTCCTTGGGCAGCAGAGCCTGTCTGGCCCCCGGGAGGATAAGGCAAGGCCCCCCTAGTTCAGAGCCCCCAGGCCCACTCAGCTGCCCCTGAGCCACGCCTGGGACCTCCCTGCAGAGCTGCCACTGGAAGAGATCCTGGACTCCTAAAAGCTCCATGAAAGTCACTCTTCTCCCCCAAAACTCAATAGCCAACATCGAGTCTCACACCCAGCTGTGGCCAGCTCATCCCAGATGGCACAGCAAGCTGATGTCCTGCTGAGCCTCGGGGCTTGTTTGCTGTTCGGTAAAATGGGTGAGAGGATCAAACAAGTTTCCTTCAAAGGGTCAACTTCAGGCCACACCTGCAGCTGAACAGCTTTCCAGCTTCTGCAATCTCGGTCTCGGTAGGTGGACGCACAGGTAGTAACAGCCGCTGGCTTGTCCTGCCACGGTCAGGAGCGCACAGGGGCTGGCAGCTCCTGGTAACGTACCATTACCAGTGGCTCAAAAATCCAACTCATCGTGGCAGCTTCACAATGACGGCATCATTGTTTCCAAATGGAGCCACACACACACAATGTCCCGGGACATCCAATGAAAAGAAGAAGCAGGTCTAAAATGATGTTGCAGAGGATGAAAGATGTGTGTCTTGCTCTCAGATTCCCACAGACAAACCAGCCTCTCCCAGGACTGTGGTCGCCCATGCCTTCTGGAGATCCAGGAGCTTCCTCGTCCTCCTCACGTCAAAGCAGCTCATGAGGTAAGCAAGTCCTGGACAAGTGCTTCTCCAATGGCTCCGGGAAAAGGGTTCCAGAAGTCTCAGGACTTATCCATGTGGGTGGCATGTTTCCAACTCAGAGCAGAGCGTCCAGGCAAGTAGAGATCAGGGGAACGACCGTCATCCTCAACCAACTGCACGCTTTGGTTCTCACTGCTCTTGGGCCAGAGGACTCTAGGCGACCCCTTTCCAACCGTCCCGTTACAGCCCGTGGCTGGCTTCTGCCCTCCGCCTGCGTCAGTCGCTGGAGTCCTGGCCTCTAAAGCACACTCTCGAGTCCCACAGTGCGCTAGGCACTGGGTCAGGGCTGGGAGTGCAAAGACAGCGGCAGGCTCTGTGCCCTGGACAAGCTAGGTGCCAAGGGAGGGGAGACAAGGAAAGAGGCCACACTTGAGACCAGAAGACCAGTCAGGTGGGCTGGGAGGCCACAGGCGGCCAGGCCTGGCTGACTTTCAGTCATCAGTGAAGGAGCCTCGCAGTCAGATCTGACTTACGATCAAACAAGCGACCTTCGGGCCACCACTGCTGGGGCAGCTAATGCTCGGTGCCCGCAACAGCCCCAGAAAGGGCTCGCGGGTTCCACTGAGTGTGTCCACCATGCACGCCAGTCCTTCAGAGGAACAGGCACTTCAGGTTGGTTGTTTCATTTGTAATATTTTGCAGACTTAAGTATTTAAAAATAAAAAGTAAAGCAGAGGCCTCGGTGGATGAAGAAAAGAAGCCCTACTCCTCGCCTAGGCAAAGCTTCCTCACCGAGCAGTGCACCAAGCCTGAACTACGTCCCCTAGTGCCAGGATTGGGTCCATGGGAGCAGCGCAGGGGGCAATGCAGGCAGCCCGGGGGGCTACCCAGCTCCAACGCCAGGGCCAACACATCCTACCTCTCTACACCCTCGGATCACAGCGTTCTAAGCCAGTGCTTGCCGTGGGAAAGTAACTTCATGCTAAGAGATGATGTGTTACACGAACCCTGTTTTTGAATATGCAAAAAAATATTCTGGAAATGAATATGCAGAAGGACTGGTTTACAGTGGTTCGTTCACATATAACTCTGAATACAAACAAGGTATCAGGCTACGGGGAGCAACCATCCCCCTAGGTGGCACTTCATTCCTCAGCCCCATTCCTGTCCGTCATCAGGAGCACAACAGGAGCAGGGCTGGAAGCTGCCTGGGGAACAGCCAGAGACCAGCACCAAGGCACCGCACGTTGGATTCTGCTTTGTCTTTTACAACCCCTTTTAAAACCTCTAAAACCCCTTCGTAGCTCACCGGCAGTAACACTCCAGCCAAAAACTCCCTCCCCTACTGGGTGGGGTCTGTCCTGGGATATTTCTTTCTGCAGGTGCTGGGGATGGAGTCAGGGCCTCTCCATGCTAGACAAGTGCTTGACCGCAGAGCTCCACCCCAGCGCTCCACCCCAGCCCTCACCTCAGATATTTCTTTTGCTGATGGTCACATTCCACTTTCCCCATGCCCTCTGGGAAATTGTGTTAAGATCCTCTATCAAGAGTATCATTATGGCTGGGTTGTGGCTCAGCGGTAGAGCGCTCACCTAGCACGTGCAAGGCCCTGGGTTTGATCCTCAGCACCACATAAAAATACAGAAAAAAGTTAAGTTACGATACCTTTGTGTCCAACTACAACTAAAAAAATTAATGTTAAAAAGAGTGTGGTTACTTTATTAGAAGGAGGTCTCCAGGTCTCTGTCCCTCCTTCAGAGCACCTGCACCCCCACCCCCACCAGGGCCAGCGTTGTTTGCTGGGGAGCACCAAGACCCCTGTGGTCTGCCACCCAGAGTGGGTGGAGACCAGATGTCCCTGTGACGTTCTCCTGGGAACATAAGCCCCTGGATCTTGGCCTGAGCTCACCCCTGCCAGGCCCAGGTGTTCCTCCAGGGGGTCCTGCGCCTGGGACGTATCAGAACAAGCCACATCTGCCACCCATGCTGACGTACCCTCAGGCCGAGACCTCTGCCTGAGTCAGAGAACACGCCAGGACACAGCGCTCTGGGCAGCTGGACATACCTGGAGCCAGTTCACCTTAGATGGCTCCTGAGGAGGCAGGAGAATTGGGTGCAGAGGATTTGGGGGGCCAGACACCAGCAGCTCACTGCTATCACCTGAGTCAGTTCTGAGGCCACAGGGGTCTGGAGATTCCTCCTGTCCGTTCCCTGAAGTCTGTCTCAGGGCCAGCCAGCATGACTGCTGTGGCGGTCAGGACACGGGGGCTGGCCCCGCCTTCCTCCCCACTCCCTCTCCTGGGCTGCCCACACAGCTTCTCCTCCATCCCTGCTGCAGTGAAGACTACCTCGGGCCAGTTCCACTTCCGGATGCCGCAGCTGCCCCACACTCGGGCTGACAGCTCTTCCTGCATCCCCGGGTCCTGTCCAGGCTCAAGTCCACCCCTTCCTCTAGGCGTGTGGAGTGAACACACGCTGCGCTGGCTTCCTCACCAAGGCCCTCTGCACACGACACACTCCCCCTCAACACAGCTGGCTCCTTCCTTTGGCTCAAAGAACAACTCCCGCATGTTTGTTGTCCGTAGTGGTAACAACAGGATATGTCAGGAGAGGTCCTCCTGAACCTTCATCCTGCCTCAGAATTCTTCCTGACACGGAATGTGCCAGAAGCCAAAGATGGAGAAAGGAACAGACCATGAGTTGAACCTGATTTCTGTTTCTGGTCTGGGTCAATAGATGAATTTATCAGGTTTAAGTAAATGGATCAGATGAAGCGGTCATGTTTTGTACATTACTGGCAGCTGCCTGTGGCTCAATTTTTACTAAGATATACGCCCCCCCCCACACACACACACAGCTGGCCCAGTCCTTCTCAGATCTTACTGCTGGTATCCAAAGCCTCAGCTCTCAGGCCAGTGGTGGCTGAGGCCTCAGGAGCATGCAGGCGGAGGGAGAGCTGGGAACCACATCACCACAAGCAGATTCTCCTATGAGCTTCTTTCTGGCACCTGTCTTAATTTGCTGTTGGTGTTTCTTTCAATCTCTACCTCCCCTGCCTCCATGCCCCCTGTTCCTTGCCCCGAGGCTGGCTTCAGCCCAGGATTTCTTCCTTTCATAGGGAAAACCTCTCAGCCCTGACCCAGGACTGCCCAAGTCAAGGAGTGGGTACGTGTAACGATGATCAGCAGGTGTCCTCTGAACAGCGGGCCTCTCCCCTCTGCTGGGACCAGCAAGTGTGCAGGGCAGGGAGGAGGTGGTGGATGAAGGCCACGCAGGATGGTGCGGGGAAAAAAGCTTTGTGGACCCCCTTGTCTCAGGTCCAGACAAGGCCCAAAAGCCCTCCGTCAGCACTTCCTGCCCTCCAGGATGGAGAGGGAAATACTGCCTATAAAGGTGCGAGGGCCAAGCATAACACCGCCCGCAACCTGTCCACGTGGGAAAGGCTGCATCAAGCGGCATCTGTCAGTTGAAGCTTGAAAGGGCAATGTGTTGCGTATGGACATGGGACCCGGATCTGCCCCCACTCCTCTCCGGGGCCCGCCTGCTCTCCAACCCTTCTATAATACGCCTGCCCACCAACAGTTCAAGGAGGCTGACCTCATTGCCCCTCAGACAGTGGCCAATCAGAATGCCCCCTCAGATCCCAACAGTGTTGGTTGTTTTAGGGAAAAGCACGTGATACAAGTGAGGCCAATTGCTACTGACCTTAAATCTTCTGCAGGAGCAACTGAGAAAAACATCCAACCTTCCTCCCCATCGGGTGTGAGCACCAGGGATCACTTGGTCAGTGGGTGCCACCAAGTGGGGCACCAACAGTGGCATGAAGTCCAATAGTGGCAACAAGTGGAAAGAGGCTCCTCGGGAACCTAAGTGGATTTAGGATCAGGGTTTTTCTAAATCCTCCAACCTGGCTGCTCTGTAGGCCACCTGATTAAGTCCACCACCACAACACCACCCCTTTTCTGCCCGAGTCATCTAAGCTGCTCAACTATCCCTGGCACCGGAGGGTGTAGACCACTACCAGGAACCTGGCCCTGGGGCTCCTGGACAGAGCAGGCTGGTCTGCCACCATCCAGCTCCCTGGGACTGCAGATGGGCTACCAGCTTGTCATCCCCGTTAAGGCCAAAGGCCGGAGGAGACACCGCACAGACCCAGGGGAAAACGCCTGGTGGCGGTTCAGGTTTGACAGATCCTGTGATGGCTCGTCTGCAAGCACACGCGATGCACACGCGATGCACGTGCAGCTCGAGAACACCTGTGCAGCAAAAAGGGACTTGTGCTTGCAAACATGAAACTCCAGACCCATCTCCTTCTTCCCGCTGCCCAATGTCTTGTTAGAACTTCTGATGTCCGCAGGTTCACAGGAAACCAACAGGTGAGTCACAGCGGGCCTTCTCCCTCTGGGTTCTGGGACTCTGGGGGGATAACAGGCCTTTGTGGCTGCTGCGAGGAGCCAGACTCTCCCAGATAGTGTGGACCTGCCCTTGGGGGTCCAGGTGTAAATCATTATCGTGAATTATTTATTTATCTAGAAATTTCTTCTCCCTGGTACTTGCCAACTGCAGGCCCAGTGCTGGTTTTAGCAAGTCCTTGATTTCTTGTTGAATTAATGATAAAAATACGGAACGATGTGTTCAGAGTTCCAACAACCAACTGAAGGACACAGTTTGTCCTGCCAGAAGTGTCCATGCCAAAACCATGACGGCCGCCTCCTCCTCCTGGTTTTAGAGCCTCTTTTTCTTATTCAAGATGAAAAGGAACAGGCTTCCCTTCAACTACTTCTTTGAAGCTCCAGGAATCACTTCAAGGCCCTTCACCTGATGCAGGCACCACCTGGCTGTCCTGTGTCTTCCGTGCCAGGAGGGCAGAGCTGCAGACTGCTCTACAGAGGGAGACGGGAGGGAGGCACCTAGAGGGACGGCGGAAGACACCGCACTGCCTTGCACTGCCTCTGCTAACCCCGCCCGCTGGCAGCTCCTGATCTTAAGGCTCACAGATAATTCTCACTAAAAAGTTACCGCGCACTTACCATCACTTGGGTGTAAGTAACATGGTAAAATTCATGTTCAAAAATTCAAATGGCTAGATTTCAAAACAACTCAAGTCAGAGTCATAAGGACCCCCCACCCCCCCACCCCCGGCCACCACACACACACACTCTGAACATTAAACAGGATCCAAGAACTGTTTTAGAAATAAGCCCTAACATCTGGGGAGCAGTGGCAGCTGACAACATTTTTTTCCGACTTTATGGGGTTTGGAAAGGGTTTTGGAGCTGACAGCTTAAAGGCATCAGTGTCCCAGAAAGCCGGCCTGGGTGTTTTCGCCAGTTGTTTCTAGGAGACTAAGTAAACATTCATTAACAAAGTATCTGAGGTCCGTGTGTTGCTGAGAACACGTTCACTGCCCTGACTCTGAACACATCTGTGAGGAGACAATTCCCGCCAGGGTCCTGGGGGGTTTGGCCAGACTGACACATGGGACACAGGCTTGAGGGCAGCCTGCGGGCCCCAGAGCCAGGATCAAGCGACACCAGAGCCTCCCTCCCACAGCGCGTGGCGTGAGCACTTGAGAAAAAGCATCCTGAACCAAACCCCAGCAGAAACCCTGGCGGCCGTCTCCACGGACACAGCCTGCCTCTGAGGTCGGCAAGGAGCTCATGAGGACCTGCTGGCCCCTGGGCGCCCGCCAACCCCGTGTCCAGAGGCTTTCCCCAGAAGCCAACCCTGCACTTGGAAGCTCCAGCAGCTCCCCAGCTCCCCTGTGGGGAGGACCCCAGAACTCAGCCTGGCTGGAAAGGCCCGGGGGTGTCGGCCACATCAGACCCTGTCCTGTGCTCTGTCCATGCTGTAGACAAGGTCCCAGGAGCCTGGCATGGGCTCCACGCTCAGTGACCTGCACTTTACTGGGGCAGTGGAGGACCCGTGCTGAGGGGAGGGGCTGCAGACACACCTCAGCCTCCGGGGGGCAGAGGGAGACGAGTGGGGCGCCCGGGGCGAGGAGCTGGGGAGAGGGCGGAGACAGGCGTCCCGGCGTACCCGCAGGTGACAGGCCCACGTGGGGACACTGACACTTTAAAAGCTGTCATTCGCTCGAGGTCCTCCTCACTGCCGGGCTGTAGCCGTCTTTACACACTGCTTGGCTCCGTCCTCATAGAAGCCGTGAGGCTGAGAGGCAGGTGGCATTCAGGAGTGGAAACATGCCCAAACTCACAGGAAAACCAAGAGGCCAGGACAGCCCAGGCCACGGTCAGCGGGACCCCATCTTGGTGACGCGTGGCATGGGGACCAGGCACCTCCCTGCTTCTCTCCTGGCTCCCGCTCCCTTCCTGGATCATTCAGCTCTGCCACATGGTGACCCAGCAAGGCGTGACCACTACAGAGGACACTGCGTTCCAGGTCCTCCCCGGACGTGATCTAGTGACCCTTCCAGAGAACCGCCAGGCCTTCACCAAGCCCGGACAGTTGCAACTAAACAAAGCACAGCAGCGCTTTCCCGATACCTGGGCACAAATCAAGAGAACAGAATTTTCAATGAGCTGCGGTCACAAAGCCTAGGAAAGCCCAGGTTCCCACCTGAGCCGCACGGGCTTTCTCTCATGCAGCCCACCCCTGTCCCCAGCTCCATGAGCTCCACCAGCCAGGACGGGGAATATTTTAAAAAGTATATTCAAAACAGCAAGAACCGCGTCTGCACTGAGCACGCGGACTCCTTTGCTGTCACTGCTCCCTGAGAACACGGAATGACACGGTTCACACACATGCACGTTTCAGGTTTCACGCGTGACCTAGAGACTCACAGCAGGTGAAGACTGTGTAGATGGCGTGCAAAGCCTGGGCCGTCCTCCCTTGGGGCCTGGAGTGCCCAGACTTGGTTACCTGAGGGAGTCCTGCCACCAAGCCCCGGGGGCACCAGGACAGCTGTGCCGAGCTGGCCCTCACCTCCAGGTGTGACCACATCTTTAGTTTTCTCCCAAGCTTCTCCCACCTGGAGGACATTCGGGGTCTTTCCATCTCCCTCGTCTTTTCAGACTCTTCTCCTTACACAGGAAAACACCAGGCCCCTTCTCCACCTGGGGGACACTGCTCTGGAGAGTCCCCTACTGGGATCTGCCCGAATCCAGTCCCTGGATTTCTCCACTCCCTCAGCCTATTCTGTTGGAAGAATGCTGGACGCAGGCAGGGCCAGCTTCCCAGGGAGAGCCACGGTTCTCCACTGGGGAAGGGGAGGAGCGGGTCTAGGGACCCAGGCTGCTGCTGCACAGATGCAGGGCCCGGGGGGGGGGGGGGGGCGTCCTGTGCAGTCACTGCTGGGACAATCAGGACAGCAGAGACAGAGACAGAGTCACTGCCCTGGAGGGAAGGGCCAGGCCGCTGCGGGCCCACACAGAGTCTGGGGTGCCAAGACTTCAACAGCCCAGAATTTGAGCTGGTTAACAGCTAACAAGAAACTAAAACTGACCGAAGAAAGGGGTCCCCGATACATTGACTCATGAGGACCCAGGAAGAGGGCCAGCTGCTCCCATGCCCTGCCTGGCTACAGCCCTTCAGCCAATCCCTGTGGACGACCACAGCAGGAGAGGTCACCACTGGGCCTCGGCCCATCCCCTCACAGGGGCTGGCGGGCCCTGTCCTCCTCCCACCACCTTTAAGCCACCTTCGCATCCAGAGGTGGGTTCATTCTAGATTTGGATGAAAAGGCGGCACTAGCAAAGAGCACTGCTTCATTCCAGAAAAAAAATTTGATTATTTATGACTGCAGTAGGCTTTACTGAGGCCAGATCAGGTCTCCCAAAGGGTGTCTGGCAGCGATTCCGAATCTCTGGCAAAGTCACCCCCCAACAGACCTTCCTTAGAGGCCACTGATGCCTTCACCCTGTCCTGTCACCTGGACTCCAGTCTCTGACCCAAGGCTTCAACCAGGACTTCAAAGCACAGCCACCAGTTGGAAGGGCCTCCAGGCTCGGCAGGAACAACGCAGACACGGGTCTGGTAGAGCTCAGCGTCCGGGACTGGGCATGTAGACCTCTCGCGTGTAGGAGACTATCCCCTGCTCCAGGGTCGCAGGCACTTCTTCCCCAGCCCCACCTGGGCACCTGGGTGCCAGCAGAATTGGCGCTGAGTCCTAAGGACGTTGCCAGCACACACCCCGCGACCTTCTGTTTTCCTGATGCCTTGGCGTTTCCGAGGGCTTCCACTGGGCTCCGTGCATCTCTTTCTGGCACTGTGAAATGCCCCTCAGGGGTGTGAAGGTCACAGGCAAGCTGATTCCTGTCCTCGTCCCCCTCAAGCTTCTATGGCCAGCAAGAACGGAAGGGAAGGGCCCGGCCTCAGCAGCTCTGAGCGGGCTCCTGCCAGCCAACAGGTGGGCATGACAGACCCTCTCAGACCCTGTGATGGAGCACCGGAATCAGTCTTTGTAGCCTAAGGTGCGAGATCACACTGGAATAGGGTGTGTGGCGGACCACTGCCTCCCAGGAGGGCAGCGCTGCGTGATAGGCAGGGCTGGGCGGGTCTACCAGCCCCGGAGCGCACCGGGTGCTGGACTTCGGCAGCTGGGAGGGGCCTGGACAGATTCTCGGGGAACAACCTGTCAAAACAGTGATTCTGGATTTCCGGCCTGCAGAACTGTTGGAGGATACACCTCTGCTCTTCACCCCATAGCATGTGGCCTGCCACAGAGGCCCCGAGGACTCCAAAACACACTTATGAATTAAACACACTCGGACACACCAAGAACTGTGCCCCCCCACAGAGGCTGCTCGCTCCAAGCTCTTGTCTAGCAGTCACAGACTCCCTATGAGACACCCACTGTTGCACTGGTCATCAGGTAGAACTGCTATTAAGTGTGATATCCAATACCCTCCCTCGTTTGAACTGTATCTCTAAAGTTACTAAATCTTGTACGTCCAAATGATGTCACCCTCTGGGATCCAGCTGAGATGGACCAGATGGAAGGCACTCTGGGCCCCGGACATGATTCTGCCCAGACACACTCCTACCCAGAAAGCTCTCTTCTACAACTGCCATGTCCCCACCACTCACCCCTCCAGCAATCTTAACATCCCAGTTGCAGGTCAGAATCCCCGCAAAGAGAGCAACCTGTTCTTTACCTCAGAGGAGCCACCGTGGGCCAGCAGGAAGGGCGGGAGAACCAACCCCACGAGCAGCAGGGATGGCAGCTCACCCACACCCCAAGCAGCACCTCCGGCCAGAGCAGCCATGCAGCTGACTGCTCCAAACTCACAAGAGCTAAGTGGCTGGGTGTCCTGAACGTGGTCTGAGTGTGTCCCCAAATGACTCGCACGTAGGAAGCTGGCTCCCCAGTGTGGTGCTGCTGGGAAGTGGTGAGACCTTTGAGAGCTGGGCTCAGCACCAGGTAACCAGTCCCTGGAGGCACAGCCTGCTGCCCTTGGCAGGGATAATGTGGATCTCAAGAGAGGGCCATTAGGAAAGAGCAACACTCACCCCTGGC
This sequence comes from Marmota monax, assembly GCF_021218885.2. Lineage (NCBI taxonomy): Eukaryota > Metazoa > Chordata > Mammalia > Rodentia > Sciuridae > Marmota > Marmota monax. The sequence continues at coordinate 17,114,135 of NW_026695238.1, read as the reverse complement.
CTCTCCATCTTCCTGCCTCACTATGTTATCCCTCTCCCACGTGCTCCCTCCATGACGCCATCAACCATGAGGCCAAATAAATGGGGCCATCTGATCTAAGACTTTGAGCTCCCCAACAATGAATTTAAAAATCTTTTTTTCTTTGTAAAGTACCCAGCCACAAGTATTTTGTTACAGCAACGAAAACTGGACCAACACAGAGGAAAACTCAGAAGACAACAGTAACACCAAGAAATGGAAAGGTCACACAATTTTCTGTAAACCCACTGCCTCAGCAGGCACAGACCATGCCCACCATGGGGTTATGTAATAGTTTACTTAGTTCCTGCACATGCCAAGATGACTCACATCACCCTAGGACCCTCCATACACCACGGTGACAAGGTAACAACACAGTAAATCGTATACCCAATCCAGAACATTCTGTCTATGCAGTTTCTTAATTTAAGCAAGCATAGGCAATCGATTGACATTTACTCACTGGATAAGAACTGAAACCACTTCAGGCTCCCTGCCAATGTCGAAGGTATGGCAAAACTGGCACGAGGGAAATCACAGTTGATCTCACTCATTTCCTCTCCCCACTGCCACTCCTCATAGGCCACAGAGACAGGAAGTGGAAGTCAGTGCCCTGGTCCACAGGAGAGGCCTGGTTCCAGACAGCAGTGCAGTGCCCAGCTCTGGGGAAACGCCAGGGCTGAGGGGCTGCCTGGCATCAGAGTTCTTTCAGCACCCGGAGGCCCCGTGCCTCCCTATGGGGGTGCACCTGGGCATGGCGCTGCTCCCACAGAACACCCAGAACCCAGGTCAAAAGGCAAGCAAAGAGGTGGCCCCGGTGAGCTCCTAGCCGTGAGCAGAGATCACAGACGACCTCTCCCTGGATCCAGGAGCCCTTGGCACGCGGCCCTGATGAAGAAAGGGATGCCCCCTCACGTGCTCCTACCCTTTAAAATAACATGTGTCTAGAAGCCCAGGCGCCACTATGGAATTCCAGTGCAGCGGCAAGTGCTACCCAGAAAACCAACGAGTAGGGCTGTTAGTGATCACAGTAAGGCCACCAGGCTGGGGACAGCTTTCACTTCTGATGCACAAACATTCAAAAGAAAAGTCTCCTGTTTATCAAAATTCAAGGGCCTGTTATGCAGTGCAAAAAAAAGATCACAGCTGAGCAGCAGTATGTCAGGACAAAGCGAGCACCCCCCAAGGAAAGGCACAGAGCACGACCGTGACCAAAGTCAGGCAGGCGGGCTCCCGAGAGCACTGTGGCCCTGGCTGTCCCTCTGTAGAGCTTGCAACTGCGGACATCTGAGCCAGGCCAGGGTGCGATCAACAAGACCGGGGCTGGACCGTGACTTCCAGCCACCCCAGACTGGAATGGAGAGCGAGGGTGCTGGAGGCAGATTCCCTGGAAAACGTGCACCCCGCTTCCCCACGGTCAAGCCAGCCGCAGACCCTCAGCACCTGGCTCCATGAACGCTACGACCGCAAGCCCGAGAAGTGGAAAGCCCAGACACAAGCTCTACACAGCTCTCCTCTGTGTAAGCTACCCGGCTATGGCTACCGCTCACCCTAGACACAAAGGGACAAGTCAAACCCTGGGTGCCCCTGGGGGAAGACACCGTGGGAGCACCCCCCTTCCTACTGTCTGGGCCAGGCGTGTTCAAGCGCCTGCTCTCTCCCCTGGGCTAACAGTCTTTTCTCCTGTGCTCCAGCGCACAAGCCCTCTCTGAGCCTCTGACCTTCCCAGGTCATCGTTTAGCAGGGAGGTTTTCAGGGCAGCCTTCCTGAGGACCACCAAGAGGTGTCACAGCACCACCAAGTCCTGCCCCAGGCCGCGGAGACCCAGGCGAAGCCCCAGGGGAGTCTGGCCCTGAAGGTTGCACAGGCCCCTGGAGGAGAGTTAAGGCCAGCACAGGTGTTACAGGGGACACGTGACGCTACTGACAACTAGTGCTCAAAACACAGCTAGGGGACAGCACAGGGTGGAATGCCGAACTAAAAAAAAAAGGTGAAATGAAACGAAACAGGATGGAACACAGGACGAGGAGGGAGGGAACGCTACAGCACAGTCGGGCTCTCCTCGCGCTCCCCACAAGACAAGCTGCCATGGAGGAGACGGTAGTTACCTGCATCCATATCTGCAAAGAATGGAACAGCCGGTGAGAGAGAGAAGGAACCAGAAATTCAGTGTCTCAGAGGTGGAGTCAAAGTTACATGGAGAGAAAATACACAACTTACAAAACTGCCTGCACACTACGCCTGACGGGGCGCTAAAGGGCTCCTGCCTTTGTCATTGTCATTTAAAGCAAAGGATAATACGTGGACATGTTAACAGAAGAAGGAAACGTCTAATGGCAGGAGGAATGCCTCCCTCAGTGGGCAATGGCCGTAGGCGTCTGTCTGTCAGCACTATGCGGGGAGACGTCTGCTCCAGCGCGGGGTAGGGGGGGGGGCCTGGAGGACTCATCTAGAGAAGCTGGCAGTGAGGCTGAGCAGCACTAGGTCAGAGTCGGCATGGACTCAACCCCCAGAGCGGACCACGTCCAGCCCGTATTTAAAGAAGGAGCACTGGACTAGCGCCTCCAAGGACAGGAAACACATTCAGCAGCTTCTCACGGTTCTACTCCAGTGCTCCCAACGCCAGAGTGAGCGTAACCGGCCCTCAATCCCTACGGGAGGAGGATCTTTACCGCGTGGTGTTTCTTGGCGTGTGATAGGTCAAAGCAATGATTTAGAATACGCTAAAGAAAAACATCAAAAGCCTAAACTCCCTAAAGCCTGTAACTCACCACCCGCCCAACGGCATACCTTCCGGAGACTCCTCCTGGACGTATGTGCCGGTCAGGTACCGGTGCACGAGGGCGGACTTGCCGCTGGCCAAGTTCCCCACGATTCCCTGCAGCAAAGACACGACAACCACGAGGGTTATTACATCAGATGGCTCTGCTGGGCCCTCTACGACAGGTCGAAACACAGGGACCCCAACAACCACGACCCGTGGTGGCAGCAAGCCGACGACGGGCACGCGTCCTGCTGGAGACGGGGCTCTGCTCAGGCTGCTCAGGGCCACTTGGCCTCCAAAGGGTCGGGTGTCGGCACGGAGGGAGTCATGCTGGGTCCAGGCCTCTTCCCGGAAGCGTGCCGTCTTCCTCAGGAACATGTGCACTGCCCACCGGGCCATCTACTAGGTCTCTGGCCTCACCACACCAGGGGGTCCAGGTGAAGGGGACAGGGTGGTGTGCAGAATCACACGGGGGGGGGGTGGGGGGGTGGTCCAGGTGAGAGGGGACAGGGTGGTGTGCAGAGTCACACGGGGGGAGGGGGCTCCGGGTGAGAGGGGACAGGGTGGTGTGCAGAGTCACAAGGGGGAGGGGGCTCCGGGTGAGAGGGGACAGGGTGGTGTGCAGAGTCACACGGGGGAGGGGGCTCCGGGTGAGAGGGGACAGGGTGGTGTGCAGAGTCACATGGGGGCTTCAGGTGAGAGGGGACAGAGTGGTGTGCAGTCACATGGGGGACCCAGGTGAGAGGGGACAGGGTGGTGTGCAGAGTCACATGGGGGACCCAGGTGAGAGGGGACAGGGTGGTGTGCAGTCACATGGGGGACCCAGGTGAGAGGGGACAGGGTGGTGTGCAGAGTCACATGGGGGACCCAGGTGAGAGGGGACAGGGTGGCGTGTAGTGTCATGGATGGGTCAGTCTGGCACATGCCATCCCAAGGGGATGAGCTTGGGGCAGTTTGGGGACAGGGACAGGAGAGCAGGACAGCCAATGGGGCATGACTGGGTGGGGAGGCAGCACCCAGGGAGACAGGAGGTCCAGCCACAGCAGCCCTTCAGAACGGCCTCCCTGTGGGCGCAGTAAGCCTGGACTCAGTGGGCCCTGCAAGTAGCCCTCCTTCCTGCCCCCCACCTGAGCTGGGATACCTGTCCCCCCAGAAGCTGCTCATCAGCATCCTGGTTCTTCTGCCCCCGAGACCCTCCTGTTCATGAAGGAGACAAACCCACGCGACCCAGCCTGCACAAGGCCCCACTGGAGCTCCCCAGCCAGGCCCAGGCTCTGCCTGGCTCCCCTGAGGTTTCTGACCTTCTCACCTCCACCCACCACCTCAGGCTTGGACTCTATGGTGACCACAAGGTCACCCACCTCTTCTGTTCAACGCCCTGCCCCACACTCATGCCCTCCAGGCTCCCTCCTTAGATCTGTGGCTCAGCCCGGCTCCAGAGTCCCCAGGGGCACCTGCCTTCCACCTACAAGCACCGATTCCACCACCCCCCGCCCCAGCTGGCCCCGACTCCAGCTGCTCCCACCTGAGTGCGGCCCCCTGAGCTCCAGGTCTTCGTGTGCACCTGCCTACCATGGACGCAGTGGGCTACGCTGCATGCCTGAGCCTCGCCTTCCTCTCCTCTCCTGCTGGGAGGCAGGGAGGCTGGCTAGGTGGACAGTGAAGCCCACACCTGACAGCAGGGACCCAGGCTGGTGTGAGTGTGGTCTGTGAGTGGCTGCAGGCACATCGGCCGTCCGAATGTGGGCATCACCCAGAAGCTCCTGCGACACCCGTCCCCACACTCCCCTCTCCAGATGTTAGTGTGGCCTCTCCAGAGCCACGGCCTGCCCTGCCCTCTCCCCCATGCCCACAGCCCTGCAGCCGCTCAGTGCCCTGCTTTGTCCCCTACGTGCTTCAGCTCCCCAACCCCAGTGGCAGGTGTCTCCAGACACCTAGAACCTTCCACATAATCACTGCCCAAAATCCTGCCCCTACTCACTAGTGGACAGCCGTTCAGGCCTGAGCACCCCTGAGAAAGCTGCTGTGGTCTGGAAGCCTGGGTCCCCAAACACCAGATTCTAAAATCCTAGCCCCAAGTGCTGGTGTTGGGGGGTCTGGGCCTCACGGGTGAGACTGGTGCCCTTATTAAAGGGAACCTGCCTGTCCCCCACCTTGAAGACACAGCAAGACGACGTCACCTACGAAGGTGAATCTAAGGACCTGCCCTTGGTCCTGGACTTCCCACCTCCAGAGCTGTGAGAAAACCCTGCAGCCCCTAAGTTGCTTGCTCATGGGGTTCTGCCTCATCAGCAGAGTGACCAGGCCATCTTCCTCACGCCAGGCCAGCAGGCCCTCGGCTCCCTCGGGTCCTCTGCAGAATGCCATGCTCAAGCCCATGGTCTGACTCCCTCCGCTCCAAATGCCCTCCAGGGAGGACCCTCTGCAGCACCCTGCACCCCACCCCTGCACAGAGCCCTGCCCATCCCGAGGAAGGCTGCACTGGCTAGGCGGCTGAGAGCATGCCTGACCCACTGACCCGGGTGGCCAGTGCCAAGGAGACGCTGCACACCGGGCTCCGAGCCAGGCCCCCTGTGTGCAGACTCCACGCAGGCTGCCTCCCCTCCGGTCAGCGCGAGTCTTCCCTCTACCTTGGGCCTCCGTAATTTGAGAATATCTACCTATTAATTATTCTTTTGCTCAAGGGCACCTGCTGCTTGTCAGCTTCACACTGAGAAAATCCAACCAGTATGCCACAGAATTAAATTTTTAATTAAGATTAGTTTGTCTTCCCTGAGGAAGAAAATGCTCCGAGATCAGGCCCTGTTCAGGCCGCGCCTTCTCTGCAGGCAACACCCCGTTCTCCGTGTGCTCACGGCAAGGCCCATGCACCCCTCGGAAGGCCTCGCCCATCAACTCTGGGGTGCGGGGCACGGGGTCTCTCTTGGTTCTCACGGCTGCAGGCATCTCACAGATGGTTGTGAGCATTATTTTAATTTGAAACACCAGTGGAAACTAACAGTTGTCCATGGAAAAAAATAAGGAGGAGACGTTGGCAGGTCCATGGGGCACTGTGGCCACCGGCCCCTGATGTCAACGGGAAGGAGGGATCAAGCACGTCTGGACTGGCAGGCTTCATGGGGAGCAGCAAGGCCCTGCAGGCGGCAGAACTGAGAGCGAGGCAGGCAGCGGTGCAGACCCTCAGGCCTGACCCCGCTGCTCCCGCCTCCCTGCCTCAGCAGGAAGAGAGGCACGCAGCCTCTGACTGCTTCCTCTAGTGCCCCACGCTCACCTGCCAAACGTGGATTTGCTGAAAGGGAAATGGAGCCTTTAGCGAAGGTCCTCATTGGGAGTTCAAGGAAAACACAACAGGAATGACAGACTGCCCACTGAGGCCCTCTGCAGCCAGATGTCCCTGACACACGCGGGCAGGGGCACGGGCCTGCACCGCCTGGCACCAAGCCACTGTACCGAAGGCAACTGGTCACGGACGATCTGACCACCACACAACCCCAGAAAGCCTGAGGCATGGAACCACCGCTCTTGAAGAGTCGGCAGACACTGAGCTGTGTTCTCTGACGGGGTCTCAGAATCACTGCAAAACTGGCACTGACAGTTCACTGGAGGCTGCTGTTACGTCACCTCGTGGCTGTGCTTGAGAAGCAGGGCTCCTCGGGCGCTGACCTCAAGGCCACCTGTCCTGGGGTGCTGCACAGGGGCAGGAAACAATGCGGCACTGTGGATACACAGAGTGGCCACACAGAACAAAGGGGGCTTCTTTTCCAGGGCCCGTGACAAAGAGCTGGCAGCCCTGCCAGGGTCCCCACATCCATGCACAGCTCCGGGGCTAGACCCTTCCTCAGACCTCTGACATTGGCCTATCCGTGAGAGGTGGCCACCTGGCAGTGAGCCCACACTAGCCTGAGGAGCTACCCTTGGGGAAGGAGCTGCCCTGCCTGCCCTTCAGTGACGCCGTCTCCAAGCCTGAGCACTGAGCTGCAGAAACCACAGGCTTCTTGGGTAGCAAGCATCCCCCATGGTGGCCTGGTAAGAACCTGTACCGCCCTCAATCACCAGGACAGGGCCAAAGGAAGCCACTTCCACCCGACGCACGGCCACCACAGCCACGCAGCTGCTTCAACCAAAATGAACCAAGCCTAAACCAGGCCATCACACATGGCTCCTGAGCCACAGTACAGTCCCTGAAAGGCCGCCCAGGGCAGAGGCTGCTTGTCAGTCAGGGCAGACACAGAAGGTTCTTCCAGGCAGTGCTGGGCAGGACTTACGGAGGGCATATCGTCTTAAAAACTCCTGGAAACACCATTGCCACCCTGTGTCACCCTCTGGACAGGTGTCTCTGGAAGGTCCTCTGTAGGAATGGCGCTGTGCTGGGGACAGTGGTTACACAACTGGTCCCCGTCCCATGCACAGCTTGGGTGGGCTCACGCCCCACCTCTCGAGGGCCCCCACACCCGTGGTCTCCTGGGAAATAAACCACTGAAGCCAGAAAGAGCCACTCACCACTTTGAGCTCTGGCACCGATCGACTCAACGTCCACTCCTGGCTGTTCACGAAGGCATCTGCAAGAGAAGACAGAGACAAAGATCAGGCTGCGGCCCCCTCCAGCGCGCATCGGTGCCCGGCATGCCAGCTTCCACCAGAGCCAGCGGCTCTGGGGGCCTGCAAGCTGTGGTTTGCAGTCTTTCTGCTAAACAGTCGCTTTTCTGAGATCCCACCCAAAAAGCTTCGAGGATGACGAGCGTGGAAACCTAGATGCTGCAGACAGGCGGCACTCAGGTCTGGAGCACTCTGCTGGGTGCCAGAGTCTTGGCCAGGGAGAGGAGGGGACCTGGACCTGGGGGGCTCTTTGAAGTGGTGCTTGCTCCCCACCCAGGAAGCTCACTCGGGTAGCTCTCCTGACCTGCCCAGTAGAGATGACCCCACTGGGGGGGTCCCCTGGCCTGCCCAGTGCAGATGATCCTCCACTGGCCATGACCCCTGGTAAGCAGGATCCCACAGTCGCACCCACGTGGCGGCTCCCTTGGCCACTCAGAGCCGGGGAGGCAGCAGTGGATGCAGGCCATCTCTTTCAGTGGGATGCCCTCTCCAAACTTTTCCCTAATGTTGGAATCTGCTCACCCTGCACTGTCCAAAAGTTCTCAAGCCCTCCACAAAATGCCTCAAGGGCAAGAAAAGCCATCCCTTTCAACCAGATGTGCTCAGAAGGGGTGGTGGTACCCTGCAGGCCTGGCCCGCAGTCCCCTTAGGAGAAGGATGGAGAAAGGCCAGGCCGGCTTGGCCAGGCAGGCCAGCACCCATGGTCTACGGGATGTGGGAGGGCACGCACACCACTGCCACTGTCCCCCAGAGCTGAGGGCTAGGACGCCCATCAAAGGGAGGCCCTGCTTGTGGGAGGAGCCGATGGAGAAGACAATAGGCTGCCAGGGGCATCTAGTGACTCTCAAGGTCACTGAGCTGGCAGGGATGAGCTCAACAGCAGAGGCACGGGCTGTGGGGCACAGAGACCAGCAGGTGGTGGGTGGGCAGAGGTCTGTAAGGAAGCTGGAGAGACGGGATGCCTGGGAGGTGGACTTGTCCCAGCACTGCCTTCAAGATGTCCAGTCCACACTCCCCCCATGGAAGTAGACAGGGTGGGGGCTGACGGTGGGGGGGAGCAGTTCAATTGTGCTCTTCAACACCCACTCCATGGTGGCCGCACACCACCGGAACACGCCCAGGGATCAGCTGGGAACCACGAAGTGAGGACCATGACAGCGCAGGCCTGAACTCAGGGGATGGTAACGAAACATCGGTCACCAACTGCTCTCAGGGAAACGAGAAGGCGGCCTCAGATGACGGGCAGGGAGACAGAAGGTAATGACAAGGACTCTCCGAATGCATGTACCAAGTGTCCAGCTGCTCAGAAAGTCCCCCTGTGACTCTGCTGTTAAAAACCTCAACAATGGTCAAGTGAACCTGGATGTATTCCTGAGATGGAATACTAATTAAGAAAACAAGACAGCTGAGTCCAGCAGGTGGTGGGGGCAGAGGTCTGTAAGGACCTCGGCATACTGAGGTGGAGTCAGCCCCACAATCTCCAGGCTCCACTAGGTGGCGAGAGCAAGACCCACACAGTCTAGTCAGCGTTATAGTGTGCGGCGTGTGTGCGCACAACACACACGCCTGAGAAGACACTGGTAAAATCACAAACAGTTGCCGACTTAGGCGAGGGAACTGGTGGCTGGGGAACAAGAGTAAGGAGACGACATTCATCGTGACCTTTGGGATTCTGATTCAGATTTTTACGCCATTTCACATAAACGTTAAGTCACAGCTAGGCCAAGTGGCCGGCAATTCCGGCTACTCAGGAGACTGAGGCAGGAGGATCTCAAGTTTGAGGCCAACCTGGGCAACTTAGCAAGACCTGACTCTAAGTTTTCAAAAGGGTTGGGGACATAGTTCAGTGGTAGAGCACCTCCGGGTTCAATCCCTCTTACAAAACAAACCAAAAAAGCCCTGAAATACAATTTTAAAAATGAATCTTAATAGTAGAACAAAGAGGATAAAGGGTGAATTAAACGAGCTCACTTCATTAATGCACTGCTGATTTGTAAGCATGTACCACCAGATTAAATTTATCACAACAAATATTAAATATGCATTATAAATGAAGCGGGGCTCCATTAAACAAAGACATATGATTATATAAATATTGGAACATGGTGTGGCAAGCTTTTAGTTGCAAATTTACCCTCACTTGAATAGAGTATGTTTTCTTTGTGGCAACTAGATTAATAAAATAAATGCTTGACTTAATGTTCCCCGCCAAAGCCCTCAACTTCCATTAAAATGCCCTTATTTCAAGAACTTGCCTGGCCTCCGTCTCGGCCCATTCAGAGTGGGATGCTGGTGTGAGGCTCAAGGAGAAGCAACCAAAGACCTGGGGAAAGCCCTACATACCAGATGCTTTCTCTGCCTGCTCCTGTGGGGACACTTCTGGTCACCACAGGGATTGGGGGTCCCAGGACAAAGGAAGCATGGCCCGGCCTGGAGACTCCATCACGTGGAGGACGAGGCCGGCTGCCCTACTTCACTCTGAGGTCCAAAGTGCAGCTGCACAAAACGTGCTTTAGGAACACACCTGGGCATGTGTGTGTGTGCGCATGCACTGTCTGCACACATATGTGTCCCCGGTCAGCCAGGCCCCAAAGTGACAGAAGCAGCCCTGGTTTTCAAAAGAGGCCATTCCATGCCCCGTCAATGGCATGGAATATGAAGAAAGTGGCCCCCAGACTCTGGTCTAAGTACCACTGGACTAGATTCCATCGTAAGGCACAGCAGATGACCTCTGACTGCCTGCTTTGAGCCCTTTGACTCACAGGGAAGCCCAGAGCTGCACCTCAAGGTGCACGGGCTTTCCTGAGCAGTTTAGGACCAGGTACTTGGTCCTTCCATCAGCGTGGCACGACTTCCAATGCACTTTGGGGTTTCAGTGCTGGAGATGGAACCCACGGCCTCATGTATACCAGGCCAGTGACTACCACTGAACTCCATCCCCAGCCTTCCAGTTACGCTTCGTCATTTAAATTCAAACACAAGCTCTTGAACAACTCTAAGATTACAGAACACGAAATAATACGCCACCCTTATCAGGAGTGAAGTCCTGACCTCCTTGTCTCTTTGGGTCAGAAGCTTGACGGCAGTCAGAGAAAACAAAGAGGTGACGGGTGCACTGAGCCCACGGGGACCCAGCCCGAGGACAGGGGGTGGGGACACCTAGGGATGTCCCAGTGGCCAAATGCTGGGGGAAATGTTCTCCATTAGAGGGAGATGCTCCACCTGATCTGGTGACCAAGATATCTGATGTCAAAGGAAAGCCCACCAAGGCCCTGTCGGACTGTCCTGGCCACAGAACCCCTCGCAGTACAGTGCCTGTTCCATGCTTAAGAAAGCCCAGCGACAAGTGCTCAGCCACCAGAAAGGCTCCTTAACAAAGACCCCCGCCTGCCACCACGCACCAACAGCAGGAAACACAGAATTCAAACATCGGGTGGAGGGACTCCCGGGTCTTGAGTAGGTTTTTTTTTCCTAACTTGTATTTTTTTTACAACAAACTTTCATTAGTCTTAAAAGTTTTGTTTGTTTTTCCTTTTCTGTGCTGGAGATGAAACCCAGGTCCTCACATGTGCCACGCAAGCGTCCTACGCTGAGCTAAGCGTCCACGCCACCCACTGTCCTCCAAGCCTGTTGGCAGCCAGCACTCTGTGAAACTTAGCGAAGCATCAGTGCTGCAGCCTGTCTTCCTTCTCACTCACTCCAAGTCCCAAGTGAGAATGATACAGAGACAAACAGGAATCCACTGGGATAATGAATTTCAGTTGAGCCAATTCATCAGGGACCCTGTTACCAGTGCATGTGTGGCAGGAAGGCTGGCGTTACAATAATAAGGGACGAGCTCTACCTCCCTTGGTCCTGCCCCAACCTGTCCCAGGGACATCAATGCTCCAGACAGGTGTGGAAGGGCGTCCTTAGAAATCCTAAGGAGCACAGTGCAGGAAAGTCTCTCGGCAACTCAGGCGAAAATGTGATATTTCTATCACAATCTGTCTGGTTTATGGACAAAGTAATTAAGCAATGAGAAACCAAAGCCTGTGAGCACCTCAGAAGGAACTGCCTCTGTACATGGCATGCTGGGCGAGACGCACAGAAACAGCAGCGTCCCCTGTTCTGTGGCTGAACATGGTGGTTCTGAGGATCATTTCCTGAGAGCCACTTTGCCAGGGTCGCCAGGCCCCACAGTAGTTCTCAGGGCCACCCCACTGCCCCAGATGGCACAGTCGCCTGGGGAAGGGCCCCCAGCAGGGCCAGGTTCTCAGTGCCCCCTCTTCATCTGCCCTGGGTTCGTCTGGACACCTTGCAAAGCCACCCACAGGAGACATCTGTGAGATTCAGCAATCAGGGCCCTGGAATCTGCATTTCAACAAGCCCCACCGGCCTCCGAGGCTCACTCATTATGACCCTGTGGACCTCACAAACACAGACCAGGACGTCAGGATTTCTCAGGGAACCTAAGAGAGCACAGGCAGACCTGGAGGTGGCACCCCGAGATGGGAGCTAACCGTCCTGGGTCTTGAACTCTGACCACGAGGAGAGCCCTGCTTCTCTTGGCTGCCCTGGTCACTGTGGCAGAGACACCAGTAGTGGGCAGAGGAGAATCAGTGAGGGAGCAGGGACCAGGAGGCCCAGGCTTGTTGGTGACCTTGGGTGACCTTGCTGGTCTTTCTGAGGCCCAGCTCCCTTGTGATAGATGGGAATGGTTCTCTCCTGTGAATGCCATGAGGTTTCTAGGAGAGGCGGCGGCCCCCAGAAAGGGCCCACCTATCCACGGGGAGCGTCACTGACAGCGAGGCTCCTGATGCCTGCTTCCCAAGTGCCCTGGCTGACGGAGACATGGGGGTGTGCACTGCTGGAGCTCCCTGTTGTGGGGGGGCCTCACAGGTGGGCCTGACATGCACCACGTGACAACCCTGATGCAGCAATCGCCCTGCAGCTGCGGAAACCGCCCTTCAGTGACTCCCTCCCTCAGAGGAGAGGCTGGCCGAGAGGCACCGCTGGAGCTGGTCCTCAGCCCAGGCCCGATTCTCTCCATCAAACCACGCCAAACTGCCGCTTTGTGGGTCACAAGAGGCTGAACAATGGCAATTCCACATGGTTCAACCTACAGCACGTAAGCAGACGAGGAGGGCCGTCCACGGGGTGTGATTACCAACACACTCAGAAAATCCACAGCATCCCGAAGTCATCCTCCAGGGAGCCCGGAGGGAGCCTGCCCTAGCAGTCGGCCCGAGCAGAACCCCGCAGGACCAGCGAGCAGATGAGAGGACTGGGTAGAGACGGGGCCTTTCCAAGGGCTGCAACTGGGCAGACCAGCCCCGCCTGGTGCTCACCTGCCCACCGCCAGGGCCTGGGGAGGAACAGCCATCTCTAATTAGGCCTTTAGTCCTCTGGGTCACTCCTCAGGGCTTGGAAACTCTGGTTAATGGCTGACCAGCATCCTTCATGAGCCCAGGGGCTGGAGCCCTGTCTCTGCTACATCCCACCCGCCCCTGTTGGGCCAGGGGACTCACTCCCCAGAAGAGCTAGCTCCCTTCCTCCTGGAGTAAGAACCCGAGCACAGCGTGAGCCACAGTTAGGACAACTTCATGTCCTCTTGTACCCTGTCACCCCCACCCCGTCTTGTCTGGCTCCAGTGACCACAAATACAAGTTCCAGTAAAAATTCATGAAATTACACACAATGTAAAAGAAGAAACCTGAAATTGCAGGTGAATTTTTTTCTAAAGCACATTATCTTGGGGACTGTGACTCTTCTTTGAAAATGTTGAGTTTCACAAGGATTTAAGGAAAAAAAAAAAAAAACTATTCTTTTTAGCAACCGGGAAGTGAAGGAACATTTATTTTTACTTTAAAGCACTCATAAAGTCCCCAAATAGAAAACTAAACAATGCAGAAAGCAAGCACATACCCAGGAACCAGGGCAGTAGGAGACACGGGCGCCTGGCCACAACACGGCCACACCAGGAAGGAAGTGGACAAGCGTGAAGGGTAAAGGGCCCACTCAGTGCAGTGGGAAGGTCACATGCAGCACTGGTCAACACAGAACGCGGGTGACGCCTGACCGGAAACTCCACAGACACTCGCCGGCAGTGTCAGGGGTGACGTTTAATTTCTGATTTGAAAATCCTTGAACATCTGTGATAAACTGGGTCATGTGTAAACCCCTGGGATACCAGATGCGCTTCAGACTTCCCTGGAAACCCCGTGGCTTTTCAGGGACCCTGCAGGCTCACAAATGAAACAGTTTTCTATCCCCACATCATAAGGCCTTCTCAGTACAGGGTGACAAATGCCAGGCCACCAAGATGCCACTGTGCCCACCCCTGCTGAGGCAGCCACACCCTGCTGCGATCCCAAGCATCCTTCCCCGAGCACTGACGTGACTCGGGATCCTTCTCCACAGGCCAGTGTTTCTCTCCCTGGGGAGGCTCCGAGGCAAAATGCCGCCAGCCAGGGGGCTCTGGGGACCTGCAGAAGTCAACTTCTTACAGAACACCTGGTTCCTCCCGGGGTTTTCTTCACCATACCCCTGGCTCCAGGAAAATGGCCTCTAGTGTCAAGAATGGCCCGGGGACTTGAGTCTGGGCAGAAGGAAAGCAGGAGATGAGAGGACACGAGGACACGGATGGGAAGGAGGGAGACTTCCCGTTTCCCCAAAAGTGAGAACAGAGGCCTCAGCCCGAGGGGAGCAGGGGGCAGGGACCACGGACTCCCGGGTGCAGCTGGGACGTCTTCCCTCTGCGCTTCCTTCAGAATGACGTGGCTCTCCAAGGCTGCTCCGGAATATTCTTCTCAGAAATGATCCCCTGACGGACCTGGAGCCGACACCCTCCTTCCGATCCAACATCCACTCCACTGTTACAACCCTGGGCATGAAGGGGTTCTGCGAGCGTCTTCCCAGCACAGGCAGGTCCACAGGCAGGGTGGCCCCACAGGCAGGTGACGCGGCCCCGACTCCGATAAGAGCACAGCATGCTATGGGTGCGGATGAGCCGTGGAGCTGTGGCCAACGTGGGGTGCCCAGGACGGCTGGGGCAGGCCTCTGGAACGGCTGCTGCTGCTCTTGGGGCACCGCAGGCCACGCACACCTTCCTGCTGCCTCCCTGCCCGCAGTCTCCCCTCCAGCCTTGATTCTCAAAGCTTGACGTGTGGAGGGCAGACCACCACTGCACGATGCTGTGTGTCCCCACCAAGCCACCTCTGGCCAAGTTGTGGGAAGGCTGCGGTGTGTGCCCACCGCGCCATGTGGGTAAAGCGCCATGCGGGGAACTGCTTTCCCATTTGCCTCTGTGAATGGTGGTGACCCTTTGGCGATGGCTTTGTGGAGGGCATTTCGTAGCTCTGAAGAGTAACTCTGGGCCAGGACATGCTCCAGGGGTTTTAAAGAGAAGAAGGCACTACTGGAGTCTGCTGGAGGTCCCCTGGACTCCAGGCCCCGACAGTGCCACTGAGCTTGTCCTCTGTTCCCACGCCCTGGCAAGCAGGAGAACGCGGAGGAATGGGGAGGGCAGATATCCAGGTGGAATCCTGGTCCCTGTTCCCTCACCACAGCACTTTGCTTCTTCCCCCTCACCTGCCCTGTCCCTCTCCTGCTGGTCTGATACCCACAGTGATCCAGGCCACCAGTGGTCCCCCCGCAGCACCACAGGCCAGCCACAAGGGACAGGTCTCCCTCCCCTTCCCGCCCCTCCCCCCACCTCCAGGAGCTTGCAGGAAACACATCACAAGGTTGTAACACGCAGGGCTGCCACTCAGCCTACACTCCAGGAACATGCACTGTCCAGCCTTTGGACAGAGCCCACCACTGGAGAGCCAGTGGCCACAGCTGGGAACAGCCACCTCTAACAAGCAGAGAAATACTGTCACCTTACAGCAAGGCCAGAGTCCTGAAACCTGGAGGAATTATAATTTTAAACAGACTTTAAGGATTTTTTAAAACGTGTTCAAGTGAAACTGCAGAGTCCCTAAAACTATAACGTTCAAACCAGGACCTCTGATGAAAGGCCGCAAGTCAGAAATTGCCAAAAGAAAACCAAGTCAGCAGGTTAAATCCTGAGATGGAACAGTGGAGAGTCAGGGACTGGGGAGGCTGAGGAAGTAGGATCACAAGATAGAGGCCAGCCTCAGCAATCCAGTGAGACCCTGTCTCAAGATTAGGAAAATAATAAAAAGACTTGGGGTACAGCTCAGTGGTGGAGCACCCCTGGGTTCAATCCTAGACCATACACAAGTGTGGACAGACGTTTGTGGAAGTTTGAATGGAGCATGTCGAAGGCAGGTCCAACCAATCGGGGCTGGGCTGCAGCTCAGTGGCAGTGTTTGCTCTGGGTGTGACCCCAGCACTGCTGGGGAAGGAGGGGAGGGGATCTCTACATGCATCTCGGATGCTGGGGGGATGCAGGAGCCTGTCTCTCCATCCCAGATAGGTCAATGGTGAAACATACAAGACCATGTTCACTTGTTTAAACACACACAGGGGGAAAAAAAGAAAAGGCATTTACGATTCACAGGCTGAGTTTCTGTCAGTGTGTGCTGGACATATTTGGGTCTGTCAGTTTTCATCCCATAAAGAATCGTAAACACAGTCAATGATATTTTTTAATTCTCGGTGCAATTAATGCTTAATAATAAGGGACGGCTTGATAATAGACGAAAATCAGTCCAGAAGATTACTACACAAAGAGCAACTGGAATTAACCCATCCCCCATGGCCCCGAGTTTTAGCCCAGACAGAGGCTAAGAACCTGGCAGGGATGTGGGGAGGGAGGCAGAGGGCAGCAGGCCCAGTGACCACTGCTGTCCATCGCACACACAGAAGCATCACTTCACCTGGGACGCCAGGAGGCAGAGGCCAGCAGCCCCTGCATGGGGTGAATACAAGACTGGTGACAGTGGCCGACCGACACCTCCCGGGGCTTGGGGAATGCACGGGCATGCCCGGCCACTACACACGGCAGGACAGTCACAGCTTTGCCCGGTTTACAGGCCAGCACTGTCAAAGGGAGACTGCAGGGAACCTGGGTCCTTTACATGCTCTCCACAAGCCTCAGGCTAAAGCCACCCAAATCACAGCAAAACAAAGTCAAAGTCAGCACGCTCCTCTTCCCAGGGTGGGGAAGGGCTCACTGAGGGCCAGCAGGAGTGACCCTTTCCCTACTGGTAAGTCTGTAGTCCAGGCCCAGGGGAGGGCCAGTGGCTTGGGGTGGGGGCCGATAACAGGCTGAGGCTGTGTCATGTGATCAACACCCACCCTGCCCATCAAGTAGAAAAGCCAGCAGGCAGATCCTCCCGGGTGGAAGCCTCCGCTGACCAGCTGCCAAGCGCCCTGCACCTCTCCTCGTGGGCCTGTGTGTGGCCTCGGGCCAAGATCCCCTGAAGCAGGCAGCTTTAGCGGACTCTGCCTCCACCCTCCTGCTCAAATGTCCCCAGGGCACTCTATGCTCTCTGTGTGACTCTTGGGACCCAGTAACTGACAAGTGTCACAGAAACGGACTGAAACTTCAAAACCAAAACCGTGGTGTAGGCTCCTACGAGGGCAGTGCCCATGCCCACCCACACCCCCGCCACCCTGCCCATAAAGGGACTGCTGGCCTTCCACCGCTCCCAGTGCACAGTGGCCAGTGGCGTGCGCTGGGGAACTGCTAGTCCACCTTGTGTCACTGTGACCACAAGCCTGACAGGAGACCTCCGAGGAGGAGGTTTATATTTTGGCTCCAGGTTTCAGAGGTTTCAGTCCCTGGGTAGCTGGCTCCGCTGGATTGGGCCTGAGGTGAGCAGGGCATCAGGCAGAGGGGTGTGGCAAAGGGAAGCAGAGAGGAAAGGGCCAGGGACCAGGTACGTCCCGAGGGCACAACCCCAGTGACCTACTTCCTCCAAACATGCTTCAGGGCAGACGGTTTCCACCCGCTCCCAGAGTCCACTCAAATCACTAACCCATCACCGGAATTAGCCCAATCACTTCCCACCCTGGGCTGGCTTCGCTGTCACCAAGCCTTCAACACACAAGCTCTATGACTTAGGGGGACATTCCAGATCCCAGCCATGACAGGCATCAAACTCGAGGTCCACCACAGAAGGACCAGCCCCGACCACAAACCCCACTGCCATCCGCCCCG
The DNA here is from genome assembly GCF_021218885.2 of Marmota monax. NCBI lineage: Eukaryota > Metazoa > Chordata > Mammalia > Rodentia > Sciuridae > Marmota > Marmota monax. The sequence goes on along the minus strand of NW_026695238.1, from coordinate 17,096,643 downwards.
ACAAGGCCACACAGCCCCTGCGGGGGTTCCCCTTAGTACACGCCTCACTTGGCCCCTTGGGAAGAACAGTCACCCTGCTCAGCTCACTGATTACTGAGCTCAGTGCTGGAGTAGGCCTGCACACACACACACACACACACACACTCACACACACCCCTGAGTTCTCTGTGCCAACCTGTGCCCTGATGAGCTGCCTCTTGCCTCCCTCCCCCAGCAGGACACCCTGGCTGCACCTGCCCGAGTCCCTTGTCGGCTCTGCTGTAACAGTCACACGCCCGGGTGTAGACCTGGCCCCCCCAAAAATACTACGCCCTGAAGAAAGCACAGCTTTCGCAGAAGAGATTCTGTGCTAAACGAAGTGTAAAACACTGAGCACCAAAACTGGGTCGCAGGCCACGTGGAATCCGCAGTCTCCTGTTGGGCAAGTGCTGATTCATTAACTCGGCAGCGAAGAGCAAGAAAGGGAGTCGGGAGCAGGGGACAATCTGTCACAGCGGCCGGGATGCTGGACCTTCTCTCTCCACCACCTTCCTCCCTGTTTTGATTCTTGACCTGCGAGTGAGGACCTCTCAGTTTCACGATAAGAAAGCGCAGCCAGGGCCTCACAGGCAGACGGCTTCCCTGTGCCTCGAGCGGGAAGGCCGCGAGGTGGCTGCCAGCACTGGGCCTGCAGAGGCGGCCTCACGGCGGACGCGGAAAGGTCCCCTCTAATTCTCTCCTAGTTTCTCACACCATGAAGCCGAAGAGTCTCACCTCCTTGATAAATCACAAGGTCTCTAGCACAGAACAGTAGACATGCATTTCTTCAAAACATTTGTTCCCCAGCGACCAGGAGGTGCCCCACATCTCCCACCCACCATGGCACCCCATGCCCATCAAGCCCGGGTCCACACTGCCTCAGAAATGCAGGCCCAGCCACAGCACGGCCTCCCTGCTCCGGCCACGCAGGCCAGAGTGGAAACCAGAAAGCTGGGCCGCACTCCTGGCCACCTCTGTATTGTCCCCAAGGCGAGATGTGTCTCCCTTCTCTCAGACCTAACTTCCCGGGGGACAGGAGCACCCCATGTCTACGCACAATCGATGTGGCAGCAGGTGTGTCCCCTAGGCCTCAGGGAGGGGCCTGAGCAAGACTGAGGGGCAAGTGGTCTCGGGAAGCACCAGCTGCCCAAGAGGAGCTCCCTTCCTGGTCCTCTCGGGCCTCACCCTCTTCTCTGAATTTAGGACAGACGGACAGTTGATCCTGCCGTTTCCAGAATCAGGCGGAGATTTCTGCCGCTTCTTATACACCATCCATGACAGGCTTTAGAACTACCAGACACGGAAGCTGCCACGTTTTCAGCTGGAAAGACCCTTAGTGACTAAGGGCCACCCACGGGAGCGGCACTGAAACCAGAGGAATCAAGTGCACCTGCGGAAAACGTGACTTCCTGTGTGAACAAGATCTATTAGGTCCATTCACGGTTAACTCCTCCTTAATGTCCACACGTCCTACTCAACGGGAAGCACTGCCACTGCCAACACTCTGTCAACACCGTCGGGAGATCACGGTGGGCATCAGCCTGTCCTGTCCTAAGGGGCTGAAGCCCCAGAGCCTGTCTGAGGGGTGCTGCTGTTCCACTCCAGCCTGAGACCCCTCCCTGAGACCACCCTTGGCCAGAGCTTGGTGGTGCCCGGGAACAAGACCCCTGACGGGCAGAAGAGGTCAACAGGTAAAGGCCCTGCCCCCCACCTCAACTGAGAACTCTGAGCCGCCCTAGCTCCCGAGTCCCTCCCCACTCCTCCAGTGGCCTGACGCTGGGGTACCCTGCTGGGACCTAGCCCACGGGTGGGGGCTCCAGACAGTCCTCAGGAGGCATCCCGCTGGCTGCCCTCCTTCCCCAGCTGCTTCCTACGGAGCTGATCCCACGGCAGCCCTCCCCGAGGGTGACCGCTGCAGAGCGCCCCAGAGCCCCACCAGGAAGCCTCCCGGACCAGGGGCCCAACCCAAGCCCAACCCAGTAGCATGTGAACCTGACACTCCACGCGCCTGCTCCATGGTCACCCTGGCCCACAGCAGGGGCCATCAGCTCACTGACCTCTTCATTCCCTGGCTGTTTCTGAAGCCAGGCACCATAGCCCCCACTAGAGACACACCTACGAGCAACACAAGCCTGCACAAGGCCCACTGCAGCTTTGAGCAGCGCTGGTCCAGAGCCTGGTGACCCCAGGCAGTGACGTGACGCACTGTGCAGGAAACCAGGTCAGTGCAGGAGGGTGAGCGGCAGAGGCCGCTGGAGGCCCCTCTGAGCTGCTGACAGCTAGGAGCTGGGCCTGGGGTGGGGGCAGCCTAGGGAAGGAGCGGGAGGCAGAGGGCTGGGTGCTGAGGTGAGAAGGAAAGGACGGCCGGGAGGGCAGCTGTGGGGCAGGCAGGGTGACATGGGGGCCTGGATTGGAGCAGAGTCTGGCTTTGTTAAAAGGGCAGCGGGGAGCCTGGTGGCTCTGCCAGGCGGGAGAGTCGGACGCGCTGCCTGGTGTGGAAGGAGCCCCTGCTCTCCAAGACAGAGAAGCTGTAGCGCAGATCTGGGTCTCGGAGGGATAGGAGGAGGAGAGCGGAAGGGTGCAGACACAGGGAGGAGGGGCACCCAGGGGACCGCGGAAGGGCCACCATGGCAGAGGCCAGGCGCCCACAGGGCGGAGGGAGGAGGGTGTGTTCTGATATGGGGGCAGGTCAGAGGAGCACGCCAGGGTGGTGGGGTGCGCTGCACACGAGGACCTGGGCAGATGGGGACAGGAGGGCCCCTGCTCTGCGGGTCTGCCAGGGAACCCCCTCAGTTTGGGCCTTGCATACGTAAAACAAAGAGCCTCTTGGGTGGATATTCAAAGGGAAACTCCACACGCACACGCGGGCCCTGAGCTCATTCTCTTTGCAGGCTAAAGTCCTGTTAGGAGCTTTACGATTTTGGGCCGCCCCTCCCCTGGCAGTCCCACCAGGTAACCAGCAACTGGAACACAGCTGCAGTGCGGAGCTTGCTGCCCTGAGGAGCTCCACAATACACCTCAGGTCTGTGCCCACCGGGACCCTGAGCTCTGCCTTGCATTTATACAGCGTTTCTTCCCAGGGGGACAGGGGTGCATGGGGTGGAGAAGCCAACAGGATAAAGGCCTCATTCAGGACAGAGAAAGAAGGACACGAGAGCACAAGGACCTCTCCTGCCCTGGGACGAACCCAGGACAACAAGCGACACACTTAGTCTTCCTTCAGCATCCACTGTCCAGCCCTTGGTCACACATGACTCTGCTGTGTTCATTGCACATGAGACCATGGTCATCTGTTCATCAAGGCCCAGAACACCTGTGGAGAGGCGGGAGGAGAGGGAGGGGAACGGAGGCCAGCACTGCTCCTCCTCGGAGGCTGGGGTGGCGGATGGGGACACATCTTCAATGAATATCTCTTGTGAGGTCTTGAGCAGCTGGAGGTGTGTCGCCCTTGCTGTGCACACACTAATGTGCAACAACACCCACCTCTGAAAGCACACACTGGCGGCCACCCCACCCTGGTCAACCAGAGAGAGGGCTGGCCTTTCCCTGGATGTGACAGTCCCGTTAAGCACTACCCTAACTATAGGTGCCCACAGGAGAAAGGCCCAGCACCCAGAAAGTGACTCCTGTAGAGAGAGGCCAAGGCCCAGGAAGCACCTGGCCAGAAGTCTCCCCTGGGCCCTGCCCAGGATGCAAGTACACAACTGGGGTGGGGTAGGAAAGTTCCTGGGGACGCTTCGTGCTCCTGCGCCCCGCTCCGAGCACTCTGCGACCCAGCTCACAGCCTAAGAAGAGCAGTGGAGAGCAACTTGCTAGAAGACTTTCAGCATATCTAAAATAGCAGCCCAGAGTCTGCCAAACCCTCAGGCCAGACCGGGAGTGTTTATATGGCTGGATTTAGAACTCCAAAAATAAAACCATTGATTTTGACTTTTCAAAACCAATACTATGAACTGACCAAGAAAAAAACAAATCACAAATAAGAAACCTGATGACTACACCCAAAGATAGTGAAAAAGCAAAGAAACATCAAAGCCAACGTGCCCACCCCAAGCAAGCATGAGTCCACCCGTTGCTGGGAAGCTGGCAAATCCTGGGTGAGCTTCGCCCAGAGCACTCAGCACCCAGCAGCACCCAGTACCCCAAAGCACAGCTCCCTCACTGTGGCTCTGCTAGAGACCCCGCCTACCTTGAAAATTAACCTGGATACGACTGCTGGGGCCCATGTGTTTAAGTTGTCCACCCACCTCTCCAAGAGGCTAAGGCCCAACCACACTACCTTTGGTCATAACTAAAAGCTAAGTCTATTGTTCCAAATGCAGTGTCCAGTGCCGTTGGGGCTCTGCCCCAGAACAGAATTCAGCCTGAAGAGCTGCCTGCCTCCCTCGGGCTTCTTCTCCATACCCAGCTATCCTGCTTGCCTCTTTTTTTAGTCTGAAAATGCTATGCTCTCCAATGCTTTGGAAAACTCGCCAGTCTGCTAATTCCTGCTCATTAGCCAAGGTGCTCGATACTGTGCTGGGAGTTCTAAGGGCCCAGGAAGGGCTGTGAGCTCGGCCAGGGTGACGGCGGTGGGGGCGTGTGCCTGTAGCACACTCATCTTCCCACTGCTCTACTCTAGCTCCCAGGTCTACAGGTGCCAGGGAGGAGGCACACCCCAGGTGGGGCCACCTACTGAGGCAGCGTGTGGCCAGCCTACGAGCAGCCTGGGCTCAATTCTTAAGCTGTGTGTGGAAATAAATCTCTATGTGCCTCCACACAAGTGTCTCTACAGATGACCCATTAATCGTACGGATCTATGGGACAGCCGTCCCCGGCTGCTGGTAGGACCAGCACAGTGATACCTGTAAAGGGGGCCCAGCCCGGCCACTGCAACAGATATGGCAGCTGGTATCATTGTGATGCAGCAACAAACCAGTCTGAGAACAGGCACAGGGGTTCAAGTCCTCCAACAGCTCGTCTGGTGGCAAGAGTGCTGGACAGGGGTGGGCAAGGGGCCCAGCCTGACACTGCCATTGCTCCCTCCACTCTCCTGTCATTCAAGGACTCCAAAGCTCTCTCCTCTGTGCTGAAGGACATGGACAGTGGGTTCTATTCCTTTGTCCTACTGGTCACAGTGAAGTCTCCACAAACTAACACCATGGACCAAGGATTCCATCAGGGCCTACAGTTTGATGCGCTGGGATCCAGTACTTTTTGAAAGCAGCCTGCATCTGCAACGCATCCTAAGGATGCAGGGAGAGGCAGAAAGTTCCAGAAGTGTGTTGGAAGCAGAAGGACTGGCAATGTGAAAGGCAAGTGGGGGGAACAGAAAAGTTCCTTCACTCTCTGGTACATACACAGGACGCACATGGAGCACCTGTGCCAGACTACAGAGCAAAAGGAGCAGACAATGGAAGGCTTGACCCAATTACCAAGGTCAGAGCAGAGATCACCATGAAAAGCGCAGGAAGCATCCTTCCAACAGACACAACAAAGGCCCCCGGGAGAGCTCCTCTCATGACAGACGCCCAGCGGCTTACATCAGCCGGGCACCAGGGAGCAGATCAGAATGACCTCTGCCGTGTCCAGTGAGTAAAGCTCAGTCTGATCTGAATGGAGCCAGCATCCCTGTTTACTGTGGAAACCGACAAAACACAGAGCCAGCAGGTCCCACAGACACGGGTCCTGAAAAAAAGCCATCTCCTATAATGTGACATTTTATCTCCATGCTTTATCAAATTAAACCAAGACGGATCTAATAAGTCTGCTTGGAAACTCACCTAAGGCAGGTTTTTAAACTGCTGTTGACGATGACCTTTTCAGGGGTCCATAGGCATCATATACACAAATTGGAAGGTCACCCTCACAGATGTCCCTGATAAATGAAAAGTCAGGTTTCGAAGGCCTGCACGGGGCTGAAACTGCTAACACTAAGGCAAAGGCTAAAGCGGCGTACCTGGCAACCCACCTGGCAACCCAAGCACTGAATTCCCTCCCAAAGGTCATGGATCTCCGGCTTAAGTCTTTAAAGAAAAGGAAATGCCACAAAAGTCTCCGGCAGTGTGGAAAATTAACTGCCTTAAGAAGGTGAATTCATTTGATGGCAAACACCTAGGTTCTGCTGAGTATGATGTTCATTTCTGGAGCCAGGACTTGTCCCTTCTTCAATGGACACATGAGGAAACTGAGGCCTCCTCCCATTGATCTTAAACCTGCATGTCCAAGGAGCAAGCTCACTTGTCATAAAGCCACAGATTAAACAGGATTGAGGGGGCAGAGCATGGAGACACGGTGGGGGGAGAACTGAAGCATCTTAGGACGGAGGTTGTGACCCAGTTCATGCCCATAACTGGGCTGAGCTGCAAGAGGACGATGTCCCCGTGCTATGATGACAGGGGATCTTGGAATCCGACACTGAGAAGCAAAGAATTTGCAATATACAAGCTGTGCCTTCCTGAGCCATGAAGATGAACTGCACAGATTCCACCACTTCACTCAGCCAGAGGGTGGACCAGAACGCCCATCTGACCTTCTGCTCACCCTGGACACGCCTCCTCCTTCCCCTGTCTGGCACCTGGCCCGGCAGGGGGCTCTGCCCATGTCAGCTACCACTTGGAAGCTTCTGTTAAACCAGATCATCCATCCTTACAAATGTCTAAAAATAGATCTGAGCTAAATAATATTTACGATGAAAGATCAAATGGTGCTCACAACAGGGCTTGATGGTTCTTTTTTTTCCAAATGAAAATAAAACGCTCATGGCCTTCAGCTGCCTAGATTCAAACACCTTGTTTAAAGGGGAGGCAGTGAGGCACTCCCCACAGCTGCCTTCTCCCTGGTCAGGTACAGGAGAGCACTGCAGGCCCTTCTGAAGGCCACCACAAACCAGAAGGAAACAGAAAACGCACCGAGCTGCTTCTCCATGAGACAGTGCAAGACTCCATCCAAAGGCTCCCGGCATCCTAGGATGCTCTCTACATGACCGTTAGAAGGTCCCTGTCACGGGGGAGAAAACTTTATTTGGGGCTTATGGTTCCAGAGGTCTCAGTCCACAGACGGGGGGTTCACTGCTGTGAGCCTGAGGTGAGGCAGAGCATCGGGACAGAGGGCAGGGTGTCAATGCACTGGTTGGGTTAAGGCTCCCATAACCTGATCGTTTCGCCTCTCAACCATCTTGAATTGCCTCATGACCTCACATCTAAACCACAGCAGTCCCAATGCTTCAGCTCTAAACGCCTCCGCCATGAAGAAGTGACCCACAAGCCATCGGGTTCGGAGGAGCCAGCAGAAGCCATTGGCAAAGGGCAGCTGCTTTCAGAGGAAAGGCAGCAGCCTCTTCTGCACACTTCAGAGAAGATGTGCGCACTGCCTCGTGCCCCAGGAAACCAGCACGCTGCCCTCATTTCTAAGGCACTGCTCGGAGCCCACGAATGAGCGTGCGGCAAGCTGCTGCAAAACAGATGGTTCCTCCAGTGCGGGAGTCACCGCCGGGCTCTCCAAGGGAGCCTCGGAGAAGCCAGTGCCCTGGTTACATTTAGGAACTGACAGGCGGGGCTGGGGTGCAGCTCAGTGTGACGCGGTGGCCTAGCAGGCACCAGGCCCGGGCTCCCTCCCAGCATCATGAACATGAGGAAGAGGTGTCTGGGCCATGATTCTTTCTATCCAGCCAAGAGTAAATCCAGGCAGAGAGGGCTTGAAGAAAGATGCCTAGAAGAAAGGCCATCTTCTGGAAGCAGCAGCCAGGTGGGCTCTAATGCCTGAGCACATGCGCCTGCCAACTCTGAGCTCTCCACCGACCTCAGAGGTCACCCACACATTTCCAAAAATTTTAACAGAAATTAAGTGTTAAAAAATACTTATTTTATCATCTCCGCACTTCACAGATACATGTAATGTGTAAATATTACATGTAATGCATATTAAATAAGATCTGAAGGGAAACTAGTCTCTGCTTGCTATCCATCCATCTGTCTGTCCGTCTGTCTGTTCCCACAAGAGGAGAACACAGCAGGCCAGGGAAAGCAAGTGAAGATGCAGCTCTCAGACCAGCTTTCTGCAACCAACACACTCTTGGCTTGTACCAGGAGTGAAGGGATCCTTCTGCTGCAGAGTTACAGCACCAGTTCTCCTCCAGTTAAGGGGGAACTAAGCCAAGGGGCGGGGAAGAGGCTCTGTTCTCCCTGCTTATAATCTTAAGGGAAAACGGTCAATAGTTTTAAAAGAAGTGGTTAAACTGAAGGTCATGAGAAATACCCGGAAAGCAGTGGAAACGAAAGAGAAGGTGAGCTTACACCTGGAGTTATAGGACGCAGGAACTCCACCTGGGCAAGGGTACACTCCAGGTAACCAGAAATCAACTGTGCCCTCGTCTCAGGAGTTCCTGCCTTTAAGACCCTGGCAAAACATATCATAGGCACAGCCGCCCTGCTGGCCTACAGTTTGGGATGCGCTGTCACCTCCTCTTGTTTGCCTTCATGACACCTCCTGGGTGCAGTAGCCAAGACCCACCAAACCCTGGAGCATAGAGGGCTGCTCCGAGTGGCATGGGGCTTGCCAGCATTGCCTTGCTACCCAGAGCCTAGAAGCCAAGACCACACAACCACTCCTCGACCCCATGCTGGCCCTCCCCAGGGTGATCTAAATTGCCCTCCATAAGAGAGGACCCAAGCTTCCTTCCTGCCTGCACAGCTCCCCTCAAGGCCCAGGCTGGCTGTGAGTCCAGGCACCAGAGCAAGCAGCCAGAGGACAATGCTGAGGGAGAATGGGGGAGAGGCATGCAGCCATCGCCCACCACCTGGGTGCAGAGGACCTGAGGGGCCTGGGGGCCAAACCTGCACCTAGAAGGCCCGAAGCACTGAGGCAGGAGTAGCTGCAGGGGAGCCAGCAAGGAGGACAGGGCAGGCGTCCCGTGGAGTGCCTCCTGGCCGGTAGCAAGACTCTCAGATGAGCCAGGAGCACCCCACAGCAGCCAGAGGCAGGGGAGGAGGGTGGGAGCAGGGCAAGCAGGAGAAACTCCTTCCCTCCCTTCCTCCCTCCCTCCCTTCTTCCTTCCTCCCTCCCTCCTTCCTCCCTCCCTTCCTTCCCTCCTCCCTTCCTCCCTCCCTCCCTTCCTCCCTCCCTTCCCTCCCTCCCTCCTTCCTTCCTTCCTTCCTCCCTCCCTCCCTCCCTCCCTCCTTCCTTCCTTCCTTCCTCCCTCCCTCCCTCCTCCCTTCCTTCCTTCCTTCCTTCCTTCCTCCCTCCCTCCTTCCTTCCTTCCTTCCTTCCTCCCTCCCTCCCTTCCTCCCTCCCTCCCTCCTTCCTCCCTCCCTTCCTTCCCTCCTTCCTTCCTTCCTTCCCTCCTTCCCTCCCTTCCTCCCTCCTTCCTCCCTCCCTTCCTTCCCTCCTTCCTTCCTTCCTTCCCTCCCTTCCTCCCTCCTTCCTCCCTCCCTCCCTTCCCTCCCTCCTTCCTCCCTTCCTCCCTCCCTCCCTTCCTTCCCTCCCTCCCTCCTTCCCTCCTTCCTCCCTCCCTCCCTTCCCTCCCTCCTTCCTCCCTTCCTCCCTCCCTCCCTTCCTTCCCTCCCTCCCTCCTTCCCTCCTTCCCTCCCTCCCTCCCTCCCTTCCCTCCCTCCTTCCTTCCTCCCTCCCTCCTTCCCTCCTTCCCTCCCTCCCTCCCTCCCTCCCTTCCCTCCCTCCTCCCTTCCTTCCTTCCTTCCTTCCTTCCTTCCTTTGAGCAAGCCTCTACCTCAGAGGGGCCAGGGGCAAACGGCATCGGCATCTGGGAGAATTCTGGGACCATCAACTGTGACCCCAGACAACTGACCTGGAGACCCTCCCCATGCACCTGGCGTGGAGCCTGTGCGTGGAGCCCCCTGTGGCAGGCAGGGCCTCTGTGGATGGCCTGGTCCAAGGTGGGATGCTATATTTCTGAAGTGGCTCCGGGTTCCGAGGCAAATCTCCCTCCCTCTGGTTCCACTGATCTGTGCCGACTACCCTGTCTTTATGTCTGCTGCTTAAATACTGCGCGGACTTCTCCACCTCCCCAAATAACAAGTCCTAGAGCCCGAGATGAACGAGGCTTCCAGGCTTCCACAAACCAGGGTGGGAAAGCAGGACTGGCCTCGACTCCTGAATTCCAGAGAGAGCAAGCTCTCTCAGAAGGTTGGAGTCTTGGTTTGGGAGCCAGAAGAACTGGATGCTGGAGCCTCTTGGAGTTATGGATGAGCTGCGTGGCACCCGGACAGAAAAGCCAGCAGTGCCTGGGGCCAAGAGCATGGTGAGCAACCATCCATTCCTAAGGAGGCAAGACAGGGGCGTAGGAGAGAGCAAGCTACCTTTTTTTTTTTTTTTTTTTTGGAATACAAAGGCAAAACTAGATGAATAAACCTCTGCCACGGTTGTCCACAGAAGTGCATCTGGGTGACTACTCTGAGAGCTAGAGAGCAGGGCTGTACCAGAAAGGCTGGTGGCATTGTTCAGAGTCAATTCTCAAGTGTCTGGCAGTCAGCAGACCCACTCAAAGAAGCCCTTGCAATGACAGGCACAGAGGGCAAGAGCAAACACAGGTCGCCTTTGACAATCATCCCAAACAAATGGACATCCACTCAAGGGCACTTGCAGCTCACTGAGCCCACCAGCAATCAGTCCATGGAACAGAGGGAGCCTTCTCACATGCTGACCAGGGAGGAGCATGCTACATCACGTAAGATCCTGCACCCAGCGTCACACCAGAAACAGATTCAACACTTCTTCACCATTCCCAGCTAAGCACAGAGTTGGGAAGGACCCTGTTTCCCCTCCACTAAAATTACCTTCACATGTTAGAAAAGGAGAACCCAAGAGGGTCCTTTCACGAGGCTTCCCCAGGTGCCCAGGGTGCCCTTGCCCCCTGGGCCAAGGAAGTGACCTGTGTGCTGTGCATTTAGGTCTGTTAGCAATGTCATGGCTGGAAAACAGCTGGGAAAATGAAAACAAGAAGAGATTACAAGAAGACAGAGGGCCAAGACCCATCCTTGAACTAAAACCAGTCAAGTGAGCAGATGTGCACCAGTGTTTTTTGTTTTTAATGCTAGGAGCATCTACAGTCAAGTCTCAAGACAGGCTTCTGTTGAAGACAGAGCTGATCAAGGCGAGTGCTTGCTGCAGCCGGCAGAGTGAGGAGCCATCACCCACAAAGATCAGCAGCCCAGCGACAGTGCCTGGGCAGATGGCTTGTCTCTCAAAACAATAAAAAAACAATAATCTCCCCTCTTTTCAATAATCTGTTGACCTTAATACCATTTCTGTTTTTAACCACCTGGCAAAATCACCACAGCGGAACTCTCTCTGCCTACCCCAATGATGGAACGGCCTTCAACTAATAAACTCCTCCCACACCCCTTTTGTTTTTTCTCATTATTCTATACTAACATCGTTTTAAATTAACATCATTATTCCAAATCATTGCAGAAAAAAGTAACAGCGCAAGGCCCTCGGTTAGAATCCCAGACTGAGTGGGTGGGTGGGAAGGAGGGCCTACAGAATTCCTACCAGAAAACAAAACCTTAGGCCAAAAATACAAATGTTTTTCTTAAAAGAGAGTGTACAAACAGTGACGTCCTTTTGTATGCGTAGTGTTGGCATTAGTCATAGATATGAGAACTGGACCGAGAGCTTAGGAGTCAACTACAGAAGTGCCAGCCCCCTTGCTGCTGGAGAGTCCTCTCTACCCGGTAAGCTGGCACTGATCCTGCAAGGTCTAGCTCACCTTACCTGTCTGGGGCCTGCACTAACTCAAGGACACACGACCCATCTTCTCTCTTCAATCCCTCCCACCAACGTGCTCCCAACTCTGCAGTCCTCAAGGACATACGCTCCATGCCCTGCAGGGTCCTCTACTCAACTGGCACGGAAAGGAAGTCTGGAAGCGGGCTCTGATACAGAGATGCTGTGCAGAGAAACAGCCCCGGCTTCCCTGCAGCACCCCGTGGGGTTGGGATTCGTGGGAACTCCTCCATCTCCCCCAGTAGGCCACTGACCTCCGGCAACAGGAACTGTGCTGTAGTCGACTCTAGTGCCTGCCGCCTAAAGAACACACCATACACAAGGAAAGCTCAGCAAGTGCCTGTCAATACAGAGACAGGGATGACTTAAAACACCACAGCCAGCGCTTCCTAACAAAGGGTGTTTGTCAAACATATGACCCAGCAGTTTGCTGCGAGGACCTGTGTTAAAAGCAGAATCTCTACAGCAGATGCACTTTCTGAAAATTCCTTTGGTAGTAGGATACACCAGCCCAGGATGTCTGAAACTTGGCTCTAGCTGGAATAAACATAGTCTGAGCACCAAGTAGTTGCCCAAAGGGGCTGAGGGGGCTGGGGTTGTGGCTCAGTGGCAGAGCACTTGTCTAGCATGTGTGAGCAATGGGTTCAATTCTCAGCACCACATATAAATAAATAAAATAAAAGTCCATTGACAACTAAAATTATATATTTAAAAAGGATGGGGGTCCTTGAGGACCTTCAAGGTGCTCTTCCCTGCACCCCATGTCAGCTGCTCCATCTCCAGAGGGGCAATCCCAGACTTATCACACACAATAGATCTGACACGGCCGTCTGGAGGCATTTATCAAAAGCAAGTGAACTCTATCTAGGAATACTCAGCTTTAATAATAAAGACTGAGTGTATAATCAGTTCAAAATGTTTCAAATGAAAAAGTTCTGAGTTACATAGTTTCACCCCAAACACATGGGATCAGGTTTAAAACAATGTTTCAAGCTATATCGTGATTTTATGACATTTAATTGTTGCTTCCTTCTTTTCTCCATTAAAGAGTTTGTTTTAAGTCTCTCACCTTACAGTTCCTGAGTGACACAAATCAAGGGGATCAGAAATTAATGAAGCCACTGATAAAATAAGGTGTCAAAAGTCAGTTGTAAATTACTAATTTAAAAAGCTAACCTTAGCCACAGCTTTGAATGAAATCACTTTATTGCTGTAATCAATCCTCCCAGATAGCAAAAGAACACCCTAAAGGCTACTCTGGGCGGGCAGCTGGTTCCAGGGAGTGTTGGCAGGCCAGCTCAAACAGCTTCTTTTGAGATGCAAAGAAGATGGGCTGGAGTGGCAGCCTACAATGTCATTAATCACTTACTGCTTGGTTGTTCCCTGTATTAAATCATACTGTGCCAATAGACTCTGCCCTAGTACATGTGCATCAGGTAACAACACTGTCCTGGGTGTGATACCGAGCCCTGAAATGCCTGCTGGTGTGCCAGTCGCTGTGAGCCTTGCAAAGGAGCCTCTCTAGGAGCCAATGTTCCATGTCTGGGGAAGAACAGCGGTGGCCTCACAGAGGAGCCCCAGCAGGGTCAGAAAGCACACAGGAACCCTCGTACAAGAGCAGACGTTTCAATCCTGTCCTCCTAAATGCCCTCAGTTAAGGGAAAACCAAAGGTGGCATACACGAGAATCCGCGCATGTTGTAAAACAAGACTAACCACCTTGCTTTGCTATACTAGTAGGAACACCTTATCCAAGACTGACAGCGTTTACTTTTAAGAAACCAAATAAGCCACTTAATGTAATAATTGCAGTCTTATAAAATTAATTTTCTTCTGACCAATGCAAAAATTGTACAGCTTTTTTTTTCCCTTAAAGAAAGATTCTAACACTAGGTGACGACACCTCTAATTTTCTTTAGGTTTTTGTGAACCCCAAATTTTAACATTATGGTCAAGATTTAAAGACATGCACCTCAAGATGCCTATCATGTTTCAGGTCATCAGTAGATGTAATTCTGAAACCAAAAACGCCCAAGAATGGAACTTTTGTTCATAAATACTTGGCAAAGTCTGTGTGGCAAAGCAGACTTGAGCTGACATGAGGCTATTTTTAATCACTGTTTATTCCACTGAGTGTGATCAGTCTCGGGCTTTGCTACAAAATGACAGTGTGTGACTTGAGGGAGCTGTCCCACCTCACAAGTGGTGTTCTACAACATGCACCACTTCACCTTCCTAACAGCCCAAATTGCTGAGTTCTGCAAACCCACTTGGCTGGAGGGTTTGGTCAGGGCTCTGTAAACCTGCCCTCAGCAATGTGTACAAGGAAACTGAGTATGGGCTCCACAGCATCTGGACATGAACTCAGGGTGGAACTTTCTCCTAAATTCCAAACTTCATTAAACAACACCTAAATCGTGAATAATTTATGTCACAGGAAAAGAACACATAAAAACTGAAGAAGTCTAATAAAACAAGAAACCCTGAAAGCTACAGGTTCTACAAAGTTCACCTGTAGCAGGCACAGTAGTGGCAGCCGCACCAAAACCTTGGGCTACTAAGGCTTCAGATGTGGTCACCCAAAGCAAAGATTTTACCCAGCTGCAGCTTTAAAAAAACTGCCTAGAACTTCTGAAGTTAGAAGCAAGGCCCTAGAATTAATGTGTGCACTGTCACCTAGCTCATTTAAAAATTCAGTTTTTCTGCAAAACCCACAATGCTAGTAGTGTTGTTAGACCTCCAGACCAACATGATTCCATCCAGAAAAAGACTGAGCATAAGGGAGCAACTGAGCATTACTGTAATTATTACTACTGTTAAGTTATACTGCCCTAGGCAACAAATTCCAATACACTTCACACCTTTACTACTGCAAATCTACTATCAACCCATTTGTTCCAGAAAAGGCAACACCAAAACCTCAAATGCTTTTAACTTGTATCAACAGGTACCATGATGAAGCTTGTTCCTTCTAGAATCATGGCTGTGCATCGCTTTCTCTCCCTCTCACACACAGAGATGGGTACTTCTCTGGAACCCAAGCAGCTAATTACTATTTTCTACGAAGTCCACAAGAACAAAGACACAAACCTGGTATTAGAGGGAGAAACAGGACCTTCAGATTTGAACCTCCTCTGAACACAAATGATGGCAATATCAACTCCAAGCAAACCAAGCCTTTCACAACCATGCCTTTCTCTAACATTTTAAGAGCATTCAGGGTGAAATGGACTAATAGTCAGAGTCAAACACTGTGTCCCAAGGCACGTTAAAACAAGAAACACAACAAACCAAACAGCCAAGCCTGGCAACAGGTAACTTCCTGTCGTTTCCTTGCTCATAAAATAAACCCGGGGATATAAACACAACTACACATTTATCCACCTGGTTTTGAACATCTCTACACTTGAGGACCATCGGCAGCATTTTAAAACACGGCCATTTTGCCTTCAGTTTACCTTTCAACGCTTCCGCTAGGCTAGTGACTCCTGTGCTATGGTTCACTTACCTTGCATCTTGGAGCTAACCTGTATACCTGCACACTCAGGAGCAACTCTCTCCAGGGCTGGCTAGGCAGCAGCTGAAATCAGCTAACCAACAGCCACCCTTCATGGCTTTGACCACCTTCACCTGGGCTGGCAGCAGAGCTTGGTAATCAGGGTGCAGGAATGATTAAGGATTTCCTGGTAGCAAGATGCATGGCAACACACCTGTGGTTACAGGTATACTTTATCTCGCACCCTAGGACAACAATCTAACCCCACACTGTACCCAGCCTTTGCCCTTCAGAGGATGCTGAGATTGGGTCAGTGTTGTGCAATTTCTGCAGGCTTCTGGTCACTATAACGCTAGCAGATTAACTAATTCCTGCAGGAGAATATTCTCCTGTCTGCCTCCAACCCCTCCCCGCAGGTGAGAGAGCAGGGGGTTAGGGTTCAGCATGGACTGTAGAGCTGCGGCTTTCCTGCTGGTTGCCTCGCACACATTACTAGAAAAAAGAATTCTGCTCCAGACTTGCTTTCCCTTGAGAACACACTTGGCAGAAAAGCTGTGGAGAGGGGCATTTTAAATCCCTTCTCTCCACCTCCCACCCAGCTCTGTCTTTATCAAGAGTTCTGCTAGTGGAGGCAGGCAAATCAGCCAAGGCCACACCCCAGCAGTCACTGGCGGCAGAACCAACAGGCAGACTGCCCTTGGGAGGGAGCAGTGTGGAATACACCAAGAGGAAGGCTGGCTTCCCTTGGCCAGGCAGTTGCACCTGGGCAGTTACCAAGGCCAAGTCTGGTTCCCTCAAGCAGCCCCTCAAGCAGCACAGTCTGCATGGTGTTCGGGAGCCTGCTAATGGCTGAGCCAGCACCTGCAGGAGAGGCAGCCCAGGTGAGCTTTCCCCGGTCAAGTTCACCATGGCTGAAGTGATAGACCTCAAAAGAGCTACTACACAAAGCCAGGAGCAGGGGCAGTCAGCAACAACCAGACTGCCTCAGTACCCTTGGGGAAACAGCACAGAGTTCATACAGGGTACAGGCGCTCACTGGTCTGTGACCTGAGCCAGCAGATCCCTAAGCTGCTCACCGCCACTCCCCACTTCCCTGGAGCCCACCGGCCAGGCTGCCCACCTCTACGCGGGGAGCCATCGATGCTCTCTGCACTGGAAGAGTGTGCATCCGCTGGGGCTCGCCGCAGGCTGCTGAAGTAGCCACGCGATCGCGAGGCACCGCTTCGAGGGGAGGGCCCGCTGCCAGGGCCGCCGTCTCGACGCGCGAAGATGCCACTGAAGAAACGCAGTAGTCGGTGCTCAGAGGCTGCTCCGGGCCCCGCAGCCGCGGCCCGCGCGCGCTCCAGCCGCTGCAGGTCGCTGTTGTCCAGCGTGCGGTTCTTGCTCTTACTGCGCTCCCAGCGCTCCAGGTCGGAGAGCGCATCGTTCTTGCTGAGCACCTCGCCAACATCCAGGGTATTGCGTTTCTCCGAGGCTGGCTGTGCAGCGGCGGCGGGTTCCAGGGCGGCCTCAAGGCCAGCCTCGGCCTCGTCGCCCAGCGGCCATGCGAGGCTTCCGGAGCTGCTGTGGCGCCTCCCGCTGCTCAGGGCCGGGCTCCGAGGTGCCTCAGACCCGCTCCAGTCCCTGAAGCTGAGACTACGCCGCAGGGGCGCGGCCCGGGGCCCCTCCATATCGGGGCTGCAGGGCTCTGGAGAGCCGGACCCCTCCACGGCCTGGGGACTGCCCGCCAGGGCCGCAGACTCGGGGCCGCTTGAGCATGGCCGGAGCCTCCCGAGCTCCAGCTGCCCAGTGCTGCGGGTGCGGAAGGTACGGAAGTCCCAGGCGCGCGACTGGAGCCCCTCCAGGTCCTCAGTGCCCGCAGCCTCCTCGGCCTCTTCCACGAGCCGCCCGGGTGCGTCCGGGGAACGCGCGGGCCGGGGTCGCGGTGCCAGACGCGGGCCGGGGCCACCGGAGCCCGGCTCCGGGAGCTGCTCCTTTCTGACCATGGTCACCGAGATGCGGTAGACAGTCTTCCTGGGGGGCGTCCCGCGCGGCATCGCGTCCGCGGGCGGCGACGCGTGCTCGCCGCTGCCGTCCAGCAGGTACATGTCTCCCGGGGCCGCTGCCGCCGCGCCACCCGCCTGAACCCCGCCGCATCCAGCGCGTCCGCCCGGCTGGACGCGCAGTCGAGGCAGTCGCCGACTAAGGCGGGGAGAGTGGCCAGACGAGACTGGGGCCCACGCCCCCCACTCGCAGCGAGGGCCGCGCTCAGGCCGCGGGGACGGCGCCCCTGGTGCCCGTTAGCCCGTGCGCCGCGCGGCCCAAGTGCTAGGGTCCGGGTCCGGGTCGCCGAGCCATGGGCCGCCGGGGGCCGGATGGGGCGGAGCGGCGGGCGGTCAGGCGCAGGGATGGTCTCGCCAGCAGGTGCGGTCGCGGCGCGCAGGGCCCAGGGCGGGCGGCGGCGCCCGCGGCTTCATTGTCTACAGCGCGGGACCCGTGCGCATCTCCGGGCCTTTCGTGCACAGTTCGGGGACTCCGCAGCCTCCGCCACTCGCTGGGCTCCGGACGCGGGCAGCTGCGCTGGCCGCGGTCGAGGGGCGGGCGGGCTGGCGGCGGTTTAAAATGGAAATGCGCGCCGGGGCGGGGCGGACGGGCGGGGGCCGACGTGCAGAGACCGCGGGCCGCGCGCTCAGCCCGGCCGGCAGAGTCCCGGGAGCGCGGCGGCGGCGGCGAGCGCGGCGGGCGGCCAGGGCCAAGCGCCGGGGTGGATCAAGGCTGTGCAGACCGGATCCTCTAGGGCAGCAGCCTGCACGCAGGCGTGAACCCTAACTAAATCTACCCGTGCTCTAGGGCCTGGTCTGCAAAACCAAAATAAGGTTGATCTCCCACCTGCTGCCGGTTTGTCGGAGGCATCTCTCATAACCAACCACGCAGCTCTGAAAAAGATGCAACTCAAACGACTTGTTTTAAAATATGTATTTTTTTTAGCTGTAAGTGGACACAATACCCCTATTTTATTTTTATGTGGTGCTGAGGATCGAACCCAGTGCTCCATGAGTGCTGGGCTCTACCACTGAACCCCAGCCCTCAAACTTCTTTAGAAGTATCTTTGGTACTTGTGACCCTGGTACAGGTAGGCTCCCAGGAAGACAAGAACAAAGAGAAGACAGCAGCTCCCCTGGGTACTGGGCCACTGGCCTCTGGGAGGAGTACCACAGTTTGTCTCCTAAGTAATTTTTAGGGGCATTTTAAATCCCAATGTGTGGGGGAAGGTTCCTTACAGCCAAATACTTGCTATCCATGCCAACAGGCAAGAGAAAGCTGTGGGCATGCAGGAGGGCAAACCTGGCTTACCCGCTTACTAGTCCTCTCGGATCTTCCATGTTAACATGGAGGTGAAGAAAACAGCATCAAAATCTTGAGCACTCTGGGGAGCACCAATCTGGGAAGGACACTAGGGCCAGGCATTCTGAGTCACCATGGATATTTAAAGTTGAATTTCCCTTCCATCAAATTCTCCCCCTTGGCTCCAACTGCTAATGGTCTTGAATCACTTGACAAGGCACAGTATTCTTACGTAGCTGATCAACAGGTCAGTTCTCTGTGTTCACAGATGTACTGTGTCAGAGTTTGTGTTTAAAAGTCCCAGAAGAAAAACACAATGAATGCTAATCCAGCCAGGAGGCCTACCTGGTCTGCCCTAGGCTGGGAAGGCCCTAGGTAAGATAGGGACAGGGAGGCCAAGCACTGCTTGGGGGCTCTGGACCACAGGCACAGTAGGGGACTGCCCTCCTTCCCCCACTTTAACCTTGTAACATTTTGTGACATCTACCGTGTTCATGACACTGGAAGTGACATAAGAATAAATCATGTAAGGTCTTTTCTGAAGGTCTAAGAAACCTGGATGTTTGCCTCAGTGAAATTTTCAAGTTTGATGAAATAAATCAGATGCTAGATGATTCCTTTTATTTTCTTAGAGGACCCTGGAAATGCATCTGACCACCATCAGTGGCCTCTAGCTTCCACATGATTTCCACCTTCACAGGGCTGTGGCTTGCTGCACCTTACACTTGAACTCCGGGGCTCTGGAAGTGGTGCTGGCATGTCTTCAATGAATGGTGAGGTCCTGAGGGTAGATCCATCTGACCTTTGATGAGACCCAAGAACCACCAACTTCTGGAGTGGTAGCCAAGCAGGAAGCACCTCTCAGAACATTTCTAGAGCCACTGGGCTAGGGGGATGCAGAAGCTCAGAGAGAGAGGGTACATTCCCCCAAGACTGCACAGCTCACTAGTGAGGGTAGACCTAAGGTCTGGGGGTCACACTGCCTGTGCCATGCCTGAGCTACTGTTAATTTCTTTGGTCTAAGTACGTATTAGCATTCTCCTTTGGTAACAACAAAAAGCAAAACAACTATATATGAATATTACCAAACTTGACACTAAACAACAAACAGTAAATGATGCCTTGATAAGAACAGGAGATATTCTTATCAGATTTTCACTCATTTGTTTCTCTGCTGGCTCTTTTATTCATTAAATATATACTATTACTGCAGTGCTTCACGATGACAAGGCAGGGTCTCTGTCCTCAAAGATTTCATAAACTTGCAAGAGAATACTACTGCTAAATGATTTTGCCATGAAGAGAGATAAAAACGTGAGTGACAACCCAGAGATGGCTGCAGTGCCCTGCATGCTAATGAACCACCACCACTAAGATTCAGCAAAAGTCCCAAACTTCACAGCTGCAGGTGTGCGGACATAAAGGCCACGGGATTGTGAGCTGAGAAACTGAAGCTCCATGCTGGCGGGAGGGAGCACTTCCGGGGGCAGTGGTGGGACCAGAACCCGAGTTCCCAACTTGGCTGGGACCCCGCCTCACTATCCAAGACTCTGGCAAATTTCAAATTTGGAGCTGAGCTTTAATAGGAAAGTAGCTGGTCCACAATTAACCTGTTGCTTGTTATCTGAGGCATCTGCAGAGCCCAAAGTAAAATAAACAAGTAAATAAAAAAATAGCATTCCTTAAAAGTTCAAATGCTGACTGTGGGTGTTACCCAATCTGTGCCTTTGTCTGGAATCCACCCCAGGTTTTGTGGTCTGCTGTAGTAGAATGCAGGCTGCAGAGTAGAAGAATCCATTGGCGCCACCTTAGACAGCACCAAATCTTCCAAGAGCCTCCTCCTCCAGTGTGCTCCACAGCCTTCTGCACTACCCCCAGGAACAAGCACCAATTTCCCCATCCTCAAGGAGTCCAGGTCAGGTCTGGCCATCTGGGCAGAAAAGCCTGGTGGCAGAGAACTGCCTCTCCCCGCTGCCCTGGAGACATGGGCTCTCCCGTTGCATAGAGGACACGGGCTCCAGAGCCTGTCACTCTGAAATCTAAATCCCCTTTCACAAAGCCAGACCTGCCTTCTCTAAAAGAAAGAAAATCTTCATGCTGTCCATATCTGAGTGGCATCTGGCTTTATTTTCCTACAGCTCTTGGACTCCACTAGACCAACATTTCTTGATTTTTCTATGCCATACAGCATATTACCATTTTGACATAAAAAAAAAAAATGTCATGTAGCGGAGCTCACTGCTACACCCAAACCACACAGCAGCCAGGAGGCAGGGACCTGCTGACCTAGAGGGCAGGACGGACCGCAGAGGGCTGACAGCCCCTAGGCCCCTTCCTCTCCAGGTCCCAGGTTCGTAGATCTTTGGCCACCCTCCACCACTCTGTCCTGGGCCATTCTAGCAGCCATGAATTAAACCCCCTTGATGACAACAGGATCCGGAAATCATCAGGAGGGCTTCCAAGGCTGACTTCAAGGGAACCTCTGGCAGTCGGCTTCTGCGAGCGAGCGAGCGAGCGAGCGTCACAAGCTCACTTTCCAAATGACACCACTTGACAGCTAGTAATCACATTTACAGCCTCTTAGCAGAACCTCGGCTGTGGGCAAAGGAAACCAGCCAACCACCAAGCATGCCCAGGCCTCAGCATGCCCACTCCAAGGCCAACAAAGGCTTCTCAGAGGGGTCCTTAAAGGCTATTTTCTGGTAACCAGATGACTGACAGACATTGAAGAAATAAACGGAAAGACACTTGCGTTTTGCCAGAGCTTTTATACATTTTACCTTTCAACATGAGGCTCAAGTCAGATCATTAAGGCTGGAGGAGTTATGGTCTCAGCTTCGAGGGACTGATCCCTCTGCCACACACGCCCTGTGCCACACATCCCTGTGCTGAACTCCTGAGGGACCCCAATTTTCTCATTTGGTAAGCTGAAGGTTATAAGTGGAATTGTGTAAGAGATGAGGACTTGACTCTGTCCTGCCAACTGAGGAAGGACAGGGCAGGGGCCTCCTAACCCAGCAAAGAAAACCCACAGGAGGTCCTCCTCCCCAGGCTGCTCCCCAAGACCAGCCACAGATGCAGTCCCTGCCAGCAGGGCCATGGAGATGTCAGCCGTGTGTGAAGTAACCCGACAGGCATCACCTGTCCTCCATGTCTTTTCAATAGCACCTGAGGCTCCTCAATGTCACCTCAAGGACAGCAAGGTCACAGTTTAGACATTAATGAGGGAGGAGGGTAGGGGCTACTTATCCAAACTGAATTTGGCTTGACCTTAGAAGAAAGGGTTTCCTCAGTCTCCTTCCAGTCAGAAGGCATCTGTGGACCCACCCAGGAGGGGCTCGGAGCTGGGAGTCCTTGTGGGTGGGAAGGGCAGAGAAGGGGGCTTGAGCCCAGCTCAGTGTCCTGCCAACACAGGGCTCCTCTGAGCAGCCTTCCCCAGACTCTTGGATGACAGACGAACACACACGATGCTGACACTCAGCAGGGTCGACCTCTACCGCAGAGGAGTTCATCTGAGGCCAAGCAGGATCCTCAACCCCGCAGGGCAGTGGGCGTGAGCACTTGAGCTAGACGCCCACCTGCAGGTGAATGGAGGTAGGAAGCACTGGCATGCCCAGAACTCTGAGCAGGGACCAGGGGAACTGGTGGGGACAGGGTGGTGGCTGAGGACTGACAGGTGTCATCCAAAGCCAACAGCAGAAGGAAGGGTTAGATGTGGTAAGAAAGAGACAGGAAAGA
Organism: Marmota monax; assembly: GCF_021218885.2. NCBI lineage: Eukaryota > Metazoa > Chordata > Mammalia > Rodentia > Sciuridae > Marmota > Marmota monax. The sequence continues at coordinate 17,074,347 of NW_026695238.1, read as the reverse complement.
GAAAGGCAGGAAACAACTGTTCAAACCTAAAACAACAAAAAATGGCTCCAAATGGGAGGTGGTCTGTGGCCTTCGCCCAGGCAGGGTGTCTCCCCTTGGGCACTAATGAGATTGAGCTGGGTGGTTCTTTGTTGTGGGGTGTCCTGTGCACCACAGGTGGTGGAGCAGCAGCCCTGGGCTCCACCCACTGGATGCCAGGAAGCCCCTCCCCAGGTGTGCCAATCAAAAATGTCTCCAGACATTGCCAAATGGTCCCTGGGGGCAAAACTGCAGCAGGTGAGTTCTGCTTCAAAGGGACAGGCAGGACGCACTCATGTGGAAATGAAGTGACATTTCCCAGCCTTTCATTTCACTATTTTTTAATCCAGCCATTCTTTCCCACCTCTGCATATATTAGTGAAAAGCTCCAAAGGGTTTCTATAAAAATAGAAGTGACTATTTGCAGTTTCCAAACAGGAAGTAGGGGAAGGGTTGTAGATGAGGCACCTACAGCCCTCACCTGTGACAGATAACTCATCAGTTTAAATTATTTAAAATGCACACGTATCATGGGCATTGTTAAAATGCCAGAAGGGTTAAAAAAATTTAAAAAGTCTACATCTAAGCAACGTTGCACTAGTTTTAATTAAAGCAAGGTGTATTAAGGTCCAACCCGTGGTCCTCACAGAGCCCTGAGATCTGGTGGCCTGCTCTCACTCCCCTCCCCTGCACATCTTACACAGGTGTCACCTTCTGCAAATGGGAACCACCAAATGATGGAGGAAGACTCTCATCTGCCCCATGCAAAGGAACACTGAGGGATTCAGACCAGTCCTTTCGCTACACAGCCTGTGATGAGACCAAAGGAAGTATCTAAACCCAAATGAGAGTCCACATCCTCCAACATCTGCCAATGACAAGACTGGTTTTATAACGTTCTAGTAAGGGTCCATTATGAGGAGGCTCCCAAACATGGGAAGGTCAGAAATGTCCTGGTGTTTTCTTGCTGTCAGGCACACAGGATTTAAGACATTAAATTTAAGACATTGCTTTACGGAAACAGCAGCAGCTCCCACGCAAGGCAAGGCTGGTTGAAGGCAGGCACAGTCAGCAGACAGGATGATGCTCCTTCCTCCCCAGACTCCACCTAGCTCTGTGGAGATGCAGCTGAGGAACTGAGAGGATGTGACCAGGTGAACACATCACTGCTCACCTGACCTTCAACCAATGCAAGGCAGCTCTGAAGCAGGCACACAGAGAGGCTCGGAAATCCCTGTGCATGACCTCGTCTTCCTAGACTTCGTGCACAGGCACAGGCCTATCTGGCACATTTTACTCTGCAGGATTCACTGCGAGGGACTCTTCTAACACCAGATCCACAAGATTGTCTTAAGAAGATGTTCCCAGCAAAGCAAAGCATGGGGGAGCATCAGATCCGGATTTTCCTAACAGTTTCCCAGATGAGAACAAATACCATGAGCCACTGGAGACTGAAAGCCACCTAAATCCGTCTCATGACATCTGGAACCAAGCTTTCTTTTAGATTTGCTGACCCCAGAGATTTAGAAAATCCGGGACTTACAGGAAAATCAAAAAATCCAGGCCACAAATAATGCCCTGGGGTCTTTATCAGTCTCCAGAGCACAGCTTCTGGAGAAGCCTGTTTTTACATGTTACCACTTCTGCATCCCAGGTGGGGTTTGATTGTAGAGACATTTGTTAATCTTTTATCCATACCTAGGGGTCTTGAAGATACAATTTATTTATTTTTTCTGTAAATGCCAAAGCAGAACATCTGAGATGCCTGTTCAAAAAGCCCAACCCCCCATCCTCCAGGCACCAGTCAGAGAAGACACAGGGACATTCCCTACCTGCATCAGCACAAAGTCTCTGCTCAAGTGTCCCCAAGCGCAGAGGATGAGCCAACTGTAGCAGTGGGTGGCAGTGGCCACCTCCCACGGTGGTCACAACTAGCACTGGAGCTCTTGGGACAAAACTGGGCCCCAGGATCACTCCTGACATACCAACAGGGTAGAAAATGTGGGTCTCCTCCTCCACTTGCCGTACACTAACCACCAGCAGCCAGCAAGAACAGGGCTACGTTTGGGGGCAGGGAGGTGAGGGACACGGGGACGCCATCAGAGGACAGACCACTCCACAGCCGCTGAGCCACTTTCCAGTTCATGACGCCCACCCTCGAAACCACCAGTGATTCCAGATCAAGAGGGGGTGATGAACCCAACGGTGCCAGCTGTATGATCCGCAGCACCCTAGTCTCACACCTTCCTCCTGCCAGGGCCACTCTCCATCCCCTAAAGTGCTGTTGAGGATGGAGACCTGGCCGGCGGTGACCAAGACCAAACTTGTGGAACCTGGAAAGGAGCTTCTCAGCTCCAGGACACCGCCAGGGGGTAAGGGCAGCCTGAAAAGGCACTCTGACGAGGGAGCCCCGTCACAGCCGAAGATGCTGCCATTCTGCTTGACAAGAGGGTTACAGGAAGCAGGTTGAAAGGACTCCCAGGTCCCTTTATTCCTGGTGGCTCCCATAAGGCTTCTCCTCCTCAGAGGAGGTGACCAGCTGAGCCCCATCACATCTGGCGCCTCCTCGAGTTCCCTGACCACCTCTTGTGGCCACACGGTGACTGACCCAGGGCTAACATCTGCCCTGCCCCTTGGCCCCACAGCCTGTCCTCTGCCCACAACCTCCCACACTGACCAGCCTCTCACAATCTCCCCCGCAGTGACTGGGGCTCACTTCCAAGCCTCCGTCCCACCTCAGCCCTGCAGACGCACCTCCTGGCTCTTCCTGCCCTATCTACTGAAGGCCAAGCAACATCACAGTCTATGCCCGACGCTACTCCCCTGCCCTGGTACCTCTAAGACCCCACCGTGGGCAAGCTCAAACCCCAGCCTCTGAACCAGGGATCCTCAAACATGGTCCTTGGACCACCACAGTGCCATCTCCTGGACACTTAGCCATCTGACTCCATCCCTGGGAGAGTCTGAGGCCTGCACAGGGGCATCGAATCCGTGTCGCCAAGCCCCATGTCACGATCACAGGACAGAGGCTGGCTGCAGGGGCCCTCTCTGCAGCCCTGGCTGCCCACCTCCCACCCCAGCTATTCCCAGCTGTCCTATTCCTTGTCAGGGTAACCTCAGGTCAGGTGTTCAGAGCTGGCCGAGGGACTGTGTGCCATCAATCACCATCACCTCCATTAATGTTCCATTTAATAAAGGACAGAAACAAAAGCCCCTCCTCCACCTGCATGCCCTCCAGGCCTGCTGTCTCCTCCCACGTGCCCAGGCCCCCTCCTCTCCACCCACATCTTCCTCCTGGACGCCCAGCCAGGCACCCCGCTTGCCCCACATCAGAATCAGCTCCCGCTCAGAAAACCGCCCTTAGCCCTGCAATCATGGCACATTTCCACTCAGACCCCTGTGACCTGTCACCTGAGGAACAAAATGCCCACTCTGGGGACAAAGGTGGGGTGCTGGCCCAGCATAGCAAGGGTCCCATCCCCAGTACTGCAGACAACAAAACCCACTCTTGACTCCAGGCCTGCCGCCCATGCCACCCCGGCTGCCACTGTGGCTCAGAGGCCAGGCTCCATGGCCACCGTGATGCACACCCCACGTGGACCTGGGGAAACAGGCCTCGAGCCTGCGCTGGGTCTTCACCTCTGCAGTGAGAGGACGATGGCGCCAGTGGTTGTGTCTCAGAGGAATGACCTGCCAAGTGCTCACTGCTGCGTGACAGCAAGCCTGCTGCCTACCACATCCCGCCAGTCACCACTGGACACCACGCCCCCGTGTGTCCCCACTCCTCCCACTCTCACCCGTCTCCTGCTAGGACCAGTAGGAGGAGCTAAATCCTACCTGTCACTGGAGCCTGGGCACAGAAGTCCCTAGCTAGCTGGACATTTCCCAGCTGGCCTCACCTGCCCACTCCCCGACCCCTGGGCACTCCTGGACCTGCCACACCTGTACAATCACCACCCCCAAGAGGTGGTGACGCTGTCTCTGGACCCCGGCCCTTATCACACTTCTGAGTAAACACATGCCTCCCTGATGCGTGGATGACGTTGTTGTCGGTCCAGGAAGTTGGTTCAAGACCGATTCCGGAAGCCAGAGACAAGCCAGATGACATGGGATGCACCCCGGGGGGGCTCTGTTTATGCCCCTCTTCCACAGCGCCCCCCCTCCACCGCCTGCAAGTTTATCCCTGAAGTCTCCAGTGGTTAGGGAAAGACAGAGAAGAGGGTGATTCATTTCTTCCCCTGACCACAGAATCCTCAGCTGTAGCTGATCTTGGGTGGCCGCCCTGAGAAAGCCTGTTCCCCTCCCTCGGTGGAAAACATGAAAACATGGTTCCTGTACAGGCTGGGGAGGGTGCCTGCCCGGAGTGCGGCTGCCTGGGGAGAGGCCAGGACTTGCTTCATTTCAGGGAGCGGGTGCTGGTCAGAGGGGAGGCTCAGAGCCTCTAGAAAGTTCCCATGGCGGTCATCAGTGGAACCACTGCTCCCCTGCCCACCCACTGGAAAGGGGTATGCCAGGTTCACTGTGCGAAGGAGGGGGTGCTGCTGACTCACTGGAGAGTCCCCTGCATTCCCAGGACCAGAGGCAGCTGGCTGGTCCACGAGGACCAGCCATTCGAGGGTCAATGTGCAGAAGAACAGGCTGGGCCGAGAAATAGGGAAGCACATGCTTCTGACCAGGGGCTCAGAGGGTCCACTGAGAAAGAGAAGACCTCGGGAGGTTGAGACAGGAAGGCTGCAAGTCTGATGCTAGGTTTGGCAACGTAGTGAGACCCTGCCCCAAAATTAAAAAAAAGAAAAAAACAAACAAAAAGGCGGGGGATGTCGTTCAGTGGCAAAGTGCCCCTGGGTTCTATCCCAGTACCAAGAAAAAGAGACAGAACACCTGGGGTGACTCAGAACTGGACAGAAGAGGCTAACAAGTGAGGGCGCCCAGAGGTAATGCACAGCCCCAAGAGCACTGAAGAAATTCTCAAAATGACACCTTTGGGGCGTTGCTGGGAGCTGCGCTGGAACCGGGGCAAGGATCTAAGAGGGTGGGGGGACACCACCACACTGTGCCCTGACCCGCAAGGGTTTCCAGAGAAGCATGGCTGTCACTGGAAATCTCAGCTTGTGAGAAAAGTGACACTAAGTAACAATGTTCATGCAAAAGACGGGAAAAGGGGCACGCTTCATCCGGGCCAGCGAGCTTCTCAGACCTCTACTCCCGGGGCTCTCTGCTTCCACGGGCTGTCACCAAACACCAGCATGAGTGGGTGTGCCACAGCCCTGCCGGCTCAGCACCACGGATCTGCCGGGCCCACACTCCTGCCGGCCGGCCAGGGACTGGCCCGTGAGGGCACACGGCTGTCTGTTGAAGTGGTACCTGGAGCACTTTCAGGGCCCTGTTCCGTTTTGAAAGAGATCAAAAAGTATTTTCAACTGAGTAAAGATTCCCAGGGCCAAAATCTCCAAGCTGGGTGGCTTTGTACCAAACAGCATCTCTGTAAAATGGGGCCACTGCCTACCAGGGAGAGGTCAGTGGGACAACCATCCCCTTCCTGCGCTTCTGCTCAGGGTCCCAGGAAGTTAGGCCCCAGCAGCCTTTCCCAGCAGCCCAGAGTCCCCTCCCCAGGGTGACAGCTGCCCTTCCCAAGGTGACCATGTCCACTGCACTGGGCCGGGTGCAACCTGAGGCACTTCATATATGTGAATTCAGCGAAACCATTTAATTCCCCAGGGCCTGAAGGTGGATACTATTATTATCCCTACTTTACAAATACAGAAAGGCAGTCACAGGTTACCACGGTGCCCCAGATCTCACGGCAGACGGTGGGGCTGGCCTGGAGCCCAGCAATCCTCCTGTCTGCCCTCTTCCTTCCTCAGATCCAGAGAAAGCACAGCCTCTACCCCCAGGCTTGTGCTGGATTCTGCAAAAGGGAGGCCGAAGTAGAGGTCAGGTTAGGAGAGAGAGCAACAAAGGAGTTTTGCAAAAGAACGTATAGTCATCCCTTCAAGTGGCCCTAGAGCACCCCACCCTATGCCAAATCCAAAGATGCTCAAGCCCCTCACATAAAATGGCACTGTCTCCACATATCACCCAGGCACGTCCTCTGGGTGACTCATGAAACCCAATGCTGTGTGCACACCAGGTGAACAGTCGGTACACGGCTTAGGGGATAACGGTAAGAGAAAGAATCTGGACATGTTCGGTACAGGCGTGATTTTCTTCCCAAACATTTCTCATCTGCAGGTGGTGAAATCCCTGGGTGCAAGACCCACGGACAGAGAGGCCATGACTCGTCCAGCTCTGCTGCACACACGCAGGAGGGAAGGGCAGAGGAGCAGGAAGCGGAAGAAAGGGCAGAGGAGCAGGGAGAGGGAGGCAATGGGGAAAAGAGCTTCAACAGGACCGAGCTGGAAGAGTGATCAGAGAGGGCAGGACAGAGAGAGCCCAGAGCCAGGCTGAGCGCACAGAGGCCCCCACTTCATCTGAGCCTCAAAGGCCAAAGCCAGTCCATTAGACTCTCCTCGCTCCCCTTTCCCTCCTGGGCTCCGGGTCCTCCAGAGTCGTCCTCCACCTAGAGACTCCAGGGCAGCCCAGGGGTGGCCAGGGCACCACGCCTACCACAGGTCTGTCCTTGGGCCCACCCACCACCTACCCCAGGACACAGGGCCCTCACCCAGCTTCTCCCCCGATCCTGGCCTGGGTGCCAGAAGGCGGCAGGAAAGTCATTCAATTGTAGACTTCCGTTCCCTGAAGTGGAAACACTCACTTATAAAGCCACGAATTCTTCCCATCAGAGGCATTCCGGATATAATTAGACCCGTACAGAGGCCTGGGCACGAGAGAGAGTGCTGACTCCCCAGAAGAGATCCAGGCCTTCTGCAGTCCGCCCGTGCAGACCCCCCCTGGCTGGCAGTGGGGAAGTCGGAAGGGGAAACTGCCAGGAATGTTTAACTGGCCAAGTTTAGAAGACATCGACCAGGGATTGAGGGAGTTGCATGTCCTCAATGACACTTTGAACCACCCTGCCTTAGCTGGCTAGGGCTACCATAACAACATGCCCCGTGATGATGTGAGCAGGCTCCTCCTGAGGCCCGTCTCCTGTGCCCATAGGTGGCCTCTTCTGCGGTCTCACAGGGCCAGCCCTGTGTGTGTCCATGGCCTCCTCTCATAAGGACATGGGTCCCACTGAATTAGATGCCCTCCTTACTGAGGCCCTCCCTCATTTTAATTTCCTCACCGCTCCCAAGACATCTCCAAATGCAGTCACAGTCAGAGGAACTGGGGGTCCGGATGCCCCCGTGCACACTCTGGGACACAACACAGCCCCCGGCAGTGGCTGCCCCTGTTACCCAACCACATCAGCAGGATATCTCTCTGGGTAACTGAGGCATTCCGTGTGCAACGGGCGCCTGTGGACTCAGCAAGGCCTCTTCCCCGGAAAAGCTCAAGGAAATGGAGGCACTAACAAGGCCTGCCGGGCACAGACGGGCACCTGGGCTCCCCAGCACCCTGCAGCCAGCTCCCAGGAACCTCTGAAAGGGCCGATCTCTCATCTCTGAGGTCCACATCCAGCCTCCTCCGATTGCAAGAAGCAAAGTCCGCAGGACTCCATGTCTGTCCTGATGCTGTAGGAAACTGAACAGTTCATCTGAGCTCTCCCCCCACCTTCCCAGGGAATGGAAACACCACACATCTTGCCTGATACTAAGCCACATCCACGGGTTTGGGATCAACAACTTCAACTGAAGACCTCAATTCAAAACTGAAGCGGGGGCCTCTCCTTCATGCGGCACAGCCACAAAAATCCATCAGTGTCTGAGGCTTGAACCCTGGTGTTTCCCGGGGCCCTGAAAACAAGCAGGGTGCCTGCCCTGCCCAGGAGCCTCATTTCCTCAGAACCGAGGCATCACCCCCATGGTGGCATAAGGCACCAGAACAGATGACAGCAATGTTCCCCACCCTGGAGGCTCTGAATGGGGGCTGCGATCTGCAGGAAAGACAAGCCCAGGGTCCTCCAGAGGCCGGACAGACCTGCGATGATCTGCTTCCCCGGACACAATCATTTCCTGGTAGAATCTCAGCAGCCCTGTTAGTTAACTTAGTTTTGGGAAGTATCAAAGTCCCAGACGGCCTTCCCAGGCCCGGCCCAGCCCCAGCCTCTGTTCTATAAATGCAGATCAAAAACCAGGATCACGTTTCAACATAAAACCCCCCACCCACGGCATCAGAGGCGGCACACCACACCACTGAAACAAAACGTAGTGCCTTGGAAAGCCTCGCTGAACACACCCAAGTATGAACAGATCATACTTGTTGAAATGTGTTTAAAAAGTACACAGGCCCTACGGATATTTCCTCACCAAGTAAGGAATCTTGCTACCAAGGCAGAGCGTGGGATCTGACTCAGAGGCAGCCTTGCCAGAGAAGCACTTTAACTGCTCCTGATTGATGAGAAGAAAGCGCTCTCAGCACTAGCCCGATGGCCAAACCCACGTTCACTTTGGGCTGCAGCAAAATACAAAAAAAGGGATCAGAAGTAACCAAGGAGGAGACCATGACAGAGTTAAGGGCTGGGCCACAGTGTTTCCTTGGTAAGAGGGAGATTCGGAGAGATCCCTGCACTCCCCTCACCTTAAAATGAGTCAGGACGCATCACCTTCCAGCTTTGACTCCATTCTCTCTCCTCCTCCCAGGTGTATCAATCCACACCAAGCCATCTCCCGAGGAAGAGGGCCCTTGAGAAAACAAAAATGGAAGCGACGACGGGCCTTTCTTCCAGCTTCTGTACACTTAATTAACTCCATATCCCCAATTCCAGCAGGGGTCAATTTTCAAAGCTTATGTCTGCTTTTAAATCTACGCTGACCTTGTACCAAATGCACAAATGTTTCTATTAGCACACAAGTCAAAAAGGTGGGCAGCAGGGGGGCTCACTCTGGATATGGTCATTAATATTCTTTATTCATGAAAGAGCTTTGTTTGAAATGACACGATTCAATCAGAAAGTCAATTCCCTTCCAAGTTTGCTGGGCTTCCCATGTGAATGCAAATCACGGCAGGGGAGACAGGGAGGAAGAGCATGCTGCTCCCTCCAGAGTGGTTTCCCACTGGTCCAGTCGTGGGTGGGAGGAGCAGCTCAGAGACCCTAACAGACTATCCTGGATATTTTTATTTTAATTTTCTTGAGAGTCTTTGCTTACATAAAAAACAGAGCAGAAACCCAAGATGGAGACCTTTCCAGTGGAGTTATCATCAAGCACAGCCATTTGAGAAGCGAAAAGAGGAGTCTTAAAAACTCTATGGGCATGATTAAGTCCTGTCGACGTTAGGAGCGGCTGGGGGACCAGTGACTACTGATGTTTTCTAGCTCACGTCACTTTGGATGTTTCATGTCTTGAGATCGTGTTTCCTTCGGTGAGCCCACGTAGGGACACTGACCCACGGCGTGGGTGAATCTTGCCTTCCTCTTGGGCTCCATGTGGGGACAGCAATGCACCTGTTAGAGTTTTTCTTGGCTTCATCGTATCAGTGTCAAGCATGACATGGAATACTGAGCCCTTTTCCAATTCATCGCTTATTAAAATATTCAATTGGAAAACCCGTTTCCTTCATCCTGCTATTGTAGTTACACAGTTAAGTGACCCCAGCTGTCCAGGAAATGCCACGGCAGTTACACAGTACTAAGCTTAGAGCAACCAACTGGGGCTCCTGTCAAAGACTTCCCATGCCAGAGAGAGGCTGGGGGAAGCAAACAGCCATGTTGCATTAAATAGACAGCTGCAAATAAAATCCCTCCACCTTCCACCACCTTATCACAAATCCAGATTGAAATGAGCCATTAACAAAACTGAAGGGCCCGAATCTGCCCTGCATGACCCTGTGACCTTGGGGATGTTCTCTGGCTCTTCACCTGATGTCCTGTAACAGTACTGCTTTGACCAAGAAGGGCTATTTTTCAATTTTCAAATCTGGCTACAGGCTGGCTTTTTTTAAATGTGTTTAATGCACTTTGTTTACGCAAAATATAAGTGACTTTTATTTTAAGCCTATCTTTACATCTAGCTCTGTGGTTTGTCAAATCACCATTTCTAAATATCCATCTTGGAAAGTTTCCCCTTCACTACGCTTAACCCTTCCAATAAGGACGAGGGCTGGAGCCCACCAGGTAGGACAGGCCAGATGACCCTTCGAAGCAGGGTTCCTAGTTCCTTTGTGTGGGGGAAGAAAGGGCTTTGGGGGAGGTCAAGTGACTTGCCCAGGGCTGATGAGAAGTGGGAGCCAGGTCCCCCATGCCTGGGCTCTGCTGCCTCTGTCTGCTGGTGCCGCTGAGATCCTTGATGCTCTGCTCAGCTCTAGCTGTGAGCTCTCTTCAAAAATGCCCCCATGAATTTCATGGAATGTTTGGGGGAGCCTGGGTCACATGACTACCCACCCACAGGAGAGCACGGGGTTCGTGACCTGGAAAACAGCATTGTCACCATACAGGTGACCAGGTGACTTGCTGAGGGGGCTCCTCGAGGCCTGACCAGGGAGAGAGAAGACCTCAGGGCTGGGTGGGCACAAGGCTAGAGAATGGACAGGGTGGTGTCCCTCCTCTGACACACAAGCCAGGGCCCTGCCATAGTAGTCCTGGTGGTGTCAGCTGGGCTGCTCCCAGACACATTGAACCCTTGGCCTCGCTTACAACATGTCCCTCAGGAGACACCTCTATGTACGTCTTACACCACCTAGAAGCTGTTCAACTGGACTCTTGCCTAGTCCATGCATCTTTCATAATGAAAGTAAGCCAACCCTCCACTATGGCCTGTGGTCAGTGACCTTCTGTGCTTGTCTCCCAATCAACACCCATTAAAAAGGAAGAGTTCCAAAAGCAGAAGGGATGTGCCAACCCAAGAAGTGCACAGAGACACTTGTTCTAACATACGGCTGCTCTTCATCAACAGACAAGGTCCAGCCAGCCGGCGTTCTGCCTGAACAGGCCTGTCCACCTGTAGCCAGGCTCCCAAACTTCTGCAATCAGACAGGGTAGCAATACAAATGAGCACGTCCATTGCTGAAATCCTGTTAGCCTGTATCTGAGAAACACAATTCCTAAATGTGTGAGCTTTTTAGACATTCACATTCCCAAAGTGACTTTCAGGAAGAGTAAATGTTTTGCATTCCTGCCATCATTCTAGGGGCTCCTGGGGCTGCCCCACCGTGCCCTCCAGCACACAAGCTGCTCCTGGTCACCTGGTCACCAGCAGGCACCCACACAGCACACTCTAGCCATGGGCCTGGGTATTCCCACGTCATCATCCACGCTATTCTTAATCTCTGCTGATTTATTCCATGATGGCATCTCAGATTAATTGGCTTTTATCAATTTGCCTAGGGGAATCTTAATGCTTTAAATATCTATTTGATGAGCTCTGTAAGCATCTAGAATAACCATTTGTCTATAACATTCATTGCAAATATGTTTCCCCAAAACTTAGCAGAATGGGAATCAGAGCACACGGAAACAACCAAACATTCTTAAGAAACTGTTGTTGCACAAATGCAGGGCGTAGTCTTCTCAGTGGCACCAGAGCTCCTCCACTGACTGACGTCTGTCACCAGGGTCATTTCCCATCTGTCCAGCGGATCCCTTAGCCTGTGGCTGCTGCCGACACACTGAAAGCTGGTCTGCCTGGTCTGTTCTTCCAGAGCACACACAAGCTCCTTGCACACAACCTTCCTTGCTAAGTCTTTCTAAACTTTTCACATTGTTTAAGTTAAGCTCGCAGGTTTGTAATTTGCAAAAACATTTTTTCCTACTCTGAAAATTTGTACATTTTTTTCAGTCTTCAGAGAAGTGAGGCAGATGGCAAGCTCACTCAAGACCCCCAGGATCTCAAGGCGCTACACAGCACAGCAAGAGAGAAGTCGCATGTTCTTCCTTCCCTACACAAGGCCTCAGCTAATGTGATGCATGAAGGTGCGCAGGGCCAGCGTGGAGATGGAGGAATGGAAGGGAGGATCAGACCGGACTCCCACGCAGCACCAGGGTCTCTGCCCTCCCCGCAGGGCTGACCAAGTCTTATTTTAATCTCTTCCACCCAAAGACACCTTTCAATCAAAAAGATACCTGGAGGACCACAAAGCATGGCCAACCAGTTTAACTGATCACATTCTATTGCCTCAGGAATTCCTAGGTTAACCTGAGCTGGACAATAAAGTCCTCCTATATCAAAAGTACTGCCTGGGGTAAAAAGAGACTCCAGCTCCCACCAGGAGGGACAGCTGTAGCATTTCTAGCTGACTTCATGCTCACCAACACCCCAACACCCCAAGGCCCAGCTCAGACCTTCAGTGGTACCTGTGCAGCGCATTCTGGGGGATTGTGGAAACCACACAGAAGGCCCCACCCATGCCAGCCAGGAGCACCAGAAATGCAGGTTCCAGGCCCTGGACAGACCCGTGCATGGGGGCCCGGGCATCTGCCTTCACAAGCCCCTGGGGCTTGTCCTGCGTCTCTGCACAACTGTGTTCCCAGCGTTTTCTGACTTTCAGATGCTACAGACACATTTCAAATAAACATTTTACTCAAGTGTCTTAAAATGACTGACTAAAAAGCCACATGTCCTCTTCTGCTGCCCTTCCTCCTCCTCCCTCCTTCAGGAGAGCGGCTCCTTGTTCAGAGTGCAGCTCAGCCACACACCTGACAAGATGCAGGCTGCGTGAGGCTGGGCAGGGAGACGAGGGCAGCCCAGGGAAGTAAACCAGAATACCCAGGAGGGGCGCCTGCTGCACCCAGAACACCTGGCCTTGACCTGTAGTGTAAAAGGGCCATCTCCTCAGGCTCACTCCTGAGTTTAGGTAAGACTCGCATCCTCACTACCCCAAAAGCCCACACCTGGAGCGCGCTCTGCAACAGTGCCCTGCTCCCCAAGAGCCCCCGCCTGTCTCAAGGGCAATGTGACCAACTTGTAATGCAAGTTCCCTTCAAGGAACTCTCAGGTGGGACCTTCAAGATGGTCACTCCCTGAGGATAGCCATAGCTCTGTGGCCTTTGGGATCCTATCAGGAGGCATCACAGGGTGGCTTTGGCAGGGAGCACAGGGAAGTGCCCCACTTCCAAGATCTGGGGGCTGCGGTTACAGTGCACAGACGGTCTCATGCCCAAGAGGATGGTGCGCTTTGGGGCTGTGGCTGAGCGAGCGCACAGCATGGATGGGAAGAAGGGCAAGGAGGGCGGACCGTCGCTGGCTGCTCAGCAGTGGGATGCCATCTGCACCCTCTGTGGGGCTTACAGCCACTTCTCCACTGATGGGGGTGCGAGAACACAGCCACCCCCTACGGAGCCCATGCAGGGGTGAGGTGTGCTGTCATAGATTCAAGCCTCACCCAACAGCAGGATAAAGAAAAACTCCATATTACCTCTCTGGGTTAAGAGGGGGCAGAGAGCAGGTGGTGGGGGTGAACTGGAAGTCACCCTAAAGAGGAAAATAGGGATGGATGTGATATTGCTCCCAGGTGGCCCCGCAGTGGTCACTCCCACACTGGAGTTACTTAAAGCCACAGACTTTTCAGCGAGCGTCACAAGCTCACTTTCCAAATGACACCACTTGACAGCTAGTAATCACGTTTACAGCCTCTTAGCAGAACCTCGGCTGTGGGCAAAGGAAACCAGCCAACCACCTTTAAGGACCCCTCTGAGAAGCCTTTGTTGGCCTTGGAGTGGGCATGCTGAGGCCTGGGCATGCTTGGTGGTTGGCTGACTTCAAGGGAACCTCTGGCAGTCGGCTTGTGACGCTCGCTCGCTTTTCAATACTAGCTCACAGCTGCCTGCTTGTGTAAGTTCTCAAAGAATAATGGGGGTGGGGGTGGTCTCAAGGTAAGATCAGGTGCCCTCATCTCAGTCACTCCAGTAGCCCAACCTCCTTTTCTGGTTGTATTTGGGGAGATGGGTACATTAGCTAAGGGTTTGAGTCTTTCTGACATCCAGACTGAAGGGGTCTGATGTCTGAGTGACCATGGTCCTTCTATGGGAAGGACCAAGGTGGACCTCAAGGAGCTCTATTTCCCTCCTGGGTCCCTGCACGCTGGACAGTTGTGAGTCAGGATAAAACCAGCCTGAGGCCAGGGTGTGGCTCAGGGCCTGTCTAACACAGTGAGGCCCTGGGTTCCATTCCCAGCACTGCAAAATAATTAAATAACAATGAGATCCATCTAGACTCGTGGTCAAAGTCCATACAGGATGTAAAATTGTGCCAAGGGAGTACCAGGAGCTCCAAATGTGATTCCTGAGCCGGAAACCTCTATGCAGCAGGTCTGAAGGCCTCTGTCAGCCTCAGACACACATCACTCAGGGACCAGGTGAATGCCTCCGAAGACCATTTAAAAGCCTTAATGGCAGGGCAGACTGGTACTCAATCATCCATATGATGATCACAAAACCCATTTACACACGGTGGTGAGCGGACATTTCACAGGCACCTCAGAAAGCCGCCCTTGTGTTTCTGGGCGACACTCATCACCAGGGTGACTGAGCTGTCATGATGATGAACTTCCTTGTCACCTCCGCCTTCAAGCCCAGCCCCTCCCAGCTGGCCACAGGTTTGTGGGCCTGTGGCTCCCGTGGCCTAAAGGTGGCCTGAGGAAACCGTCCGCCCACAGTTTCAACTGAACCTGGACACATTTCTCCCTGCTGCCCGGGGCTCTGAAAGACAGCGAGGTCAGAGTGAGAGGCAAGTTGGAGAAGCAGGCCCAGCACAGAAGGGAGAGAAAGACCTGAGAGGAGAGCAAGCTGGGCGCTGGTGCATCCAGAGCCATCCCAAGGCACCTCTTAGAGTCAGCTGCGCTTTGCCCACCTGCGTTGCAAGCTCTGCTAACACAACTGGTGTGGCGAAGACGTCTAGTTATCGTCAAATTACTCTTGGGTCTTAATAACATCTGGACACAATTGTTAGATAAAAATTCAGTATCTGAGGATGGGCTCTTTTGTTTGTTCAAGAGAAATTGGACTTGCTGAGAGCCATAGCCAAGTCCGAATGACCATGGCATTTTTGCCAGAACTGAGTGGTTGAGAGGTGACCCCAGGGAGCCATTGAGATGATGATGGTTATGTTAAGCTGTGCATTCAATTGTATATTAGACCCCTGCTGTCCACCTCAGCCTGCTACTTTGGAGTTCTCAAGGCGAAGTGAGAGAGTTCCCATTGGTTGGGGAAGTGCCAGAGGCGGGATTTCCGGTTGGTGTATGGTGTGTCCAGAGAGAAGGCAGCTTGCATGGCATTCGCGGGAGTGCGGAGAATAAAGGAGCTCCTGTTTTGAACCTACAAGGCTGTGTGGCGGCTCGGTTATTTTGTGCCCAGCCAGACTGCGGCATGGACTTCAGTCCCTTCCCTATGTCCACCCCAAAGTTCAATAGCACTTGTGTTTTAGGGGAAGACAGCATGAGGGACACTGGTCAGACTCTACTGATCTTACCCTGAGCTGTCAATTTTGAGGGAGAATCTCCTTCAAAAACTATAAAAGGTCTTAAAACCAGCCAGTCGCCTCTAGGCAGGAGTGTGGCTCGGAGGCAGAGGCCTGCCCAGCACTCCGGAAGCCTGGGTTCCACCCCCAGCACCGCACCAAAAAAAAAAAAAGAAATGACAATACTCAAAAGATGACATGGTAACAGCACACGAAGCAAACAGATGAGCTGCTCCTGACCAGGTGCCTGGACCCCTGCACACTCCCACGGGCTCGTTCTCAACCTCCCCCTGCAGAGGGGTGGCCACTCAACTGAGTTCTGATCCTTGGGCATGGGTGGCTCCCAAACCCTAGGAGGCACAGAGCTCCCACAGCCCTCAGAGCTCTCTCTCCACTCACCACACACGGCTGAGCCCAAACATGGAGGAATCCCTGCAGCCCAGGGACATCTCTCTTGAACTTCACAAGAGAGGCATGAAGCGTCTATCTGGTTGAGCACTGGGATTCGGGGTTTGCCTGTTACTAACAAGAACATCCCGATAAACACAAGGCTGGAGTCTTCACTTCTCGTGAATTCTGCCACCAGCCTCCTCCACCCTGGCTGAGTCTGCCTTCTTGAGTGACACTGAACCAGGCAAGTCAGCCCACCTGTTATTTTAGGTACAGTTACTTCCGACTTTGATTCTCCACTTGCACTACAGCAGGAGGTGGGCCTAAGAGTCGGGGGCTTCTACCTTTGCGGGCATTTTCCCATGACATGTAAGTGTGCTCTACCGCAAGCCACCTTAGCAAGAGCAAGGCTGAGGACCTCCATGCAGACAGCCAGGTGTCCAGGGCAGGTGGTGGCACACTGGGGCCTCCCTCTGCAGCTTACATGCAGCACAAGCAGTCTCCCGTCCCACAGCCCTGTACCCAGTCTCCCCCAGTGCCTACGGGTTGGACTCAGCACTTCCTCACGCTGTTCAGTGTGGACGTTTGAATGACCCTTCCAGGCCGACTGGCCAGGACCGAGCTCCAAGCTCCAACTCCAGGATTAAGAAAGATCCTGCAAGTGAACCGTTTATTCCAGAGCACAGAAGGACCATGAGCTACTCTTAGATAAACAGGGGTGCTCCTCTGAGGTCTCAGGGTACGGACGCCTTGGACACATACATGTTAAGCAAAGAGATAAATATCAAACAGACACCACAAGTCCCCACGGACAGACACACATCCGTGCACATGCCACGTGATGGGGAAGTGGGAAGGAGTCTGCGCTGGCAACTCTCTTGCCTGCTTCCCACTCCGCCTCTGTATTATCTAATCAGGAAGAAATCTCACTCTCCCCCAGACTCTTCCCCCATCCTTCCCTTGGGCCTCCAAGGATTCCATCCAGTTTGTTCCAACCACCTGCAGCGGAAGGGCGCAAATCACCCCATGAGGTCTGCAAGTCTGCCCTTTTGTGGCTAAAGATGGCCCCCACATCCAAACGGGGAAGGCTGCTTGGCAGTGCAGAGACCTGCTCCATGGCTGGGGGAGCCGTCCTTCTCCTGTTCCAGACCTTCTCCACAACACAGCCACACACACACAGAGGACAGCACACATCATGGGCTCTGCCATCTACCTCCTTTGATTAGACAATCAGTCTTCTCTCGGGGGAAGATCAGAGGACGCAGAAGAACCCGTGTGTGAGCAGGCTCAGATGGCAGGGACCTTATTAAGAGAGCGAAGAGAGCGCGTGATGGGAAGGAGAAGTGTCAACAGCGTGCCGCTCGGTTTTGGCTTCCTATTCCAAGAAAGGGAAACAGGGCCATGATCAGATGGATATGGAAGATGACCTTCTCCCATGGACCCTGAGGATGGAGACGGCAAATTCCCAACGACTTTCACAATGGAGATGGTCCTGGTCTTACCTGGAAGCACTGAACAGCCAGACTCATTCCTTATGTCACACCAAGAGAGTTTTCCATTTCTTCCATCTCCCCAAAGGTACTAAGCTGGGTTGTAGCTCGGTGGTACAGAATGCACTTCACATGCAGGAAGACATGTTCAACCCCCAGCTCCAAACATCCTCAAGACAAGGTGGGGCAATCTGTGGTGGCCTTTGAACTTCCAAGAACCCTGCCTTCATGGCCGTCTGCCTCTGGGACCCGTTTCCTGCTCTGTGGTGGAGGGCAGCTGTCTCGGGTCTGGTCCGCCATCTCCACATCCTCCAGAGAACCTGCTGCAGAGCTCAGCATGACGCGGAGTTTCCCCTTCACATGCAGCACCTCCTCAGGTCCCCACTGCTGTGCTTTGTCCCAAGCCCATTGCAGTTGAGACCACAAGAGATGCCCCCAAGCCCAGAAGCCTGGGATTCGCCTGGTGTTTGCAAAGCAAAATGATTTTATTCTCACTGATGTAAGTAATGCTCTAAGAGCTTCCTGGGCTTTCGCCCCTTCTGAACACAAAGAGTACATCTGTGCTTCTCTAGGGGGCAGGGTCCTCTACTGTTACTGTAACCTCTAGAAGCAAAAGGACCTGGGGAAGCAACCGCCAGAGCACCCACTGGCGCTCCACCGGCTGGCCCGCTCCAGGGGAGGTCAACCTCTGAGAGCTGGCCCTGTGGGTGCCTGCAGACAGGGGTCAGAACAAAAGGAGGTGGGAGGACCCGTCCAGGACCTACCATCCATTGCAAGTCGCTGCGAAACCTCGGCCTGAATCCTCACCCAGACACCTGCTACTGCTGCAAGGCTCTCCTGAACATGCAGGGACAGTCCCTCCAAGCCAACATAGAGGGCTCGCCAGGACTTCTGCCCAACTGACCTCAGCTGCAAAACTTTCCTCCAACCTTGCCACTGGTCACAGCCCAAAGGTCTAAAGAGGTGGGTGCAGCAACCCCTGAGTCTCCATCTTCTTGGTAAATCCTTCCCAATAAAAGCTCTCAACCTCGGTAACATACATGCACAAGCTGCTAGCAAGACTCACAGGATGAATCCCTACTGTCAGGCAGGCCACAAGGAGCAGGTGAGCCTGGGTGGGCACCCTCTGGAAAGCAACTGACAGACACAGGAATGTGCATCACCTTGGACGCCAAATCAAAAAACAAGATGTAAGAAGATACGTAAAGAAATGGACATCCGAGAGTAAGCAACCTTGATGTTCCACCAAAGGGCACAAAGACAGATAAAGGAGCCAGCCGCTCCAGGGAACCTTAAACCACAGTTACATTACAGCTGCAGAAGCCAGGCAGCAGCACAGAAAACACGCCAGGAATTTTCTAAGGAGTGATGTATTCAGGGCGTCTATGTACTCCAAAACAATAAAGGTGCAGGACACGGAATAAAGAATACAGGTGATTTATTAGATAGATGAAATTAGATGGGGGGAGTCACTTTTGAATGCTTACTTCCTAATAGTGCTGTAAAGATAACAAAAGATGAAATAAAATGTATGTGTATATATTTTAATAGTGGGGACATTGTCACTAAAAGTATCTGAGAGACAAAGACAGGAGAAGCAGGTTTCTGAGCTGCCACAGGGGCAAAAGAAAAGTCCGGCAGGCACAAGCAGGCAGGGCGCAGAAACCCTGAAGCTCCAACTTCTTGACATTTACCAAGTACTGCTTGAATTATGCCCTGGAATGCAAGGAAGGCAGCTGGCCCGACAGGGCGGTGGGGTGGGTGGAGACATTTCCAACCCTAAACTCCCCTGAAACACAACACAAACACATCAGGAAGAAGAATTCTATACAATGGGACTTCTTCACAGGTCTGCTTGCCTGAATGATAGGATAAGAGTATCTTTTTAAGAGCTGAACTTCCACTGCACGTCCTTTCAGATGACGTGCAAGTGTGCCCGGCTGCATTTCCATCCCTGATCCGGTGACTTATGCCAAAAACCCTCCAACGGTAACGTGAATCACATTTTCAGAGAACTACCCGAGGCAAAAGCCTTAGCAAAGAGCAGCTCCTGCCCATTGTTGCAAGGGGAAAGCATGCAGATGTGGACAGCACTGCTGGGCAGCTGGCCTCAACCAAGCCCAAGGGGCAGGGCTGCTGGACGTCTCTCTGAAGTCATCCCCACCTGTCAAGCTTCAGGCACCCTCCTTCAAGGGGGAAGAGAACAGCATCTGCCTCCTAGACTTACTCCCAGCGTGAAGTTCAAAAGGTCTGCTACCACTATTCTTTAGAATCCGCACCCCCCACCTCTCCCAAGACATTCTTAAAAGATGACAGGAGAACGCAAATGGTGGCAGGTTAGCAGTGAGCAGACAAATGGGTTAAAGAGAAGGAGCCAGCCCATCCCTCCAGGGTCCTTCCTGCAGTCACTCCCAATTAGACAGCGTAATTTCAGACTTGGGCTGTTTACGGACAGGGCAGCAGTAAACAGCCAGGAAACGCAGCTCCACGGGCTCTCTAATTAAGCCCAGCCTGTCGGTGGGGAAAATGGTACTTTGAGTTTCAGGATTTCCTTGTTACTGAGTTCTGAGATGGGGACTCATGATTCGAGAGGTGAGGCACAGTTCATTCCTTTTCGGGAACACAATTATGCTGTCCTGCACTGAGCCAGCCTCTCAGGACCCTTGAACTTTGGGGGAAGGAACAGCATCTTCCCTCCTGGCCTGGGGCCATCATGACCATTAGTAATCATTTCTCTTTCCTAACTGGCCGGTAGAGCAGCCAGGGACTAAGAGAGCTGAGCCGGTAATGAACCAGAGGGCAGGATCCGCTGTGGTGCTTCAAGTTTGCAGGACACCTGGGAATCCAGGGGCCCGGCCTTCTCTAACCATGCTGGTAGCATTAATGCCTGACGGTGGTCTGCATCAGAGAGACAGAGGTAAGTGCTGTAAACAAAGATGTTGCTGAGTTGCCCTGGAGGTGATAAGCATCTTCCAAGGGGAAACCAAAAATCAGTGGAGATCACAGCCTGCAGGAAGCAAGAGGGCTTGAGAGCATCTGTGGCTCTCTGAATCTCTCTGCGGACCAATCACAATCATCAAGATGCTGAATTCCCAAAGGGGGAAAGTATCTACTCCTGATGACAGTGTCAACCCCTGGGTCCCTCAAGACCTAGCAAATAATCCTGAAACTCAAGAACAGCTTAACCTGTCTGAAAGTGTTCTTTCCACCTCCTCAAACAGAAAGGGATGGCCCAGCCCACGGCATGACTCTCACTGACTTGGGTTTGCAGAATCAAGTGCAGCGAGCCAAGCACTGCTACTTTCCAGGAGTGAGAGAGATTCCCTAGAGATGCTTGTCAAAGTGCTCCTCTTATACCCCAAGAAACACACCGGAAAAGGCCAGGCTGACGGATCTCTGGGTGAAGGAGGGGACAAGCCCCACCCAGCATGAGGTCACCACCATGACACATCTGTTCAGTGCTTGGGAGCTGCCTCCAGTCTTGGCCAGAAATATGTACTCCCTTCCCGGCCTCCTCTTCCTCTGCCCACCGTGGAAACACTGTGATTCCCTGAGTGCTTTCCCAGGCCAGCAGCATCTCAGACCACACAATGGCCCCAAGTGAGTACATCCTCCCTCGCAGCTGCTTCTCACCTTCCCATACCTTCAAATGCACGCCCCACCGCTCACCCCACGGCCTACACACCCCCACCCGGCGAGCCCACGGAAGCCTCACGTTTAACCACAGCAGGGGCCATGCTGACCCTTCATTCCTCCTGCACCGAGTATCCCGTTACCCCTCCAGTTCCCCAGCCCCAAACACCCCCCAGTTTTGCCTCTTAACAAATCCAATTGACCACCAAGCCCTCTCAAAACTTGTGAGAGTGTGTTCCCTGCTCCCTATGCCTGCTGCCACTGCCTCAGGCTAGAGGTGCAACAGACCATCTAGTCCCCCAAGGGACACGCTCTCTACACCGTCTGAAGACATTTAGTCACCACAACGAGAAGGGATGCTACTGGCATGGAGGTGGTGGAGGCCAGAGAGCTGAACATCCTGTAAAGTTCCAGACAAGTGCTTCCTCTCAACAAGGAAGAAAATGTCACTATGTGCAGAGCTGGAAGGACCATTCCTCTCCAATATTACCACCAGCTTCCCCGCTGTCCTCTCCCAGGAAGCCAGAGCTATCATCTGACCCCAGAGGCCATGTTATTCTTCCCCCAATCCTGGAAAGCAGTCAGAGACTCCAGGGGCACCCACCTAGCCCTCACACTCACGTAACAGGCGGGGCTGCCATGGTCCTCTCCCCATGTTCCAGAAAGGTCCCTGTGGCCCAGTGAGATGGGTGGAGCAGACCCAGGCCATATAGCCATTTGGTGACAGAACCAATTAGAACCTGCCTGCCTCTTTCCCCGATGATGACTGGTTTTATGTGTCAACCATGCAGGTGGGTGTCACCCAAGCACCCTCAGAAGGTGGAGGAGGGGACTTGCTCTTGGAACTGCGATGTGTCTCCTGCCCTCAGGGCTCTTGGTTCCTGAACCCCCGAACGCAGATGGAAGCACACCACCAGCTTGCTGGGCTCTCTGGTGTGCAAGTGGTGTGAACCCATTCCCTTGGCAGGGCTCCTCCAGCCACTGCATCAGCCTGCTCCGGCTCTGACTCCTCTGGAGAACCCTGCTGCAACATGCAGTTTTCAGGGTATCAGGACACTTCTTCCAGGTGGTCACCTGTGCCTTCAGGCCCAGAAATTCCTAGCTTTGGTTTCCTCCTAAGAATCAGTTACATTTGGGGCTCTAATGAAGGGCGGGCACACCTTCACAGCCACCACGTGAGGAGGGTCTGATCCTCTTTCACAGACGAAGGCGCGGGGATGGGGCACGCGCCACGAGGAGTGCTCAGGGGCAGAGAGCTTCCAAGGATGCTGTGATCAGTACCAGGATGCAAATGGCTAGTAAACACAACCAGCTCTTCCAGCTCTGGAGGCCGGAGGTCCAGAGCCAAGGTCCAAGGCTGCTCCGGGACTCCCCCAGTGCCTGGGGCTTGCTGGCGGTCTCTGGGATGCTTTGCCTTCGTCTCCACCGGGCTTCTCCAGGGGTGGTGTCTGTGCCCAGATTTCCTCTTTCATGGTAAAGACATCAACCTCATTGGATGAGGCCTGCTCTGCGCCCAGTCAGCCAGGTCCTAACTCACTCCATCTGCAACAACCCGACTTCCACCCAGGGAATCACATCCTAAGGTTACCTTCGGAGGCAGTGAGGGTCGGGACCACAAGACATGGACCGTGACTCATCGAGGACTGGGTCAGGTGGCTGGCCTCCAAGCTGGCAGAGCCCCAGAAAAGCCAGCCTGGCCTGAAGTCTCCAGCAGCCCACATGGAGGGCCCTCGGGAGGACAGGCGTCTAGGAGTGGGTGCGGGGATCCCCGAAAGGGCAAGGCTGGTTTCTGCCCCAATCCTCTGCCACCACTTGTCCCGAGAGCCTCACTGTGTGTGCCCTGGCCACAGCCGACCATGTCCACAGTGGAAGAGCTTTCCCTTCAGCGTGATTCGAGTCCAGTGAGCCCTCGAAAACTCGGGGCGGCAGCATATCTATTATTTGGTACAGTCAACCCAAAAAATCACAGTGTGGACATGTCACCTGCCTCTCTGCACATGGCCAGACAGACTCCTGGAAAGGCACCCCAAGAAAAAAAAACAACTCGAAACACCCCTGAGGAAAAGAGACCAAGAACTGAGATGGAGAGTTCAGGACCAGGTTCATGGTGGAGACCCGGGGCTCCAGACCCATCAGCCAGTCACCCTCAAGGCCAGCACCCTCCGACCTTCCCCACCCCACACTATCACACCTCTCAGCCACCAGGGTTCCCCAGGCACAGCTTTGGAGAAGGGGTGGGAGAGCTCAGAGAAAGGCCAAGGGCCAACTAAGGACTACCCTAGAAAGGTCACAGTCTGGTAGATTCCTTCCAAAACAACCCCAAGGGCACGCCTCTGCCTGTGTCCCTGGTCTTCAGGCCATGCTGCACACTCCTGAACACTGTGACCGTGTGAAGGCGGACAGAAGGAGGACACGCCTTCTGACATAGCTTCAGATGAACGAGCTCGTTTTCCAGGTGGGCCTATCACCAGGCAAGATGAATATCGACTCCAGGGGCAGAGGAGAAACAGAAGATGCATGTGGCATTCTCTGAGGCTGATAGAGTGCAGGGCCCCCGGGGACCTGTGTCACTTCCTTCCCTGAGGCACCTGGGGCAGGTGTCCCACCATCACCTAGAGATGGGAGGCAGGGGCTGGGATGCTCTGATGACCCACCCACCATCTCCAGCAGGGGAAGGCAAGGCTGGCACTGCATGAGGTCGCTGGTCTCCAAGCCCAGGCTGCTCCTGTGTGCGGCAGGGGGCACCGGGCCACCAGCTCCTCCTTGGCAGCACACTATGAGTCTCTTGCTCGAGGAAGATGATCCGAGCTTAGGAAAACTAGTCCTGCAGCTGAGGAAGCCCTGCAAACCCTCACACAGGTCTGATACGTGCCATCACTCATTCATCCAGACAGCCAGCCCGAATGTGTCTTTGAACAAAACAAAGCCTCCTTCGTGGTGTGTAAACCACTCTCTCTGAAAACTAAATTCCAACACTGAAATGATTTTATTTTGACTAAAATAAAAGCCAGCATTCTCAGTTTGTCCTAGACAACTCAAGTGGGAATGTGGGAAACAGTCATGGGCGGAGAGCCATCAGACCCAGGAGCCAGGCTCACTCAGAAGCAGAACGCTGAGAAGAGCTTGTGGGGTCTCCAGCCCCCTGAGGCACAGCCCTCCTCTACGGATTCCCAGTGTCTTGTGCGCAACTGGTCCACAATCCAAGGTAGCTGAATTGATTAGCAATGGGCTTTGTTCAAAGCCTGAGACTCAGTTTTGATACAAGTCATTCTGATCAAGTTTTGGGGTTCCAGCTCCTGGGAGAAAGTGCGGAAGAGCTGCTGGGGTGGTACCAGTCCCATTTCAGGGATGCCCGGGAAACCCTCCAGGGTCCTGCCTCTCACCTGAGACACAGAACCATCTGCGAGGGTATGATCCTCACTGTGATGCTGCTGGTGTCTGCCCTGGAGACTCCTGAGGATGTGTGGGTGAGACAGCCACTCAGGATGACTTGTCCAAACAGAGCTCTCTGAAGCACACTGATCATCTGTCAACACACCACACAAACCCACGCTGGCGTTCTGGAGTCTGCCTGGTAAAGGATGATCAGGACTCCAAGAAGAAATCAGAGTGGGATCTCCGTGGGAAAATCAAGGGAAAGGGCCCACAACTCGCCTCGGAGCCAGGGCTGCAGAGGCTCCACCTACTTAGGACACCTGATGGAAGCTTTTAGGGGAGGGACCCAGCACAGCCAAACCCGGAAGCCCACAAGGCCACCAGGTGAGGCTGATGGACTACATACCAGGCCTCAGGTTTTCAAGGAATCTGAGAGGGGCCACCTTGGCCTTCCAAAGAGGAGGCCTCTTTTTTCCCCCACCGGGCAGGCAGCTCCTGCTTCTTCCTAGAAAACAATGGTGTCCATCTGAGCAGGAAAGCCAAAGCAGCAGCACAGGTTTTATGAACCACACACCACCAGACTGCTCACAAGAGGAACTGGGCAGGTGAACAGGAAGGCCAGCTATGCTGCCTGTGGATTAGAGCAGCCTGTGCTGTTCTACACGAGAAACACGCCACCTGAAGGGCAGGAGGGAGGGCCGGCGTCCCCAGAGAGAAGCCAGGTAGAACTCAGAAGACCCCCTCCCCCGCAGCCACCGCCTGCATATGGCTGCTGCACTGCGGCTCAGCCATGGCAGATGGTCACCAGGGGAACACAGGAGCGTTTCAGCTCACCAAGGTCTACAGTGACCATGTGCAAAGTTCACCTCTGACACTTCATGGAGACGGCTCAAAAGGGGGTCCACAGAGGAAGGCACAGAGAGCAAAAGCCCGCCAGGGCTCTGCCCCAGTAACTCTGTGCCCCAGTGCCCCAGGCCCAGCACTGGCTTCAGCTGCTGGCCAGGAGTGCCCTGGAACACTGCTCAGGTGCTGAGAGTGGAACAGCAGCCAGCAGGTGGATTCCCCGAGACAGAACCCCCTCTGGCCGAGCTCCCGGTCCTCTCCGAGTTACCTCATTCTCACCTTGCGTAGTAACTAGATACCCAAACGACAGTGGCTTAAACAAGACAGGAAGGTTATGTCCCACTCACTAATGCAACCGTGGGGCAGGCTATCCCAGGAGGCTGGTGGCTCCCTTAACCCAGATCTCTCACTGTCCTGGGCGGAGACGGGGCCACCTTCACACAGGCATGCAGGTATCAGATGAGAGGGTGCAGGGGAAGGGTCAGCGGACCCCGGCGTTCTCTCCATGAGGTCTCCAGAGGCCTCCAAACCCCACCTCCCACTCTCTCAGGAGAGAGGCCCCACCTGCTCACAGGAGGGCTGCTGGAGGTCTTCTATTCTGAGCAACCCAGCGGGGACTGCAGTGATGACAACTGAATCTGATTACCACTGGCCACAGGCCTTTGTTCCTAGGCTTTTCCATCTCACTGACCATCCTCCTCTTCCAGCTGAGGTGGAAGAGGTGGCACCATGGCACAGTGAAGTGACCTGCCTAGGCTCACACACAAGCCAGGCCCAAGGAGGCTGGACACAGAAGGCCCAGGGTGAGCCTAGATTGCTGCCCATCCTGGGCGGGGCAAGGGACAGAATGCCATGGGCAAGCGGGTCCTCCAGAGAGGATGTCCCGGGGCCCCCTCAAAGAGCGGCCTTTGCAGAAGACTTCAGTGGGCAGAGCAGTCACAGTGGACATAGGCAGGACCACTTAGTGTGGGCCTTTGGTACAGCTCCACCAACAGAGGCTGGCCAGCCCAGACAGCCCTCTTCCCTGGTGAGCCCTCCACCTGGCCTCTCCCGGGGATTTCACACAGCCTGGCCAGGCACGGTTGGCCAATGCATCACCCTTTCTTGTGACACACTGTGTATGTGAATTTCTGCTTAACTCTCCTAAATTAGCAGCCCTTCCAAGTCCTCAGGGGACAGCCTGCATTGCCCCAGCGATCTGGCAGCATGATCATCATCGAGTTTGCTGTTTATTTACACACTGCAAAGAAAACACTGGGAGCATTTTCAACATGTTTATTTGCCGGAGTAATGAACCCTGATAACATCGGTCTCCAGGCCCTGTGGATTTTCCTTGCGTTTGTTGCCTGGGCATCTGGGCATCGCTGAGACATTTGCATATGAAGGAGTTCCACTGCGGACCTGTCAAAATATTTTTTTGACAGGCTAAAGCCGCGTTTTACCACACGATTCACAGTTACCAGAGAATGTGTTCACAATGTGTTTCCGCAATCTGCCCGCCACGCAGAGGCGGCTCTTTGTTGTGCTCAGGCTGCGGCTGGCTGTCACTCGGCGTTCATACATTATGCAGACCCGCAACAGCAGGGCCAGCACACAGACCTCCCTTCAAATAATTAGGAGAAGGCTGCGGGGCTGAGCGTTGCCATGGCGGCACAAGGGACGGTGGTCACATTCCACCAAGGACGAATGTGCCCGCGCTGCGCAGGCAGGCAGAGAAGCAGCCAACGACAGAGAATAAGCACGGATGCTTAGCGTGAGGGCTGGAGCACAGGTCATCCCAGGCCCGTCCCCTCGTCCTGAACCAGATACGGTTTAGGAAGAGCATGGATCTGCTGTTACATGACACGGAAAAACGCTTATACTGCAAGGTCACAAACCCTGTCACATCTTTAAAAACAGTGCACAGAAACAACAGTGAGGAGGAGTTCTACCAAAATAATAACAGTGATGTGTGATGAGCCTCCAGGTTCTCAAAAAAATAACTTTTCTTTCAACGTGTGTTTTATTTGGCACAAAATCTTTCCATGGATCTGTATTTTGAAGTCTCATATTCACGCACAGCCATCCTGCTGGGAAAATCACAGGCGATGAGACACTTCCTACGGAGCCATGAATGAGCTAATACCTGCTGTGGGTGACGCTGGATGGAAGGCCTTCTTCCCTGCCTTCCAGGAAGTCTACTCACTCGGATCCAACACTCATCCTTACTCCTGAATCCCAGCATGGTCCCCATGCCAGACACTTGGTCTCCAGGATGGGCACTTGGGTCCTCAGGATCAGTTGGTCTCCATGGTGGACAGTTGGTCCTCATGCCAAATCCTTATTTCCAGGATGGCACTTGGCCCCCAGGGTGGGCACTTGGTGCTCATGTTGGACATCTGGTCCTCATGCTGAACACTTGGTCCCCATGACGGAAACTTGGTCCTTATGCCAGATACTTGATCCCTAGGAGGGACTCTTGATCCTCAGGCTGGGCACTTGGTGCTCATGATGAATACCTGGTCCTGAAGATAGACACTTAGTCCCCAGGATGGACATTTGGTCCTCAGCTGCTAACCTATGTGTCTCTTCCCTGTCCTCCTCCCATGGTCTAGACCACCTAGCTGAGGCCACAGCATTCCAGCTGCCCACCCTCCTCCCCGTCTCCTGGGGTCTGATCACACTCACCTCCCCATCTTTCTAGAGCTGCAAAGCCCCCCACCCCCGTCCTGCATCGTGTTTCCCCAAAGATGCCACCATGCTCTGGAACTCCAGGCCCCTGAGCAATAACACCTGCTTGTTCCTCATCCCCCAAAGCCACACACAGCTTCTCGTTTTGTCCCCATCCTTTCCCCAGCTGTGTCTGGCTCCCTGCGGGGTGTCCCTGGGCACTTGTGGCTCTCCTCCCCAGAATCTTGGCTCAAACACAGAGCAGTGAACAGGCATGGCATCCTCTGCTTCAACAGCGCTCAGCCATGCTCAGCCACCCCAAGACCAGAAGGACCACAGGGACAGCACATCAGTGCCCAGCATGGTGCCTGTCCCCACCCGCCTACCACCTGAACTGCCCTGGGCAGTCAGTGCGTCTGACTCATTCCCCTCTCCTCCACCGGCCACAGACCGCTCTGATGTGTCCAGTAAGTGAGCCGAGGGCTGGGACCCTCCTCCCCATGCCAGGCAAGGACCCCGGGCGCTCCCCTCATCTCCTGCCTTCTGTCCAGCAAACACATCTTTCCCTTTCTGAGTTCTGGCACCTGGTCATTCCGTTCCTCCCACCAGCTGAGAAGACCCCAAGAGATGCTTTTCTAGTCCCAACCTGGTCCCCATTTCCCTTTGGCCGGCACTCAAACCCAACATTCAAATCACTGAGGAAAATCATTAAGAAACACCATTTCCCCAATCTCAGCAACGGGCGGGCGCTGAGCGACAGGACGGGAGAGCTCAGCGGGGGACAAGGTCTGGGCTGGGGACAGAGCATTCTCCTGGGACGAGGCTGGGAACTCTGGTGCGGGAACCACAAGAGCAGTGAGCGCCGCTGCCTCCCTCGCAGCCCACAGGAGACCCTCCAGCACTGGACAGGCCTCGCAGCACACGGCCCTGCCACTACAGGAGCCAGGAGAGGCACAACTCAGGTTTCCTCGCTCCTGCTACAAGGCCTTGTCCCTGGGTGGGCGCTGAGCTCGCAGCCTGGAGTCTGTGAAGAGCTGACCCACGAGTCTTGGAGGGCAGGGAGGGAAGAGTGGCCAGAACTCTCAGCCCGGCACCCTCACGATTCGGAGAGTCCTCCCTGTGAAGGACGCCTGCTGCACCCGCGGGCTCCGCGGCTCCCCCGCAGGACCTGGCTTCCCTACATCCTGCCCACGACACAGGCACAGACACCACTACCGTCCCTCACTCACACACACAGCAAAAAATTATAAATATTAAACATTAGGAGTTACCAATGGACATTCCGGAGCAGAAAAATTAAAGGGTCATTTTTTTTTTCAATCCAAACTGCAGAAGGACAGCTTCGGCTTGGCACCGCGGCGTTCTCAACAGGCTCCAGGGAAACCGGGATGGGGAACAGCAGGCTTCAGCAGAGGGAGCAGGGCGCCGGCCTGTGGCATCTCCTCCCCCAAACCAGCACAAGAGGCACAGAAAGCACGCGCTGGCCTGAGCTGGGGGTGCGAGACTCCGCCCTGACCCTGCTCCTGCGAGCAGGGTTGAACATCTCACATGCTCAATGATCAGGACACCTGGCAAACCACTGCTTGGGACGCTGCAGAGCCGACGCTGGCCCCAACTCCTCTGGACCCCACCTGGGAGCAGGTGGGCCACCCTGGGTGCACTTCTGTGGGTGGTTAGCCACGACAGATCCAAGGCTGCTGACAGACACGTGAGGCGGCTCAGATGGGAACCGTCTTCAGAGCAGAAACAGAACATCCCTCCTGGGCACTAGACCTCATTGACCATGACCTTCTGCTACACTGCAAATACTGAGTGTTCTGTGAACTCTGAAAAACACCACAACACATAGGAACAACCTGATGTGGCACTAACGACTCAGGGGCTGGGAGCAGAGACGTGTCATTCACTCTGAGGAAATGAAAGGAGGACCCGAGGTTCCAAACTCAAGAAACACACCAGGCCCTGCCACTGTCCTGCAGCCGGGACTGCCCCCTGGCCCGGGAGGACCAGCCCAAGAGGACCCCCCGGCACAGAGAGAGAGGGGGCAGAGCCCGGGAGGCAATGAGCAAGGGTGAGACAAGGGCCCGGAACCAAACGCTCGCGTCATGCAGAACGCTTGAAGCTGCAGATTTCGGAACTGCCGCTGCACAACAAGTGGCGTCTAACAACCTGCCGTTTCCAAATTACCCGATTCTCTGTCCCAGAGCACGCCTGCTCCTGTGCACAACTCGGAGGGGAGTCTGCGTGCGCCTCCATCGGCAGTAGGCGCCTCTGCTGAGCTCCACACGCTCCATGGCCAGCAGAGGCCAGCTATGGAACATGCAATCCCCAAAGCAGTCGGCTTCCACAGCATGTGCCGAGTCCTGCACGAGGGGACAGGCCCAATGGGTTGAAAACCCTGTGTCACAGCTGCCCAGAGAATTCGGGCAACTGCCAGGAAGATGAACTAAATCAACTCTCCAGCAGAGGACACCCAGACTGGCTTCTAACCTCTTCCACACTCTCACATCTGGCCACCTCTGCATGAGAGATAGGGTGTGTCCCAACAGCTGGTCACCAGTAACAATATCCAACATGGAACCTGTGGATACGAGCGTTGAATGTACCAGGAAGGCAGGGAGGGTCAGGGTTCCTCTATCCTAGACGGGATTCTGTCACCAGTATCAGGAACAGTGACCAGCCTCTGGCACAAAGAGCTTCAATATGGCAAGTACCGTCCAGGGGGACAGGGGCAGGAGCTGCAGAGGCCCAGGAAGGCAGGCCACACCTGGAGGCACAAGTGGCCTGGCAGAGTCTCACATGGCTCTCCTTGTCATACAGCCAGGACCTGGAGCCCAGCAGCCACCCAGGTTCAGGAAAGCCCAGGCCTGGCCTCAGGCCGTGCACCCTGCACAAAGCCCCAGAGAACCAGCTGCACACTGCGCTCTGCACAGAAGCCCCCCCGAGCCACATTCCAGGAGCAGCAGGCTGTCCTACCACCCTCCTGCACAGCCAGCTAAGGACACCATGGACTCAGGGTGGGCGTGGGAGAGGACTGCACCACACTGAGTCCTGGCCTTGTCCAGGCCTAGAGCAGAGGGGCTAAGAGTGAGCTCTGGACCCCGGGTCAGCTCCAGTTGTAAACTAGCTGTGTGACCTGGGCAAATCACTTATTCTCTGAGTGTTGATTTATTTTACTATGAAAAGGGGATACTACCTATGTTTATTCTAGTAGTTCCCCAAGGCTACTCTAACAAACTACCTCACACTCGGTGACTAAAAACCACACCAAGCTCCCATGTCACATCCAAAGTCAGTTCCAGCCACAGGCTAAGTGCCACCGCCTGCTCCCCGCCGCTAGGCTCTCGGAGGGCTGGCGTCCTCCTACCCCTCATCCCTTGGCCTGTCCCCCGACCACGCCAGCCTCCACTTCCAGGCTCACATCCTCCTCTGACTGACCAGGCGGAGGCAGTCCAGGGAGGCTCCACAGGTGCTCAGCTCAGTCCCCTGCCACAAGCTGTGACCCTTCCCAGCTCCAGGGTCCAGGACGAGGACAGTCCTGGGGCTGCCCTTCTCTGCCATATCTCCCTGCCAGGCTCTATCTGTTTTGTAGATTAAATGAGATCACACATGCCCCCAACAAGAGGCCCAGGCAGTTCAGATATCCCTGTCCAGTGCCTGTTAATAACGGTGATTGAGAGTCACCATTAAAACGTAAAGCCTCCTAATGTGAAGCGGTTATGGTACATTATCTAAATGTGACCTTAATAACGGAGTGTATTAAAGAAAAGATAGAATAATTAAAGCCTTTTTAATCCACAGAGGCTTCGTGTCTGATTTGTGCCTGAGATCTTTGCATGAATGGAAAATGGGTCTATAGGAAACTAAAGATGACAAGAGAAATGATGGGCAGGAGGCCAACTGGACCGGACAGCCCCGGGCTCTACACTCTGGAGCAGGCCAGGTGCCCCAAGACAAGGAGTGGACTCAGTAGCCTGCAGAGGTGGAGGCCACAAAAGCCACTGTTCCCAAAACCACCCACACAGCCCGCCGAGATTCCCCAGCCCCTGTGTTTAAGAACAATGAGACCAACGACCTGAGCTGAGTCCCAACCCGACAGTCAGACCGAGCGCCCAGCCCACTCTCCAGGGCAGCGTGACTTGCTGTGCTTAGGAGGGAACAGAACCGGACTCTCTGGACAGTCTCAGCTAGTTTTTAAAGACTACTATTATCTTAACGGCTGTTCCTTCTCTGTGCACAAGTTATTTGTCCTAAGATTTTTTTTTTTTTCCTACGATACAATTAATCCTTAAAATTACACTCCCTGGTAAGGCACTTAGCACGCCAAAAAGAAAGCAAATGTTTCCCTTGTTTGCAAATCCACAAAGTGTGGGCCTGCCCAATCCCCTGAGGGCTGCTGTGACTCTGACTTTTCAATTCATTTGAAGTTTAAAAAAAAAAAAACTTGAAGATTCACATTTGTTCATTTTACAAGCATCTCTGGGAAAGTTAAAAATGGCTCTTAGAAGCTGCACAGTACACCCCTCCCCGACACACTTCAATGATGCAACAAAAGGGCATCTTTCCCAAGCTGTCGTTAAGTTACAAGTGGTTTTAAAAGTTACATGCTCAGAATTCTCTTACTACTAATTTTTAAAAGTCTGTTTAAAGCAAAAGTCTTCTCTATGCTAGGCACTGAGTCACTTCAAGCTGAGCATAGATGTTCAGGGTGAGACCGAAGGAAGAACTGAAAGACACAGATTTTCTGCGTATGCGCATATGGGTTTATCTAACAGCTAGATGGGTAGAAATGGAGTTGCTAGGTCAAAGGCTACATACACCTTTAAGGTTTTTATTAGTTTACCAAATTTTCCTTCAAAGAGTTACTTTGGCTTACCTTCCTCCCCTTAAATTAAAAAGGGAACCATTTCCATGTGCCTTTGGTAGCTCAATATCGCACTTGAGGAGAACTGGGTAAAAAAAAAAAAAAAAAAGAAAGAAAAGTCCCTTCATTTTAATTGTGCCTTTTTAATTAACAAAGTAAATATATCTATCTGCTCCTTTACGTCTTCTTTTATGGATTCTGTTACAACTCCTTTTGATGGAAAATTATTCTTATTGTTTCCTAAGAACTGTTTACATGTAAAAGACCATTCTTTATCATATGTTGCTACATACGCTTTACGTGTCCACGATGTTTAGGAACTGATCAATTGTTCAGATATTGTCAAAGCAAGTCTACCACATGAACAATCAAGGTATTTATTTGTTTTGAGGAAAGGATTCTATGTTTGGAATAGCTATAGGGAAAAAGAGAAAAACAGTGGTCTGACCCAGTTTCACAACAGCCCAGCTCCCCAGGGCAGCACATAGCTATGCTGTGAGGTCAGGAAACAGGCGACGGTCGACCCCACTGCCTTAAAATACTTTTTCTTGACATTAAAAAAATAGGCTCCAACCGTCCAGAGATGAGGACGAGCGCAGTGCCAAATGGACACTTGATCCACATTTACGGATAAATTTAAGCAAAACGTAATAAATGCTCTGCCCAGAAACACTAGCAAGATAATGCTTTGGAAAAACCATCTCCAGCTGTGAGTAAAGAATGGGCGCACTCCAGCCCTGGGCCATCTGGGGTCACTCCCACTTTACCAGTGCTAGTGCGCTGGGCGTGGCTCATGGCCACAGGGTGGACTCTGTGGTCAGGTGCCCTTTCAAGTCGGGTCTCCGACTCCCAGCCATGTGACCTCAGATGACCCAACCGAAGCCACCTGTGCAGGCCATCCTCGTGGGCATCAGGGAGAGCAGGAATGGCACCCGCCCTGCAGGCAGCCGCTGGACACACACTTCACTGCAAGCCACAAGAAACAAGAAAGCACCTGCCGATGGCACCGCAGAATGTCGGCTCCCACAGCAGGCCCTGCCGTGGCAGCAGAGAAGCCAGCCCCGGTGACTGACGCCCAGTGAACCCAGAACGCGGGGCAACGTGCTCTAGGAGGAAACCTCAGCGCCCAGCACGGGGGGGGGGCGCAGAGCCACGTCGGTTCCCTAGACAGGAGGGGCGTGGAGTACTGCTCTGTCCACACAGAACTGATGGTGAACACCTAGCTGACCCCAAAGAGTCTCCCCAGTTACCAATGTGACCTCCCAGGGAGGGGAACACTGCCACAGGGACCCACAGTGCTCCAGAAGCAGGGCAAACAATTGAAAGGTTTCCTCTGAGAGCCCCTGAGGACAGGTAGATGCTGGAGAGCACCCGCCCTGCTTCTTGGTTCTCTCCCCAGCTACAGGAAGCCTTGCTGCCCCAGACCCCTCCTGCCCACCACGAACCTCTGCTGGAGCTGCAACCCTCCAGGAGACCCAAGGGAGAGCTGCTGACAGACAACCCCTGTGACCCCAGGCCAGCTGCAGTAGGGGACAGGCCAATGCCACCTTCCCTTCTAGAATCCAAGTCAAAGACCTTACTTGGGGTTGCTGATGAGCCTGAATGTGCCGAGCACATTCACAGATGTTCAGTAAACATCTGACACACGAATAAAGAAACAGCCACCAACAGAGGCGACTCAGGTGTTTCTCAGAGTATTTGGCCAGAGGACGGGAGGACACACACACAAAAGAGCACACCAAAGACTCTGACTCACCCAGAAAGTTCCCAATTAACAAGGGCTTCTTGCAGGCCACTGGTAGCCAGATGTCACCCAAGTCCCCTGCACAGCAGATGGACAAGGCCATCTGCAGATGGCACTGCCCAGCCGTATGATAACTCACTGCAGGAGGAGCAGGGTCCTGCAGGGAGGGCTGCATCCATGGGGCATCACAAGGGAATGCTAGAAGTGACCACAGCCTCCGAGTCCTTCCTCCCACCCACCAGGAGGTCACCAGCTGAGGAAGAAACCAGGCGGTTCTATTGACCTGCAGCACACAGCGCCCCTTTTCCCTTCCCACTGAGTCTGCAGCCGCATTCTAGGCGGTCATGAACAAACAGGGCAGGTCAGAGGCAGGAGCTGCAGATTCTCCCCAGCCTGCAGGGTCTTAAGGGGAAGAGGGGGCTCTGGAGTCTGAACAGGTGGCTGTCTGGACTCAGTGCTGCTTGCTAAAGCAGAGCAGAGGCTGGGTGGCAGGGCTCCACAGACGCACTAAGGCATGTGGTGTAGACACAGGGGAGGAACCCACCAGAACCGTAAGCCGCCAGGTCCTTAGACCCCTAGGGCCACTGACCTCAAAGCCTCCCAGAACAACACTAAGTGCAAGACGTTTTCATCGCCTTCTGTGTTGCTGGCTCATCTCACCCTGGGAGACAAAGTCAACGTCACACCCAAACAGTTCCTGGAGCCAGAACCAGAGACACCCAAGGTTAGGCTGGAAAGGTGGAAGGTCCCAAAGATGACCTCAAAACGTCCCAGGTGGGGGCACGATGAGCCAGAGAGGCTAGGCTGTGTGTGCACAGGACCATGGTGTCAGCTGGCTGGACAACCCAGATCTGGAGCCCATGTGTCCCAGAATGCAAGCCCGGAGGGATGCCCGGCACCAGCTGTCTGCCACGCCATTTGTAAGGGCCACAAATGCACAGGCTGGCTCCCAAATCCTACCCACAGGACCACTGCTCTCTGTACACTAACCTCGTGTCTCCACAGGGCAGAGTGGGGGGAGACCCACACAGTCACGCTGGCTCCCTTGGCACCTGCCCACCATGAGCTCTTAAGTATGTATTTGTCAGTATGAGTAAGCACACAGGCTAAGACCGATCCATAGCTCCTCTGGAAGGACCCAGGCACGCAGCACTGCCCCCGAGACCTCATTACCGCAGCAGCATCAGCCCCAGGTGACATGGATCATTGACAGCAATGCTGGCCTCTGATCACGCACATGCACTACAGGCTGCGGAGGGGCACCTGGCCCCACTTTAACAGCTACCACCCAGAGGCACCACCTCAGCACCATGAGAGGTGCAGTCAACAAGGGAGCACCTGCTGAGAAGGGTGCTGGTGTGAGGCCTGCAAAGCCCTCCTGGGGCACAGCCCGGAGCAGACTCCGTGCCCTCCCTGGGAAAAGAGGATGTGTGGGCCAATGAGCACCCTGGGAAACAAAGTCCTGAAGCTGCACTCAGATTAACAGGAAAAAAGCACGTGTGACTGTTCTCCAGGGAGGGGAGGCCACAGACATGAGTGATTAACATAATTATTAACATCAATATCGACGGAGAGCTGCTGCCTACCAGGGAGCTCACGGAGCCTGGTTTCCAACCAATGGCCTGAGCTGTGGCATCGCCCCACCTGGGCTGTACCCAAAACACGTGAAATGCAACACTTCCAAGCACAGAGCACTGACGGCAGGTTCTGAAACTGGGACAGATGGGGAGGGCTGGTCTCTACTTTTGTAAATGTGGTCACATGAAAACTCCTACAAAGCTATGAGATTCAAACCGTATTTATAATTCATACATGCTCTTTAAAGAAGTGAAGGCATTTACACCAAGCTTAGATGTCAGCAGAAACTCAAGGTTGTATTTTGTACTCTTAACTGTAATGTACACGTGGCCTGGCTCAATCCGCAACCGAGACCCAGGCCCCTTGGCCTCCTCGTTCAGAGAACACACACGAAGAGGAGCCTCTAATCACACCCAAGTCCGTCTCTGCAGGCTTGGGCACGTAGCTAAGTGCAGTGGCACCCGATCACAGCCTGGAGGAGCCAGCCCACCCCACGGCGGCACCGCTGGAGGCCCCACCCCCCGCTCAGCCCCTTATAGGTCAGTCTTCATCACTACAGTCGAGGCTGCGCTGAGGACAGCCGTGACCCTGAAATACCCGCCAGCTACGCTCTGGACGTTCACTGCAGCACCCTGACCTCAGAGGACTTGCAGTCACGGAGCATCTGTCCCTAACAAAGTGTCACACAGTTCACAAAACCACCAACCAAGACCTCCTTACTAAGGTCGCCAAGATGTCCCAGCAAGACGGCATGGCAGAGGTGAGCCAGGCCTGGGAACACTGCCACTGCAAAGTGACTTGAAGAGGGAGGTGCAGGCCCGGGTCCTCCCCTAGGAGCGGGGGGTCAGTGCACCAGGCTGGGGGAGACAACCCACAGTGGCGCGGCTGCAGCACACAGGGCTGGGTGAGCTCCCCGAGACCGAGCCTGGGGAGAAATCCCTGCTGACCTCGGTGGACCTGGAGCACCCCACTGAGCGGCTAGCAGGAGGACCCTGGGCAGGAGCAGGCTGAGAGGAAACCGGCCCCGGGGTGGCATGAGAGCTGAGGGAGAAAGGCAGACCTGGGGCTGGAAGTGGGCTGCAGAGGCATCTCTGTGCCAGCCAGGCCCAGCGCCAGAGCAGGGGCACATGGCACATGAGGTTAATCCGCTTGGGGTGAACACGGGGCGGGGCAGGCAGTGCACTGAACAGAGCCCACCTAAATCTCAGGTGTGGAAGCCCTTGGGATGCGTTTTCAGGATGTGAATGGTTAGATGAGACCATGCGGATGGAGGCCTTGATGGGATGGAGGCTTCGTGACACACCAGAGAGCTGTGTGCACACTAACTTGCTTGCCCTCGCTCCCCAAGCCCCGCAACCCGGGAGGACCAGCAGCTGGGAAGCAGGCCCTCCCCAGGACCCTACCATGCATCCCCAGAACGCGGAAGATAAATTCCTACTCTGTAATCTTCCCCCAGGTGCTGTATTACAGCAGCCAGCAGACTAAGACACAGCGGCTCAGGGGGGTGGGGCACGGGGCACTGCTGACCTTGCTGGACCAACAAAGAAGCCCAGTTTTAGGTGGGAACAGCGCTGACCCCGGCAGGGCACAGAGGGTCACCACAGTTCCATCAGGAAGCTCATCTAAACAGATCAGAAGCCGGAACTGGGTCAGAGCTTATTCCAACAGTGGAGACAAGCTCAGCACCCCATCTGCCTGTCTGTCACCTGTCCATGACTGACAGCCCCCTGGCCTCAGGCTCATGAGGGCAGGGCTGACTCAGCGAAGGCAACACTGCCGTCTCAATCATCCCCCAGCGGCCCAGAGGGCTAGGTCCCTTTTGCCCGTCTTAAGTTCAGTTATGTAGCATCTCATAACAAGAGGGGAACACACCTCTGAGGTACAGCTGCAGTAGCAAGAGTGGGCACCAAGAGCCACCAAGACCACCACAGGAGTGCAGGTGGGCCACACTGCAACAGCCTTCCCATGGCAGAGATGAAGCCAAAGGGCTGTGTCCCCCAAAAGAGACCCTGAGAGCTCCCTCCCCCCTCACCCATGGGAGCACAGCAAGGCGGCACCGTCTGTGAGCCAGGAAGGTGGCCCTCACCAGACACAGCATCTGTTGGCACCTTGACCTTGCAGCCTCCACAACCGCGAACAGGAAATGTCTGTTGTTTCTAAGTCCCCAGTCTAGGAGGCCACACTGAACAGTAGCTCAAACAGATCAAGAAACAAACACGATTTGTATGATTCAGGAGCAAGGTGGGCACAGGGCACCATCTCAAAGTTTAAGTCCAAAGTTTAAAATACACCAGACCAGTGACTCTCCACAGGGACCCCGGAGTGTCCCTTCCATACATGCCTCTTCCTCCTGCCAGTGCACCTGGCCCTCACGGGAGTCACTGATCTGTGAGCTCCTTGCGGCTCTGAACTGTAAGGCTGCAGAACCAACGAATGGGCGCAGGGGCCACAACCAGACACGTAGATGTCACCCGGCTGCTCCTGCACCAAGTCTCACCTGTCAGCTCTGTGAGCAAGGCTGGCAGTTCCTGCTGCCATTATACCTCAAGGTCCAGCACCATGGCAGCGGGATGTTCAAATGCTGGGAGATGAGTGGGTGACCAGAGGGCCACTAGCAGCTGCAGGATTATTCTAACCTGTCTTTAGCCAACAATTTCAGGATGCTCTGAGAGGATACTCTGGGACGCAGAGCAAGCAGTCCGCCAGGAGAGCCCACAAAGCAGTTCAAGGCCTGTTCCGGTCACCTGGCAAGTCCCCTCCTGTACAGCACTGGTCAGGTAACAAGGGGATGAGAAGGGCTCAGATGACTTCCAAGGCTCGCTCACCATGCCAAGGTCAGCACCATCAAGGCCCAGAGTGCCCGCAGCAATCTGCAAGCACGAGGGGTCACCGGGCATTCTGAACACCCTACCTCAAAAGTTCACTGTCAACACTGCACAAAAGGCCCAGTGTGGGACAATGTTCCAGTGTCCTAAGGTGGTCAGTAGGCCAACTGTTCCCCGTCCTCAGGCAAGAGACCAACCTCCTGCAACTAGCAAGCAATCCTCCGTTCACCAGCCTCAGAACACAGAGCCAAGACCACCTTCAGCGCCGCTGTGCACACCTCCAGGCCCCACACCGCTTCCTGGGTGCCTTGGGTGTGCACAGAAACCTCCAGTCCTGGCCAGTGACTATGAGCATCAGTGACCTGCGACTGTTGAGCAGACATGTGGCCCTTCAAGGTGTCCCTCCCCAGGTACAGAATCAGGAATATTTAACAGGGTGCCCCACACAGCCTGAGACCCTAAGGCTGACAGCAGAAGCCCTCGGCTGTCCCTGGTGCACATGCAGACCGGGGGCCACCCCAGAACCGGACGCTCGCTGCTTGACAGACAGGACTGCCCTCCGAGGGCCCGGCCCGGCCTGGCCTTCCTCACGCCCCACATGTCCCTGCTGCTCCATGGCCCTCCCTGCCCAACCCCCCTTCCTTTTCACCTCTGAGCCTGAATCTTCTTTCCACCTGCCGTTGGGGCTTCCTGCCCCCTCCCCAGCCCTCTGCCCCCAGGTCCCAATCCCCCATCACTTCAGGGTGGGCGTTCCCACTGTGGGTCACAGTGTCACCATGTCCTTCCAAGTGCTGCTGGTCACTGGAGCTCCAGTTTTTCTTTCCCTCCTCCATCAACCCCCTGATGAGTCAGTGATCATGAAGAAGTGCTCAGAGCCGCCCCACTACCCGCTCACAACTCTCCCTGCCCAGCAAGAAAGCAAGCTCCCAGGAAAAGACAGAGACCAAGGAGCCCTCCGCCATCGGCACCCTTCAGAACGGCCAGCCTGGGTGCCGGGTCCCTCCTAGGCGGGACCTACCACTGCCACCCTCCTCCGCGGCCTCTGAGCTTGCTCTTCTGTGTTGCTACTATTATTGCTACTACTTCTCGCACTGCAGTTATTACCACCATCACCCGCACAGCCCAAGGATTGAGGATGGAGGGACAGGAAAGGACAGGAGAAAGGTCTGGGGACGAGGGTGGGATGCACGGGTGAAACCTGTTCTCACAGTCTCAGTTTTGTCCTTCTCCTGTTTCTTCCGACCTCCAAGACACAGACTTGGACTTCAAGGCCTCCTGCCATTCATGTGTCATGGAAAATGGCTTCTCCCTCCCACTAAAAACGTAAGTACAAGAACAATTTTTTGGCTGAGGGTCAAGCAGGAGCAAGGCCTCGGGAATCAGGAGACCCCCTCCAGCCCTGGCTCCAGTGCTTCCTGGATCTGGGATCCTGGATGAGTCATCTCGCTGTGTGACCTCCCTGAGCATCACCAGCTCCTCCAAGTCCCCCTGTTCCAAGAGGCAGGGCTGGCCACATGGGCACAGGCATCAGGAGGCCCAGCCCCACACTGGACGGGGAGGTCGCTGCCACCCTGGTGGGACCCGGGACCTGGCTGCCCCCTTTTGAGACACCTCCAGGTCTCTGGCCTGGGACAGCTCCACTTACTGAGGGCCCCACCCGTGGAACCCCTGCCAAGCCCTCCCAGCTGGCAGCTGTGATCAGCAGTGCTCTGTCCAGCGCCAGATGACGAGGGGGAAGACACAGTGGAATTTTACAGACTCCAGCGTGGCTCCCCCTGCTCTGACCGACAGCCTCCAGCACCGGGTGCCCACACCCCTGCCGCAGAGAATAAGAAGAGTCTCCTGCGTTCCAGGGAGCAGAGGCCCACAGAGGCTCCCCTGGGGGACATTCAGCGAAATCAGCCTGTGACGCCCAACACAAACGGTGAGCACCGCCCAGGACCGTGTGGTCTTGCAGGGGAGAGACTCGAACACCCAACCTACCTGCTCACGCGATAACAGGGCTCCTGCAAAGTGTCCCTGCGAGCTCCATGGGCTGCGGTGTCTAGGAAGCGGCCTACAAACTGGACTCGTTTGTAAGCCAAAATAAGTCTGATGAGGAGTATTTTTTGCCTAACACGTTTCAAAGGAGAAATAACCATTTTGATGGAATATAACATCTAGATATTATCTATTCTCAAAAAAAAAAAAAAGTCTAGAATACTAATAAAACTTTAAAGAATGTTCCCACCCCGGCTCAAGGGGCCTGGGAACTGGCCTTCCAGTGCACAGCAGCCCCCTCCCATCTCCAGAAAGCAGCCCTGGAGGCCACCTGCGGCTTCCCCTGCACAAGTGGCATCCCATCCCGAGTGGGGACTTCAAACTGTCGTCACCTGCCCGCCAGCTGAAGGGCTTGGAAGCCTGGGGGTCCAACCCCCAGGTGACAGCAGAAGCAAAGGCTATGAGAGGGCCCTGGGGGAGCAGCCAAGGGGCTTCAGGTGTCCTCCCGCCCTGGGCTCAGCTCGCTCTGAGCTGTGGGAGCCCCCAACCCTTGACAGCAGCCGCATCTCCAGCCAGACTGCATGAGCAGGGACAGCAGGCACCTCGCTCTACAAAGCCTGCATTTCCCACCTAGGACTGTCCCCGCATGGTGCATGGTGTGGTGGCAGCCCCAGGTCCAGGCAGGGAGCAAGGTCTCTGGACTCAGAGACACAAAAACTCACTTTGGCTCCAACTCTGCTACACACGTGTCTGGAAACATTCCTCCCTCATGTGACCCTGGTGACCCCGCTCTGTTCACAGAATGGAAACAAAAATACCCTCTCCCCTGCCAGGCTCATGGCCAGATGAGGGTGCGGAACAGGTTCCTAAACAAGCTACGGCGGGCGGGGCTGGCCTGGACGCCTGGCGCCCGAGGCCTCTGCCCTTCAGGGCTGGCGTGGGAGGGGGCTGTGAAAGCTGCACTCACTGAGATGCCACCTTCTGGGAAAGGGGCTCGTTGTGGATGCAAGAACTAGACAGAAACCGCTACGGTTGCATGAGGCAGGTCGGGGGATGGGTCACGGAGAGCCAGTCGGGAAGGCCACCCCTGCAGCTACCCGCCCCAAACCCCACCAGAGGCCGGAGGGAGGGTGGACTGTGTCACCTCACAGGTGCTGCCAGGTCCCAGATGCCTGGCCCACACTTGGGGCAAAGAGCAGCCCCCAACTCAGAGTCACCATGACATTACAACAGGGAGCTGGCCGGGCAGCCACAGCACATCTGGATGACCATGCACCCAAGTGAGCAGCAAGCACGTCACCAGCCCACAGAAGCCCTGTGTCACACCTGCGTCACACCCACGAGGCTGGGAAACAGCCAATGGTGGGAGTCAGTGGATATTAGGAGCAGCCGCGAAGCCTCCCCTGCAGATAAACACGGCTTGTTTGTAGTCTTCTGACCAAATATACCTATTAAGTCCAGGAGATGCTTACGAGCAGAAGGAAACCACCCTCCCACAGGACTCGGGCCTGCGTCTGCAGGCAGCACGGACACCAGGCCGTTCACCATCACCAGGGAGAGCCGAAAGAGGAGGACCTGCGCCGTGACCATGGGGACACGGCAGCAGGGTGTCCACACTTCCTCTTCTTCTCGGCTCTGTGCCTGGAATCCTAAATGCTGGCCAAGGAGAAATGCCGGACGACAAGCATGCGCTGACCGGGCAGAGCTGGCCACACAGCAGCAGGACCTCACAGACCTCCGTTCTGGGTGGAGAGGGAGTCCAAACGTGGAAGACGGCGTACGTGGGCTCACGTTCTGAGATGCCCTTTCCTTTTGCAGTGTCCTGAAGACCTGGCGTGCTCGCTTCACCTGGCTCATGTTCCTGGGGAGAACACTGACACCCCGAGACAAGTGATCTGGTGCCAGGTGACACCTGCTCAGTGAGAAGCCACAAGGGATGGCACTGGGTTAAGGACAGATCTGGGGTTGGCCTGGGAGCTCAGACGCGGCTCTGCCAGGCTTCAGTGGGCAGACCTGGGACTGCTGCTGACTCCCTGGGACTGACTTTCCTCCTCTGTGAGGCTGGGACAATAACAATGGTGTCAGTGTAAGTGACAGACAGGAAACAGCGCAGCACCAGGACCCTGGAGAGCACACGTTTGCCCACCTACGCATTAACGCTATTGAATATTCCCTACCAGGAGAGATGGCAAGAGCATAAAGTGACAAGGGATTGGGCCCAGGATGCTCTCCCACCGAGCCTCACCCCAGCCCTTGTTACTTTTTATTCTGAGACAGTCACTAAGCTGCTTTGGGCCAGCCCTGAGCCCGCGATCCTCCTGCCTCAGCCTCTCCGGG
This sequence comes from Marmota monax, assembly GCF_021218885.2. Taxonomy (NCBI): domain Eukaryota; kingdom Metazoa; phylum Chordata; class Mammalia; order Rodentia; family Sciuridae; genus Marmota; species Marmota monax. Next base: position 17,031,193 of record NW_026695238.1, on the reverse strand, counting down.
CGCTGGGATCACAGGCCAAGAGAAGGAATGATAAATTTGAACTAAAACAACATTTTTAAATCTATTCCTAATGCCAAGCTCTGGGAATTGCATCCATTCCTAGGGCAACAATTATGTTTCTCTTAAAAGAAAAAACAAAATGAACAAACTGATTGTTAACTAGAGAGCTGCGGACACGGTCACCCGCTCTGCCACGGCTCTTCACCTGAGCTCCTAGATGAGGGGCCTGTCGACAGCAGGCCTTCCACAGGGGAAGGAGCGCCAGACAAGGCCTCCGTCCTGCACGTCGGAAGAGCCCAGAAGGAGCAGAGAGTTGCTCCGGTGCCTTTCCTACAGAAGAGGACGAACCGACCTGGTCGCTGGGGAGCGCTGGGGTCGAGGTCCCTGGGAAACACTCCACGCCACAGCACTCCCGAGCAGGGCAGCAGAGAGCACAGCGCATGCCGCAGAGTCCCTGTGAAGAGGAAAGGCTGAAAGCCACTTCCTTAGGGGGACGCCAGAGGCCAGGAGGGGGAGAGGACGGAGGACGCCTGGACATGGACACTGCATGATCAGAAGGGAGGAAGGGACTCTAGCGATCCAGGGCACCGCGGGATGGAAGTCTGGAGCTACTTGTCTTCTCACAGCAGCTACCAGAGAGGATTTTTTTAATGTTTCCAACACAAGGAAATGATAAAAATGCCAAGAGCCCAGAGTCAATGACCACACGTGGTACACAGCACCGGATACCATGACGTGCCCCCAGATCTGCACAACTGTGTCGATTAAAAATAAAATGCACTTTTGACTTGCATTTCTCTAATTGCTAGAGATGTTGAACATCTTTTCATATATTTGTTGATGGATTATATTTCTTCATCTGTGAAGTGTCTGGCCCATTTATTGGTTGGGTTTTTGTTGTTGGTGGTGGTGGTGGTGTTAAGTTTTTTTGAGTTCTTTGATATCCTGGAGATTAATGCTCTAAAATCTCATCTCACTCCAGTCAGAATAGCAATTATCAAGAATACAAGCAAAAATGAATGTTGGCAAGGAAGTGGGGGGAAAAGGCACACTCATACGTCAATAGTGGGACTGTGAACTGGTGCTATAGACATTCCTCGGAAGACTTGGAATGGACCCACCATTTGACCCAGCTATCCTATACCCAAAGGACTTAAAATCTGCATACTACAGTGACGCAGCCACATCAATGTTTATAGCAGCAAAACTATGCAACCAACCCAAGTGTTCTTCAACAGATGAATGGATTGAGAAAATGTGGTATGGGGGGCTGGGGTTGTGGCTCAGTGGTAGATCGTCTGTCTGCATAGCACATGTGAGGCACTGGGCTCAATCTTTGACACCATATAATAAATAAAGTTACAAAAAACTTATTAAAAAAAGAAAATGTGGTCTATATACACAATGGAATGTTACTCATCCCATTGTGTATATAAGAATGAAATAATGGCATTTTGCCAGCAAATAGATGGAGCTGGAGAACAACATGCTAAGTGAAATAAGCCAATCCCCCAAAACCAACGGCCAAATGTTTTCTCTGATATGCAGATGCTGATCCATAATGGGGGTGGGGCTAGGGGAAAACAGAGTTACCCTGGATTAGGCAGAGGGGAGTGAAGGGAGGGGAGTGAAGGGAGGGGAGGGGTCCTGGGGTAGGAAGGACAGCAGAATGAATCAGACATTATTACCCTATGTACGTATATGACTACCCAACTGGTGGGATTCTACATCATGTACAACCAGAAGAATGAGAAGTTAAACTACTGTTTACGTGAGATGTGTCAAAGGGCATGCTAGAGTAACTCCTTAGATAGATAGAGAGAGAGGGGGGGGGGGGGGGGAACTGAAAGTTCCCTATAGCATATAACATGTTTCTGTATGCACAAAAGGAAGGTATCTAACAAAAACTGCCTCCTCGGTGCCCCTGCAGTGTTTAAGAGTTCCCCAGTGACTTGAAACTCAGCACCTGAGTTGTGTGACCATTTATTCCACAATAAGTTGCTCAACAGATACATGCTAAGCACTCCAAAGTGTGCCATGCTCAAAGACCTCACATCTGGCACACAGCAGTGCCCTGGGGACCCTGCAGGCCAGCAGTGGGGACAGGTAAGAAACATCAGTGTCAGACATCAATGACCAATGACCGCTGAGGAGCAGAACAAGAGGAGCGGCGGGGGGAGGGCAGTTAGGGGAGGGCCAACAGGTGGCACCACTGAGCCACTGAGACTGGAGCAAGACTAGCGGGACGGTGCAGGAGGGGACGTGCTGCAGGAGGGGCAGAGCTAAGGCAGAGGCCCTGAGGTCCCTCCGCCCCCCTGAGTGGAGGAGGAACAGCAGGGAGGTGAGTGTGGCTGGAACAGGGAGCAGGGAGCCGGCAGGGGCAGATGAAGGAGGCTGAGCAGGGAGGCCAAGGGGGACACAGTTCAGGTCCTGTGGCCCAGAGGCAACCAAGGAGTCACATGGGTCTGGGTCTTGGTCACCACCACCCACTCCACTGAAAAGTGAAAGCAGCCGTCTGTCTACCGAGTGGCGTGAGGCAGCAGAACTTACCTGATGGACGATGAAATCTGAGTTTCAAATAACGTTCATGCACCACAAAGTATTCTTTTGATTGTTCCCCCAACCATGCAAAACCCACAGACTCTGTGCTCGCTGGAGAGCCACATGCAGACAGGTGGCAGGACAGCTGGGTCCTCAGGCCATGGTGAGAATGTTGGCATGACTTCAGGTGCTAGAGAGAGCCACTGCAGGTGCCAAGCCAGGAGCAAGGCGACAGGATGTGGGCGTCACCTGGAGTCTCCTTTGAGAACAGACCACCAGAGGGCCAGTGCACCAGCTGGGAGGTATGTGGCTGTTAGGGACCCAACTCTGCAGGAGCCCTCGGGAGCCCTGGGAGCCCTGTGTGTCTGCATTAAGGTGGGGGTGGGGGTCCTTTAAGGAGACAGCTGAGGGGAATTAATGAGTCACTAGAGTGGACCCTGGTCCTTCAGCAGCTGAGTCCCTGCCCTCCTCTGCAACAGCAAAGGCAGGACAGGACTGAGAGGGGGCGTCTGACAGTCAGGAAGGGAGGCCTCACCAGCAGCAGCCCTCGACCCGGGCCTTTGGTACTAGAACTGCTAGGAGACGTTCCTGCTGTGCACGCCCCTCCGTGGCATCGTGCCGTGGCCCCGGGAGCTGGCTGGGTGAGGTGGTGAGCACTGCGGGACCAGTCTCCCAGCTGGAGAGAGGGAAAGAGGAGCCGGGAAGGCAGGACTGCCAGCTGACCATGGGGTGGGGGCGCACCTAGCTCGACTTGTTCAGAATACTTCAAGTCACTGTAGGACGCCTGGAGAGAGGTGGCACCAGCCCCGAGGCGCTCTTCCCACCAGGAGCGCAGCTGGCTCTGCAGGGAGGGGTCGGCATTCACATCCAGGAGGGGCACCGACAGAAGCCAACACTCACCTCAATTTTAACCAGGGGTCTGGCTTTGCTGTGCAATGAGGCCCAGGACACCTCCATTGTCACGGCTTTCTGGGTTTTGGATAAGGGACCTAACCTACATTTGCTGAATGGATTCCTGAATGACCACGGCAGAGAGGGCAGAGGGGCTCCCCAGAGGCCATTCATGCTCCTCTGAAGTTGGCACTCTGGAGTCCACAGTAGCTGCCCTTTGCACCTACTGTCCTTAAAGCTGCAGGTAGAATCGCCTGTTTTCGAGTGACAACTGAACTCAACCTGCACAAGGCACTTCCCTGGGTGAGCTGCACAGAATGACGTCCCAAACCCTTCCTGGTCCCACATCACAGGTACAGGTGCCACCTGGCTGGGACCGACTGGGCCCTCTGGTCATACCTCAGGACCCTGCTCATCTCGCGGGCTCCGCTCTGACAGATATAAGTGCAAAGTGCCCAGAACCATTCTGAGCAGAGGTGCCCAGCAGGCCAGCGAGCCAGAAATCCAGCGAGAGCCAGTAATAGTGCCCCCAGGAGTGCTGGCCACAGTGGCCTTCTGGTTTTCCTCTAAGGTAGTGAATGGACATCTAGAGCCATCCTAGAAGGTTCCAGAGGCACATGAGCAATGGCAGGAATTCACAGTCACGTGCAATTTTCCAAAGCCGAGTGCCCACTTTGTGCAAACCCTGACTTGAGGGACACTTTTTCTGATTCACTTTTGCAGCCGTGAGGTCAAGTGCAGCATGGCTCTGCAGTCACTTTCCACATTACACGTCACGCCCTCCACATCCAGCTGATTCAGGCAAACGCCTCCTCCTGGGGTCCACTACAGTTCACCCCGCAGTGCCCAGTGCCCAGCCCATCCCCTGTAAGGGCACTAAGGCAAAAGGCAGAGACTGTGCCCTGGCCTCCTCATGGCCCACCTGCTCCGCCGTCCAACTCCTGCTGGGAGGAACTGGGTTAGAAGGAAAGCCACACCCACGGTGCAACCTGGTTGAGCCACACACCCTGCCTGACTGCAGACCCGCTCCCACACAGGTCCCCGTACACATATGGCAGGTGTCTGCCTCTACCAGCAGCCAGAAGTTTCCATGATGGCTTCAAGTAAGATAGCAAAACACTGAAGGAGCATTTCAAACCGATCTGTGGAGCATCCAAAGGCACGCCGGAAAGGCATTCTCACCTGCCCCAGGACAACAGTGAGCTCCTCTGTACCCTGCAAGAGGACACAGCTCCCATAGCCCAGCCCAGCCAGACCCTGACAGCAGCTGAGCCACCCACAGGCCTCAGCGTTTGGACCAGGCATGAAGAATCGGTTGTCGTGTGCTTTTTGAATGACACCTTTACTCTGTAGACACAGCAAGCAAGCGGGGAACGGGCCCCGCCTGCACTCGAGCTGCAACCAAGGCGTCCCCTCTCCCTGGGGACTGAGGCTCAGCAGGGAGCATAGCCCTCTGGGGTGCTGTGGGACTCTGAGGCACCTTTCCCATCTGCCCTGGTCCACCAGACTCACCTGCCTGAAGCACCACATGGCTAGGGACTCTGATCCCTGATGGAAGGCAAATGACTCCTGACTTCTCCCAGGAGAAAGCCTGGGCTCCTCGCCTGCCCTGGACCCTCGTCTGCTAGTGGGCCTCGCAGTGTCACTACTGAAGCAATCCTCGGGCGCCTCCAATCAACAGCTATCCAGCACCTTCTGTTCAGATGCAAGGCCCAGGGTTCCTGTCACTTCATTTTTAAACACAGTGCCTTGTTCTTCATGGGTGCTGCACAGAAAGTGAAGCCTCATCGATCTTCCTGGGCAACCACCCTGAAACTGAAGCAGATTTCCAAAGAGGTCAGCAAACTGGGCCTCAACACCTCCAGGGCTGTGTGTGTGCCTTCAAGTGTTTTTTTCTTTTGATTAAAATGTTTTCAGAATCAATTACCTTTAACTTAAAAGGGGGGGGCTTTGCCATGAGTCCAACAGTGTGTAACTAAGGCATGCAACAGCCAGAACCTGGACCGTCACAGCACCCAACACAGTTAAAATACAGTCACTTTTTTTTTTTTTTAAGAGAGAGAGAATTTTTTTAATATTTATCTTTTAGTTTTTGGTGGACACAACATCTTTGTTTGTATGTGGTGCTGAGGATTGAACCCAGGCCGCACGCGTGCCAGGCGAGCGCGCTACCGCTTGAGCCACATCCCCAGCCCAAAAAACAGTCACTTTTTTCAGGTCACTGTACTTAATTTGGCAATTTGAATCTACAGCTGGATAACCCGGGGGCACTGAGTGCAGGAAAGTTACAGCAGCTTTCTGGGTCCACTCCTCAGCAACTGCAGGGGGTGGCAGAGGCTGTGGGCATGGTGCCCTGGAGTGGCTTCCTTTACAAGTGGTGGACGTCATCGCAGCTGGAGACCATGCTCTGCACCTTCGCCGCCCCGGGGCACAGGGCTCTCATCCCAGGGGACAGAGTGAGGAAAGGGCAGGGGAGCCAGGGAGCTGGCTGGGTGCCAAGGGACATGGCTGAGTGTCCTCCTGGCCTGTGCAGGGGCCCGCTGCCCACAAGACGAAGCAGTTCCTTCCTGGTCTCCAGAGCCGCGTCTGCAGAGGTGCAGTGAACACTGCTCACTCCCAGCTCTGCTCCATGGCTACCAAGCACAGGCAACGGCCCCGGCTCTGTGCTGCAGGAGGGTGACAGAGCCACGGTGGTGCACAGATGAGAACAGGCCCGGGCCTTGGGGGCCTGAGAAGTGTCATTCTGAGCAGACACCTGACCTGGACAGAGCGGAACCTCTTCAACGCCCATCCCTCGGTCCAGCTGTCCAGGTCAGCTTGGGCTGCTGTAATGAAATGCTGCAGACCAGGTGGGCTCAGCCACACCCACTGCTCTGCAAGCCACAAGGGTAAGGCGCCAGGGGAGGCACCCTGGTGATGGCCCTTCCTGGCTGGCCAAGGACTGTCACCCTGCCATGTCTTCACATGATGGGGACAGAGGGGTCTCCTCTGGTGTTTTTTTAATTTTAAGATGAGGTCTCACTACAATGCCCAGGCTAGCCTTGGGGTCAAGTCCTCCCACACTCAGCCTCCTGAGTAGCGGGGACCACGAGTGCACCAGGACAACAGCTGGTATCTGTCTCCTAAAGGCACTGACCCCAGGCTGAGGACCCCAGGCTCAGGACTCCAGCCTCAGGACCCCATCACCATCCCCCCTGGGGATGGCATGATTCAGTCCACAGCACTGGCCTCAGGAAATGCCCCTGGTTTTCTCACTTCTAGGACTAGTGAGGGGGGAAGTGATGGACCTAACTCATCCCAAGGCTCCTTCTCTGTATGAAATTCTGTTGCTCTAAAATACATCCCAGCAACCTGCACGTACGTACAATCCATCCAACATAGCCACATGGTGACACGGCAAGCCTGAGAGCCAGGAGCCTTGGGGGTCTCTCCAGCATCCCTGTCTCCCTGGCCAGGACCAGCTGCAGGGTGCAGCCAGGATCCATCAGAAACCCCGGTTCTCAGCCCCACAGGACCTGGCCACACCAACTCTGGAAGAAAAGAGGTCCGAAGGACTGAGACGCCTGGAGGTGGAGCAGCCTGGAGTGGATGCACTGCGGGGGGGGGGGGGGGGGTCTTGCCCCCAAGGGCCCCAGGGTTCCAGTGGGAATTGCAGACCCTCACCCTCTCCTGGGTCTCACACTGGGTCTCTCCTGCATCTGCATGGACCCCACGTCCTCGGTTTGAGCATCTGATAACCAAGAGTGGAGGGCCTCTGTGGCTAGGTTCTCTGGCTTCCTGGCAAACTGCCTTGCTCCAAGTGCTGATGGGCAGCAGAGCCACCCGTGCCTCAGGTGAAGCTCGAGTCAAGGTGGCACTTAAAGCTATTGTAGCACACACACTTCTTACATGACCAGGAACACACTGGGTAACTGAAAAATGCACCCTTCCACGGACGGCACACAAGCTGCCCGAAACTGCCACCTCTCAAGACCAGACAGCTGTCCCTGTGCTCCCGGTCACGTTTCCAAAGCCTACCCTGGTGGATGCCGATTTATTCTTAAACTGTTCTTAGCAAAATAAATAAACGTGCAAATTTGCCTTGATTTTCAAAGACCAATGAAACTTTCTTAAATAGCATTTGCCAACTCATATTGCTGTCAACTGCTAGTTTCTTTAATTTCATCTGAATCACCAGCTATAAATATTTGAGCCGCATCAGCTGGGGATTTATTAGTGCTAGCTCTTGGGATGCATTTACACCAACACCAAGCAGAAGGGAGGGTCATGTCTCACTCCCTCCATCTACTGGCAGCTCCTGGGAATGAGTCTCCAAAAAGTCCAGGCTCAGGGTCATATTGGCACTGACAAACCCACACAGAGTTGCATTAGAATAAAGTGCCACATTCACTTATGAAAAATCAAATAACATGAACAGGCACATCAAGGAAACAGAACTAGTGTGAAAAGATGGCCTCCGGACCGCGGTAACATTTCTTTTCTGCAAGTATTTCTATGCAGTCTGGCCAGGGCTGCTGGGTTCATCTCACCATTTCTGGCCCTTGGCGGGAGGTCTGGAGCAGCCTGCTTTCCAGGGTCAGCTCTGCGGTTTCCAGGGGCTGAACCACACTGGCTATCCCTGGTTTCCCAGCCCCTCCCAGGAGAAACAGGAAAGGGACCCCTAGCACTGCCCATCAACCGGGTCACACTACCATGTCCTGGAGGCCCAGATGTGCAGGCTCCCTGTCTCCTGGGGGCTTGCCTCTAGCAGCCATTTCTGAATAGGGTGAGATTAAATTAAAAAAATTTTTTTTGGATGTTCTTATGTTGTTTCTATAATTAAAAAATGGCCATCTGGAAAACCACATCCCTTATTAATTCTCTTTAAAACAGACAAACTTAAATCTCAAGAAACCCCGACTGCTCCTGTTTCCAAAGAGCTGAAGAAGGGCAGAGAAAAGGCCCACCAAAAGGAATAGATTACCATTTAACAGGTCAGGACAGTGGAGAGTCCAGAAAGTCATCCCCATGTCTCAGGGAGCAAAGGAAGAGAGCCCACTTCTGATCTCGTTTTCCTTCTCAGCTTTAAAAACACAAGTAACTTAAATATGAAAAACCCAGAACGCCCATGTGCTACTGGAACGGATGGTACCGCAGTGGAGCTCTACACATCCCCAGCAGAGGGCAGCATCTGAAAGACCAAGAGAGAATTCACCACAAGGCCAAAGCCCAGGCACTGACTGGGAGACCAAGACCCACCGCCTCCCATGCAAACCCTGGGCTCCACTTCCTTTCTATGATCACTGCACAGCAAAAATGTCAATACACATACGTGCACTCTTGAATTGCCCCTCAGAACTTCATCATCTTTTTTCCTACATGATCTGAATGCAGTTTGGAAAACCTCAAAGCCAAAACATATGATATATGTACCTGTAAGTGTATGTCTATATGCACAGCAATACATTTATTTTATACAGCTGACATCATTTGCTTAAATGAAGCAAAACTCTTAAACTATTTTCCTAAACAAAGTTCGTTAGAAACATTTAACAAGGAAATCAAGCAGGTAAAATGTCTATGATTGAAAACAAAAAAATCCCTCCCCCCATCATTAAAAATCACTGCCCCTCATTCTAAAATAACTTTCAAGCCACTGTTTTTGAAGTCAGGCTGTGGTTTGTTGCAAGATGGATTTCTACAGCGTCATCCATCCATGCACAAGGAAAGCCTGTCCATCCTTCCAGTCAGTTCCCATCAGCTGAGTGACAGAATCTCCTAGAGAGTTAGGGTAAAGCAGTGGGTCTGGATGCCAGTGTAGGAGCATCAGAGGATTCCCACGCCCACCATGGGTCGCGGCTGGCTGGTATCAACAGAGGACCACAGGTACAGCCTATCCCTTCCCAGCCACCTCACACGAGGTCAGGTGAAGAGCTGGCAGCAGGATGGGGTCACCTGGGGCTTATCCTAGAAGCTCCGTGGCCCTAAGGCCAAATCCCTACCACAGACCCAAGATCTGTTCCTTTGATCATCCTTGACAGAAGCTGTGGGAGAGCTTCTTCCTATTTTGATACAGAACATGCCTCACTGGAATACCAATGCTCTCGGGAGTAGTGCAGGTCCCCACCCACCTCATCAACTATTTCTCTTGCCCAGGTCAAAAGCCCACTCAGCACCTTCAGCAGAAGAAAATTGGCTTCTCCAGCCATCACGTCTTGGAGCAACCTTGGCCAAGCGCAGGCTTCTGGACTGTACTAGACTCTTTTCCCTCAAAGGTATGGCATCTAGGTGGCAATACAACATCCAGCGGCCCAGCTGCAGAGCACATGCCCCCTCTGCTCCAGAGCAGGTGCTGGGCACAGCTCCTGCCCTGCCACCAGTCCTCCCCGCCCATAGCCTCCCCCGCAACGGCTCTGTCCTGCTGAGCCTGGACCCCTGGACCCAGAGCCACTTCACTGGATGACAGCCAGCCTGAAAACTGTCCTCCCACCTCCCAGCTGGTCCAACACATAGTCCACCTGGGCATATGTGGTTTGGGGGAATCACATTACACCAAGAAAAAGAGAGACCGACTTTCTAAACCCATTCCTGTCCTGCAAAGGGCTAATGGATTCCACACGAAGGAGCAACTGCTACTCAATTCCAGCTCACTGAGTCAACTCATTCCCATCGCTGTGCACAGACGTAAAACACACGACGAACAGTGATGCCTCCTAATCAATCCCAAATCTCTCCCTCAGTCAGGGTCTCCCCTCTGAGTACTCTGCCCTCTGCCTGCATCCTCTCTGAGTGTTCCTCTTTCTCCCCGGGCACAGAAACACTAAAAATGATGGCCGTTTTCTATGTCATTCTAAAATAACGTTGAAATATAAAGATGGACTTCCCAAAGGGTACATCTACTGGAGTGGGCGTGGTCTCCTGCCCAGGAAGGACCACAGTCAGCTGGCTGAAATGCACAACAGAGCCACTGGGGACAGCTCCAGGCCTGGCCTGTGCTTCCAAATGCATGAGCACTCCCAGCGACTCCCCAGAGGCTGCAGCTAAGGGGCGCTGCTAAGGCCTCCAGAGAAAGCAGCACCAGTGAATCTGGCAGGTGTTCAAGGAGACGCGGCTGTATTTCAGCAGGAAAACAAACAAGTAAGCACGAAGCAGGACAAACAGCAGAAGACCAACTGCTGATAAACCTGAGGGCTGGGCAAAGTTCTGGAACCAGCCAGGAAAATGTGTCAGACATAAAACGCAGCTGGAAGACTCTTTAAAAAAGTCTCATCAGTGGTAACAACTCCATGTATGGTGTGAAGGAGGCATGGTGGGTGTGCAGACCCAACCTGTCAATCTCGGCTATGAAGACACTCCCGGCATTCCTTCAGCTAAGACTCTAAAGGAACAGAAAAGCCACTAGCTGCCTCACTCTGGAAATTTAAGGAAATCCAAAACTGTCCCCAAATGAATACAGCACAGCTTCCTAGTACCTTGGCTATGGAGACCGTTGGGAGCTCTGGGAAAAGCCAGTGACAACTTTCTATCAGATTTTACTACTTGGGGATGTCACTCATCAGGGGCAGATAGGCACATGCACCAGCAATCTGGGTTCTAGGGAGACGCCAGCACCTCAGCACCCAGAGTGGGAAGGAACCGGTGAGGGTGGGAAGGGAGTGGGTGAGCAGAGACAAGGTAGGAGAAGAAGAAATGAATTCTGAGAACTGCCTTCAGGGTCCCCGGCCCCCGTGGCCTCAAGCCCAGAGGCCCCTCCTCAGTAAAATGGATCCCCATGAGACTTAGACGGAAATGGTACATCTCCATGCACATGACAAACCCCCCAGAGGCCAGCTCAGAATTCCCACCCTACTCTGGTGGTCACTGTGCAATAGAAGCAGCACAGCTCAAGGACAGTCACCACTGCTGATTCCCTTCTCTCCCCAGTTGTCCCCTGCTGTCTGCTTCAAGGCAAGACTCCTTGGACCTTCCAGTGGAAACCCTCCTACTTTCCCACCCACGATGCTCTGCCTGTAACGAGGAGTGCTCGCTCAGTTAGCAAGGAAAGGGAAGTGGTTCTATTATTATGGCCATGTTTACATTTGGGAAATACCTTCTCCCAACAAACAGCTCAGAAGTGATTTCATTCAAGACACTGACTCAGCCATTCAAAGATCTGGAGAGCATTTCCACACTACACTGCACGCGCATTAACCAAGGATGCAGCTCAACAGAGTAACGTATCTGTCTTGTGGGATCAAGCTGGCGCCCTGTGACTCTGCCTCTTGCCCATGGAGCTCACTCAAGCTGTCCACAGACAAGCTGCATGTTGCACATGAACCATGCTCCAGCAACCTGTGTCCCCAGGAAAACCGCCACCCTTAGGTCATTACTGGCTACCCGTTCCTTAGCTTCCTATTAAGGACGGAAGGATCCACCACCCGCACACCACAGGTGATTCACACCAAAGCCACAAGTCCACTAAAATGCTCCTGGGCACTGTTTTCCCCAAAAGGCACCTCCTTGGCCACCCAGCCAACCTGCACTTGCCATGCTGACCTCCTTCTGGCTCGAGCCCCACACCCATCTGTCCTCAGAGCCTGTCTAGATACTCCTGAGTGACAGAGCCACCCTACAACCCGAGGATGTACCTGGCCGCCCTAGCAGCACTGCAGCCTCCTGACCACACCTCCAGACAACCTCCGCTTAGAGGGAAAGGACAAGGGGGGCTTCGTTTGGGGTCTGCACCAGTGAGCCAACTCAGCAGTGGAACACAAGACCGTGGTGGACGTTAAAAGTTGGTTCCTGACAGCCTGAACACCCGCTGCGCTGCGCTGCTCAGCTCCTGGAAAGGTACAGGCACGTTTAATAAAAATGAACTCGAATTCCTGTAGCCCCATTTCAGGTTCCTCCTCACCCCAGACTGAAAATCACCCACCTACTATGTAAAGGTGATGGCCTAAGAATCAAAGCAACTGTGGAAAGAAAAAGACAGCAGGCCAAAGCCACTGCGCACAGCTGGCGGGAGGCTCCAGGAAGCCCCCAAGATGCCCACGTCCTGTTCCTGGAACCTGTGAACCCAGGAAGCGTGCACAGCAAGGGTGTCTTGAACGTGTGATCGCGTGAGGCTTCTGAGCTGGCTCTGGGGGACCCAGACGGGCTGATGGCGGCAGGGAGGGCCAGAGAAGGCCCTGTGGCTGAGGAGGCAGGGTCAGGGTGCCGCGGGGCCACTGGCCAGAGAGTGCAGGAGGCCAGAGGAAGCTGGGAAGGTGGGCGACGGGCTCTTCCCCAGAGTCTCCTGATGGACTCAGGACACTTAGCCCATAAGATCCGTTTTGGACCCTGGACCTCTAGAACTTTAAGGTAGCAGGTCTGGGCTGTGCTAAAGTGTGCAGTTTGTTACCACATCAACCGCTAAAGGAGAGGAAGACCCGAACCAAGGGGGAACACTCACAGAAGGCTCCACCGGAGGACAGGAGAGGGTTCCAGGAGGGAGGAGAGCGGCGCTGGACTGCAGGGAAGAGGACAGGCACGCAGAGCTTAACAGGGAAAGAAAACCAACAGTCCTGCCTCAGCCAGCCAGTCAACAACCTCAGAGTCACCCTGAGAAAGTGAGGAAGGCAGAGACCCAGTCAGAGGGAGGAGGAGTGGCAGAGAGAAGAGGACTTGGAGCCAGTGGGTCCCTGCTGGCGAGCTGAGGACACAAACCAGGAGGCTGACAACAGCAGCAGCAACTCATTCTCCCAGTTCTTGAGGCCACAAGGTCCAAATCCAGGTGGCTGAACAGCCATCTCCTTAGGAAGGCTCAGGGGCATCCCGCCTGACTCTTCCCAGCTCCGTGGACAGCTGGCTCCAGCCTCCGCCTCATCCCCAAGCGGCCCCTTCCCTGTGCGTCCAAGTTTCCCTCTTCTCATAAGGACACCAATCCCTGGGTCAAAACCCACCCTAACCTAGTATGGCCTCCTCCAGCCAGGACTCCATTTCCAGATAAGGTCACGTGCACTAGTGCCAGGCACCAGGACTTGAAGACGCCCTTCTGAGGAGCACAGCTCACCCCCTCCCCCTCACACGGACTGCACCTGTTCAAGCGCAGTGGACAGGAAGGCGTTCAGAGGCACATCCTTCTGCTGGTCCATTAAGCCCAGACGTGGCCTCTACAACTGGCAGGCGCTCCCCAGCTCCTGGGTCCCACTGGCAGGGGCCGGGGACAGCTGGTGCACTTCCGCCCCTTCAAGGACCAGAAGCTGACAAGATGTCACCCCCCATGCTCCTGTGGCAGACATCATGGACTGTAACCATTCAGGACACACACCTGCCTCCAGTGAGTGGCCCTGGCCAGGGTCTCGTGACAGTGGGACTCAGAAAAGCATCTGGAATCCAGGCTGGAGCACTGGCCAGACCTCGGGGCACCTGGCACTGCCCAGAGCCCCCACTCTGCCTTTCACCTCCATGAATCAAGCACCAAGGAGGATGACTTTGGAAAATGCCAAGTGCGTGTGGAGACGGCCACTCACCAGGGAACCTTCGACTTTTAAACACGGGGCTCCCAGGAGAGGCAGAGCCGAGTCCTACCTACGACTTAACATGAATGGAAATCCATTTAAACGTTTGCTTCCAGTTCCAGAAACACACCACATGGACAGGCGACCTAAGCCCAAGCTGCCTCAGGGTCACTCAGGGTCAGCAAGCAAATCTAGGAGGGGGATGGGAACAGAATGCTGAGGCCCTGGGAAGCAGGAGGAAAGGGCACACACACCACCTCCTGTTGGCGATACTGGCAGGGACAGTCACCTCCTTTCTGCCCAGAATCCGGCCTTCCCTGGTCAGCCTGCTGAGGACACCCGAACACGGGCCCCAAGGATCGACAGGCCCTCCCGCGACCTCTCCAACAGCCCAGGCCTCTGCTGTCCACCTGCCGCAGTCTGGCTGGGCACAATCAGGAGCCACTTGTCAAAAGAAACTAACTTTATTTTTAGAACCACACACGCCAAACAAAATAGCCTCTCAGGAAAAACCCTCAGAGCCTGAACTGCCACCACCGGCTTTCCACAAGCCTCTCTCTCCCACACAAGCTTCTCTCCTTGAAAAAAAACAATCTTTAATATCTATAACTAAAACATACCAGGTTTTTGGCAAAGCAGACAACTGAGGAATCCCTGACTGAGCAGGTCCCATAATAACCATCTCATTATTAATGGCTCTTAAATCTTGCAATAATCTCCATTTACCAGATTTCTTTTTGATGGTGGCCCGTACGGGGATTTTAAGATTCCTCTTTTATTTTGCTTCACTTTTGTTTTAAGTTGCCTGTCCCTGGAGATGAGTGAGACGGAAGAAAAACCGCTCACATCTGAGGAAAAACTATTTACGTCTGAGGAACAGATAGGGAGAAAGGACGGATGCCCATGTCAGGAGGATAGAAAGGCTATAATGACTTTTTGTTGTTCCCTTTTTATTTCATTCTGTCTCGGTTTTGTTTGGCGTCATCTTGTTGGGTTGTATTATAGTAGAAATATGGGATCAGAAATTAGTAAAAAACAAACTGAAAGAGTGTTAAGTAAATTGCTAGAGGAAGGAGGCATCCCAGTATCCACCAATCTCTGTCCTGGTCCAGGAGGTCCACAAGACACCTGTGGCTTCTTTCTAAATGTGGCCTCCACTAATGTATCTCCCTCCATCCACTAAAAGCAGAAGGAAAAATAAGAAAATTTAAAAAATTAAATATTAAAAAAATTAAACCAGAACAATATAGACCATTTTCTTATTCAAGACCAAATCTGGGTCAAAGAACAAGGTCAAGGCCCAGTTCCTCCTTGTGGAGGGCACTCCTCAGTCCACACCTCTGAGGGAACTGTCTCTTAAAAGGACCCTCTCTCCACACCTCAGTGGGTGACCCGAGGATCAGATGTCACAGCAGTATGTACAAAAGTGGGAAGTCCTGGTGTCACCATGCAGTTAGTAGCTGTGATCCACTGGACAAGCAGCTGGGCCACAATCCTGCTCAAGGAATTCAGCAAAGCATCCACAGCTCAGAATAATCACCTCTCAACCAGAGTTCAGTCTCAGCTGCTCACCCCATGGCTGACACTGTGACACACGGGGTGTCATCCTTGTTACAACTCGGCTGTCACCTGAGTACCACCGTAAAATATTCAAAGTCAAAGAAGTCAAAAAGATGTGCATATGGGAAGAGAGCCAGTGGCCATTAATAAAACAGTCCCACAGAACAACTCAGCCAAATGATTCCTGCACCCGAGGATGCCCAGGAACACGAGCTCACGGATGCCTGCTTTTTAAAAACCAGGAGTCATTTACTCTAATAGGGCCCACGTGGGAAGTACACCCTGCCCACCCACCAATGCCCGCCAGATTCAACTAGGCACTTTCTGTTTGCTTTTGCAATACTGAGGATCAGACTCCAGGCCTCACACAAGGCCAGCAAGTGCTCCACTATATCCCCAGCACTTCAATGGGCACCACTCAACTCTAATCAGTAGTAATAAAACCCTGAAATCTTCTAAGACTTAGACTATCAAAGAAAAAGAGAAATCATTTGATCATCCTTGGGACTGACAGGCAGGCAGATATGCTGATAGATAAATGTCACAGATAAGTAACTTTGATCCTAAACACTAATAAAAACTATAGGGCTATAACACAAATATTTATTCGAATAGCTTACTATGGTTTTATAAATCAGGGTACATACATCAATGTGAAACAAAACATACCATTTAACCACTGTTCAGTCGCCCACAGCACATTAATGCCTTGTATTTAGTGTAGTTTTCCAAAGGCTTAATCATACTTGGCTTCCCCTCAAACGCCCGGGCAGGAGAGGGCGACAGACATCACTGTTTCAGAAGAAGTCCCTTCCATGTCCAGGAAGGCGTGGGGCATGGCAGGCAGCAGGAGATGGGCACTGCAACGTGTCACAGGCTCTGAAAGTGGCAGCTGTGTGACTGGGGCCTCGGTTGCCACACAAGTACAGCAAAAGTGCTTGCTGGACAACCTGTCCCTTACAGCTCCACCAACTGACGGCCGAGCAGGTCCCAGAGCCAGGCTTCCTCTGGGGGCTTTGCTCCGCTCCTGTCACGTGTGAGCCCTTGGACCTCCTGTCGAGACCATGGTGGCAACCTGCTTCTCGCAAGACCAGTGCTGACTGGAGACACCTACAGAGGCCAGCACCTGGGTGGGTCTCAGGGGCAGCCCAGGTACCCTGACCAGCTCAGCCTCCACACTAGGGCACTCTGCGGGCAGCCCTGTCCGGATCAGGCTACTTTCTGTTTCTTCATCAGTACAAAGGCCATCTATCAGGTCCCAGCCTGCAGACATGGGGCTTTTGTGCACCGTCGAAAGAGGGATTAAATTTCAGAAATAGCGAACCTACTCTCTTTCCTGGAGGAGGGCTGCGGACTGGCGTGGTGAATGCAGTTTTTGTTCACTGGCTCAACTAGCAGGGCCACGGGAGATGAGGCCATGCACCCTCCATTTGTTGAATGCTCAGCCAAACAGAAGTAGCCAGGGAAGGAAGGGACAGTAGTCGCCTGCCTGCCCACCAGCCGCACGCCCATGCTCCAGGCTGCAAGAGACTCAGCCACCAGCAGCCCAGGCAAGTTCCGAGGACATGGGAATCCCGGGTGCGCCCTGAACCCCCTGCTCTCAGCAGGCCTCAGCGAGAAGCAGCATCTCAGCTGGCAAGAGCTCCAGCCAGAAGGTCAAGTGAACCGGGTTTAAAACAAAACTCTCCAGAACAGTGGCTGCCAGTGTCGCGTGGCTCCTGAGCACTCAGAGCTGTGCTGTGAGCGTGCCTGACACGTCACAACCCAAACAGTCCCAAAAAGAAGAGAACCAGCCGCATCTGCACCTCCTTAATAAACCCGTTAACTGCAACTGAAAGGATAGTATTTGGGTTACGTTGGATTAAACAGGTTTTTAAAATTAATTTCAGCCCTTTTGCTTTTTTTAATGAAGCTAGTAGAAAACAGCATGACCTCTGGCTTGCACTCCATCTCCCTCAGGAAAGAAGCTGGGGGTCTAAAGACAGTCCAGTATTTCGGGACAATATAAATTCTTTTCTGGGTGAAGATGCAGGGGTGGAGTTTGGTATTCGGGTATGAGCTGGAGACAACATCTGTGGGCGGAGGGGCAGAAGCAGGACCACAGATGGCTCCGCCAGCCCTCGGAGCTCTGGAACCTGAGCAGCCATCAGAAGTGCCCGTGAGGGGCAGCAGCGGCCCGACTTTCACACTTTCATGCCTGGCAGGATCCGTTGCTAGAGGAGGGCCTGGAAGGATGTGCCCCGTGCTGGGCACCTCCCCCGGAAAATGCTGGGGCAGAGGCACTCCCAGCAGCAGGGCAACACTGGCAGGGGCCAGTGTGTCCCTCTCCTCAAGATTTCCCCCTCACCGTCTGCAGTACTCAGCCCGCCCTCTACGGCCTCTGAGGTTCATGGGTCTGAAGCACATAGCATGACCATTGGTGAATGTTGTGGTGGATAATACACCCAACTAAGTACTGATTCAGCTCATTACAATTAGGCAATGCACAGGACGTGGTGGTGCATGCCTAAAATCCCAGCAGCTTGGGAAGCAGGCGGATCATGGGTTCAAAGCCAGCCTCAGCAACTTGGTGAGGACCCAGGCAGCTCAGCGAGACCTTGTCTCAAAATAATACATATATGGCGGGGCTGGGGATGTGGCTCAGTGGTTAAGTGCCCCTACGTTCAATCCTCAGTACTAAGCACTGTCTGCCTCCATGACCAGGACATGCCATCCTAAGCCTCTCAGGAAATGGCAAAGGAAGATGCCATACCCTCAGAAGCCCCCACACAAAAATCATAAAGGCATAAACTCACGTGGAGCCAGGCTGCCCCTCCCAGCCCCCCACACAGCAGATTTAATCTAATACAGGAGAATCAGATGTCCTGTAGGTGGAGCTACAGGACACAGAGGACATCTGGAGGACTTTCCTTCAACAGCTCAGACTCAGACCGGCCTTCATGATATAATACAGGAGATCAACATAGGACAGAGGTGACAGAAGCCCACCCTACCTTTGCCAGTGAGGACACTGAGGCCCAATGTCATGCGAGCTATCAACGTGGCCTCCAGGTCCCAGCCCAGGGCTCTGCCTGGCTTAACAAGGCTCTGAGAAGCAACAGGTCACGGCAGACTCCACCACGAAAGTGGCTTCTCTCAGGCTGGGCACAGGGGCAACCAGCGAAGTTCGGGTCCTCAGAACAAAGGAAAGGTACCCGAGAAGTCCCGTGGGGTACAGCGTGTCTTATAAAAACATGTCACTGTCGTACGTCTTCTCTTTTGAAAACACAACAAACAGGAAGAAGAGAATGTTTTATCTGATGTCAACATTCAAAGACGGACCTTCCTCCTGAATCTCAGGAAAAAAAGTTATTTGACAGAAAGAAAAAGGGTACTAGAAACAGAAGAACAATGAGATAAATCTGTATCTGAAAAGAAAGAGCTAAATAGAATCTCTTCAACAGAAAAATCACCTATCATTTTAGACCTACAAACCTGCGCACAGAGAGCATTCTTCGGGTTCTAGGAACAGATCCAAGCGTGTATCTGTGTTTGTCTGCAGGTCACTCACATCAGACACCTGGGCCACTGAATGCACCCTCACTGCTCACTGAGTCAGAGGCCATGGGGCAGGTGGAGCTACAGGACACAGAGGACGTCTGGTGGAGTTTTCTTCTACAGCTCAGACTCAGACAGGCCTTCACCAGGTTCCTGGGTCTGCTTCCCAGACTTCAAGCATCCACGACCAACTCAGGATTTCTGACACATTCGAACGCCACCTCACCCGCCTCATTCACCTCTCAAGTCAACGTTCAGTTCTTGTACATCTTATCAGTGATGAGCTCAGGGCCTGGATGCCTTCTCAATCAGGTTAAAAATGAGAGTCGACAGACACCACAAGTGACACCAGCTCAGGAACACCACACTACACCAAGCTATACTGTGCACGACCACCGAGGGCCTGGACCACAACCCACCCCGTCACTGCTTCATTTTCTTTTTTTTTTAATGATTTTATTTTTTAAATACATGACAGTGGAACGCGTTATAATTCTTATTACACATATAGAGCACAATTTTTCATATCTCTGGATGGACTCAAACTAAAAAGCTGCTTCTCAGCAAAAGAAACAATCTGTGAGGTGAATAGAGAACCTACATCTTGGGAAAAATCTTTACCCCTCACACTTCAGATACAGCACTGATCTCTAGGGTACATAAAGAACTCAAAAAGCTAAGCACCAAAAAAACAAATAACCCAATCAATAAATGGGCCAAGGGCCTGAACAGACACTTTTTAGAAGAGGATATAAAATCAATAAACAATATATGAAAAAATGTTCATCATCTCTAGCAATTAGAGAAATGTGAATCAAAACTACTCTAAGATATCATCTCACTCCAGTCAGAATGGCGACTATTATGAAGACAAACAACAATAAGTGTTGGCGAGGATGTGGGGGAAAAGGCACATTCATACATTGCTGGTGGGACTGCAAATTGGTGCAGCCAATATGAAAAGCAGTATGGAGATTCCTTGGAAAACTGGGAATTGAACCACCATTTGACCCAGCTATTCCTCTCCTCGGACTATACCCAAAGAGCTTAAAAACAGCATACTACAGGGACACAGCCACATCAATGTTTATAGCAGCACAATTCACAATAGCTAAACTGTGGAGCCAACCTAGACGTCTTCATTTTCTAATCACCATCTGAGGTTTAGGTTCCAAACCAAGACCTCAAAAAACATCCACCATTAGACCCCCGGTCTGACTGGAGCCTCTCCGTCCTCGTCCATCCTCCCCTGAGTTCCAAGCCCACTGCAGCTCCTGATCAGGTCTCTGGGAGCAAAAGACCTTCCCTTTAGCGGCCAGGTGCAGCGCCATTCAGAACCATGGCCCTGAACCAAAAAGGACCCAAAGGGTATGGCAAGATTTCCCAAAAGCCGATGAGAACTTTCCAACCAAGGAAACAGGCGACTTCAGAGGTGGGTGGTCATGAATGACACTGAAGTCACAATGTGATCATTCTGGTGAAAACCAGACACCCCACCCTTCAGCACCTCTCTACCCACTGTCATTTACTTTCTCTAGCAGATAGTGCACCTTGACCAACTACATTTTGTTACACAGTTAATGTGTTTAGCAAAGCAGAAGCTAAAAAAATAATAACTAAAAAAAAAAGCTTGACACATACAATTAACTCCAACCATTTATGCTTTTCCATCAGGGTACAAGAGTTTGTAGCTTTTCTGCTCAGAAGATTTTAATGCCTGATGACAGGAGTCGGGTGGACCTAACAGATGCTTTTGCAATGATTTTCTAAATGCTGAATTCACCAGTTACATGTAAGAAGTACCTCAAAGAGTCCATCCAGCCCCAAAGGCCTCGGGTCTCAAAGTGCACTCATGAACTGAACGCCCAGCGTGGGTCCGGTGCTGTGCAGCTGAGGGCAACCCCATGTCCCTGCAATGGGACCTGCCTCAGCTCCATATGCCAAAACCCCAAGACACCGAGGCCCAGGCCCCATGAAGAGCCTCCCATGAGCACCCAGTAAAGCCAAAGGGCCCCTCGCCATCACAGGAAGGGCTGGGCCAGGGAGGAGGCTGTGCCAGTACCAGGGGAAGCTGAACGGAATGGCAACTGGCCATCAGCTCCCACTGGAGCTGGCCCCAGCCCTGGGAGCATGTGAGGTCTCAACCTCCCAGCAAACTGGACTCAGCAAGAGGGAAGGACAGAGTGTGGACTTAGAAATGCAAACTCCATACAGTAACAGCCATGACGCCATCCACCCCGACATGAGTCCAGATCAACAGGGGCTCTTTCCCCCAAAACACATCTGCCAAGCCTGCCCAGGCTGGGGCTGGTGGCTGGCTCACCCACACCCTTCCACACCCGCCAGTGGAGGCTCTGACCTCAAGGACAACAGTGTCCTTTCCAAACTCCTTTGGTCCACTTGCTTCTAATGGTAAATTACATCATTTAATTAAACATCCCACAAATCGATTAAATGAGTTTTAATAAGTGTAACTGTAATTACTTCATCTGATGAAACATTACAAACACAATAATTAAGAATTTCAATAAGAGGGTTTTTACCTATGAAAGTCAAATTGAATGTTTTGAAAAGACTCAATGAAGACAAGTTGCTTTAAAAATAAACATTTAAGGAAACATGGGCAAGACATTCTAAAGAAGGGATAAAATTAGGCATGGTGGTGCACACCTTTAATCCCAGATATTCAGGAGTCTGAGGCATGAGTACCACAAATTCAAGGCCAGCCAGGGCAACTCAACAAGACCTTATCTCAAAATAAAATCATAATGGCAGAGGATGTAGTTCACAGCTGGCCTAGCATGCTCCAGATCCTGCTTCAATCCCTGGTAACACAGAGTGGCGAGATCTGGGCTGGGGTAAGAGCTCAGGTGCAGAGAAGCAGACAGGAAGTCTCCAGGGGAAGGAGCTATGCACATGCACAGAGCTGAGCATGAGGGATGACGGGCAGGAGTGGTAGGGCACACGGCACGTACAAGGTGAAGGGCAGGAAATGCAGGACAAGGGAGGGTGGACAGCGATACCAGGGAGGAGGGGTGGACAGCAGTCCCCACCACAGCAAGCAGGACACATGGAGCTGCTGCTGCTGGGCTCAGCAGGGAGGCTGCCAGGTTGGGGTCCCTGCGGGAGTTCCCCACAGGCCAAATGCCATTCCTGGGATTAAGGCAGCACAGAAGCCCCTGAGTCAGGCAGCACAGCTGAGGTGAGGTGGCTGTCAGGAAGGGCCAGCTGACGTGGGGGCGTGGCACATTCTCCCCTCACCCTTGGGGGTTCTCAGGGATGCTGTGTGGTTCATGCCTTCTTTGCTACAGTTGTTGGGCAAAATGCAATCAAGTTCAAGCCCAAACAGGGACCAATCCCCACTAAGCCAGCATCAGAGCCCAGCACAGAACTCAGACCCTCGGGCTCCCACCACAGGGGGAAGTCACCTTTTCTGCACACGACAGGTACAAGGTGAAGGGCAGGAAATGCAGGACCAGGGCACGGTATTGCTCCTTTGAGAGGCTATCTTCTAGAAAAGCTGACTTTAAAATAAAAATTCGCTATGTCCCTACAACACAAGGAGTGATCTAGGTACAGTGCATACTGGGAAAGTGCCAAGGCAGGGGTGCTGGGTACCGAGGACGTGCAGGCCAAGAGTCCACCACAGAGACGGAGATGGTCCAAACCTGCACTGCAACGTAAGGCACCCCCAATAACACATGGCTATCGGACACTAAAGATGTGGCCAATGCGGAGCTGGGGTTGTGGCTCAGAGGTAGAGCACTCTCGCCTAAGCACACAGTGAGGCACTGGGCTCAATCCTCAGCACTACATAAAAATAAAGATACTGTGTCCACCTGTAACTAAAAAATAAATATTAAAATATGTGGCAAGTGCAACTAAGGAGCTGAATTTTTAATTTAAATGTGATTGGCCATGGGCAGCTGGAGCTTAGCATACTAGAAGATACAGAGCTAGATGATACATGATTACTGTGTTTAAAATGCTTCGCTATGTGACATAAGATGCCTGAGATTCCCTGAGTGCCTGCAGGCCACCCGCCTGTGTACATCATCACACCTGGCCCCCACGGCTGTCACCTGAGGCTTGCCACTACCTCCACCTACAGATGCAGAAGCCGAGGCTCCATGGCACTGGAACCTAAACGATCTAGGGACACTTCAAGAAAATTTAAACACCTTGTTTCTAAGGCCGTGGCCAGAGGTCAGACCAGCGCGTGCTTCCCAGGGCTGGAAGGAGAAGAAAAGAACTGTCAACAAGCGCGACCTTCGCCTCAGAGGCGGGAAGCAGACTGCAGCAAGTCTCAGTCCCTCTCAAAGAAGGGACCATCTCACTCACTGAAGAGGAAGACCTGGGGTGAACACAGAGGGGACCAGCTGTTCCAGGTCCTGCCCCACAAACCCTGCAAACATGCCACCACAGAGCAGGAGCGTGGTCAGTGACGGCTGCCAGCCGGAAGCAGCGGGCCTCCTCCATGTCACTCAGGATGAAGGCAAATGAGACAACTTTTAAAGTCAACTAATTAGCTTATGTATTTATTTAGGTGGTGCTTTTCACTTGTTTCTTTTTTGATGCTGGGGATGGAACCCAGGGTCCCACGCATGCTAGGCAAGCGCTCTACCACTGAGCTACACCCTCAGCCCTTTGTATTCTGAGTCTGGATAACTTACTGAAGTTGACCTCAAACTGGTGAGCCTCCCACCTGGGCCTCCTGAACAGCTGGACTACAGGTGTGCACCACCATGCCTGGCTTGTCAAACCTCTTCTAAGCAAGCTCAGTCCAGCAAGAAAAGCTAAAAGCCTGCACGAAGGAAAGCATGGAATCTCATCTGGACAAAATGAAAACTAGCTTCCCATTGGCCTTCTCTATAAAAAGCAAAAACAACCCAAAAGGGAGAGGAGGGAGGAAAAGGGGGCTTCGAGAGGCAAGGCGAAGAGGACAGACTCGCCAAACAGCTTTAATCACAGGCTTCTGGGATATACAATTCTCGATCTAAAGCCCAATTCTATAAACATCTTAAATGCATGCTTTTTTGTTATTAAGGAAGTGATCATGAATCTGAAATAAATGATGGCAGCTATTTGCAGCTACTGATTAACAATTCTGGATGGAGGAGGGTGGGACCCTGAGATATAAAAACCACCCGCAGTTCAGTCTCAGGACAGGCTCCCAAGAAGGCCTGCAGAACCTGGACCCATGAACACCAGGCTCCAAAGCTACGTTCCAGAATTTCGGTTCCAGCCCCAGCAGCCCCTCTGAATAGAGAATATGCATCGCTCCTGTTCATACTTGAAACTTCTTTCCCTAAACTCCAGCCTTGCCCTCCCCCTCCCCTCCCTGTCCCTCCCCACCCAGACCCTGGGCTTCCTCAACCATCCCCCTCCTTAAGCAGCACCCCTGAGCCCTCCAGGGCAGCCTTCCTCTTGGCCACCACCTCCCCTGCTGCCCCTCCCCAACCCACCCTAGACCCTGGGGTGAGGATTAAGAAGCTGACAGTCCCACAGTGAGGGTGGGCAGGGAAGCAGGTTGTCTGCACACCCCACCTCTGAGCACCCCTCTGCCCACAGCAGCCCACAGGCCGGGCACATGGGAAGGATGGACCCAGAGAGGTGGTCCCTGCCACCCGTAACCAGGATGCAGTCTGCACATACCAGGTAGGCATGAAATGTGACCTGCCAAACAAAGCTGTGGAAAGGCACTGAAAAGATGAGCTTTGAAAAATATCTCCTTAAAACAGATACCACCAAGGCTAAGTCAGAACCCTCCACCCTGGCTTAAAATGCTGGCAGTGGGCACACCACTTAGCATGGCAGGGTGCTAACGCCAGGCTCCCAGCCGGCCCCGGGTAAGGGACCAGGCTCCCAGTTGGCTCTGGGTGGTGGTCCAGGCTCCCAGCTGACCCTTGATGGTGGATTAAGTTCACAGCTGGCCCTGGATGGTAGTCTGGGCCCACAGCTGGCTCTAGACCTGGCTCCAGACAGCCTCCCCTCAACCACATGCTAAATGACGGCTCGGTGCAAGACACTCAAGTCGGAAGCAGCGCCAGACAGTATACTTGAAGTATCCACACCTACGTGGAATTCGCAAAAAGCCGGAAGCGGGTCTCAGGTATCTGGCCTGAGCAATCAGGCTACAACTGCCCCCATTGGAGGCACCTGGAGGCCTCCTCGGCCTACTGTCTGTCAGAGGAAATCATTTCTGTGGGAAATAATGCTCAGTAACAGTAGCTGGGTCCCTGGGGAGTCAGGCTACTCACAAGCAAGGCTCAGGGCTGTAATTTAAATCTCCTTTATGGTTCCAAGGAAAGCATCATGTGATGTCACATCTCGGTCATTAGTAGCTGGACCATTTTAAGATCCAATAGACAAAGGCCAAGGTGGTGATCAAAAATAGATTTTTAAAAGGTGTGTGGGCAGAAAAGCAACTGATGAGGAAAGGAGGTGGCTGCAGAGGAAAACCCTGGGAGTCTCCAGAAGCTTCCTCCAGGGAGACCTGCACCCCAGGAGCAGGACCTCAGCTGTCCCGGGAGGGCCCCGGGAGGTACCTAGAGCCATGGCTGGGGGGTCAGAACCCCTCCCATCCCCTAGCTTCCTTTCCTAGTGAGAGCCACCTGACCTGGAGCATGGCTCCTAACCTGCCAGAGCCTCATCCGGCCGGCGGGGCCCCTCTGTGAGAGGGTGACAGCATCCATGTCACAGAGGTTCTGACGAGGGTTCAATCTACACCACCACTGAGTGCTGGCCAGACACCCCCCAAATGCTGGTCTGCTCTTCCCCATCCAGGAGCCCTTCCAGAGCCACAGCAAAGTTAATTACAACAAATTCCTAGAACTTACCCAGAAATCAAAACTCACCCAACCCAAAAGCAAAATGATCACTGTGTGATAATGGAAGGGTCTCCGGGCCACAGTCCACATACGGGATAGGTCTAAAATTACAGCTTCTGGTTGTCAGAGAGACCAGTGTGTGTTGAAGACCCTGGACCTCATCAATGTCTATTTCCTCTGGAGGAAGATCTGAAGCATCTTGGCTCTGCCTGTGTGAAGAAATCGGGGCTTCTTAGAGGGCCCCAGAAGCTTCCTCGGTGCCTACAGTCCACGTCAGGCGACAAAGCCATTATGAAGAAAGCCACATCCCAGGAAAGGGGCAGGGCCAGTTTCAGAGGGTGAAAAGGGCAGAAGAGAGTCCAGCTGCGCTGGGCTGAGTGGTCTGGGCCCTGGAAGCCCGCCCAGGCCAGGAGGCTCTGCGGCACAGCCTGGAGTTGGCAGGAGACGCCTGGGCCCACGATCTCCACCTCCAGAAGAGACAGCACTTCCTGTCCCAGACACAGACCGCTCATTGAGATGTGCCCACGACAAGCCCAGAGGCACGTGAGCAGGTAAGCAGGCCCTTACCATCCCGCCTCAGTGGGGACGAGGGCTGCCCAGCTGCCAGCAGCGGAGCGAGGACGGAGCCCGCGCAGTCTGAAGGGGGGCCTTGCTCTAGCAGCCCAGGGCCCTCCACCCAGGAGGCCGGGGAGGAGGGTGAAGACAGCCCAGGGCCTGGCCACCGGGGCAAGGGAGAGCAGGCAGGCGTGTCGCACAGACCCCGGTGGGTCTGCAGAGGCAAGGGGAGGGGACCCTGGCTTCTGCCGTGTGGAGGCTACCAGGCCTGCAGTCCACACTGCTCCAGAACCGGGCGCTCTGCTCCAAACCCACACGGGGAGCAGGCCCGCCCCAGGCTCAGCGCTGAGCGGCACCAGGAGACCCAATGCTTCCCGCTCCTCAGCCCTGCGGCAGCAAGAAGCACCACTGCGCGCTATGATCACTCGATTACAGTCATAATACGTTATGATTCGACTACGCTGCCTGCTTATTATGGCATAAGAAAATAGAGGAGCCGTTTCAATTACACTTAGATGTACCAGACGAATAAAAGGAATCACTTTCAATCCTGAGGAACAGATATAAAAGCTCATCAAACACTGACTTCCTCTAAGAAGACGGCTCGAGATGATCCTTTACATCCAAATACTTAACACTGTACCCACCCCAACCTCCCAACTCCACATCTTCTGTTGAGATTAACATTTTGGCTCCTTTCCACAATGTCTAGGTCTTAACCAGTTTGCTCTGGAGAAAAGCCTCCAACTGGTCCATGGAAGAGCCACAAATGTTAAGTTAAAATTAAAAGCCTTATGTTTGGTAAAATATGACAAGAGGCAAACTTGGGAGGGCTAAAGGAAGTCATGTTTCAACTCGACTGGAAGCCAGAGGCTTTCCTCTGCAAATAGAAGCGGCTTAGGCTCAAATCTGTCAACAGTTTTTAAATCAAAGGCCTTAGTTTCTGCCTTAAATGTTAAGTCAATTACAGTTCTAATCCAAAAAGGGTATTTAATAGGCCTTTTATTTAAGTTCACAAATGCTATTTCTAAATACTGAATTAGCTGTTCAATCCTCTCTCCGTCCTCAGATAGGCAGGTAGCTGTGAGCCTCCAGGACTCTGGCCTGCCTGGCCGTAACTATGTGGGGTCAGGCCTGAGCATCACAGGAGAGCCACGTGTGCCACCCTGGCACTGACCCTGCTCTCCTGGTGGCATCCCTCCAGCCAGCAGCCACAGAAAGCAGCAGGAGATACAGGATGTCACCAGGTATAGTACACATGCATTCCACGGCAGGGATTAAGACCAACTCTATCCCGTGGGAAACCCCTCCCACCTCGACCCTGCCCCATATCCATGGAGGGCTTCGCAGCTGTCGTGACCCTCCACACACACCCAGGCAACCATCGATCTGCACAAGCCTGGACGTCCACAAGGTCAACCCTTGGGGATGGTTTAGACTTGGAGACACGTTTCCTCAGGAAACAACCCTGGAGACATGGCGAGGTCCCCAGGCCATTTGCTAAAGCCCACAGCGATGCCAGAATGCAGTGTTCACATGGAGACTGCAAAAGCCACACACACACACACACACACACCTGCCCGGGGAGACGGTGGCTGCACTCTGGCCTCCATGAGCCACCTTTTCCTTCCACACACCCAGCATCGGGCCACAGGCACACTTTGAAGGACACTCTCGTCATGTCTGTGTGACAGTACGGTCAATGTCTTTTACTACCTTTTAAAAGGACACATGAAACCTGAGATTTCCCACACCATCACTTGGCCAGTACAAAATGTGGCTCCTGAAGTTCTAAGGCCCGTGCGGCCCTGGTACACACTTCCTCTGGCTGCAGTACCAGGCACCAAACTCCTGGCAGAACATTCACTTACTCTGCCGCAGTTTGGGGGTGAAAAGCCCAGGGTAGTGTTGCTACGGGAAATGAGGCATCCGCGGGGCACAGTCCTCTCTGAAGGCTCCTGGGAGAACCCGTTTCCCTGTTTTCCTAAGGCAGTCTTCAGTGCACAGTCCCCTTTGTCTGCAAAGCCAGCAGGGCTGCCCCATCTGACCCTCCCAGTCAAGCCTCCTGCCCTTCCTCGTTCCTCTTCTACCTTTATGTACCCTGTGGTTACACAGGCCCATGAGGTCGTCCACCCCAAAGCTCTTAGCCTTATCTCTGTCTGCAAAGTCCCTTTCCCATGTAAGGTAACATTTCACAGGTTCCGGAGACTAGGGTATAGACACCCTCAGGGGCCATTAGTGCCCACCAGGAGGGGAAGGGGAGGGGAGACACCTGGTCAACCCCAGCACTGCAAATGCGGGGTAACCTTGCTCAAGCAGGACCCCTGCAGCACTGCTCACAGCTGGGAAGCGAGAACAACCAAGGAGCACCGCACAGTGCTCTGGGCCAACAAACAGCAGCACAGCAGCCTGGTGGCAAGGCCAGGGTCCTGCCGAAAAGGACAGCTGCAAAGGCTGACACAGAACATGTGAGCCCGCGCAGGGGAAAGCAACCGGAGGACCGCACTGATGGCGGATTTCATTCCAAGCAGACCCTCAGGTACATCAAAGAACAACGTCGAGAACGTGACAAGACAAGCCAAAGAATCTATGTGCAAATCACGTACCAGATGAGGGCCAGATATGCAGACCACAGAAGGAGATCTTTCAGCTCAATGAAGAGAGAAATAACTCAATGCCAAAATGGATAAAGATTTGAATAGGCATCTCTTCTAAGAAGATATACGATGGTCAACACACCCAAGAAAAGTCTTTCAACACCATTATCTATCAGGGAATGCAGATCAAACTACAATAAAACACCACTGCACACCCACTTGGACACCTATACAGAAAAGAAGACAGATGTGACCACCACAGCAAGGACACGGAGCAGCAAGCACCCTCAGAATTTGCCACTGGGATCCAACTGACAGCAGCACCCATCCACAGGCCAGTGGGCAAGCAGGATGAGACCAGGCGCGAGGCGGAACGCAAGCCGCGCAGCCTTACAAGGGGGGGAATTCTGATACGGCAAGTCACAGGTGAACCTGGCAGACACCATGCTGCACACGCAGTGTGACCTGTGTACAGGGAAAGCCAGGACAAGCAGATCCAGAGACACAAGCCTCAGGCTGCGGGGCTGGAGGAGGGACAAGCCCAGTGGGAGAATGGGGGGGGGGGGTAACAAAATATTCTCGAATTAAAGAGTGATTATGGTTATACTACTATGAAAAAAAATAACATACTGAATTGTCACGCTGAAAACCATCTTAAAGGGTGAACTTTATAGTACAGTAACCGTATTTCAACAAAGCTGTTTTTAAAAAGCAAAACTATATAATTGGTTTCATGGGTGCTACAGATGGATCTTGAATGTCTCCGAAGACTGAGCCCAGGGAGGTACCATGAGGAGGGGGAGAACCCCTAGGAGGTGGGGCCCAGAGAGAGGTCATAGGTCACTGGGGGCATGCCCCATCTCTCACCTCCTGGACACAGAGTGAGGGTTCTGCTCTGAGGCATGCTTCTGTCATGACCGGCTGCCGCACCACAGCCCAAAGCTAGGGGGGCCACTCTATCACCCACTGAACCCTCCGAAACTAGGAGGCACAATCAACCTTTTCTCTTGATAAGCTGATTATCTCAGGCACTGGATATAGTGACAGAAAGCCAACCAAAGGGCATGCAGCATTCCTGGAAGGATCTGACGCAACAGGAACAGGGTCACACCTGGGAGGAGGGATTACAGGGGTACCTCCTGCTGTCTGTCATCTGCGCTAGCTGGTTCTTCCTTTCTCCAGAGGATACACACTTCTCTCACAATCAAACGCTGGTGTAGAAGCTTAGTGAATGAGGTTTATGATGAGAGGGACATCATAAACCAACCAACCCCTCGGCAGAAGCAGTCCCCGCCTGGCCTCACCAAGACCAGGTTAGCTTGGCACAAGGACACACAGGGACACAAGACACCAGCACTTGCTTCCCCAGACCCCCACACTGTCCTTTTCTTATGACATCTAAGTTGGCAAATAAGAAAAGCTTTAATGAAATGTATACGAAACTGTCTTTTCCTTATTAAAAACAGGGCTGTTGGAGGCTCTGGCCACGGCCTCACAGGCTCACGTCAGTGCATGTTCACATCCTCCCAAGGGTCCTTGTGCCATCAGTCTGCGCAGGACATGTGCAGATGCACTGCCACAGGTCATGGGGCTGTGCAGCTGCCCCCTGCTAGGTGCACGTTTGCTGAGGAAGGCAGCCCCATCTCACCCTAACCCTGCTCCTCTGGGAGGGCCAGACCCAGCTTCCTGGAACTCCATGTGAGGCAAAGTAGGCTGGCCTCTCTGGAATCCTCCTACTTCTCCTGAAGGCTAAGACGGGAGGAAAAGGAAATGGATGAAGACTTCTCGTGAGAACATTCAGGAGGACTCTGAGTACTTCCCAGAGGTCAAAGAGGTCAGATGGAAAACATGGCTTTCCTGGTCATGCTCGACTCTCTGAATCAATCATCCACATCAGAGGTAGAGAAAGCTGGGAAACGGAGACCAAGGGAAGACACAGACCAGAGAGCGCAAAAAATCCATCAGAGAGGAGGGCAGCAAGAAAAAGAGAAAGAATCTTCAGGGGCAAGGATGGAGGTGTTTTGTTTAAGGACGGTGTTTTGTTTGCTGCCCTGATATAAACACACAGTGCACAAGTCACGCTCACACTCTCCGCAGGCCAGGCTCAGACGAGACCTTCTACAGAGAGGCCACCAGCCTCGATCCACCATCCGTTGTCAGGGACAGCCCACTCCTCCTCCCCTTGTAGACCTGAGGCTCAGGCAGGCTGAACACCAAGTCCAGGGTCACCAACAAGGTGAGGCTGGGCTCTGCCCCAGGCACAGGGCCTGTAAGAGCCAGCAGTGAGCCCAAACCTATCCGGAGGCCTCTGGAGGTACACTCGCCTGTCCAGACCACCAACGTCAGACACACGAGGAGGGGCCCAAGGAAGCACCAACGGGCACCTCAGGTGTCACTAAGCATCAATGGGCTAGCCACAGTCAACAACTCCTTCCTTCCCAACTTTGAAATGTGGCTCCTGTCCTTTTCAGAAGGCCCAACCTCAATGAGCATCATGAGCTGCGCACGGTGGGGAGCCGAATCTACATGCCTACCCCAGGTTGGGCTGTCTGGGTGGGCCCTGGCCCTGCCCCCTCTGCTGTGACCATGGCAAGTGGGGGGACACCCGGGCCTCAGACTCCTCATCAGGACAACAGGGGAAGTTCTAGAATGGGATGCTGGGAAGATGAAGGGGCTCCTTTGGGTTAAGCACCTGCAACACTTGGCACTGAGAAAAGGCCAATAAAGTCTCACTAGCACCCCAGATCCCACTTCCCACCTCCATGAGTCCTCAAAAGCCAGAATCGTGGGCTGGGGCTGGGGCTCAGTGGTAGAGCACTTGCCCGGCATTTGTGAGGCACTGGGTTCGATTCTCAGCAACACATATAAATAAATAAAAAATAAAGGTCTATCAAAACTAAAAAAATAAAAAAAGGCCAGAGTCTCTGGAATGAATTTAGAAACCACCCAGCTTTCGGCAGCACCACTGTCTTCAGAGACATTTCCTAATGCCATGGCTCCACAGGTGCTCTTCCCTGCTGGAGTCCCAGAGGAAGGTGCTCCAGACCTAAACAAAATCAACCCAGGTGAACGGCAGCTTCCAGGAGGAAAGACATTGTGAACCACAGGGAGGGGCTGAGGGTCGGTGGGATCTGGGGATCCGGGAGGCTGGCCTGGTTGGGTCTCTCCTCCCCAGTGAGGGGTACTCAGGCCCTCCAGGCAGCCCTCGGCTCCATGGCCCGCACTGCCCCTGGCCTGCACTCTGAAAACAGGCGGAAGCAGACCTGTCTGGAGAGGCAAGCAGATCTCCAGGATCCAGGCAGACTGATCCAGGGCCAAGCAGCAGCCGGAGGACCATGCACCTCCAATTTCACCCCGAGCAACAGGGTACCTGCTTAAAGTTAAGCGTCCTGGGCCAATGATCAAGCCCAGATCCAGAATAATGCAAGCTTCAGTTTAACCCTGACTGCTGCATTCCCAGTAGAAAGAGGCAAAGGGCCACACAAGCCTGTGTGGGGCTGAAACCAAGCTCCAGGGCCCATTCACCTAGGGCAAGTGAGTGCATGTTCACCTGGAAGGGCAGGAAGGGCTGCCACTCAGCCACGGGACAGGACGCAACTTCTAGACTCAAGGCCTTGTTGTCTGGTGGACAATGCTGCACTCAGCTGACTGTTTTAAGGCAAAGTACACTGTGAATCGTCTTTGTAACTGACACATGTTGGGGG
The DNA here is from genome assembly GCF_021218885.2 of Marmota monax. Lineage (NCBI taxonomy): Eukaryota > Metazoa > Chordata > Mammalia > Rodentia > Sciuridae > Marmota > Marmota monax. The sequence goes on along the minus strand of NW_026695238.1, from coordinate 16,998,521 downwards.
GTACTGATTTTTATATGGCAGTTCATTACCTACACACAGGGAGGTGGACACATAGACACTGCCACCAAAACCACCCCTGCTGAGGGGAGCAGGAGGCAGGGCTCTCCAGAACCTGGTGCCCAGGCTGAACAGAGGGGGCCAGGCACTTGGGCATGCCTGGCCTCGCAAGCTCTCCTCCGGCCTGCATCTCTCAGTTTCCCTGAGGCTCACCTGCAGAAGGGGAATGGGCTGCCACACCCCATCCTAAGGGGCCTGGGCTAGGGAGCAGGACAAGCTGGGGTAGGGCCTTGGGGCCAGCGCCCCTCCTCTCTTCTGTGGCCACTGGAAAAGTGGATGGTGAGGCCATAGACAAGGTGGACCCAGAGCGTCACAGGCTTGTTTTTGGATGCAGTCTCAGACCTTGATCAGTAGTCTAGACAGAGGAGTTGCCTGTGATCTGCCAAGCTGACCAAGAGGCAGCTCCAAGGAACTGGTCAGCAGTGGGTACCCAGGTGCAGCCCACCTGGCTCCCCCCACCCACATGCACACCCCCTGGGTGTCCCTCCCCCTGCCCACCCACACCCCTTGGATCCTCCTGCACCTTCTCCCAGAAGCTTCCAGAATGCAGCCTGTCACCCACTGCTCTCCTGCTGCACGCCCTTCTCCCTCATGGCTATGAGGGAGCCCACAGAGACTCGGGGATGCAGCAGCCAGGTCTACCATGTTCTGCTTTTCAGGACACAGAAGTGCCCCTAGTGCTCCTTCACATAACCAAGCGACCAAGCACTCTCTGTCCCAAACCTGCCCGTGCTGACCCTCAGATAAGCGGTACACGCCTAGCCTCGTGGCTGTTGAACTCCAGTAACTCGGAAACACACAATGGCCCCAAACCCTGGCTTTACTACGGATGAACAGAAGAGGGGGGGGGGGGCTGCCAGGGGCAATGCAGACGTACACAATCCTGGTGTGGGTCAACTTCCACATACTTTGCCAAAAGTAATCTGATGAAAAGACACAGGACCCAATGGCTCATGCAGAGCCCAGCTCCACACAGGGCTCTTCCTGCCGCACATCAGGTGGTGAGGGCACACAGCACAGACTTCCTTCACGTGCAGTGGGCAAGCCTTCCAGCTCTCGTCCAGCCCTGTGCAATGTCCCTGGGCTCCTCCTACCCACTGTTTGGTGTCCATGGAGATGGAGCTGGGGTTGCCATATCCAGCTACTAGACATGGAAATGGTGTACACAAAGTTAAAAGGGAGCCCAGGTGCCAGGACAGCAGGGTCTCTGCATACCACAGGAGGGCACAGGGACAGCAAGAAGGATAGCACTGGGTAAGAAAACTCCATCCGCAGAAGATGATCCCAGAATCCTATGTGGTTCTGCTGGGGGCACCTCAGATGGCCGCAGCCTTGGGTCCCATGGTCCCTGCTTCATGGCTCTGCCTGACTCTATGTCACCTGACCTAGACAGGGCTCCTCGGGAGCCAGGTAAAAATACTGAGACAGCAGCACCTGTTGCTACCTCCAGAACCCCTCTACGATTCTATTAGCAAGAAAAAAGGCTTTCTTTGGCAAAACCTCAGAAAAAGCTTCTCCACATGGTTTTATGGGCACTAAGAACACCCAACCACAGGCCTTCCTGGTGGTCTCACCAAAGGTCTGGAAAGCAGAGCCCAGGTGCAGAGGGGGTCCTGGCTAAAGGGCTGCTACATGGCAGCCTGGCCAGCGGTGACATTTTTTTCTTTCCCTAAAAGGTTCCAAGGGCTCCCAGTAGACCCCTGAGATGGTGCTGAGCCCCACCCCAGGGCTATAATCAAGAGCTCAGCTCTGGGTTTCCAACATGGCCTGCCCAAGCGATGGGCCCCCAAACAAATGCTGGGTCCCCCTGTCCCAAGCAAACGTTCTGCGTAAGATACCCAAATACGTGGGAGGAGTGTGTACTCCTGGGCGTGAGCATGGCATGTGGACGAACCTGGGCCTGCTCACTAGAGCAAGGGCTGAAGAGCAGGCTCCTCCGTACCCGCCAAGTTAATGTGCTCTCACGGGCTCCCTTCTTTTCCCAAAGCTCTCCCTGCAGCAAACCCTTCTGTTTATGAAAACAGCTTTCCCTGGAGCCCTTCTCCAGGTCTCCTGCAGCCACTCAGCAAGCGTTACAAATAAGCTCCATGGAATTTCTGACCAGATAACACAGAGAAGGGGCTGTGTCCACCCAGCAAGAGGCTCCAGAGGGCTGACCTCCAGCCCACCAGGAGGGGTGGGATGTGGAGGAGGTGGTGGTGCTCAGATCCTGGGGCTGAGTCACAACCAAGAGGAAGCACTACTGCCCAGCTCAGCCGGGAGCTGCTCTCCCTGGGCCAGTCAGTGTGTGCACAGGTGCCCACATGGCTCCCCACCCGCAACCCTGCCCACACCTAAAGGGGTCTTGTCCTTAGTGTCTCCAAAATCCTGGAGGAGACTGGCCCACCAACAGCCCCGCTGTCCAGATGTAAACTGGTAACCAGTGCCACTGGAGTCCAGACTCCACATGGAGATGCCACTGTCCCCAAATGTCATCCAACCAGGCAGAGAAGCACAACAAAAGCACACAGGTCTAGACCTGCCTTTCTAAAAGAATATGAGGATTCCAGCAGCAGCCACCATTTCCTAAGCACTCAGCAGGCGCTAATGACCTCAGACCAGCTCTTCTCAGCTAAGCCCCACACTGCAGGTCAGGGATTAATGCTCCTGCAGGTAAAATAAACAGAGGCTCAGAGGAGCCCCACAGCTAGGAGGCTGATGAAACAGGAAGCCCAGCCCCGGGTGCTGTACAACTGTCACTGTGTTACACACACCATCAGATGCTACGTGTGTAGTCAGGCTCTATCTGTGCACCTACCACAGGGACACCTCCTAACGCAGAACCCAGCTCAGGGGAGAGGGACAGGGCCCATCACATACAAAGACTGTAGCTGTGTTCCTGAATCAACTCTTCACCCAGCCCCGGCTCTCCATCTTCCCTGCCTCTCTGAATGCTCCCCCCCCACTCCCAGGATTGTGCCTCTGCTTCAGCACCAAGTGCGTAACCCAGTCCCCTGCTGTCCACACCCAGGGGCCCCACTGCCTGACGTTTCTGGTAAGCAAATGACTATGAATGAAGGAGTGAGAGGAAGAGCCCACACTTTCTGGGAAGCCCACTGCGCCCAGAAGCCAATGGCTCCACTCCTCGCAGTTGGTCTTCCTGGCCTCTGACAATGCCCAGCCTCAAGCACAGGATGAAATCACACGGCCTAGTCCCGACACTGGGGAAGCATTCTAGGTCTGGTCCACTAAGCCATCGCCTCCTGCAAGATGCCCCCAGAGAGTGCGGACTTCTTTCTTTTCATCACTAACTATGTGCATCCCAGGAATGTGGGGAGTTACCAGTGGATCCAGGGAGACCCACTCAGAAGGACATGGCCAGAGCCAGAAACAGCCACTCAAATCCATGCTTCCCAACTCGCTTCAAGGACCCCTGCAGACTTCCCACATCTCTCCAGCAGAGGGTCAAATAAGCCCAGAGAAGGCTGGCCTGTGCCCGTTGCTCCTCACAGGTTAAGGATGCACAGCCCCCCAGAAGTGACCCAAGGCCCCTGAGGCCCAGGGCTGCCCACTAAGTGCTCTACAGAGCTCTACTCTTCACCTCCCAGACCCAAGAGTCGGGTGAAAGTGAAGGTGAGCCCTTCCTCAAAGAATCAGAGCTACCCAGAGAGCCCCACAAGGCTTGCCCTGCTCTCCCTAAAGCATCCGCACTCCCCAGGGAATAAAGAGCAGCCCAGCCTGGCCTTGGAAAGGGATCGGCTTAACTCACCTCACCAAAGGGCCTCCACCTGCCAGGACACCCCCCTCCAGAGACAGAAAAGACTGAAACACCAGGACAGCAGGGCTCAACCTTTCCTGGTGGCCTCACCTCAGATGACATCCCGCGTAACCGACTCACGCCTCAGAGGGGCCAGTGGGGCTGTGAGGCTTCCTACCCACGGGGCGCAAGTGCAGCCCTGTCCACTCAGCAGTCACATCCTTTCCCAGGTGGCCAGCTTTTAAGAAACACTACTCATCAGTAGTCTCAGAGCCTGCCCTTGGGCTGCAGGAGGGCCGGTGGGCTGGGTAGGTCTATGGCCACGGGTAGTCCGCAGCACTCCATTTGCAAAGTCTGCCTCATGGCAGGCTGGGAGTGGGCCGCACTGAGGCCAGTATGCTGGTCGTGCCCCCTGCAGGGCCTGACTAGAGGAGGACATGCCATCAGAGCTCTGAAGGAGCAACCTACCAGTTCTCACTAAGAAGTCACTTAGCATCATCCTAAGGACAAATTCAAGGACATTCATCATTTCGGCAGGTAGCACAGTCCATGAGCAGAGGGCCAGTCCCAGGTGCTCCTCCATCTCTGAGGCCACCTCACCCCTGCTGTCATAATTACAACGTTCAAGTACCGATTAGAACTTTCAAAACAAAACAGCATTCGTGTTATATAAAAGGAGGACAGTTCTACGTGGTCTGAATGTTCTCCCGAGTAGAACAGGAACTGCTGAGGGCATAACCACAAAACGACTCAGGTGGGCACTCAGAAGTGTCAGTACCTTTAGTGTTATCCCAAGCCCCGTGAGGCTCCCTTTTGTAAGTTAGAAGAAGAAACAGGGCATACACACAGGTGTACACACACACACACACACACACACACACACACACACTCTCTAATCCAAAGGAACCAAAGCTGTCCCACAGCTCACAGGAGGTTAACCAGCCGTGCAACCACCAGTGGCAGGCCTGCAAACTAAGGCAGACAGGTGGAGCTGAACACAGGGTGTGTGCCGGCCTCCCTCTAAACCTCCAGGTGGCCAGGAATGATGGGCAAGAGGCTCACACAGTTTGCAAAAGCTTGCAGGAGGCAGGCAGGACCTCACGGCAATCAGGCTGCACGCAGAGCTTTCCCCAGATGCATCCAGGGCCTCCACATCCTCCTGCATTACTATCCACAGGAGCCAGCCTCTCCCAAGCCACACACCTGAAGTCTAGGAAGTCCCAATCATGGAGTCCACCACTCCCACAGAACCCTGCCGCATAAAATGCAAGAAAAGCCTTGAAACAACCAGGCACTAGCATGAGCTCCAAGGGCCTGAGATGCTTCCCCACAGAGGCAAGTCCCGGGGGCTGCAGGAGCCCAGCACCCACCCAGACTCGGCGCCCACACACCAGCCGGGCAGCAGCTCCAGAATCCAGGCACCTCTCCTGCAAAGGGCCCCAAGGAGGCAGATCACCACCACAGTAACAAGGGGCCCCGCGGGATGGCCAGGGCTCTGTCCTGCACACCACGCACCTGCGCATCCCCAGACCACCAACACAGGCTCCCCGCCACTCACTTCAGGCTCCATCTCAAGGACAGTGGGCAAGAAGCTGAGTGGCACTGGGGTTTCCAGATGCCAGCAAGGGGCCGTGGACTGTGTGTCCCCAGTGTTCCTCAAAGCAAGCAGGGGGGACAACCCTGGGGAAAGCGAGGAGCAAGCAGCCCACTCAGCCCTCATTCTGCTGGACACCAAGACCACGGGGAAGGTGGCCCGCCTGGGGGCAGCAGCACCGGCAGGAGCCACTCCACAGAGCCACGTGCAGTCAGTCAGCTCAGAGTCCAGTCGGTGCCCACAGGGGAGGCTCTGCCCTGCTCTAGGGCCAACAGAGCTTCATGGTGTCCGAGCTGCCCGCTTGCTGTAAGACGGACTAAAGACTGTTTCTCGGGACATGGGCCAGCAGAGGCCAACCTCCCCGACGCCTGGAACACCAACAGCGACCGTTCTGTTCCCGCCGAACATGGCTCTGCGGAAACGCCTCCAGAACAGGTCACCCAACACGGATGGGCGTGGCGTCCACCGGTTCTCTTCTGTCACCTGCAGATCCCAGAACCTCCTGTTGCCTCGGCCACCAAGTTCACCCACCAATTCGGCCTCTCATAGGAGCCAGGAGAAAGGAGGCCACTCACTGCACAGGGGAAAGGCCTTGCCCAGGGTGTGGCCCGGTGACAGGGGTCCTGGAAGGAAGGCGTTCCCACTCCTGACCCTGGAGCGTTTACCAGGATGCCGGGCACAAGCCCAGGGGCACGCAGGGCACTGGGAGGCCAAGCAGCGCCCAGGGCACTAAGGCCTCCTCCAATCAGAGAAGCTCGGCTGCGCATGCTCATGTGGGCCAACAGTGAGCACAGCACCCAGGTGTGGCCCCTCTGGGGCCCGGGCCCACAGCTTTGGCCTCCTTCACCTTCTTCACTGCTCCGCGGCGGCCTGAGGATCTGTTGTTTCACAGACATGTTCAGAGAACCAGGACCAAGAAGCCAGAAGGGAGCCCAGAGATGTCCTCTCAGCTGCCAGAGGCTGGAAAAACACTGGAAAAGTCACCGTGAGTCGGTTACTGCCTGGGCGGTTACTCAGGTGTTGGGAGAGAAAATATAAAACGTGATGCAAAGACCTGCAAGATTTTTGGGGGGGTGGGAGACGGTGGCAGGGGTACGAGGTATTGAACCCAGAGGCTTTTTTACCATCAAGTCACATCTCCAGCCCTTTTTATGTTGAGTTGGGGTCTCACTAGTTACTGAGGGCCTAAGTTGCTGAGGCTGGCCTCAAACTTGCAGTCCTCCTATCTCAGCCTCCTGAGCTTCTGGGATTACAGATGTGCACCACTGCGCCCGGCAAAATTTCTTAGTCTTTGAGCATCACAAAACAAAAGGATCTAAAAATGGGAACCAGCTGGCCCAGGCAGCTGGGCCTCAAGGAGAGAACAGCTCTCTGCAGCACGCTTGACTCCACCATCCTGAGTGGCTGCCCACTGCAGGGAAGGCTCCCAGATCTTGGAGGCAAAGCCTCTTTCTCTTCTCAGTGTTTTGCCTCAATGCAGTTTTGTGACCGGTGCAGCCAGTTCATGTGGATTGAGTGGCAGACTGCACAAGGGCTACTGTCTTTGCTCTATACATGGCGTGGTTTTCTTTACCCCTCTTTTAATTGGCTCCAAGATTCACAGTAGCATCTAGACAGCATCTTTCCATCTTGCCAGGGAAGTTAAGGACGCAGGCAGCAACCTGCTAGCCAAGAAAGAGCACACTGAGCAGTGGCCAGCCAGCTCCCTCCTGGTTCCCATCTGCCCTGTGTCACTCACTCACATGGCTCTGGACTTAGGGGCTGGTGCCAAGGGACAAGCCATCGCCACTCCCAGGACCCCCCACCACCACACTGCCTGTCACCCTCGGCTGAGGAACCGGAACCTTAGGTGGAAACCAGAGTCACTGGAAGGGCTCCAGCCGCTTCCTGGAAGGCCCTGGAGCACAGGTATGGGTGCCAGGCTGGGCTCTGGGGCTGCGACTGCCCTCCCGGCGGGATGCCAGGAGCCATCCGGAATAAACCTAATGATCCTAAGTCAGGCTACTTCCAGACCCCAGCCTCCGCTTTCCTTGTTCCTCTACCTCTTTACCTCTTAAAAAGACGTCTCCTTTTCTTTGTCAGCTAGTGAAGGCCAAGAGGCAGGGGTGGCTGGGGGCCTGCAGGCACTGGGACAGGGGGTCTTACAGCAAGAAGTCGTCAACCGAGTTCCCGCAGAGCAACCCGAACGGTCTGTGCTGTTTTGGTGACAGCTGTTCCCATGTCCCTGAACTTCCATTTCATGACCCCTCCATCACAGACAGGCATTTACAGTCCATGTGCAAAGCATGTGGCAGAGCTGGGCACAGGCAAGACCTGGCTCATGTCCTCCAGAAGGTAAAGCTGGGTTGAACCCTGAACTAGGAGGGCCTGACCCAGCGCCCTGGGTGAGGGCAGAGCATGGCCACCAGACAGAGGCGGCCATGAACCAGGTCCTGAGGACTGCCCATTATCCCCACCGCCCCCGCAGGGGCTCTCCAGACTTCTTCGTGACCATGCTGCAGTAGCACGGTGCCAGACATACCCGCAGACGTCCCGAGGCTTTGGGTGGCCACGCACCAATGCAGTACTAGGACCTTTTCATCCTCCCCTGGCAAGCACCAAGCTCACCTCCTAGGGGCGGCAGGGCCCGGGAAGAACACCTGCTGGAAAGGGGTGATGGCGGGTGGCAGCAGCAGGCACAGGCTCACTCTGCCAAGGGGGTGCCCACCTCCTGGGGCCTGTCCACCCTCCAGGCCAGAGGTCTCCCTCTGGGCCCTGCCTGCGTCTCCTCCCTCACTTCATGCTCGGCCATCAACCACCCAAGCGACTACAAGTGCCAACCTGCACTTGGAAATCTGACAAAACAAGGTGGCCTCAGGAACTGGGAGCCAAACAGTGCCGCTCCACCAACGGGAAGCTCATCCAGAGGGTCAGTGCAGCCCTGCGGGGAGAGGGACAGACGACTGGGACCTGGAGCCAGCGTGCGGGGCAAGGAGCAGCCCAGGGCAGGCCGGCTGCCAGGGGCAGGTTCCGCAGGGAGAGGCAAGGTTCCCAGCAGGGACACCACCTCTGGTGACATGGGCCTCCACAGACAAACAGCAGCATTCCGGGAAGCAATGGCTTCAGAACACAAGGAGCACAGCTACTGTATCAGACCACCTGCGGGAAGCAGAAACCCCACCGGCCGCATCCTCGGCTTCATGCCTGAAGAACCTGGCAGGGCCCAGCTCCAGCTGCAGTTTCCTCCAGACCCGCCTGCAGCTGAGGCTCCATGCCGGGCCTGAGGGGCCAGCAAGACAAGCGCACTCTTCTCTGGGGCCCTTCAGCCCTGCAAGACCGTCCCTTCCTCTTGGCAGCCAGGTTTAGGCTCCCTTCCAGGCTGTGTGGCTGAACCAAGACTTCCTGGGTAGTTACGCTGATTTCATCATGAGCAGGAAGAGACAGCTGAACGGCACTGTGACGAACAAGTCCTTGAACCTGGGCACTGTCACTCAGGATCCTGATGCCTGGGGTCACATTTCCCCCAACCATCTGATCTGACATCAGCCTGGCGATCACAGGGTAAGGATGGCAGTCTAGAGGACAATCCAGCTGTGCCACTGGGGCGTAAAGCAGAGCTGGTGTGGCAGGAGGACCGCATGTCCTTAGACTGTGGCCTAATTCAAGCCACACTTAAAAGCTACTGAGACCTTCCACCCACAGAGAGAGAACCGGACCACTGAGAAGACTGTGTTGGGACACTGGACCAGGCTCCACCAGGAGCAAACAAAGCAGTTCTGAAATCTGAGACCAAGGTTTCCTCCAAGAACATTCTGAGAGAAAGACAGATATTTCCCACTAGACCAACTGGAAATGCAAGTTTGACAGTTACGCATGGAGGGCCTTCCACAAAGGGCTGCTATGTCAGGTTTCCAAAGACCTGCAATCCAGGAGAGGGGTGTCCAGCAGGCCTGTCCATCTCCACCAGACCCACGATGCACAGAGCCCCTCCTGGGTCACAAACAGGAGCACACCTGGGCTCCTGGGCCAACAGGAAGCACTCCCAAGATCTGCAGGGTGGGCTGCACATGGAGCCCGAGTTTCCCGAGAGGGCATGTGCCCACGACAGGACTGGGGCAGGAGCCTATGGTCATCCTGAATAGCAGCCCTTCCTTCCAACTGAAACAGCAGGAGCCACACACAGAAACTTCTAGAGGAAGACGGCCATCCCAGGAAATCTAGACCTCGCGCTCCACGCCAGGCAGCACGCAGCCCGGGGGGCTTCGTCACTTTCACACAAGAAATTGCACAGAACACGGCCGTGTGGTGTCTGCTGGCTCCGCCCCACCTGCCATGCTGCCCAGTCCTCCCTCTTGGGATTGCTGGACAGGAGCAGATCCCTCTCGAAACCCAGCAAAAATACCATCTGAGATTGCTCTCACTCAGAAGGAAGGTGGCCTTCAGAGAGACCAGGCCGTTTCAGCCTCTGAGCATTTCCAGACCTTACACAGCTGCCGCGCCCCTGCCACTCAGCATTCAGACGTGCGTCCTCAGAGGGGCATGGGATGGCTCCTGCACCAGTACTCCAGGAGCAGGGCAGGAGCAGGGCAGGCGCAGGGCAGGTGCAGGCCCAGCCAGTGTAGGCACAAGAGTGCCGGGGCCCGTGCAGCCAGCCCGCGACGTTCTGTTTGCAGAAGCCCATGGTCAAATACATCTCACAAGAGTCCTGTGAGTCCCTCGTGTGCTTGGAGACAGCACATCTGTCACCAGCCTCCCCAGGCTCACCTACCAAGGCCTGTGCAGGACAGGGGCACCAGGGACCCCAGGGCCTGGCCCCGACACTGACAACGCATCTACTAATTCTGCGTCCTCTGTTATCAGGCCCCTGGGACACAGGCGCAGACCAGGTGAGGCCCAGGAAACACACCCATGGTCCCAGCGCCCTCCTGTGTGACCAAAGAGACCCCCACCACTACTTGTATATGTGGGTGCTGTGACATGTCCTTTTTTCCTGGCTCAGATTCAAAGCAAGTAATTTTTTCCATCCCCAGTGACAGAGGACATCAGCCAATTCCAGTCCAGGATCTAAACCCAATAAAGCATGCTCCCCACTCACGAGGGGACACTTGTGGACAAAGAAACAAATGCCCTTCATCCTGAAGAACAGCTGCACTGAACTGCAGGCCCTCCTCACTGAGCTCCAGCTAGGGCTCCCTGGCCCAGGCAAGGCCTCTCTCAGAACCTGCAAGTGACACTGAGCTACACTGTCGGGACAAGCAGCCTTCCAGTCCGCCCCTCCCCCCACAGCACCCCATCTGCAGGAGGCAGCTGCCAGGGGCTCCCCAAGGCAAGGCCAGACCAGGCACTGATGAGCTCAAGTGGCCCCACAGGTCCCAGCCCTTGGTCAGCAGGAAGTCCCCAAGCACAGCAAGGACTCCACTGGAATATCCCCACATCTGCAAACTGCAAAATGACCTCGACTTTGGTGGTCCAGGTCACACGGGGGAAATTAAAATCAAGTTCAAGAATCCTTTCACAAGCCACTGGGTCCACTACGAGGAGAACTGGGGGGAGTAAAGAGGACGGGGAGGAGAGAGTGGCGCAGGACGGGCAGCCACATCAGTGGCCACGGGAGGTCCTGTTCTAGGGATGCGCGTGCGGCAGTACCTGAGGCTGCAGGTCACCACACCTCACCTGGGGACTGCACCAGTGAAAACACACCCACATGCACAGACAGGCAAGGAAAACGCAGGGAGCTCGACCACGTCTCAGGGAAGACCAGCTTTCTCCCTGGACCAGCCCGGAACCCTCCGAGAGGAACATCTTCAAATGACTGCCAAGGTGAACCTGTATAGAGTTTCGCAAGAACTTTTTTTTAATCTGCACATGCCAGTGTGGGTCAGCTCAGGAGGACTTCCCGGGTGGGATTTTTCCTGTCCCGTTGCTGTGGCTTGTTTAACACCGAACACGATCCACCAGCAAGGGCGTGATGTGGCTTTCTGTGGAGCAGCCCCAGCCCAGTGAGCCTTCCGTCTGTGGTGCTGCTGAGACTGCAGGCGGCAGCCAGCCCGCTGACGGCTTCCTTTCCATCTGAACACTCTATTCTGTAGCTCCACACAAGGAAAGGCTCCCTGAGGGCCATGGTCAAGACCCCAGCCCTGGCCTTGAGCTCAGAATGGACCTCTGCTTGCTGGCCTCAAACACCAACCCCAGGTTCCAAGACAGCGGGCCCTACCAGAACACACTGTGTGCACTGCTTTTTGCTCTGGGGTTCCTGCTCTGAAACTTCCTACAATAAATGATAGAGCAAGATACAAAGCACACAAACAGCTCTCCCCTTAAGAGCAAACATTCTGTTTGCACAAAAAATATCAACTTCATTCCTGGGACAAAGTGATCATTCACAAGTTAGGTTTCTAGCCATTTAAAATGACAAATACTAGCCAGAGTTAAAAGGAAAACAACGTAGCCATTTGAAATAAGACAGAGCCACACCTTGGGCATACATACTATGCAATTCAAAATGGAATACTACACAGCCAGGAAAGTGGATCATGGCTACACACATCATCCTAACTGACGACCCAAAATCATGCTTGGCCAATGAAGAGAAACACACACAGGTAATTACATTTGTGGAAAGTCTATAAAACAGGCAAAAGTATGAAAGGAAATTGTGAACAGAAGATTAGGAAGGTGGATCAGGAAGGGGAAGTGAAAAATCCAATCAAGAAGGGGCATGAGGTATGCAGGATGGGCTCCTGAAATGCTCCTCAGCAAGATGCCCAGAGGCAGCTGTTGGGTATCACCCCTTATTCCTCACCTCCTGGTGTGTTTGTTCCCACCACATGAGGCAAGGGTACAGGTGCATTCTGATGCAGGACCACGTCCAAGAGCTGTTACCAAAAAGAACCCCCAGTTAAGCACTTTAGAGTAGGCGATACACACGTATATAAGAATAGAACATCAGAGCCAGGCATTTTGATGCACACCTATCTATAGTCCCAGCTCCCCAGGAGGCTGGGCACAAGGCTCAGGCGTGCGTGACCAGCCCAGACAGCTTAGCAAGAGCGTATCACAAAACACAAAAGGGAAAGAAAGAAGGTTTCTGGAAAATGCCAAAGAAAATCATGACCTGTTACTGCTGATATTGATACTGTTTTGTACTATGAGCACGAATAGTGCCTTTACTTTAAAATGAGTCAGCTATCTGCAAGTCTGGGTCAACGCTTTGTTCACAGAGCTGAACAGCCATGTGGCAAGGGCAGCTACGACTTCTGTGCTCCTGGTGAAAACGTTCACGGAGGCACACCTCTGCAGATGCCCCACACCCCGCTCAGAGACTCGCTCACCCCGACTCTCCCTGTGCTGCAGGAAGACTTCGCACAGCTTTCCAGCATCTTTTAAAACATGCGCAGTCTTTTGTATTTCTGATAACCTGGCTCTTCCTCATCCCAATAAATAAAGAAGATGTTCCCATCTCATCAAAAATAAAGAAACGGACTGAGCGCAAAGACAAAAGGGAAGTGCCCCTGCCTGCCAGCATCATCACCTGCCTGCTCCTCGGAAGGAGGGCCCTGAAGGAGCACGGCCCCCAGTGGGATGTGAGGGGCACATTCCTGCGGACCTAAGACTGACACGAGATCAGAGTGGCCCCAGACACAGGTGCTACGTGCTTCCTGGCCCCAACTAAAGAGCTGAATTCCCCAAGCCCCAGACACGAGTGGGAAGGAGACCTGCATCCCCCAGTGGCTCCTGATGTCCACTCACATCCGCTGTCTCCTGTCCCCGGCACTGGCACCTAGCTCCTCCTGAAACACCTTCCGGGAAATCCTCTCTCCTGGAGACAAGCAGAACAGAGGTGTGAAGCTGATGAGCCAACCCTCACCTGCAGGGCGGAACCCAGGGGCGACCCTGGGCACCTGCACCATCCCACACCTGAGCCTCCCCTCCACATTACAGGAGGAACCTCCACGTTACAGAGGAGCTCCCAAAACACAGAAGTCACCAGTCAGCAAGAGGAAGGAAGCACAGCACACCCACAGACAGAACCCCACAGCTGGGCCAGAGCCCCTTACCAGGCAGCCCTGGCAGGCACAGCCCACGTGGCCATCCACGTCCCTCAAGAATAAATCAGAAGGCTGGGGCTGGGGCTCAGTGGTAGAGCGCTCACCTAGCAAGTGGAAAACACTGGGTTCGATCCTCAGCACCACATAAAAATAAAATAAAGGTATTGTGTCCATCTACAACTAAAAAATACTAAAAAAGAATAAATCAGAAAAGCCCCTGCGAGGTCAGCTCCCTGCACATTTGAGGATCCCAAACACCATCACAGCTCTCTGCACCTGTGTCTTTGACACAGAGACAATCCAAGCTCAGCCCCAGAACCTAACATGGCCCATGCATATTTTTTCCTGGCAGTGGTTACACAAAAAGTAGTATTTAGACCTCTGGGAAGTCTGCATGCCAACTGCTGCACACTGCGAGGGCTTCCGGAGCCGCACAGATCGACCTGGGAGTCAGGAAAAGGCAGGCGCTGGTTCTCGGCACTTCCTGACAATCTGCAAGGCTGAATGTCAGGACACAGCTGCTCCTCTGCTGCAAACAATGGAGCACAAAACCTCACTTTAAAAAGCAGTCAATGAGCCGGGCACGGTGGCACACACCTGTGATCCCAGCTACTCAGATGGTGAGACCCAGTCTCAAAATAAAATGAAAAGGACTGGGCAAGTAGCTCAGTGGCAAAGCACTGTGGGTTCAAACCCCAGCACCAAAAATAAACAAACAAATAGCAGCAAATGAGACATGACCAAGTGTTTTCTTTCTGCTTCCCACCAGGGGAAAAAAATGGTTTTCAAACTCTATGATCAAATAATCATAGTTCAGAAATATTTTCCAGTTATTCGAAGAAACGGCTTTCAAATGCTATAATAAAGCACTGGCTCGTTTTAAGAGTCTCTTTCCTCTTATTTTTTCCTGTGGGCAACCTGACCTCCCACACTTGGACTCCAGGGCCAGGTCTGGAACACTCCATGTGATCTGGGACAATACTCTTCACAGAGGTCCTGGAAAGGAAAGACGGCAACTCTGTTGGGGAGGCAGGTCTCCCCCGTGGGAAGGACCCCAGCCCTCAACCAGGACACAGCAAGACACAGGGAAACCCAAGCAGAGAAGGGACAGTGGGATGCCACAGCCCTCCCATCAGTGCTGCGGAGGTTCTCCTCCACCCCCAGAGGCACGTGCGCCCTCACAGTGGGAGCTGGATCCAACAGACTCGGGTCCCGCAATGAAACTCACACAAAGTGAGATGCTGTGTTCCTTCCTCAGCCCCACAGATAGGACATGCCACAGCCAGCGCCAACCTCGCCCTGCTCTGGAGAGTCGGTTCTGTCCTGTAGGCAGAAGCACCCAGTCTTCACCGCCACAGACCCCAAGGCACCCCAGCAGAACTCTGACCTCCTGCCACAGCACAGAGTGGATCAGATGGCCCGGGGACTCCCTGGATTCATCCTGGGACAGCAGGACATAAACCGTGAGCCCTTTTGTCTTGAGCATGCAACAGTTATGATCACACTGGGCATGTTAGCAGCCACAGAAAATACGAATTAACAGCTAACACAATGCCACTTAGTGTGGTTGGTACAAAATATTAGAAAAAGACCTCAAGCCTGCTATTTAGGGGAAAGCATACCAGCTTTTCTGATGACAGAAGCAAAAAATATAAAATGTGGCTAAGCTGACATAATACAGTAAGGAAGAAAACTCGAGTGAGGAGTGCCGGCAGCAAGTTTGCAGCAAGATCACTCCGCTACTTCAGCCTTGACACACCCATGACACACAGCCAGCGGCATCTCAGTGGCTGCGATAATTACTAATTACAGGGCTGGATTCAGAGTTCAACAATGTGAACTGGAAAGCCCCACGGTTCCGCCATGCTAATATCAGTAACAATAAGAGAATTATATTGGCAGTTTTTATGTGAAGTGCTTCAAGTTCCTAAGGCTCCTTTTTCTCAAGTGGCCAGCAATGGGGGAGCTGGGGCATGAGCCCAAGTGTGCAGGGACCTCAGGGCTAACCTCTCCAAGAGGCCCATTATCTGGCCCCAGGCCTCTGGGCTGCTCCTCCCTCTCCCTCCACTCCCTGGGCACCTCCAGACTTCTGCCTTTCCCTTCCTTGGCCTGGAGCTGCAAACATCCCCGGGAGGCAGCTGTATCCCTAGCGTCCTCTGTGTCTGATGTCCTGCACCCACCCACATGCACATTCCCACCCCTCCCCCGCTAGGTTGGCTCCGTGTCCATTTTACCAGTCACTGCGGCGTATACCTGCGGAACCTCCTCTACTGTCTGCATCCTCCTCCTGACCCCCTAAATACATGCACCCTGCAGGCAGGTGTGCATCCCCAGCACCCAGCCTGGGACCCAGCACTCAGCAGCCACTCACCTGTGATGGAGTGAACAAATGAACAGACAGAAGAACAAGGCCCCACACCTGGCAGCCGAGAGCTGGGGCTGTCCATCTGTCAGACTGGAGGAGTGGTATGGAAGAAGCAGGATAAGAAGGAAAAGAGCCACTGGGTGGGAGCTCAGAAGAGAGGACACTTAACCCCTGTAACCAGCCAGTCTGCAGACACCTGCACGGGAAGCTCAGGAGAACATGCTGCTCACCCCGGAGCACGCACTGCGGGCGGCAGCACCCAGGAGTGCATGGTGAGGGGTCAGCAGGACCACAGGCACACACCCGAGAGACCACAGGAGGCCGTTTCCGTGGAAAACTGAACAGCTAACAGACCCTCACCCGATGGAAAAGGAGACTGCTGGTCCGGGGAAATGTTAAAGCAATGAAACCAAACTTAGAGTGTCAGCGAGGCGGGAGAGGCAGCTCGGGGCCAGCAAGCAACAGAGACGGAGGCGAAAGCCACTGCGTCCAGCAAGGCCACCATAGCCACACCGCCAAGCTTCGAGGCCAGTCCTGCCTGGGGCTTGCACCCCAAACCCCATGCCTCCCACTACCAGAAGGTTCTGGAAGGTGGAGGCTGCCTCCCGGGATATGCAGACTCTCCAGGCCCATTGTGTGCCACACTCGCACTTATTAGGCATGAAAATACAAGTTTTGTTCAAGGCGGCAGAAAGGCTTTTCTCTAGAAAATGAAAGTGAGCCGCTGTCGGCAGAGAGCATGAAAGGGCTGCGGCAGGCGCCCGCCTCGCTCGGCCGCACCCCGGGGTCTTTGAGGAAACCTTTGCCAGGACGCCACTCCTTACTGCCTGCCGCGCAGAACAGAGAGAGGGGAGGATAAAGAGGACGGGACTTCATTTCATGTGTTTTTCACATCCAAAATACTACCCGAAGATCAATTCCTCCTGCGCCCCAACGGGGGAAGCGGGCAGTGAAGTTCTAATTTCATTTAGTAGTGACTGACAATAACGAGGGTCAGGCGCGCGACCTCACACCCTCTTCAATACACTCGCCCATCGCGCACACTACTTCATTTTCTTTACTCAGTTCCCCTGGAAGTTCACGCGCGCACTTGCACACGTTGAAAAGCAGCACAGATGAAATGCAGGCGGCAGCCAGGGCCACCAAGCCAGCACTCTCCCGCCAAGGGCCAAGGGCGAGCCGGCAGGGCGGCCCCTGCCCTCTGTGACGGCACCTTCCTGGCCTCCAGACAAGCCAGCTGGACCCTAGGAGGACAGGGAAGCGGCTCTGGGCTCCGCAGGGCTGTGGTCTGGTTGAGGTCCACTGGCTGTGCCGGAGAAGGTGTCAGAAGGACGACGCACAGTTCATCCCGGGGGGGGGGGGGGGGGGGGTTCTGAAGGCTCAAGAGTGAGGCTACAACAAGATGCCCCGACCACGGCCAGCCCCGCACTCGCCCACGTGTGGCGTGTCCACAGGTTTCTGCTTGTGAGTTTCACAGTGCTACTCTGAAGAGGTGCTGCCACTGTCCCTGCACCACTGGGTGGGGAAACCGAGTCACAGTGTAACTCAGGCACAAGGATGTGATGAATGGTGGACATACACCAGGACTGAACTAATAACGTAACATGTGCAGTGTGTGCAGACAACCCCTGCTAGACGGGGCCTCCGTTCTCCAAACTAGACAGCCCTGGAGCCGCCCGGGCTCTGCAGAAGCAGCGTCAGCCCAACCTTCACAGATGTGTCTTCTAAGAACGTCACCAGCGTAGTTGGGCACCGCAGGCAGACACCACATTATCTTCAGGTGTGCACGTAGCCAGCACCCAGCCCTCAGAGCACACCAAGACAACGGAAATGTCTTGCTGAACTCCCGCAAGCTCACAGCAGCCACTTTCTGTTGGTCACTTACAGGCACCTGTAACAGGATGGCAGGCACTTTACCTCCCACATCTTCAGCTCAGCCCCAGGAGTTGCATGTGACCTAGCTGTTTTGCAAAGAGCAACACAGAGCATCCACTAAGCCTTCTGCCCAAGCCACCAGGGGCCAGTGGAAGAGTAGGGTCTGGACACCATGCCACTTCTTGAAAGAGGACAGAACACCAAGGGCATGCTGGCCCTGCAGGCCACCAGTGACAGCATCACCTGAGGCTATCTGCAGAAGTCTCGGTCTCCCACCAGGTGCTACAGAAATGCTGGTTGGGCCCATCCCCTCTACCCCACAGCCCCCATCAGAGTTCTCTGCATGAGGTACAGAGAAGGTCAGAACTGCTTGGTTCTGTGCACAAGAGTCCAGTCAGCTAGCACTCACGCAGCCCAAACCAGCCACCTCTCAACACCAACCACCTCTCAGCCCAGCAGGATGCTTCTGGCAGAGGAACAGGCAGGGAAGGGCCAGCCCTGTGAGCTGGCTGAGGAGTGACCCCAGGGCACAGAGCAGCGACAGCTTCCCACACATGAGAAAACCCCAGTACCAGTCCCCCTGCCAGCCTCCCAGTGCCAAAGTCCCAGGCATGGCCTCCCATTAGGGCAAAGACCAAAGGAATCCAGTGAAGCCCAGCCAAGAATCTCCAAACAGGAGGGGACGCTTGCCACATGCTCATGCCAGCCAGAGTGCAGTCCACCCAACATTCCTAGCAAGATCTCTGTTTTGATCCTTAGCACAAAATGCCACCCAGTTCTAATTATCTGACGTGTTTCTAGACAATGGTAATTATAATACAGAAAACTAATGAGTAATGGATGTACACATTTCCCTAAAACCATTCTCTACAAATCTCATCCAGAAAAATTAGTCCATTAAGCTTTCTTACAGTTTCCTATTAAAATGTGCTTGATTTCCTGCCTGCCACAAACACTTGGATCATCATTAAATTTAAAAAGAAGAAAGTAAAAACCTCTCCCAGCAGAACATGGATGATTGTGGTTTTAGTGAACCTGACCACTTCTGGATTTTAATGGATAATCATTAGATTAGGAAAAAAAAATTTTTTTTGTTTTTCTTAAAAACACAGCAGGACTGAAACTCCACCCATCCTGGATGCTCCCGGCTGCACGCGGCTGTGACTTGGCCTCATCAACTCACTCCCACCAGACCTAGCAACCAGACATGCTTATGGGTTTGTGTCTTCTTTCTAAAGATCAATGGCAATTTCTTAATAATTATTTTTTTTTTCTCTTCAAACAACAGCATAAGGAGCATTAAACACCAGGAACAGGCTGGTGCTTAGGAAAGGACCCTGTGCTTCCTGACTTAGAAAAGCAGCAGCAGCAGGCTCCCAGTTAACCCTGGACCACCAGCCCTCAGGGCTCAGGAGGAGGCAGCCGCACCCAGCCAGCACCCAGCCGGCACCCAGCCAGCGCACAGCAGTACTAAAGAAAGGGGTGCCTGAGGCAGGGGGTCTTAGTTTCCTTTTCCTCACTTTTAACACATTAACTTTCATCAATATCTATTTAAAGTATTCAGAAAGTTCTTTAAAAATTGGTTTAAGGAAGGTCAATCCCAACACATCCACATGATTAAATGTTATGCAATTATAAAAATGGGGGGAATCTGATGAAAAATGTGAAGACACAGAAAAACGTCACCAAACAAAGATTGTGTAGGGGAATACCTAGGCACATCACCATATGTGAGACACAGTCTCGATGCTCCTGATCACAAAGGTGGAAAACAGAAAGCACCCCGAGAGCAGCGGCCGGGGCCGCCTCCTCTTCATGGGGTCCTGTATTTTCCATACCATCATACAACTCACATTTATGATCAAAATAAAAGGAAGATTTATTCCCTACAAATTCTACCTGTGATCAACTCTTCCTTTTCTCCTACATTCTCCTTTTTACAGTTCTAAAACCTGGACAAGCACCTCCGGAGTCCCCCGACTCCCCTTCCCACTGTGGATGTGTCATCAAAGGCCCCTGCGTGAACTGCTACCGAATCTCAAGGCAGAAAGTGACAGGTGACATGGGCAGGGTCAGCTCAGGAGCGCTGGGGCTGAGAAGACTGGGGGATGAGGACAGCCAGCCCCTGGCAGCACTGAAGGGGAGTCCCCACAGCAAGGGGAGGGCACAGGTATACGAGTCCGCTCTGCTGGGAGAGCTGCGGAGGGAGAGCAAGGCACCTCAGTGCAGACGAGCCCTGAGTGCAGCTGGCTGCAAAGGCCACGGGACGAAGCCCTGCCTCCCAGCAGACAGGGGATCCCTCCTCAGGGAAGGCAGAGCCCAGAGCGCCACTCTGAGCAGCTGTGATTCCCAAGTCGGAGTCCTTGAGCGGAGCCAGCTGCATGTGCACACACGTCGGCCAGTCGGCGCTGAACACCCCAAAATGGGACTCGGCTACCCGCTTCCTGATGGGCTTCCTAAACTGAAGTGGAAGTCTACGGACACCAGAGAGCCCTGAGATCACCTCCCAGTGACAAGAGGGTACAGAGTCTCTGTCTCCCACAGTGAGAAAAGCCAGCTCTCAGGAGAGAGAGAGAGAGTAAGGGGACTGAGGCGGGCAGAACATGGTGACCCCGAAGATGCCTGCATCCAAATCCCCTGATCCTGTGACCACCACCTGACATAGCAAAGGGGGCTTTGTGAGCTGAAGGCTTTAGGATGGAGACGCTGCTGGTCTACCCAGATGGTAAACACATGGCCACCGGATCTGTAAGACGGAAGGAAAGCAAAAGAGCAGAGAGGAGGAGAGCAGACCCAGAGGGAGACGGGAAGATGCTGCACCGCTGGCTTGAGGAGGCGAAGGGGCCAGGGCCAGCGCGGGCAGGCGGCCTCCGGGAGCTGGGAAGGGCAGGGAATGGAGGCTGCAGTAGAGGCTGCAGAAAGGGCTGGGGAGGGCGCTGCAGCAGCTCGCTCCAGCCGCTCACTGACCTGCTGCCGGGAGGCCGGGCGAAGGGCGTCCCCCAGGGGCACCTACAGTGCAAAGCCGGGGCTCACCGTCACTGCAAGGCTTACCAGTGCTCTCGGGACACTGGCTGGTGACAGGCCACCACCTTCTCAGTACTCGGGGCTCAATCCTGCCTCCCCAGTCCTACCCCTACCCCAAACCACATGAGGCTTGAGACTGAAAAGGCTCCAACAGCCTTAATTTGACCTTCCAATCCCACAGAACAGGTACGTCTACACCTGTCACCCTATTAAGATGGGCACAGCCTTTGCCCAGCCCCACTCCCTCTAGCAGCTCCCCTGGGGAGCTCTGGGAACCAGATTTTTGCCCACCCTGCTTCACTTTCTCTTAATTGTCCAAAGGCTACTTCCAACAGCCTGGCCTGTGGGCCACACCAAGGGGACGAGGTACTTGACGGTCTCCATGAAGGTTCACATGCAAACAAGGAATGCATCTCACCGGGGATCATCTACTTGGAGACAGATGGATACAGTAAGGAAAATAACCAGAAGGCAGGTTTCTGCATTCCCTTCCACATCCCGGCTCCGTGACATGGGGAGCTGAGCTCTCAAACGCCCCGCATCGACTCCGCAGAAGCAGCCAGACTGATGCTGGCTACACACCTGTCCTGGACCCAGGCACACTCCACACGCCCACACCAACGGCAGCTCCTGCCAGATCCTTCACAGGCCCACGCGGACACCACACCTGATCTGACTGGTAAGAGGTGGCCAGCCTACACCACGCTCAGCACACGGCGACGCACCCCAGGCGCAGTCTTATGGCCAGCAGGCTGGAGGACTCCACACCTAAAGGATCAATATCCTAACTGTGCCAAGGCCGTGCACACCACGGAGGCCTCCCTACAAATCAGCTGAACGGCAACTAGACAGCGAACCGTGAGAGGACCAGGCATTTTGTGACCCTCCAAAGCCTCTGGCACTGACTGCTGACAATGGGGAAAAGAGGAGAAGAACGATAACCACGGGCAGGGATCACAGACCTTGATCACACTGGGCCCACAGATGAGGCCGGGGCCTGCCCTCCAACACCGAGGCATGGAAGCATGGTCACAGCAAATCCGCAGAGGCCCATCTGTCACCAGACAAGCGGAGGACGATCTCTCGGGCACCTCGCCATGCTCAACCCCACACAGCACTTCAGCTCTCCGGGGCTGTCACTTCTCCTTCTCACTGATTCTGGGCCTGAAATCAGCCTGGAGTTCACCATCAAAACCCCTGCGAAGCCTAAGAAATTATGGGCAGAAGAAACAGCAGAAGGAAAGGGTGGTGGCGGGTGGCCTGAGTGTGCAAGTGGCCAGCAGAGCTCTTGGGCAGAGGGGAAGAAGATGCCCCTGCAGGCTGGTGAGGCCGATGCCGGGCCGCTCAGCCACTCTGCGCAGAAGGCGATGGTCCTGCCAGGGGTAGGGTCTGCCTCCTGGTTGGAAAGTGAACTGGTGCAAAAGTTCTGCAGCAAATGCACAGCATGTTATTTTTATGTTTTAAATTCTGACAAAACGGTGTTACCCCTGAGGATAACTTCACAAAGATAAGCTCAGAGAGACTATTACACAAACGTCCTTTATACTGGCTGCTCAGAGCAGTAAAACTCAGAAGCAACTTAAATACCCAACCAAGGGTGGCTAATCACGAAACATCCGTTCATTCAAGAGGACGAGCTGGACGGATGCTCCAGCAGCTCCACTGCTGGGTGTGGAATGGGGGTGCCAGGCCTGCGCAGTCTCCACTCACAGACGTGACGGAAAGCAAGGAGGACCCTGGGGTGCTGTCCACCAACACCGAAACACCGAGTCTCTGGACCCAAGGCTTCAGCCATGTTCTCCCCGTCTCTGCAAGCCACACAAATGCAGATGCTTAAGATCATCGTCTGTTTAAAATCACAGGATGGTTCACGCAGGCCTATTTTCCATGATTAATGACTTCATGATTTAGGTCAATTTAAACATATACCAGCCTCACCTTGACACCGAGAATCTGGCTGGTGGCTGCTTCCCTCGGAATGGTCCTCCTCCCACACATCTCTCCCCACGTCCCGTGGCCAAGGGATTTTCCAATACCCCATCCCTGCAGATGACCGCCTGTCAGGAAGGGAACACCCACCTGCCGCACAGTGAGCACTGTTTCATTTCACTCCTACAGTTCCAGGGAGGCCAAGCTTGACACCGTTTCCATTTGAAAGAAAAACTAGGAGGCAGTCCTACCTAGCAGCTGATAAAAGCTTCCTGTAAAGAGAGCTGCATCCAGTCCACGGGTGGCAGCGGGCCTGTGTTTTTTGGACACAACTCACCCACATTTATGCACAATTTAGGAGGAAGGATGTGGCGCCTTGACTTCTTCGCTTAGGATAAACCCCAAGTCTTCTCAACCTATAGCAAGAAGCTACCAAAGCCCCAACCCCCACCTGGCGACAGCCGTGACTCGCTCCCTGCCAATCCCAGGGCTCGAGTACTCACCTGCACCCCCGACCTTAATTCATAAACAACAATCTTGTAGCGTTCCTGGCTTATAAGACTTCTTTTCAATTTTTTTAAAGTTTCTTTTCTCCTTTTGCAAATAATTCACTCCTCGTCTCTCTAACTTATTCACAGGAGGCTTGTTAGACCTCTTTATGTAAAGGGGTTGCAAGAGGGATATTCTACATTTTCAAATTATTTTCTTGTTCAAAAACAAAATCCAATTTGCAGTCTCCAAGTAAGCAAGGATGAGTCATAAACAAAGGCAAAGTCACACCTCAGCCTTGTCACAGCAGAGACTAGGCCCGGGCGGCTGGGACCCACCTAAGCCCTTCCTGCATGCCCACCGCGGAGGGCCGCACTGGTGCCCATCAACCCAGGGAAGCGGTGGGTTTCTGCCCTCATCTGGCTGAGCAGCCCTGACTTTGAAATGGCCATGCAGCTACGACCGCCTCCCAGTCCGCCTGCTTTATAAACTAGTCCTCTCAGTCTCCACAGGAGAGTCCAACAGTACCTTGGCTTTCAAAAGAGGCACTGGCATAAAATACAAATTCAACATGAAACAGTTACCACCTCAAAACAGGAAGTAAACGAAAGTAATCAACCTCAATTTTCTCTGCTAAATTTCATGCCTGTCTCATCTACAAGCCATAAGAAATCCAACCCTGACATTTTAAGGTAGCATTCACATTCTGTAGACTAAGAATGACATTTTAAATGTAGAACATTTTAAAGCTTTCTTTTCAGTTGTAGTTGGACACAATACTTTTTTTTATTTTACTTATTTATTTTTATTTGGTGCTGAGGATCGAACCCAGGGCCTCACACGTGCTAGGCGAGAGCTCTACTGCTGAGCTACAACCCCAACACTAAAGCTTTTTTTTTTTTTTTTTTTTAATGAAAAATCCTATCTTGCAAAGAGAGACATTTTACCTAGAACTTGTGCAAAGAATCATGTTTGCTAGGTTTTTAATAACTGGTTGGCAGCAGTATCCTCCAAGCAAACCAAGAAGACGGGTGCTCTCTGGAGAGTCCCACCAGCCAGTTACTTTGGGGTCTGAGACGTGCCACCCGGAAGGCAGGGGCCCGCATCACCTGCCGTCTTCTGTCCTGCAACATGCAGTCCCTCCTCCAGGTACAAGGGCACAGCTGGGGCTCCCTCTCCAAGGACAGTGCTCTCCCTCCCACCACAGGCAAGTGGAACTCTCACTGCCAGGGCCCTCGGGCAGGAGGAAGGCCATAGGGAGGGTGGTAACTGGGTCCCACTGGAACTGCCTGGTGCCCGGGGCTCAGTCCTACACAGCGACTGTGACAACTGCCTCTGCACTATGTCCCCTGTTCCTGCAGCGCCTGGGCTCCAAGGCTCAGCACTTCCTGCCGCCTGGTGCAGCCATGCTGATACCCACGCGCACTCCCACAGAGCACGGCCTGAGAACACCGCACTTCTCCTGCCAGACAGGAGAGTGGCGCAGGACTGAGTCACATCTGCCACGCTGCTCCTGAGCATCCCACGGCTCACCCCCCCGTGTCACCTCACGGGGTCTGGGCAGGACTCCCAACCAGAGCCAAGTCCCTGGGTGTCACTAGGTCCAGGGTCTGCCGCATACACCACGGGAACCCAGAAGTTCAGCCGGATGCTGGGTGACAAAGCTGCTCCACCAGGAGCAGTGACGATGCTGAAGGGGTCAGAGCACGGCTGGCCCTCAGCCCTCACTACAGAGGAGACGCACCACCACGCTCCTGCACGGGTGGGGAGCAAAGCACAACCCACGCGCTGGCTGGACCACACAGTGGCCGTGGTGGATCCACTCAAGCCCCCTGGCCGCTGCCTCCCAGTCCACACCACACGGTGCATCCCGGGACGCTTCTTTACAGCTGGTGGACGCTTGTCTCCTGTGAGTGGAACAGGCACCCCAGTGGGCGTATGTGAGGGTCACTGGAGGCTGGCAAGGAGCTCACGGGACAGCTGCCCCAGCAGTGGGCCTGGGAACCTGTGCCAAGGACTAACCTCAGCGAGATGCCATCCATCAACAACAGTGGGCACTGGCAAACCCTGCTGTTTGGAAAAGCAATCCTCTCCTGAAACACCCTGACCATCACCTTGTCCCCATGTCCCAGCGCCGCACTAGACAGGACTGACACAGCAAAGAAGAGGTGCCTTCGGAGCACCGACTGAGGCACAGGCAAAAGACATCAGCCACCAGGTGCTCACCCTGCCACGGACTGGAAGCTGTGTCCCCCCAGTCCACGCGTTGAAGCCCAACCCCCGGAGCGACAATGTTGGGCGGGGCCTCTGGGAGGGGAGGAGATTCAGACAAGGTCACAGGGACTGTGTCCCCTGTAAAGGACAGTGCCCCCTCTCCCTGCCCTCCATGTGAGGACACAGAAGGAGGCCATCCACAAGCCAGGAAAAGACCCTTCCCAGGAACGGAATCTCCCGGCCCTGATCTTGGTCTTCCAGGCTCCAGAGCTGTGAGAATAAATGTCTTTAAGCCACCCAAAGGCTGTGGTGTATCTTCTACAGCAGCCCACGCGGACAAACAGGCCCACGTCACATCCTCCATGCCAATCGCCAAAATTGAAACGATGCACACCCTCTTCCCCCTGCCAACTGCCCAGGGATACAAGCCATCTCTCCAGCAGCCCTGAACAGACATACCCATGAACTTCAACCTTCCAGCCAGGCTGTATCCTCAGCACAGCTCTGCAGAGGACACGGGCTAAGGCACAAACACTGAGACTTCTTCTCCCCCTGCACACGCCTGCTTCCCATCCTGCCACCTTCACACTCCCACACAGCTGGGGACAGACATTCAGCTCCTCAGGCCCCCACACGGCTGGCTCACTGCACTGCCACCCCCATCTCTGCAGCCTCCCTCCCTCCCTCCAGGGCCAGATCCACCAAGCACCCCTCTGGCTCACACCTCCCTCCCCCCTTGAAACCCGGCCATCCCCGCCTCCCCAGCGGTCCTGGGTTGCTCCTGTGGCCTCGACTTCCTGCCCTCACAACCACAATGCAATGGGCCACAGGCAGGATGGCTCTGTGAGCTCAGAGGCTACGCTGACCAGGGCAAGGACGCGTAGCTGGGCACATCAGACACAGCCCAGGTGGCTGGACTCCAACCCCACTTCTCAGCCCTGCACCATGCCCTGTGCCCATCAACCATGCCCAGTCGATGTCTGCCCCCAAAGCCACTGGGCCTGCCTCGGTGAGGCCACTTATGAGGACCGCCCTCTCACCAAGCCTCCAGCCTGACCTCCACAGCCCCATCTCCAGCCCCTGCCAGCAGCCAGTACAAGCTGGATGCAGAAGCCATCAGAAGGTGCCTGTCCCCGTGCAGACCCTAAGCTCCCTCCAGGACACCTCAGGGCCTTGCCTACCTCTAGGAACTGAAGAGATGGTGCACTCTGATCACACCCAGGGCCTTCAAACACCTCTCAAGAAAAATCAAGAAATAAGAAAGATAAATGCATACTCTACAGCATTTTTTAAATAGGAAAGAAAAGGTAGATCCCAATGCCCATGAGCAGGGGCCTGGCTACTCAGCTGGAAGGAGCCTCACAGGAGGCCAGTTCTGGAGGCCACAGAATGAGCAGTCCCCAGAATCTGGTCTGAAGTACAGAAGGGCACCTGCACCTGCCTAAGAAGGACATGATGTGTTCACATGCCCCCACCTTGAGGTCACACCACACGCCAGATATTCCTATTTGCTTATATTTAGAAAGTATAAACAATACTTTTTTAATATTTAATTTTTGGCTGGAGGTGTAGCTCTGTGGTAGAGCATGTGCTTAGCATGCACGAGGCCCTGGGCTTAACTCTTAACGCACCCTGCACATGTACACGCACTAATTTAGTTATTAGAGGAGAAAATTAAAATGGAAAGGCGACAAATTCATCTTTTTTCTTTTTTAAATAATGAACTCTGGGGGGCGTTTCCCACTGAGTTACAGCCCCAGCCCTATTTCTTTTTATTTTGAGATAAACTCTAACTAAGTTGCCAAGATGGCCTTGAACTTGTGATCCTCCTACCTCAGCCTCCCTAGTAGCTGGGGATTACAGGTGTAACACGCTCAGCTTGAATTCATCTTTAAGAATTGAAGTCAGGCTGAGCATGGTGGTACACACCTATAATCCCAGCTACTCAAAGATGCTGAGGCAGGAAGATAGCAAGTTCAAGGCCAACCTAGGCAACTTAAGACCCTGTCTCAAAATCAAAAATAAAAAAGGCTGGGGATATACATAGCTCAGTGGTATAGCATACCTCGATTCAATTCCCAGTAGCAGAAGAAAAAGAAAGAAAAAATCAAAGTCAGAATTCTTAGGATTTGTTTTGATGATGTGACACTGATTCATATAAGTATTTTTCCTATTTATATAACTATTTTTAAAACAGTCCTCAAAACTGAAAATAAACTAAGAAATGAACCTGAGGGGTAGCATGACCTTAGAGAAGACCATTTCCAAGTTAGCTCAAACACAGGAAGCAGGTGATAGCCCCAAAGTGAGGTGTGTCCCAAGGATGAAAAGAAATGAAAATGTAAAAAAAAAAAACCATTTGAACTGTCCCATTTATCATTCTGCTGGCGGCTCTGCAGGCATTACAGTTCTGAGACCTTCCTGTGGGGAAGGCCAACGCAAGGGAGCACTGGAATTCCTGCCCTTGAACACCCTGACCTCTAGAGACAGAGGCCAGTGAGCCACATCAGCTGGACCATCAGAAGCAAAGATACTCCCAATGTCACTCAAAACACCACTGGAAGGGCTGGGTGGCTCAGTTGATAGAGTGCTTGCCTTGCATGCACAAGGCCCTGAGTTCAATCTCCAGCACCACAAAAAAAATAAATAAATAACACTGGAGCCTTCTTGAGGGGCCTTCGCCAGTGAAGATGGGACCATCCAAGCAGCCGTGAGGACGGTAGCCTCACAGAGATGCAGGGAATATGCTTGATCCCATCAGCTCACAATGGCACAAAATTAGCCGCCTTCAGTGGGATTCCATTAAGCCAAAACTTGTTATTTTTTAAATTAGCAAATAAAGGGAGTTACCTTGCCTTCTCCATGTGCCCTGACAGGTATTGTTTACAGAAGTCTTCATCTTAACAAACCATGAACAATTAAGGACAGCTATTCTGCCACCTGACTGCCTTAACCGGTGACCCATCGCCAGCAGGTGCCTCCTCTACAGGGACAAACGCAAGGTCTGTTCTTCCCAAAGAGCAAGGAGAAAACCAAGCCAAACCAACAGAGCTGGATCTACGCCCACACCCCTCCATAACCACCATGGGAACCGCTTAGGGGAAAAGATGAAGAGGGCCCTGCAGACCAGCTGCACAGGGAGGCAGTCCAGAACCAACCCCAGCCTGCAGGAGCAGGGCCCAGCAAGCCGGCAGCACGGCGGGAAAGGAGCTGGCTGTATACCTGCAGGCCAGGGACGGGAGAAGGACGGCCCACTGCAACATGCAGACATCACCCGATCCTGACGGCAACACAAGCTCAAGAGAAACAGTCCCAATGTCCATGAGGCGAGTGGCAAGCAGGACTTGACTGCATGTGGTGGCCTGGGAACTGCTGATTTGTTCACCTGTGACAACGGCAGCATGGTCGTGTGTGCCTGTTTTAACGTTTTCTTTACAAAAAGACTGAAATATTTATGGATGGAGTGTCTGAGATTCACTTTTAAAATAATACTGAAGGTGCAGGGCACAGAGGACACAAACATGGCCACGGGCTGAGCACAGCTAAGGCCGGCTGGGATGCTCGGGAGCCCATCAGCTGCTCCATACACTTGAGTGCTCAAGGTTTTTGCTGAGTTTTAGAAAATAATTAGCTCAAAAAAATGCAAGCGTCATGTCTCCTCTGCCTCCAGTTACTATACTACACACTACCCACGTGCACACCTGAGTACAGACCTCCACACCAACTCCACAGCTTCTCTGCTCATCACTGGACCCCCCGGAGGGGCAAGGGATGAAGCATCACTCAACACTCTTTGTCTCAGATTCTGACACCTATAAAGCAGGAACAGTGTCTCTAAACTGCTGTGAGGATTAAAACAATTAATAAGCTAATTAACATGATCCTTGTCACATAACCCACAAATTGATGTCATTAACAGTACCAGATTCAAATGTGTCAAGATGGCTCTGACGACTTTGCTGTCCAGAACTGTGTAGGGCCAGCGGGCAAGGCACACACTGGCGGGCACTCAGGAAGCACACCCAAAGGGCAGCCTTCTCCTGGGGTGGAGGTGCAGGTTCACTGACAGCAAAGGTGACTGGGGACTGCAAAGGTTACGGTGCACTTGCTTCTTGGTCCGTGTGAAGGAGGAGGCCATCTTCCGGGAAACCTCAAGCCTCCTCTTGCTCTTTGCACCACAGCAGAAAACATCAGCTGCAGAGCCATCTCAGAGCTCAGCGCCACGCCTGTGGCTGACTGTGGGGACAGCTGACACAAGCTGACCTGCAACTGCCATGCAGGCTCTCGGGTCACAGAAAGAGGAGATCAAAGCGAATTCCCCAAAGCCGAGGCCAGGGTGGGCAGAGGCACAGACCCACATAAGCTCTTGCAAGGCGTAATTTTCGGGGGGGAGGGGGGGGGATTTGGTAGATAGACAACATTATTTCTGTCACTTTCTTAAGTCTTTATCTAAAAACTTTTAAAGTCTTCAGAGATCACCATCAGGGTGAAAGAGGAGCCAGTCACAGGGATTCCCAGAGCTGGGTTCTAAGACTCTTGATCCTATTCCATCAATCCACCGAGCGGCGTAAGCACTCACACGGATCCACGTGGATTAAATACCCGAGTTTCACAGTGAAATGAACCAAGTGAAAGGAAGGCAGCAGAAGAGTCACCTCAGGCAAAGGGAGACGGTCCCTGTCCTCCTCCTCCAACAGCATGCAGGCCAGCTGGTGGCCGGGTCCTCCCTCTGTGCCTCCCACAGTCCCGCCCGGCTGAACTCCCACTTCCTCTTCTGTGAACTGGGGCAATAACCAAGTGAGGGGCCAAGGGAAGCCCTGGGACAAGAGCCTCCATTCTTCAACCAGATTTCACGTTGTTTTCATATTCCATTTGATCTTTTTAAAACATCTAAACATACATTCTTTTAAATTTTTTATAAAATGGTAACCTCACAACTATTACTTTTCCCCAGGAAAAATTCAATCTCTGCAACCTCAATTAAAGTAAAAGTGTAAGATATAAAATTTAGAGATCACAAAATAAAGATATCATGAATAAATAAATGTAAGGATATGGTACAATCAAGAGAGAAAATCGTTCCACTCAGGGGGAGAAATCACCGTATCTGGTCAGGTCCACTGTGGAAGTCAATGGCAGCACCCCCACCCCATACCCCTACCAGCCCCATGACACAGCCCCAGGGTCGAAGCCTCCATCTGAGTCATAGCAAAACCTGTGATGCTGCTACAGGCAAAACCTCAGACCTCAGACGGGGGCAGAGGGCAGGAGGGCACCGTTACAGACCCAAAGCAGCTCCCTCCAGCCCCCACACTGCAGTCCCAACACTGATGGAGACTGTCATCACAGACAGGGCCCTCAAGGAGGCCTTAAGGATAAATGAGGTCACAGGGTGGGGCCTGATCCAATGTAACTGTGTCCTTGTGAGAGTCCAGGATTCACACCAGGAAAAAGCCACCTGGTAAGAAGCCACCACGGTAAGAAGGTGCCATCCTCAGACCAAGGAGAGAGGCCCTGGAAAAGCCAAGCCTGCTGCACCTTGGTCAGGGACTTGTGGCCTCCAGAACTGTGAGAAATACGTCCTGTGGTCTGAGTCCCCGTGTGCGGCCGGCAGGCTGCTGCAGCCGCCCAAGAGACTCACGTGGACACCAGCTCCGCCAGCGCCCCACGGCCTCCCTGGCCAGTCTTCACGTGGCTCCCTTTACCCTGCAGGATGAGAACGCTGCTACCTGTCCTGTCCATGGCTGACCTTGGGGTAACCGAATTAGGAAAGTTCAGTTCCACGCAGTGGGTGGCTGATGGAGGAGCCCACAAGCTCCCTGACAGTAGGCAGCCGCCCCCCAACTTCCAGAAGATCTGAGGCCACGTAAGGGAGCCAAATGAAGCCAGTCCACACGTCTGTCCGCTTGCTAAACACCTGTCCCCTTAACTCCACGTGTGATGTGAGGCCAGGGGCACAAGTCAAGAAGTAACACAGGCTCAGCCCTGCAGGGCCTGAGATGCAGGGAAGTCAGCTGCCACACACCAGGTCTGACTGGGACACAGTGCCCATCTAAGTGAATTCACTTCCTCTGAATTCAGGTAGTTGGAAACTGAGGCTCAGCACTGAGCCACTTCTCCAAAGGCATGTGGCCAAGAAGAAGCTTCATTCCACTGTGAGAAGTGACACTAGGGCCCCAACCAGCAGCTACACAAGGAAGCACACACCCACCACCAGGGACTTCAGGTCAAAGCTCCCGGGTCTGAGAGCAGGGACAGGGCAGCATCCGTTCTTCAGTCCACACATCTGTCGGAAAGTGCGGTACGACACTCAGGAAAGGCACTCGATCCACAAACATTTACTGGGCACTTATTACTGCCAAGCACTCATGGGAAAGGGGCGCCACATACCAGAGGGATGGGAGAACAGGCTGTGACCAAAATGCCTGGGACGAAAAGGGAGAGTGCCGAGGTGGAGCCATGGGAGGCAGCACACCAGGGCCACATGGCAAAGTCCAGGGCGGAAGCAAGCACCCATACCTGGGCAGAGGCAGCTCTCACCTGCCACCACCTGAGCGGGCCCTGAGGGCCACACACTTGGCCCAGCAAAGCCCCCTACTTCCAGCAGACCTTCTAGTCCTTCCTGTCACATAGCTACACCCACTGTGAGAACCATCTCACACCTGGCGCAGTGGTGCACACCTGGAATCCCACCTCCTCAGCAGGCTAAGGCAGGAGGATTCCAAGTTCAAGGCCAGCCTGTACAACTTAACAAGACCACGTCTCAAATAAATTCATTCATAGGGCTGGGGACATAGCTTAGTGGCAGAGCACCCCTGGGTTCAATTCCCAGGGCCATGAGAAAAGAAAGAAAATGCACCCCATTTCCATTAGGACCCCAGAGCCACCACCACCCTCCTGCATCTTCCCGGCTTTCAGTGCACTTCATTCTTATCCTGAATATTCACAAGGACTAATTCCAAATGTTTGAAGGGTCTTATTAGTTTGCATATACTGGCACAATATGTCAAAAGTCACCAATGCAGGGGCTGGGGTTGCGGCTCAGTGGTAGAGTGGATGGGAGGCACTAGGTTTGATTCTCAGCACCGCATGTAAATAAGTAAAATAAAGGTCCATTGACAACTAAAAAAAAAAAAATACACACACACAAATATATAAAATGTGTGTGTGTGTAAAAGTCGGGCTGGGGTTGTGGCTCAGTGATACAGCACTCACCTACCATGCGTGAGGCACTGGGTTCGATCCTCAGCACCACATAAAAATAAAATAAAGATATTGTGTCCACCTACAACTAAAAAATAAATATTAAAAAAAATAAAAGTCACCAAAGCACACATCACCCTCTCCCCCCGACACATACACACACTCTCTTTTAAATACTGCAAAATGTCTGGCTCAAGAACAACCAGATGTCTTTGTGCAGAAACACAAGAACACACTGAACCTGGGCAGATACACAAAATGATGCCCCCCTTCATGATGAAAGCCCCCCTGTCCACAGGGCGGCCATGAGCCTTCCCCACCATGGGGGGCCCACACTGCTCCCGCCTGCTCAGCACCTACACACCTCTCTTTGGAAGAACTCTCTCAATCTTCCCTTGAGGACCTGTCCCCTCTTCTCTCTGCTGCTTTCCTGCTATAGCTGTCAATCAAGGCCACCTGCCCTCTCCAGGCAAGCAGCAGCAGAGTCCAAGCCAATGGGACATTATCCAGGAAAGCCAAAGGGTGCCATAAAGACATAGGCAACTTGGGCCTGAGTCCCCTTGGTCCCAGAGTTCAGTCCATCCCAGGGCCTCACCCACATCCTTCCGATAAATTCCATGTCTGCTTGAGTTACCCAGAAGGAGATTCTAATGAGCCCATCCATGGACACAAACAGCCCCCAGCTGGAAGAGTAAACAAATTCTGACAACTTTAAAAGTCAAGGACCACATGCTTATGACAAAGATTATCTGAATGTAAGAACACTTTTTTTCCTCCTAGTGTCCTAAAATCTAGTGGTAACTTCCAAAGACTCCCCAAATGGCAGCCTCATAACCTCAAGGGTCTGAGTACAGGGCCTCACCAATTGGTCATCATGGCTGTGGCCTCTTCCTGGAAAATGTGAGTCCCTGAACATCTGAACACCCAGCGTGCTCCTGCTGCTACACGCTGACTTGTTCACAGGAAGAAGACCCTGAGGCCAGAGCTGCCCTCCTCCCTCCTACAGTCGAGCTCCGTGGAACACTCAACACACCTGGTCCTGGGAGCAATACTGGGACTTGGCCCAGGACCACAGTCCCTGGCCACCTGAGCCCATGTAGGAAAACACGTGTGCCCACTGAGACCAAAGTCCACATGGGGAAGGAGGCCCAGCTCTGGAGCCACCATCAGGAGCCACTTGCACGACCTTGGAGAAGTAGCAGCTCCGGAGCACGGCTGAGGAGGTGACTGTCAGGTCCACCAAGAGGCAGGGCCCAGATGACCCAGAGCCCCTCATAGAGCTCAGAGCCGAGCCCAAGGCACATCAGGAGCCAGCCAGGGACCAGAACAGGTGGTGCCAGCACCATCTGCAGTGACAGCGCCTGCAGGCAGCAGGCAAGACGGGGCTGGAGAGCAGGCAGGCCGTCGCAAAGCCCTGGGTGCCGGGCCCGGCAACTCCATTTCCCTCCACTTACCCCGTGACTTATTCTGAAAAGGGTGAGGCCGAAGAATGTCATCTTCATTCTGAAAGCCCTGATGAGCTCTGCACAGGCCTGGGCAGGGCAAGGCCTGGCCAGATTTCTACTCTGGGATCTATTTATGGGTGAAGCAAGCTGTCGGCACCACCTCCAAGGAGAAGGCATCCGTCTGTGCAGCCACACTGCACACACCATGTGTGGCTGGCCGACTCACCTGTGCTTAGTCACAAACATAAACACAAGCTTGTGAAACACACAACCAGGAGGGCCGCCGTGACCCATCTCACAGGGTCCTGGGGTCAGCAAGCTAAAACAGGAAAGCCACAAAACCACCATGTCGGGAAAGCCCACCACGTGCAAGGAGGGTGAGTGCGGTACAGATGTCCCAGGGCCTCTGGTTTCTAAAGCCAAAGGAGGATCCAAACTCCAGGCATCACCTGACAGCACCTCAGGATCAGGGCTTCTCAGCCCGTCAGGCGTGAGGCTGTGGTCGGCTGCCCCCCGAGAAGACGTGCATCCAGGAGTCACCCCTGTTCCAGGACCCAGTTCACTCGCTCCTCTTCCTGCCATAACACCTGCACTGGGAGACCCCAGAGACATGGTGGTCCGCCGCACACTGCCATGAACAGAAGAGGGGGCCCCAGACCTGCACGCCAGCACACAGCACTCAGAGCAGCCTCCCGAGCCCGACGGTGGAGAGGTAAGAAAATGAACCATGATCCAGTTTTTCATTTCCTGGTCTTACACCTTTGGGATGATCTTATATCAAAAGCGAGCTAGAAAAGCCACATTTGAACTAAAAAGTCAGCAATGCGACCAACAAAACTGCAAACTAGACTGTCTGAAAAGTGACCAGGACCGACATGAAACGCCCTAAGGAATGACCAGACCAGGACGGCCCATCTTGCAAGCGCTGCCCACAGGAACTCACCTCCACGTGGGCAGGAGGGCCCAGCTGGGCAGGAGCCCTGGCTCTCACAAAGCCCCGCTGGTTCACACCCAAGCTCACAAGACTGATCCTTTCAGTCATGTGTCTCAATTTCCTGGAGAGGAAGGCAAAGGCAGGTTCTCCAGCTGGTGCAAAGGTCACCCGCTCACAAGGCACAAAGGGGCCGCTGGGCAGGAGCTGGCAGGAAGGAGAACCAGGAAGGCCATGGTTGGCCAGCAGCTGCACACACCATGGAGAGTCTTACATGGGGAAGGGAGGTGGGAATCAGGGAGGAGGCGCACAGGTTATTTTCTTGCTCTTATGTAAACAAAACCAGTGTTTCCCAGCTCAGGTTATTCTCCAGAGTGAAAACAAAGTCCAACTCAACAGGGTGCAGTCAGCTCTGCAGCACTCTGCCAACGCAGCGTCATCCAAGAAGTGACCACTGATGCAGCCGGGACCCCAGCCACCATTCCCACACACCAAACCCCATCACAAGCACTTCTGGGAAAAGCTCAGCGGACCAAAAGCCACAATTTGGGAAATTATACAGGTTTTTCTCCCCACCCTGTAAGAGAACTGCCCAGAAAATGTGAATCGTTGAAAAGATCTACATACGCAAGTTCCCAGGAGGGTATCTCCAGGCCAGGGATGGAGCAAGGGATGCCCAGCTCAGCCAAGGCTGAAAATCACAAGTTTGTTAAGAACTGTCCTGCACTCACTGGTGCCAGGTGTCAGGCCTGAGCAGCCGGTGGACCGTGCCTACTGAGACAACTGGAGGAGGCAGGAGAGGGGGCTGCATCCCACAGAGAAGGTTTTCTAGAAAATGCAGGGGACCAGGAGTCCTGGTAGCTCATGCCTCCCTGGTAGCCCTCCCACGCGCCTGGAGGGGACCTGGGGAGGAAGGGGCTCAGTTCCTCTAAGCGCTCAGGGCACCTGCCTCCTAGAAAACGCCAGCACCTCCCTGAAGCAGAAGAGAGTGAGCCCTGGTGAGCACAGGGCTGGGTGCTGCAGCACAGAGGCCGCGAGAGCAGACAGGTTCCCCGCTGCAAAGGTGGCGAGTCTAGGCTGTCCTGGGCACTGCAGGATGGCCCTGGCCTCTGCCCACCATACACCAGGGGCAACCCCCCTCAGAGCTGTGACAAAACAAAAGTATCTCCAGAGGTTGCCAGATGTCCTCTGTGAGATGGGGGCATGGCTTTACCACCCCACACCCTCAGCTGAAAGCAAGCTCTTGGCCAAACACTTCCCCTGCAGGCAGGGAAACTGAGTCACACAGAGAGGCTCTCCCTAGGGCTTTCTGACCTCTGAAGCAGGCACTGTCTTCATGGCTTTTCCATGCTGCCTCTGGCCCTCCTTGGCCTCACACACCCAGCAGTACAAGACACCTCTCGGCCCATGAGACTCACCAGCCAATCCTCTCCCAGCACCACGGTGGTCACCAGTCATTGGTAGGAACCTGCTGAACCTAAACCAAAGCAGAGACTCCAATCCACTGCTGGTGAGGGTGTAAACCTCAACCACTGTTCAAGAAATCCACTCAGCAGTTTTCTCAAAGTAAACAAAGAAAGTCGGGCACATGCCTGTAATCCCAGCTACCTGGGAGGCTGAGGCAGGAGGATTGCAAGTTTGAGGCCGGCCTCACAGTTTAGCAGGACCCATGATGGCACCAAGAGCATGAAGGAACCCACACTAAGGAGCATCACTCGGTAATAGCTGTTGGATGGATCTAGCATCTCCTTGCTCAGTGAGTGAAGCCAGACAGAAGGGGTCCTGTACTGCATGATCTCACTTTTATTTAATTTTGCAAAATGCAAACTAATCCAGAGTGACAGAAAGCAGATACGTGCAAACAGACAGAGCAGGAGGAGGGTGGCTGCAAGGGACCTGAAGAGGCAGGGGTGACGGGCACACTCTGTGCTGTGACCGTGGTTTCATGGTACGTATATCTGTCAAGGCTCATCAAACTGTGAGCTTTCGATAATCGCAGTTTACCTGACACAAATCACACCACTGAAGTCATGGGGAAAACTAGGTAAGTGCAGAAACCACATTGCAGCTGCAGAATTCACGCTCTGGTATCGGCCATGTTCACGCCACCTTCCGGGGAGTCCTGCGTGGACAAGACCATCAGGACCCTCTGCATCCGGCCACTTCCAACTCTGCCACCTTCCTTTGTGTGACGTCAGGCACATCGTTTTGATTTCAGGGCATAGATTTCTTTCTTTTATGCTAATTATAGCTGAGAGGAAACGCAACCTCTGTTTATACACATAAAAAGCATGCTTGCTAGCATCTTTAGTATCAGAAGGTATTTTCTACCGCCTAGGATTAAAGGTGCTGCAGTTTTTTCTGAATCCGGGTGAATTTTCAGAGGCAGGCTGTTTGGAAATCCCCTTCCTCCCAGACTGTGGAACCTGCCATCACAGGGAGCCAGGCTGCCACTGTGCTGCCTCCTGCCATCAGAACCGTCCCTCAGCATCCCAGCTGCCACCACACCTCAGCAACAGAGTAAGAAAAGTGAACAAGAAGCTGCTCGTTCCTTTAAAACCTCACAAGTGAAGACTGTGTGTGCACGTGCGTTTCAAATCACAAATCAAAACCTGCAGAGAGCAGCGAATTCCCAAGTCCTCCCGCAGACTCGGGCGGAGCAGACGGGGCTCCTGTTTGCTTTTCTAAAACGTCAAAATCGTGGGTGGCTGGGCCAGCGCTGAGTTGAGATCCTTCCTCTGCTGCTTCAGGAATGGGGTGACCGGGGCCAGGCTTTACCTCCCTGGGCTGCTGGCTGCTGACCTGCAGAATGGGGCTTCCACCACCTCTGTCCTGGGGTGACCAGGATGAAGTGTGTCCATCCTTGACACAGGGTCCGGTAGACAGCACTCAATAGATGGTTACCATGGGTCTAAGACGCAAGGGGAAGGGATGGAAAGAGAAGGGAGGCTCAGGAAGCCTCTAATAGAAATTTCTGGAATCCGTAGCAGGAGCAGCTGTTGGAGACGCCTGCAGGCAAGGGTGTCCTTTACAAACCGTTCTTGCTGCCATGGGGCTAGTCCCCTACGCCCTGCCAGCCCTCCACTGCAGGCCTCCCCTGACTCGAGCTCTCTTCCTACACAAGAGTGCAGAATTCTGAATGGAACCTCTGGGGAGGGCAGGCACGGGCCAGGTCCAGCGCTGGGCCACATGACCGCTTAGTAACTGTCTGCCTGTGGATGGCAGGACAGGTGCAGGGCAGTGTCTCCTACCAGAGCTTTGCAGTGCCGCAGCACACCTAGAAAGATGGCCATTCATGGCTGCAAAACCATCCCCCAGGAACAGGGCCCATGTCCTCAGGAAGAGTCTGTCCTGCATGACAGCTATCATCTGTCCACAGGCTTCAGGGAGGGAGAATCTCCCAGCTCCCTCCAGGCCCAGAGTGGAGTTGGAACGGCTTGAGTGCATCAGAGACCGAGGCACGGCGGAGGATGGCGAGAAGAGCAGACACCCAGCAAACAGGCTGGGGTCTCTGAGGTATGTGCTGTCCCTCGTCCTCGCTGCCACCCAGCCTCGTTCCTCCTCACGACTGTGCGCTGTATGTAGAGGAGCGAGGAGCAGGAACCTGGGCTGAGGAACACGACGTGAGCCCAGTGGCCAGAGCCTCGGCACCCACGCAGGCAGGTACAGCTTCTGAGGCTCTGAACCAGGAACGCTCGTGACGTCCTGTTCTCAAACCCAGGGAGACTCTTGCCAGCACTCAGGTGTCTAATGAAAATTCCTGGGTCTGTGTCCAGAAAGCTCCCCTAAAAGACAATATCCAAGTCATGGTGGCTCTATATATATATATATATATATATATATATATATATATATATATATATATACTGTAACCCAAGCTTGAAAAGCCCAGTTCCTGTATCTAATGGGAAATGGGCCAGAGTGATGGTGGCTGAGGAGGATGGACCGTCTGAACTCTCAGCTCTGCGACAGTTCTCTGTGACTGGCTCTGGGCTCTGCAGGGTGTCCTCCTACTGAACTCCCAGGCATGGCTGCTGCTGCACCCATGTGAGGTGGCCACAGGATGGAGGACGCTACCCTCTGATTCCTGAAGGCCAAATCCCAGCCAAGGCGGTCTGAACAGCCTTTATCCCTGTGCCACCCATGGGCACCTGCCAGGGCTGCCCCAGCGGGCTCTGGAGCACACAGGCAGGACAATATGCCCTGCCCTTGAAGGAAAGAGCTTTGCAGCAGATCCACGCAGCACAGCGTGCGTCAGCTCCCAGGCTTGGGGAGAGGAAATGGGACTGAACAGGGAGGCTGCTAGGCGGGGGCCACAATGCTACCGCCTGGGGAGGAGGAGAGGCCCTGTCGTTCTGGGAGAGGGAGAACTGTTGCTGAAATCATCCGATGGTACCGGCACCCAAGTCGTCTGTCACTCCTCCCACATGGTGCGGGAGTGAGGCTGGAGCCTCCTCTCCAACTCCACCAGCAGCATGAGGTGCCGGCTCAGCAGCTAAGCTTTTCCACTAGAAAGGGGACCATGAGAAAGCAAGAGGAGCATGTAGGAGGGGGCCCCTTGAGGCACCCACCGTGCAGAGCCGGAACCCCTGTTGTGATTAAAGAGGCGACAGCTAAAGCGCAGCTTGCAGAGATGCCCCTCAGTTAAAAGCCATGCTGGACTCTGAAGGGACGCCATGCAAATTAACAGCTGCACCCTGGCTAGAGACTCACACTCAGCCTCAGTCAGGGAAACATGGGGTCCACACCAAAGCAGGACCTTGAGCTTAAACAGCTTCACATCCAAACATCCCCACCTGGACAGCACAGCCTGGGTACACTGCTTGAGGTCCCCAGGAAGTGCACTGTGATGTGCAGAGACCTGGAGCAGTCGGTGCCAGTCAGCACAGCCAATCAGTTCCCCAGGAGGGCACAACCATCCTCAGGCAGAACGGGAGCCCTGGGGGTGAGACTGAGGGCTCCTAGGCAGTTGTGAGGCCAGCACCAGCTCTTGCACCACCCCAAGTCTGGGAAGCAGGAATTGGAATCTCATTCGGCTCCCCATTAACACTGTAATTAGCAATGCAAAGACAGAGGTCAGCCCCAATTTTGGAGGCTGATCCTGTAAAATTCAGGACCAGAGAAGAGATCAGGAGGTGATCACACAAGCCCTGCACATGCACTCACACAGGTCCCCGGCTCCACTTGCAGGACTCACAGGAGCTCATTACAATGATAAGCACACATATCTTTACCGGGCCACAGGGGCCACCTAGTGAAGTCTGAGGCCAGGCATCCCGGCCATGTCTGCGACCATCCTGGAGAGGTTCCTACAGACCCAGCGCACATGCAGAGGCATCCCAGCGAGGCCTTCTGTGCATGCGCGGTATCTGATACACAGAAGCACCACACCAGCTACAGGCCCTGCACATCACACGTACACACAACCTGCCTCCCTCCTTTCTAGACATTACCCTGATGAGTGGAATTCCACTATGTTTTTAGGAGAAGAGGATTCAAGGCAAAACAGCTTAAAAAATACCAGGACTACAGGGCCTCCCTTAACCATACCGGGGCCCAAGTTCAGGAACTAAGGAGTAATGGATGGGGCATTAGCAGTCACTTCATAGCCAAAAGGCCCCTAAGACCAAAGTGCACCCTCTGAAATTGCAGCCCAGAGGGACAAGCAGTTTTCCCCCAAGGGTCTATGGTGGGGCATATGGTAGGGCAGGAGCCTGTCTGAGAGCCCCCCCAGCCTGCTCCTTCTGTCACCTAGAAGCCAAACTGAACCACCTAGGTTGTGAAGGGACAGGAGTTCATTCTGCTTCCAGTAATCACAGACCAACAAGAAAACATCTCATTCCACAGCAGTACCTCCACCGCTCTTAACACAGCGACCTAGGGCACAGGCTTTGGGCCCACCCCACGGCAAAACCACCAAGACCCAAGTGAGAGGCTGCCCTCCCAAACACGCACACTTGGGCCAAGAAAATCAAGCCAGGCATCTCCTTGGGTTCCCCTGCAAACTGTATCAAGGTTGAGGTGACCAAAGCCGTCCTTCACAGTGCCAGTTAAACCCGAGTCCCCTGAAGAGTGAGGCCTCTCACTCCATCCACACCTGAGGAGCAGCCTGCCTCAAGTGACCCACTCCTGGAACCTGATGCAACAACCCTCGGTTGCCCTGGTTCGAGAACCCTTCAAACGTCAAGGCAGAACCAGGTGGCACCCTACAGCCAGCACTCACGAAACGACCCTCTGGGTGGGCAGAGAGGGACATGCCGTGACAAGCAGGCTCAAGGTGGCAGGCACACGGCTCACTCTGCACATTCTTCAGTGTGTCTGAAATCAGTCTCCTTTAGTGGGAAACCATTTGACCACAGGGATCTCAAGCCTTTGTGAGTGGGCATGCCTCCCCTGGGCAGACCAGGAGGGGCTGGAAAAGGTCTGCGGGTGGGTGAGGCCTGCCCTGGCTCTGGAGGGCAAACTCAGAACAGCCCCCAACCCCAACAGCACAGAGCACCCAATGTCCTATAGCACGTGGAGGGGGTGCCCGAGCTTCCCGGGTGAGCAGGTGTGCTCCACCCAGGGCTCTCTCCGGCCAGGCAACCCACAGACCTAAAAAGCTGACTGTGTCCTTGCAGCCTGTGTTCCATCAGAAGGAGGTTCAGGTCCTGGAGAAACAGCTGGGCTCCAGGTCCCAGCCCCAATCCCACACGGGTTTCAGGAGAAGCAGGACAGCTGTGGCCCCAGGCTGAGCCCAGCTCACATACAGCTTTTTTCCAGGTGGGCGTCCCCATGCCAGTGACACCCAGGAATCCTCACCGTTGGGGGAACCCTCTAGATCTAGATCATCAGCAGAGAGAAACACTATTTATTCTCCAGCATAAAATGGCCAGTAAGGTAAGAGTGAAACCTCTGTGAGCAGCTGCCCTTGACGGGCGAGGGCTGCAGGCCTGCCTTGCGGAGTTGCCAAGCCCCCCTACTGTGGGCCAGGGCATGGTGCTGGCCCCACAATGTCACAACTTCCCACCTTCTGAGCTCGACAGGGCTTCCTCCTGGAGCACTTGCTCTCTCCACTTCCCACCGTCCACTGTCCTCGCCCACTACACACCAGCCAGAAGCAAGTACCTGCCCTGTCTTTCCTGGCAAAGGGCCTCTATGGTCCAAACGCCTGGTTCTACAATTCTATAAAGCCATGATGTGAAAAAATACACGTATGCACGTGGATAGGACATGTGAGTCAAGCACCATGCGGCACATGTTCTGCACACTTGGCCAGGAGACCACCTGGCCCTATAAGCAGGACCTCAGGGGCCATCGCCATCCAGGGTCTGCATGGAGAATCTCAATCGTGTAAGTCCCCTTACCCGGGCTGACTCAGTCAGTCCCTAGAGATGGATCCAAACTAGTCACACTCACCAGAGACCGACTACTGAGCCGGCACCGCAGAGAGGAGGAAGCTGCAGTTCTGCCCCAGACGTGCCCGCCTGCCACCCGCTGCCTGCTCTCCCTCCATACTCATAAAAGCCCCAACGGTTTCTGGTGTTGAACTCCACTGCCACTCTCCACCACCTCGCAGCCACCGCCATTCCCGTCCTGCTCGGCCACAGTGAGCATGGCCGCAGGCCCCTCTGCGGGTATGGCGGGGGGAGGTCGTCCACAGTGCCACTGCCCAGTGACCGTCAGTACTGGCTGGCAGCCTGTCCTTGGAAGTTCTCAAGGCCCTCCCCACAACCCTGGCCAATCCTCCTCAGGAGAAGAGATTCTGCTCTGGGTGCTCCCGCTATCCCAGAAGCCCATCCTCACCTGAGTCGCTCCTGAGGCCTCCCTGACCTCCGCCCCCTCTGGCTAGCCCCACCCCAAGTCTGCCCTGCACTGCCCATGTGGTGGCTCAGCTCTTGTTGCTGTCACCTCCTGGGCCAGCAGTGAGGGTCCTGAGAGAAGGGCTACTGCCCTACCTGCCTGCCCCAGGTGGCGCTCCACCCACCTACAATCCTCACATTAGCCACTTCCCATACCAAACCAAGTGGGCACAAGCGTGGCCCGCCCACCACCGTCCCTCAAAATCAATATTTGTCTTTGCCAAGCCACTGGAGAAATTCCCAGGGACACGCAGAGCCCTGATCCAGGGCGGGCCAGGGCTTCCAGGGTTGGCCTCCATCAGCACTGGCCTGAAAGGGGGGATGGGCAGGTCCCAAGACACAGCACAAACAAAGAAAACCACTTGGAGAATCAGAGCTGGCAAGGCTTTCCTTCTCTCCTTTTGTGTCTTCCTTGTAATTGTACAAACAACACAAACTGGACTTGCTAATGTGTGACTGTTAAGACCACAAAGGGCTGGGGCCCTGCTGCACAGCGAGTCTCCTTTCAGCAGAGGACAAGCGCGTATCAGAGGATCAAGCTGATCATGCCTTCGAAGGGCTGGGCAGAGCCAAGGAGTTGGACAATCTAAAGCCGGACTTCCTGGGGAGGGTCCCACACAGCGTCATTCACAGAGCTGGTCATCCATCTAACAGGGAAGAAGGAGTCAGGGACGACCCTAAAGTTCAGGACCTAAGACAGGCCCAGAGCTGTGTTCATGGGCCAAGGACTGAAGGGTGGAAGCCTGAGGCAGGAGTCACACCATGACCTGGGGCCACGGGTGGCATCCTGAGCACCAGGTCCAGCTCGGGGAGAGAGAGAAGCCAGACTGGGCAGCTGCTGCCCAACCTGGACCTGACAGAAATGAGGACGTGGGCACCAAGTGACACATCCCGGAGTGTGCCAGGCACTGGTTGTAACAGTCCAAACTAGGAAACCACCCATGGGTTTCCAGACCCACAAAGAAGGTGACTGTCCAACCTCTCACCTCCAACCCTCGCTGAGCTTCACCTGGGCCACCCGCATCTGTCTCCTGATCTGGACGCTGTGCAAAAACTGCCTCTTTCCTTGGGCCTCTCTGCACTACGGGAAAGGAAAGGGCTCTCCAAAACGAGGGAATGTGGTCTCAATCCCACCAGCCCCAACCCAGACTCCAAATGACACAGGGTCCTTCGAGGGCCGACTCATCAGTGCTAAGACCAGCATCAGATGGTAGCAGACAGGCTCAGCAATGCCAGGTGGGCAGAGGCTGCTGACAGCGTCCCCCCTGGAGAACACACGACTTCTCACCCAACGGCCTCGAAGTCCAGGGCTGGGGCTGTTTCCCAACCAGCTTCCCTTTCATTATAAAGCCTACCAAGTGGTTACTGATAATACCAAATCAAGCTGAAGGCCATCAACACAGAGACCATAGGCCCCCTGCCCCCAGCTCAGTGGCAGAGCTCTTGCCCAGCCCAGGGGAGGATGGAACCCAGCTCTGGGTTCCATCCCCAACACCAACTTAAAGGAAAAAGGAAAAACACTCACAGAACTAAAGTAGGTGGGGCCGGGGTTGTGGCTCAGTGATAGAGCACTTGCCTAGCATGCATGAGGCACTGGGTTCAATCCCCGGCAACACATAAAAATAAGAACTAATAAAATAAAGGTATTGCTCCACCTACAACCAAAAAAAATATT
The DNA here is from genome assembly GCF_021218885.2 of Marmota monax. NCBI lineage: Eukaryota > Metazoa > Chordata > Mammalia > Rodentia > Sciuridae > Marmota > Marmota monax. The sequence goes on along the minus strand of NW_026695238.1, from coordinate 16,954,116 downwards.
TTAAAAAGCTAAAGTAGGTGTTGTTATTGTTCCAAGTAGTCATTAAAAAAAATTTCTTCAAGTTTCAACACCGTAAGAATGAAAATATTAAGTGAAACCAAACCCAATGCATTAAAACTAAATTCTCCTAAAGCGCTGCTCTCCCTTTAAGTCTATTATCTGAGAATGCAGTGACAGTAAAGGCCAGCGACCTACGCTGGAAATCAACACAGTTCTATTTGCTAGAGGCTGTTGAATGTTGACATTTCTAAGACCAAACATAAATCGTTTGTGAACATGGCCGGTAATTATTTGGAATTCTTCTCCCAGAACCATGAAAAGTGTTTCCCATCCTCTAAGAGAGAGAGAGAGAGAGAGAGAGAAGCAGCAGCTTCTAACCAGGATGCTAATGACAACCAGCCGGCATGAGCCGTTTTAGGGATGAGACAGTTGCTTGTGTGGAAACACTGTACAAATACTCCAACACTGCAGCCCAAAAAAGACAAGCCCCATCAAACAGCGGGAGAAGTGTGAAATTTGCAAATGAGCCCCTGGTTAAACAAAAACACCAATCTGTTCCCAGAGAGCTCAGGGTGGCCACCTGTTCGGGACTGGTGGAGTGCAGATCACCAAGGGAAAAAAACGATACCACAGGGTTGACAGCCCCTCTCGCCTGGTCCCCACCCTCGGGCCTATATTTAGTCTGCTCTCTATGGAAAATGTCCCGACCTTGCACACAAACAAGCTATTTGGCTGGTTATTCAAAGGATCCATTAACAACCTCTTCTGCACCACGTGGTACTTCTCTTTCTCTTTCCCTCCCCGCTGCAGACGTGACCAAGAAACCCCCTGTGGCATCGGTCAGTTGTAAGCACAGAGCACTGGAAGATGAAGGGATCAGACCCAAAACACAATGCTGGCCTGCCCCACATGGGGCACCTCTGCCTAGCAGGCAAGGCACGTGCCCACGTGCGGGCTGTCCACGCTGCAGGATGGAAACCAAAACTCCCTCCCAGGCCCTTAGAGACACCGGAAGGCCAGGGCTCCTATGGCGCACACAAAGCCTTGCCCAGACAAAAATAACAGATGCTGCAAAGATTAGAGATTAACATCTGTAGAGTGCACTTTGTTTCTTAGAGAAAGGTACTTAACAAAGGGAAGGAATTATGTAGCTAAGCACAGATCAGAACCCCAAACCCTGGATTTTAAAAATAACTAAGCCTCATCCGGCTTTGCCAGACTCGATCACTTAAGCTAAGGACACAAAGATTCTGGAGCACTGGGAAGGGAACAGGGAAGGGGCACAGGTCTGTTCCACTGTTGAGAAACATGAGACAAAACCAAAGCAGTAGCTGGAAAAAAAAAAAAAAAAAGCCACAGTGAGACTCACAAACTATAAACACCTGCGCGGTATCGGGAAAGGGAGCTCACAAAACAAGGGAGTAGTCACAACAAAGCAAAAGTCTGGCTTGGACACAAACAGAACCGGGGCAACAAGGCCACGGGTTTTGCTCTAAAGGTTCCTGGGCTACTGAAGCCACCCCCATCACCTCCCACAGGCGCCTCCTCAGCCCCTCTGACTTTTGATAACACACGGCTCCCCTCTTACAGAAGGCTCTTGCCGCTTGGAAACTGCGGTAACAAAGTGTATCATCCGCCAGATTATCATAATAACTGAATATGGAAGGACTGCATCTAAATATGCAGAGGATTACAGCAAAAATCAACACTCCCAAAAGACAGGAAGGAAAACCCACTGAACCACTGTGGGAGGCGGGGGAGGGGGGACACAGGAAGACAGCTGGTTCCACCTCCCCTGGAGGGTCTGGCACAGGTCTGAGCTCCAGCTGACAGGCCCAGGAACTCAGCACCTCCCAAGGAACATGCCTTCTCTTCTGTCAGCACTTCAAAGTCAGACCTGAAACCATCAATCCCTCCTCCATCCACTACGTCTAACCTCAGTGACATAGGGAACTCCCTGAGCCCTGGAGTCTTCATGGTATCTGCAGGGAAGGCTGCCAGGGAACCCTCGCCCTGAACGTGAGTGCCCCATGCAAGAGTGAGTGCCGGCCCAGGGAAGGTGCCCGGCCAGCGGGGGCATCCTCCCCTCCACCGAAAGGCTTCACAAAGCCAGCCCCACACCACAGCATGGGGCCACACACCAGGCCCACTCCAGACCTACAGAGCCAGAGACTCAGGGGAGAGGGGGTGCCTGCTGTCCGTATTCACAAGCTCCCGAGTCCTCCCTCGCATCCACATCTGAGACCACTGTTGTTCGCGAGCTGTGAGTGCTGCATTATGTTCAGCAATGCAGGCTGTCCTTTGATTATCCCTCTTGGTGACACTGATTCTGTCTGAAATCCTCTCCATCCAGCATAAAGCAACATCAAACTTTTGTAGACTACTGATCTGAAAAAGTTACCAACATTTAACAAGCAGATCTTTTTCTTCCCCTACCTACGCTAAAGAAAATTTCATTGTCACCCCAAATGCCACATGACATTTCACTTCCAAGCCAATTGAGCAAATCCAAAAGGCACCAGCCCTAACTTCTGTGCCCTGAGGACGGGTTTCAAAATGCCCTCACTTCTGTAGGAGGACAGACACTGCTTACACCACCAAGGAGCAAAAGGACCCACATTTCAAAGAAAACACTAGCTCACTGGCAAGTAAGCCAGTCAAGGAACACCCCTGCATATTGCTCAAGAGCCCCACACTGTCAACTCAACCAGTGAGGACAGAAAAATGAGCAAGACCTGATTTCTGCACTAACAGAGCTCCCAGTCCTACAAGCTGGATGGTAAGGAGGTGAGCCAAAGAGGACTGGGGACCCAAAGCAAGAGGACCTCACCTCTAATGAGGTGAAACCAACTATGGGTGACACAGACAGGGCCTAGCAGGATGTGCGGCAGGAAAGAAGTATCTCAGAACATGTCCCTGTGCCACATCTAAGAGCATGAAGCTGAACTCCCAAGGGACACCTAGGTTACTCAGGACATCAGAGAGCACAGTTGTGAGTAAGCCGCAAGGTTCCCCCAGAAGCAACTAACAGCCAACAGAGCATTATTTTTATGAAAGAGGTGCAACCTGCAACCTCTGATTCAACTTGAAATACTAGCAACTTGGCAGATAGTGACAAAGAAAAACAACATTCTCCATGGCAGGAAGAAGAAATGTGTTTCCCTAAACATAACACCTGTGACAACCAACCAAATAAATTTCTATATAAAAACAAACTCTTACAAAAAACTTTGCTGCAACAAGCGACTTTCAGGGAACATGATCCTTGTGGTTATTTGAGGCGTTCTCAAACCCTTCATCAAGGGTCAAGGCCGCACAAGCTTGGGATGGTATGCACAGACAGCTGTGGGAACTATGAACAGCAGGCGCTCCATTCCCAGCTCAGCAGACACCAGACACCAGCACTGAAGTTACAGGGTGGCCAAGGAAGGGCTCAAGATGCAAGTCAAACACGCAGCGCTCTACAGGGAACAGATGCTCAGTGACACACTGTACCACAGGCTTCGGTGGACCCTCTGCCCATATCGTCCCAGGTCCCCTGAATGCTGGGGCTCAGGCACTACTACGAAGCCCTGACCCCTGTGAGATGCTCTTCAAGGCAGTTCTCCTGCCACAGGCTGGGCCAGGCCAGGCAGGTGCATGGGTGTTGCTGACAGGCCACGCAGGAAGGGTAGAAGCAATGCTGTCAGCCAGGCCCTCAACTTCAGAGCACAGCCGAGTTTCCCAGCAGCATCCAGGAACCTGGGAAGTATAGGGCCCTGGCTGGATGAGCCACTGGACTATCACCTGCTCCAACATGCAACCGCCAACAGAGACTTAAAACAGCAACAAACTTTACTTAACAAGAAAGGCACTTGACTCATCTCCCCAACCCCATCCACCCACCTCAGACAGGGAGACCTAGACAAGTGGCTCAAACTTGAGGCCAGGCGGGTTCCAGGCACACTTCTAGGCATGGTGGCAGGAAAGGCTCAGGAGATGACAGCTGCATGCCACGTATCCCCGTGGGACACCCCAAAATCTGATCAGCCAAATGTGAAAATGATCAGCAACGTGGTCTTCAACTCTAGGAGCTTGTGGGATACAGATTCTCAAGGTAGGAAATAAGGATTAAAGAAAACACTTCTCTTCTGACAGACTAATGTTTTAAAACAAGAAAGAGGTCAAAAGCCTATGTATTCCACACCTACAAACAGGATTACTGACCGATTTTTACTTGGGAATCTTGGTGAGCTCTTTCTGCTAAAATGTATTAAATTCAGTCCACTGTTAGGTTTTCCAATCAGACCCATTTCAACTGTCTTTGATACATGCATTAGCCAAAGTATTCCCTTTCACAGGGAAGCATGCCTCAGGCCCACCACAGAAATTCCTGAAGACACCAGAAAGCTGGAAAATTTTAAATAAATTAGAGCAAAGCCAAATGCTGGCCAACAAGAGGAATTATATCTTCAAGTGTTTTTCAGAACTTCAAAAAGGGCTCATGTCATGGTAATCAAAAAGCTTTGTACAATTGGGGTCAAGTGGCACACGTCTGCAATCCCAGCTACTCCGGAGGCTAAGGCAGGAGAGCCGAAAGTCCAAGGCCATAGCCAGACCCTGTCTCAAAATAAAAACTACAGAAAGGGGATGGGATGTAGCTCAGTGGTACAGCACCCCTGGGTTCAATCCCCATTACAAAAAAAAAAAAAAAAAAAATCTTTATATATAGAACCCAATTGTGTACATTTAGACAGGAAAAAAGACTAACTGGATCTCCTTTAAAATTAAGAGTCTTCCCTTTTGCAGGACAAGTGATTTTTAAATCGTTTGCTATGGTATGCATATACTTTCCTGGTTGGAAATGGTTATACTTTAAAACGCAGAAAGATTTACACTTTGCTGCTGTACCATAAAACCTCAAGGTTCGACTGCAGGCAGGGGCTAATGTGGTATGTCTCCAGGGCTGGGGTCCACTGCAGTCACTGTGGTGCTCTGGGTACCCACTCAGTTTCATTTCCTCCAAGCGTGTCCCTCTGAATCCCCTGCAGCAGTGCCCTGACTCTGTCAGTGCACACAGCTACACATAACTGTATCTACATAGCTCTCTTCTCGCCCAAAAATGCTATCCTGCCACAATTAAGCAACCCTCTCAACTTCCAAAACAGCAACGAAGTATACGAAGTATACGCTTAAGTCCCTCCCACATCCTAAAATTGAAAGAGAGAGGAGAACATCTCACTATAACCAACAAGCCTAGAGTAAATCAGAAAGGGCAGGGAGAGGTCCTCAAAGAGCTCTGTTTGGGGTGGCCAGAACCCTAGGCCCCAAATGATCCCTTGGTTCACACCAGACTTAGAAGTGCCTCTGTCAATCAAGGGTCATCACTCCTCCCAGAACCTCCATGCTCCTTTACAAAACCTGGATAAGGAAGCTGGCCATCCTCTCCCTCAGGGTTGGCACCAACAGTGAGATCACGAATGCCAGCGCATTTGTGCTAAGTTCTATACAAATGAACAGTGGCACCATTGTTGATAAGATCAGAGGCATACCTGACTGCTTCTTAACCTCACTAAATTAACTACAGCCATGGCACAATATGGACAGTCCTACCTCTAACAGAAAAATAACAGCATTATCAAAGCCCCAAACAGAATCTATCCATTAATTGTGAGCCTTATTAATTGACAATATTTCCAGCCAAGAAGGAATCTAAATCTCCTATTGTACAGGTAGGCAACAAGCTATCAAAAAAACATCATTTCAGAATCACATAGGAGGAAAAAGGGAAGGAGACGGGAAGAGAAAAGAAAACTGCAACCGCATCCTCTTGCTGCACTGGAAGTGCTGAGAACCCAGAGTGCGGCTTCAGAAATGGGAAAAGGAGAAGGACTGAAAGGGGGTGAGTCATGCTCAGCTGGAGGCCTTCCTGCTCACTGCAGCCAGGTGCACTCAGCGCCTCACCCCAGCTTTCCGTGGGCTTCAGCAAACTTCTGCAAACGCATCCAGAAGGTAAAGAAGATGCACCTGAAATAAGCACCATGCGCCTTCCACCGCTACCCAAACACACCCAGACCTCAAGTTCTGGAGGAACCCATCTGTAATATCTCTCAATCCACCAGATGGGTGCGGGTACCAGGATCTCCTGCCACAAGCCTAGAGACACACAAGGGTCCTGCCTCTTTAAGAGTCTAGAAGCACCTTAAGTTGCCAACAGGGCAGCCAGGGGCACTCAGGGACAAAAGGTGCACTGAGAAGCAGGCCTCCTAAGGCTGGAGCCTGCTAGGACCCTTCTGTGAAATCATCCAGTCTCCTACGGATACAGTCAGCCAGCCATGGGATGGGGTTCAAGTTTTTGAGGCTGCCAAATGCCAAGAGGATCGGCCACACAAAATCCACCTTCTCCACCTAACAAAATTCCAAACCAAAACACCCTGGGGTTAGCAGTTCAGAATGCACAGTGCCAAAACAGAGCCCTCCTGAGGGCCACGGCTTCTCACTCCCAAAAGGCAGGGAATTGGATAATGGTCTCACCTGCTTCCCAACACACTCCCACCGGCAGGAAGCTCCCATGTTCTACAACAGAGGTCTTACAGCCTTTGGGCAGGACACTCTGCAGCACTGACAGGGCACCCTGTAAGCCTTTTACTATCAGTGATCAACAGCAATGAGAGAGGACAGACCACTGATGGACTGTGGCTGAGACATAGCTCCACGGCTACCTATATGCCACCTGCTCCCCCAAAGCAGGACCAAAGGAAGAAAGCAAGGAAACAATCCAGAAGCCCAGTAGCAGAGAAATGAGAGCCACTGGCAGTTCAGAGGGAACACAAACCCAGAAAAGGCAGGCTGCTTCCTGCTGCCACCTCACTTGCAGGACTACTGCCCTGCCTGACAGGCAGGGGAAGGTGAGAGTGTTCTATCCAGCCCCTTCCCTCTCCACTGGCTTACAATCTACAGCATCCTCCACTTATTTCTCCCCCTCCCAGTGCCAGAAGTGTCAAAGTGAGAACCTCAGTAACCTGGCCTCCTATAGTGCTCTTCTGATTTGATCCAGGACTTGTGATATAAAACACACTAGGGAAGCCAACATTTACACAGGGCAGGTGAGGTGGCCCTGCACGTGGACAGGCTGCTGCCTGGTCTGGATTTCTGCACGGGCTAAGTTTGACGGCCTTCCTTCCCAGAAATCCCAAAATGTGCAGACACGGGCCGTGGGAGCACCACAGCACCTCAACAAGATAGCCGGGCCAGCATCATATCTTCAACGTCCTCCTGGACTCTCAGGCCTGGCCTCCTGGTTGGGTGGCGCCAACCCCTCCAGTTGCCCCCAGGCGTCTGGCTGAGTCGGGACATTCTGACGGCCCAGGACGCGGGGCACCGAGCCACTTTCTCACAGGAGAGACTCTACTGTCCATTATCAAATTAACGCTGATGATCCATCTTCCCTGGCAGGCTCACGGCGCACCCGGCCTTGCAGGGCAAGAAGCACCGCAGTGCTCCCTTGGCGGGGCAGCCGCGTGCCTTGGCCCCGCGCGAGTGTACACACGCACGCACACACGCGCGCGCGCACACCCCCGGCGAGCCGGAGGCGCCCGCTCCCCCGTGCTTTCCAGAAGCCCCGGTGGGCCCGGCCCTCACCTTCGATAGCGATGACGTGCTCCCGGATCTGGTTCTGCAGCACCGGCTCCTCCACGCGCTCCAGAAGCTCGTAGATGGAATAGATGTTCGGGTGGACCGATTCGAAGCGCTGGATCTCGGCCCGGATGGCAGCCGAGTTGGCCAGCTGCTGCTGGTAGTTCATGGTGCAGGCGCCGCGCCCGGAGCCGCGCGCCCCCCGCCGCCGCCGCCCCGCTCCCCGGGGCCCGCGGGCCGCCGAGCCCGGGGCGCCGCAGCCCCGGGGGAGCCCGGCCCGCCGGCGGCGGGCGGAGGAGGCACGAGAAGAAAGGCGCAAGCAGAGCAGGCGCGGGGTCGGCCCGTAGGCTCAGTTCATGGCCGGGACGCGCAGCCGGCGAGCGAGCGGGCCCCCGCGTCCCGGTCAGCGGGCCGTCCGGGGGGAGCGCGCCCCCATGGAGCGCGCCGCGTCAGGCGCGGCCAGCCCCGGAGGAGGCTCGATCGGGCGCCTTCCTGCGCCGCAGCCGCTTCCACTCCTAGACGCTGCCCCGCCGAGCAGCCATTAAAGCCCAGGCAGCCGCCGCGCTCTGAGCGCCGGGGCCGAGGGCCGGCCCCGGGCAGTGGCCGCGCCGCTCCGGGCGCCCGGCCGCGGCGTGGGTCCGTGCGCTGCGTGCTGCGCTGCCGGGCGCGCCGGGGCCCCAGCGTCGAGCCCGCCGTGCGCCGCCCGCCGAGCCGGACCAAGCCGCAGGCGCCGTGCAAGCCGCGGAGCCCGCTCCGAGCACCGCCCGCCGCCTGCCCAGCCAGCCCCCTCCCCGGCACGCAGGGCCCCGGCCCACGTCGGCCCCGCCCCCGCCCGCGCCCCGCCTGCGCCCCGCCCGCGCGCTCGCCGCCCTCCGGCCGCCGCCGCTGCGTCCTCCGCGGCGCTTCCCAGCGCGCCGGATCCCCGGGAATTGCGCCAGACCCCGCCCTGCGCTGCCTCTGGGCTTCCTGGGACTTGTAGTCCGCACGGTGTTGGCGCCCCCCCACACCTCCCCCGGGACCGCGCACAGGGGGTGCGCTCCGCGATCGCGGCCTCGCGCGCGGGCGGGCAGGCGCGCGGTGGCGCGGAATCCTCCCGTGCCCTGGACCTGCGCGGCCCGCTGCTGTCCCGGCCCTCTCGGCTGGCCCGAGCTGCCGGTGCTGGAGGAACTAAGAGAGCCCGCCCGCGCTTTTGTTTGTTTCCAAGCGACTGGCCCAAGGAGCCTCTGGGAGTCGCCGTGTCCCAGGACGTCCCTTGGTTGGCAGTCCCCTCTTCTGTTTAACTTTCTACCTCCTTTTCTGAACACCTCACGAGTGCTTCCTCTTAAGCGAATTCTCTCCCCAAAGGCGAAAAAAACCCTGATCCCATTCGGCGTGTGGGTCTACACTCCACGAGTGAACTTAAGTTTAAGCAGGGGTGTGAGATGAGACGAAATACCACGGAGGTTTCCTAGGCATCCTCTTCCACTAAAAAAGCGTTTTAATTGTGCTCTGTGTCTCCATCGACAGCCTCCTGCGTGCCTCCTGCTCTGCGGGGCTCCCCAGTCCTTACCGGTTTACCCCACCTCAATCCCAAGTAAGCGCAGCCCCGGGACCTGCCGAGCTGGACCGCATTGCAGTAGCAGCCCCAACGTGCAGAGGGATAGTCCCGCAGGCTTAAAGCGAATGGGAGTTGCAGTTTTGCGGAAGTACTAGGACCGCAGGCCCCTAGGCTGGGCACCGCGGCTGAGTTGTGCCCCAGCCACCCGTGGTCTTTCTGAAACCGCTTGTCGGGGCCCCACCCTGTGTAAAGCCTCCTGTGCCTGCTGACAGTGGCCTGAGCACACTCATATCCAGACTCAGGTTAATCTCCCTGGGTTCCATGATGTCCCAGACAGATGCCTTCCTTGCCCCCGCCCTTCAGCAGAGCCCATGGATCCCTCTGTGATACGCCTCTGATTTAACCGAGGGGGCCAGTGGCTTCGTTTTACTATTAGCCATGATCCATGGCTCCCCACCTCCAGGTGGCTGGAGTAGTCTCTCACCAGGCTTCCTACTGCATTTCTGGCTTCTCAGTCCTTTTTGTGGTCTATTTTTACTTCTCTGACCTCTAAATATGGAGGGCACTGGGACTCCTTTCTATTTATGTGATCTCCCCCTATCTTATGGCTCTAATGTCACACTAATGAACCTCAGATTTTTACCTCAGTCCAAGACCTTGCCCCCAAATAAGTCCATATCTACCTACCTCCTCATCTTCTCTTGGATGCCCAACTGGCAGATCTAATCCAGCTCATCTCAAGGTAAACTCCTGCCTCCTCTCCCCTGCTCCTTTGGAAAACCTCCATCTGAGTCAGGGGCGCTTCAGGCCTGCATTGCCAGGTGAAGGATCTGCAGCCACGTTTTTTGCCTCTTGTTCTCACATATCCCAAAGTGTCAGTTCCACCTTCCAACACCCTGCTAAGGCCATGGTCTATCCAACCCCTAGGTTATTGCTAGGTAATTGATCTAGCAATTGTTTTCCCTGATTCTTACCTCTCCCCATCTGTTCTCAAGAAAGAAGATAGCGTTGGTGAACCTCACAAAACCCAAGTGAGGGCCCATCATGCCTCTGCTCAAAACCCTCCAATGACCCTCTTTCCATCAGGCCTCCAAAGCCCTCTAGGCTTGGGCACCTATCAAGATCTGGGCAGGGTCTCAGCTTTCCCCCGCCTTGTAAGCTAACAAGGTGGCCCGCCACAATTTCAAAGATGCTGACAGAAGGCAAAAGACTCTCAGGTTGGAACCAAAGGACTTTATTATTTATAACAGTAGCAACAGTCATAGTATTAGCATTTTTGTGTGCCAGATTACTGAGTTCTGGGTATTACAGGGTGATTAAGGGACCCTGTGGAGCCTGTACTCGTAGTCAATTGCCCGATGGAAGAGGGACCCTGGGCTTAGAGTGGACACATCTTCCATAGGAGTACTCAGCATGTCTGCCCTGCACTCCTGAGGGAGAGACTATCTTCAAGAGGCCCATCTGCCCTTGACATGACAGGGAACACTCTGTCTCCCAAAGCTGTCTGCTCTGCAGCATCCTTGGGGGGACAGTCCAGAGCAAGGTGGCCACTGGCTTTGCTCACAGATGTGCAAAAGTACAAGACACCAATGAAGGATGGTGGCCCACAGCACCCTGGTACCTGTGTGGTCTGCTCAGACCACTGCAACACAGTGCTACAGACTGTTCCACTTAACAGAAATGCATTCTCTCACAGTTCTGGAGGCTGGAACCCCACGATCAAGGTGTTGGCAGGGTTGGCTTCTCCTGAGGACTCTCTCCTTGGCTGTAGATGGCATCTTCTCACTGCAGCCTCACGGAGGTTTCCCTCTGTGCATGTCTGTGTCCTAGTATCCTCTCCTTACAGGGACACTGGTCATATTGACCTCATTTTAATTTAATCCCCTCTTTAAAGACCCTGTCTCCAAATACAGTCACATTCTGAGTTCTCAGAGGTCAGGACTTCTACAAATGAATTTCAGGGGGTGCAATTCAGCCCATGACAGTGCCTGCATGGCCAGAGCATCTCTGATGGCTCCCTGTCCTCTCCTCTACAGCCACACTGACCCTCTTGCACACCAGGCACCCTGCCATCTCAGGTTCATCATCGCCAATCTCTGTCAGGAGTGCTCTCCCAGCAGCTTCGCCAGCCCCGTCACTTCCTTCTTGTGCCTACCCCACACTCTTCGCAAGACCCTCTCTGACACCTTTTCTAAGACAGCCTCCTTGCTGTGGTGGAAGGAATCATGGTCCCTAATGTCCCATATCTTAATTCTTGAAAACCACAAATGTGTTACCTGCAATGAAATAGGGGCTCCACAGCTGTGCTTAAGTTAAGGCTCTTGAGTGGGAGAGATTATCCAGGATCACCCAGGTGGACCTGACATCTCAACAAGGGTCCTTGTAAGAGGCCAGCGTCAGGGAAGGAGACGTGAAGACAGATGCAAGGGACTGGAGGAGGCTGCTCTGCAGGCCTTGAGGATGGAGGAAGAAGGGAAGGTGCCCTCTAGCAGGAAAGGTAAGAGGACAAATTCTTTCCCAGAGGTTCCAGAAAGAGCACAGCCCTGTGGACCCTTTGGGGACTTCTGCCCTTCAGGACAGTTAGAAAACGTGCTTGCATGGTTTAAACCACATAAGCTGTGCCGATTTGCTGTAGCAGCAACAGGAAACGAATGCACTAGTTTGGTTTTTTCCCAGCACACATCCCTGCTGACGCAGCGTAGACTTTACTCATTTGTCTTGAGTGTACTCTGTGTTCCCTACTAGAACGGAAGCTCCAGGAGGGCCAGGACTCTGCTTTGCTCTGTGTTCTATCCTCAGCCCTATAACAGTGCTTGGCACATGGTAGGTGCCCAACAAGGGTTTGTCAAATAAGAATTTCCCCATGAAGCGGCCACGGCCCTGAGCACCAGGCCACGTGTCCTGCAGGGCTTGGTACACCTGTGCACTGTGGAGGGAACACACCCCCCTCTTGCTGCAGGGGCTCCCTCTCATCTCACACGCCCCGTGCTCCACCCAGGTTAGCTGAGTTACAGTGAGAGCTTTCCTAACCACACAGTGCCCAGAGTTATCCCCCAGGACATGACTAAAGACTCATCCTCTATATGTCCAGTCAAGAACTGTGGCCATTCCTCATGTGATGGTCCATCTAGGCACTTGCGTCAGTCAGCTTTTCATTCCTGTGACAAAATATCCGGGATAATCAATTTAGAGAAGGAAAGACTTATTTTCAGCTCATGGCCTGCTGGCTCCATGGCTTTGGGGTCTATGGCAAGACACAGCATGGTGGAGAGAGTGTGTGGTGGAGGAAGCCGCTCAACACAGGGTGGTTGGGAAGTAGAGTGAGAGAGTGAAAGGATCCAGGGACAAGAAAACCTCTTCCAGGGCACGTCCCCGGTGCCCCACTTCCTCCAACTAGGCCCCGTTCTCAATAATGCCATCAGCTGCTCTGAACCCACCAGGGGTTCAGGGGTCAGAGCCCTCATGATCCCACCACTTCCCAAAGCCCATCTTTGAACTCTCTTGCACAGAGAACCATGTGAGCTTTTGGAGGATGTTCCAGATCCAAACCGTAGCCGGCAGCCATGAGTAAAAACCCCACTGTGAGGTTCCAGGGGCTGCCTGTCTCCCATCATCAGAAGGGTCAAAGGTCAGGGCTGGGGTGCACTTCAGTGGAAAGAGCACATGAAGGGTGAGCCCGGTGTTCAATTCCCAGTACCAGAAAAATAAAAGTATCAAAGGTTGGGTGACCGTCCCATTCATTGTCATTCTGTCATTTATTCACTCAACAAATCTTTATTGATCACTACTGTATCCTAGGTAGGGTGCTATAATCCAGGACAAAAGTTAAAAGATGATGCCCGCCTTCAAAGATTGTATAGCCAGGAAGACTCTCATTCCCAAGAACTCGGGGCTTACACAAAAACTTGCACTGGACAAATAATTCTGGTGACGTCTACTTAAAAGTGTGAGTTAAGGACAATTCTGCCAGCGACCAGCCACAGCCACATGTTATCCTAAAGCTCTGCAGTGTAAGTTACATCCTCCACCGGGAAAGACTTTTTAACCACGACTTCAAACATCAAAATGCTCCCCACCTCACGCCCGCAGAGCTGCCCTTCCCACAGCAGGGTGGCTCTTCCACCTAGATGATCTCTAAGAAGCACTTTAGAAATGAATGGAACTGTGTGTCCTGGACTTCTCTGATTTTTCTGTTTGCCTGAGCTTGAACCAGTCTCATGGGACTCCTTTCCATTCTTGGTTAAGAGCCCCAGGCAAATTCATTTGCCCCTTGGAGAAGACCTGCCAAGGGAAGGTTGGCATGTGTCTGAGAGAGGCCGTGGGCTGCTGGCAAAGGTGGGGAGGGATCATATGGTAGCAGGAGGACAGAGGGAGGAGACAGGAGGGAGGGGAATTCAGAAAGTGCCCAGGGAAATTCCCCTTTTCCCTCTCTCCTCCTCCTCCTCCTCCTCCTTCTTTTCAGTTCTGGGGATTGAATGGAGGGAGGTACAACCCCAGTCCTTTTTTTTATTCTTTATTTTGAGAAAGAGTCTCGCTGACTTGCCCAGTTTGGCCTTTAATCTGTGATCCTCTTACCTTGGCCTCCCAAGTTGCTGGGACCATAGTCACGCACCACCACGTCTGACCAGATTTCCCTCTCTTGCACTCTGTCCATCTGAAGAAATGACTGCAGTTTTGAGGTTCAGGCATTTGACCATGTTTTGGTACCAAAGGCCATCTGTATTGATTAGCTTTGCACACAAAAAATGCCACACTTCCCAGGTGCCTGGGATCCTGTGAATCACATGAGGATTGTGGTGTGTGCATGAGAGAGCTCACAAATGTGTACCGTCTTTCTCCACAGCACATGGGGAAGGCCACGTGTTTGCCCTGCGCAGAAGGGCCTTGGTCTGTCAAGGCTGTCCACTCCCTCACTGGCTCTGCTTGGCCTCTCCTGGCAGCCTGTATCTGATGGACATGTTTCATTTTCTGAAATGGCATTGTTACTTTCTTTGCCATCCACATGTATTATCCCAAGTTCTGGGGGTCAGAAGTGGACACAGGCTCTGGGTGTGGACAGTGCTGCATCCCTTCTCTAGGCTCCAATTAGATCCATTTCCTTAACTCTCAGGCTTCCAGAGGCCACCTGCCTGCCTGGGATTGTAACCTCTCCTCTGCTTCTTTCAAAGCTGGCAAAGAGAAGTTGATCTTCCCCTAACGTTACATTGCTCTGATCCCCTCCTTGACCTTCCTCTCCCACTTTTTAGGACCCTTGGGATCATGTAGAGCTCATGCTCTACATAATAATAATAATTATTATTATTATTAATATTAATAATAATAATCTGGATAATTCCCCCATTTAGAGGTCATCTGATTGGTGGTCAGTGCCATCTACAACCTCAGTTCTCCTTTGCCATGTAAGGTAACACACCTGCAGATTCCAGGATGATAACGAGAACCTCTGTGGTGGTGAGGACATTATTCTGCCTATGACACATTAATAAAGTACCACCGCTGTCCAGTGTGTCTACTGTTTACTACTGAATTTGGTTTGTTGCTCATAACTGGGGTTGCATTTGAAGCCACGTCTATACATAACCAGGAGGATACTGAGATGAAACTCTGGGCCTTGACCCACCCACAGCCCTCTGTACCAGGTAACCACGCAGAACTCAGGAGTTTTATGTAACCTGATGGGTCGCTTACCACTAACTTGTTCAGAATCCCACTGGAGGACCTCTTGGCCTACCCCTAAGTGATGGGAGACAGCGCACAGGTGGACACAATGGATGTTTAAAGTTTCTGCATCTTGATTCCTTTTGCTTTGGTACTTTTAGGGCAGTGCTTATTTATAGAGTTATGAGGAATATCTCCCTGATATGTGACATGAGCAAAGCCAGCAGCAATACTCTTTAGCTTGAGGTCACTGTTTAAATGATTTCTACAATGATTGGACATCCTTAAAATCAGCTTCGTGGATCACACACATTGGAGCACCCCTAACTCATGGAACCTGAAACCCAAAATTCTCCAAAGTCCAAAACTTTTGGAGCTCTGACATGATGCCACAAGTGGAAGATTTCACACCAAGAAAACATGTTTCATGTACAAATTGATTTAAAGTATTATATTATATAACCTTCAGGCTCCAAGTACAGGTGCAGGTCCCCTCTGTCCCTTGTGGTGGATTTTCCCAGGTTCTGAGCATTAGGACATGGACATCTTTGGGAAGCTTTGATTCTGCCCTCCCATATGCTGAGAATCATGTGGAAATAGACATGAGCCACCCTCTGGGATTTTATTTATTTATTTAATATAGACACAACAACAGATATTTAGTGATAAGCTGATGAACAGCCAGCCTGTCTGTGGAACACCCAGGCTCTGTGGGCTTTCCCATGTGAGTGTGTATGTGTGTGTGTGAGCCTGTGTGTGTGCTCAGTGTGCTGGGGATTGAACCCAGCTCTTTTTATTATTTATTTTGAGACAGGGTCTCACTAAGTTGCCCAGGCTGGCCTCCAACTTGCCATCCTCCTGTCTTAGCCTCCTGAGTTGCTGGGATTACAGGTGTGCACCACTGTGTCCAAACCTCATTTTCATTCAAAGCAGACAATTTGACATTTCAAAATTCATTTCATAAAATATTTAACAGTTATGTTAAAATGCAGTTATCAAAAGCTACAGTTGTAGCTCAGTGGTAGAGTGCTTGCTTAGTATGGGTAAGGTACTGGATTTGATCCTCAGCACCACATAAAAATAAATAAATATGTCCATCTGCAGCTAAAAATAAAATGCTGTTGTCAAAATACTTAACAGTTTACAATACAGGAATGTGTGTGCTTCTTTATTAACTTGTTAATTAACAAGATGTAGCAACTGGTCTAATAATTCCCATAACTTTAAATTACAGAAGAGTTTTTTGGTATTTGAATGCGATGGGGAAAACCCATTTCTCTGGTGACAGTTGCAGAGTGCTGTCTGTGTGTGTGACTGCACTCTTGCTGGAAGGAGTGGCTGCATTTCAGTCTTGGGGTGAAACCAGGGCTGTTCTTTTCCCATTGAGTTCATAGACCACCTGCTTTATGGCCATGCCAGGGTGGCCAGGGCTGAGGGGAGGGTGCAGGCCCAGACAGGGGTTAGGGCCTTCTAATTGGGATTAAATGCACACAATGTCAAGTGCGCTGTGTTAACCAGTTTTAAGTGCACAGTTTTGCATCATTGAGCTCATTCCCACTGCTGTGCCTCCAGCCTTGCAGAACTGCAACTCTGTCCACGCTACTTGACACGCCCGTGCCCTGCTCCGGCAGCCTCTGGCACCCACCATTCTGTGTGAGCGTGTGTGGAAGCGTGTGGTGCTATAGGCCTTTCTGTGACTGGCTGACTTGGCTCCAGGTTCCTCCCTGCTGTAGCATATGTCAGAATTTCCTTTCTGAGTGAAAGCTGAGTGACATGCCATCATTTGTAGATGCCACGTCTTGTTTATTCAGTCAAAGGACCTTGGGTTGCTATTGTGGGTACGCTGTTTATGAACCCTTCAAGGTCCTGCTTGCAATGCTCTGGGGTATGCATCTAGAAGAGGCACTAATGGGTAAGTCAATAATGTTACATCACAGTGAAGCTCAGCTTGACCAGGTTCAGACCAGGTACAGGCCAGGGTAACAGCTGTTAAGATTTGTGCCTGAGAGAGGTAGAAGGATGCACTGTCACCTAATGAGTGTCCACACTATGAACGGGACCACAGTGTCCTTTCCACACACTGATGAGAACACTGAGGCCCTGCAGGTGAAATGACTCACTGAGCCTCCCACTGTGGCTGAGAAACCGACCCAGAAGCTGATCCGAGCGAACGCTGGACCAGGTCTAAGGTGGAGATCAGAGCTACCACCCCAAAAGTCTTGTGGGGTTGGACAACAGAGATTGGAGGAGGAAAAACTCTACTGAAGAAACTCTACTGCAGAGTGGACATGCTGCCCCAGGTTGATAGGAACACAGGCCACGCAAGAGCTGTCTCCCTGCAGTGTTCCACAGAGCCAACAGCTGTTGTTTTTGTTTTCCAAATGAGGGCATTGGGCAAAGATGCCTTATTCTTCTGACAACCTCCTCACCCCATGTCATGAAAACAGTGGTCCATGTTGGTACCAACTCCTGGGGGTGTTCAAACCCATCTGTAATTTGCACAACCACTTTGGATTTTCAGCAGTATTTAAAGTGGCTGTTTACAGAGACCCATGCTAACACAATCACACAGATCCTTATTCTGTGCATCAAGTGCAAACTACATGATAATCCTCAGTGTATGAATTCTTTTCTCGTAAAATGGAAGATTAATTTGCTTATACACATTCTGTGAGCTGATTAAAAAGCTGGTTTTATACACATAGCTTGGCTGATGAACAAATTAGACATTGAGAAATCAGATGCAAATGAGTAGTTTACAGACACTTTTGAAATTGTATAATCGTCTTCTCAGATTGTGTGAAAAGCAAGAAGCTGATTTAGAATGGATCTATTGAGGCAGCTAAAAGGGGGTTTGTGTAATGTTTATCAATGTTATTTTTTCTTATGGCATTTGTCATATATTTTTGTAAACATCTTCCCAACTCAGCCATTGTTTGTCTTATGTAATATCTGCTACAGTATCTTTGGGGCTTGCTAAATTTTAGAGTTTAATATGTTTTGGTAACTGTTCTTTTCAATGTTTGCATATGCCCTCTGAGTAGAGTATATGCAAACTGACAACAACCAAAAAAGATTGCTCGTATGTTTTCAATTTTCACTTTAAAATATAGATTCCAAATATAGGTTCCAAGTTACAGATTCAGAGTGAATGGTACTGAACTGCCACTAAATACTATACCTGGCCCTTTTCCTCCTTATCTCATTCAGCATTCTGAGACTACAGTCCACAGATGACCCACCCGCCTGGGCCAGGAGGTAGTGACTTACTTATGGCCACAACCAGAGGTAACACACCCAGAATGTAAAACCAGCTTTCCCAGTGCAAGGACATGTGCCTTTGCCCTGACCAGTGTCTCTCCTGATCTTGCAAATACAGGGGAACACTCCATCAGCGTGATCCGGAGACATTTTTGGTTACACGGAAGATGAGTGTGTTAAATACCACGTTTTGATCTATGGGCATGGATGGTGGGCAGTCCGTAAGTAAGAGCACTTTACTGCCCTAACCAGGTCTCTTCCAAAGGCAATGTCGGGTGACCTACCCAGCTCAACCAATGGAATCCCTCCCATGCAGATCGTGAGTATGCAGGGCAGGAACCTGCCAGCGTGTGTCCCTCTGGGACACATCCAAACTCATCGTACAGCAAGCACGCTGGCTGACTTTTTGTCTACACAGTACTCAAGACTGATTGGTTGTAGGCCCCAAGGATACCAGAATCACCCACTGGTGCTCCAATTCCTCATATAAAATGGCAACATATTTGGGTCTGAGCTATGGGTGTTCCCCTGTATTCCATAAATCATCTCTAGATTACTTACCATACTCAAAGTAAATGCTATGTAAATATTGTTCTGCTGTATTGTATTGGGAACAATGATGAGACGAGTCCACGTGATGAGTCCAGACACGGCCATCATAGGTTACCACACAGCCCACGCACAGACCTGAGGCAGATGGTGCTCAAGCGAGGAGCGCTGGACAGAGGCCACAGGAGCGAGCCTACACATCCTGCATTCCTGTAGCGTCATTCTCGGGGTGCAGCAAATTCAAGTTTTACTTTCTGAAATTTTTTTTCTCCAAATATGTTTGGTCTGCTATTGGTTGTATCCCAGATGTAGGACTCATGGATACAGAGGGCCAACTGTGTTTGGATGTTTTCTAGCTCCATGACAGTTCCTCCTCCTCATCAGTGGGCATTATCCTTTTGGGTCATTTTTGCTGTTCCGGTAACTTAAGGGGCTAGAGCCCAGGGAAGGCACAGGCAGAGGGGTACTGGTGAGGAACACAGAATCCCCCTCCTTGTTTTCTCTTTTAATTCCTCCATCCCGTTCTATTTGACTCCCCTCCTACCTCCACCTGGGGATCCCTGTGCTCTGCAGCCACCTGGTCAGGCCAAGCACCATCCCTCTGGGCCCTGTCCAGCAATGCTGCAAGTCCAGCTAACAGTGTTTGTGACCCTTGCAGACCCCTGATCTAGAATCTGCCCGGCTGGCCTCCACCCAGCTCTGGATCTACAGGAAGAAGAGTCTCTTAACTGTGGAGAAGGCAGCACCGGAAGCAGGTGCTGCCCAGCAGTAACTTCCACTCAGAGTAAAGGACTTTCTCTCCTGGGCCTCAGTTGTCCTCACTTGAAAAGCGTCAGCTGGGCCAGAGGACTGTAGGCCATGCTTCCAGGCATCAGTACACACACAAACCACCTAGAGGCTGGGAACAGTGCAGGTTCCAACTCCACAGATCTGCAGGAAGGCCTCAGACCCCATGCTTCTTTGATTCCAGGTGAGGCAGTGGTTGCCAGTCCGTGGCGCTGGCTTAGTCGGGCTGCAGCTCACCTGTTCATATGCAAGCCCCCATCAGGAAGCATGGCCCAGGAGGAACATGCATGGCTTCTTGGGGTCCTATTTCTTGCTATTCAGTTTTACTCTGGTAGACAGCTTGCCTAGCATGCATGAGATTGCCTATTTTGGATTCCCAGTAACACACACTCAAAAAAAAAAAAAAAAAAAAAAAAAAAACAAAGAGACCACTTTAAAATGCTTTAAATCATAGCCCTGTTTGAGGAAGCCCACATACATCCCAGCCCACCAAGTCCATTCCTGGAAGTTTCTTAGAAATGAACACAGTCCCTGTTTCTTTACCTCAAGAGACATTTCTCTGGAGCTGGCCACAGTGGTGCATGCCTGTAATCTCAGCAATGGGGAGGCTGAGGCAGGAGGATAACAAGTTCTAGGCCAGCCTCAGCAATTTAGTGAGAACCTGTCTCATAAAAAAAAAAAAGGCACTGAAGATGTAACTCAGTAGTCAAAACACCCATGGCGGGCTGGGGATGTGGCTCAAGCGGTAGTGCGCTTGCCTGGCATGCGTGAGGCCAGGGTTCGATCCTCAGCACCACATACAAAACAAAGATGTTGTATCTGCCGAAAACTAAAAAATAAATATTTAAAAAAACAAAAACAAAAACCCATGGCTTCAATCCCTAGTACAAAAAAAAAAAAGTCATTTCTCTAGGATGTAGTGACTTACTTATGGCCACAACCGGAGGTAACACACCCAGAATATAAACAAGCTTTGCCAGTGTGAGGACATGTGCCTTTGCCCTGACCATGTCTCTCCTAATCTTGCAAATACAGGGGAACACTTCATCAGCTGATCCAGAGACATTTTTGGTAACATGGAAGATGAGTGTGTTAAATACCACATTTTGATCTATGGACACAGATGGTGGGAAGGTCATGACTAAGGTCATGACTGTGCCATTTTCCCAAGGTGTGTCTGCTGGTTACTGCAGGCAGAAAGTCACTCTCAGATTTGTAAGATCAAATATCTGCACTGGGGTAAGGTAGGGGTTCTAGCCAGTTCTCTACCTTGTGTTCCTTGACATCTGGCAGGGATGCTGGCCCTGGCCAGGTCACTGCCTTCCACCTGCCAGCAGCCTGAACCACAGCACTCTCCACCCAACTTCTCTTCCCTGACATGATGTCCAGCCAACAGATCTTGCTTGTGGTGCTCAGCATAGCCAAAATGTACACAGCTCCTCCAGATGGCTCTTACTTGTGGATGCGGACAGGCTTACAGCTAGCCTCAAGTCACCCAAAGGTCAATGGAGGAGGTAGGACCAGTGTCCTCTTTGGAGAACTACTGAATCAGTGGCACACATCTTTAATCCCAGTGACTTAGGAAGCTGAGGTGGGAGAATTGCAAGTTTGTGACCAGCTGGGGCAACTCAGTGAGACCATATCTCAAAACAAAGTAAAAAGGACTGGGACATAGCTACTAAATCTAACCACAGACAGAACAGGGCATGCACCAGCCCACCTGTTTCCAATTCTGGCTCTGCCACAATTAGCTGTGTGACTTGGGGTGAATTCAATTTCTTTTTCAGATCATGATTTCCTCATCTGTAAAATGGAGCCACTGAAATTTCTACCTTATCCAACACTGTTTTTATGTTTCCAGGAATTGATCCCATCCACAATCTTATTAGTGACATTAGTAACTCTAATTTACATGTATGCAATTACAATGTTTTAATGTATGTTATGGTTTGGATATGAGGTGTCCCCCGAAAGCTGGAATTTTCAGAGGAAAAAGACTATATTATGAAAGCTGTAACCTAATCAGTCCCTTCTACTTTGAATGGACTGACTGGGTGGTAACTGTAACCTGGTGGTAACTTCTCCTGGTGGCTGGAGAAGGTGGGCCACTGGGTGCTGCCCCCGAAGGTTTCGTCTTCCCTGAAACCCCTTCCTCCAGCCTCCGCTTCCTTCCTGCCATGATGGGGGCACTTCCCTCTGCCACTTCCTTCCACCATGATGTCCAGCCTCACCTTGGGCCCAGAGCAATGGAGATGACTGTTTAAGGACTGAGACCTCTGAAACTGTGAGCCCAAAATAAACTTTTCCTCCTCTAATTATTCTTTTTGGGTATTTTGGTCACAGCAAAGAAAAAACTAACTAAACCAAGTCCTTTTGCATTTTCCCCAAATTCAAAGTAATCTAAGAGAATGTAGGTTACATGCTCCCTCTGCAATCTCATATTGTTGTTCAAAACATTCACATTCATAGGCTAGGTTGGGGCCAGCCTAGTAATGGGGCAGTCAACCAGTCAACAGACGTGCCCAGAGCACATGGTTTGCATGAGATAGTACACTGGAGATTCAGGGTACATGGTAAAAGAAATGGAAACACTTCCTTCTCAGAGCTGTGGACCAAGACTAAGTCCATAACTTCTCATCACTAATTAACTAACTTCAAGGGTGCTTCCCAGTGGACTGAGGTTACTCAAACATTACACTGGCCTGGGTATCTGCAGCCCAAGGGTCTAGGCCAGATTTCCCTTTTCCCATTTCCCAGGTTTATGGATACTTTACTCTGTGGCACTTGAACTTCCTTTGACCGTGACCTTCATAGGTGTGATGAGTTGAAGCTCCAGAGACATGCTCCAGAACCACAGGTTGGTCAAGTTTTGGCAGATGAAAGGGTTTCTATTTTTATTGTCTGTTTGTTTGCAGAAGAATAGAATTGAAAAGCCTTGAACGATAAGAAGATGGGTTTCTTGCTCACTGTGAAGAAAAGGGGAGAGGAGGAGAGGCCAGCAGTGGGGGTCAGGCCTGTAGCAAGAACCAGTGTGACTGTTGGCGAAGTTCCATTCAGCTTTTCCTGTGTGATCCCTGGAGCAGTGATCTGGTGTTCTTTATATGCCACAGAAGATGAGCAGAATCGACAGGACTCCGGGGTGTTCAGTGTAGGCATGGAGTTTTCTCTTTGGTGGAAGGAGTACTGGGGTAGCCGGCAGCAAGATCAATGGGTTCCTGCCTCCCACAGGTATAGGCGTGTAGGCCAGCTGGCGCATGCTTGCTGGAGCAGCCTCCGTGTGGGCTTTCCACAGCAATCCCTATGACCAAAGGGTACCCCCCCCCACACACTCTGCAGCTACTGAGGACGAGGTGTGGGCGGGGACATGGGTACAGTCACCCTTCCCCCTTCCTTGAAGCTGCCCTGGCTGGATATGGACTGGTTGGTCATGGTGATGAGAGGGGTGGGGACTGGGATGGGGGCAGCTGGGGATGGGTGATGCAATGCCAACCAGCTTTGGGCAGCTGGTGCCTGGGAGCTCAGCCTCGGCGATTACATCACCCATCTCCAAGGTGCTGGAGATGTCAGGAGGCCAGTCACGCTGCTCTGAGAGATTCTTTAAAGAAACACATCTGTCTTCATCATGCCACCTCAGGATCCCAGGGAAGCCGACAAGGTCCTGGTGGTCGTATCGGGTCAACCTAAGATCTAAACAAATTGGATCTGACAGATGACTGTTGAGTGGCATATTTGGGTCTTGAATATAACTGCCTCTTTTCCAATGTGCTTCAGCTGGCGCACATCCAGTGATCATTGACTTCAAACCAACCAGGCTGGAAGTCCAGGCTTTCCCACCCTGTGTTTGGTCCCTCCCCTGAACTCTGTTAAATGTGCAGAGCTCTTGCTCCCTCTTGACACACCACACTGCCTTTCCTACAGAGAGGGGGCTGGCGGGTGCTGTCCTGCTTCCGTTGAGAGCAGGGTTACTGTCCTGGCCTGAATTTTGCCTCTCCCCAAATTCAAATGTTAAAGCCCAAATTCTCAATGTCCCTGTATTTAGATATAGGATCTAATTAAGATTAAATAAATTCATTAAAGGAGGTAAGTAAGGTTAAGTAGGGTCCTAATCGGATAGGACTGGAGAGACCAGGTGGAGGCATACCAAGAGGGCATCCATCTGAGGAAGAGTCCTTATCAGAACATGACCACCATTGGCACCTGGTCTGGGACTTCCAACCTTCAGGAGGGAGCCGTAAGTTTCTGTTTTGTAAAACACTCAGTCTGTGGTACTGTGAGAGCAGCCCACGCTGACTACCACAGTCCCCTGGCTTCCTGCTCCTTCCTCGCCAGCCATTCCTCCCAGCAGCTCCTAGACACCGTCATCATGTGGCTTAGAAAGCAATGTGGCATGTCAAACTGTTTATGCCGTTGGCCTTGTAATTCTAGTTCTGAGCATTTTTAGGAAGTAATTTAATAGCAGGGGAAAAACTGTGGCCAGCAGTAATGCTCACTGGAGTAATATCTGCCACCGTGGTGGAAGATGGTGTCATCCGACTAGGAACAGGGGCGTTGTGTAGAGATGTGGGAAACCTATTTCTTGTTATATGGTCTAAAAAGGCAAAAATGTTACCTTTTGGGAATATTTTAACTAGAAATGTGAAAAATCTGAACCCACTAAAGGAAGACAGGAAAAGAAGATGGTGAACTCTATTAAACGAACGTGGTGGGGAATTTTAAACATTTCCCCTTCTCACTGAAGCCTCGCTGTCTCTTCAGAGAACACAGCAGGGCTCTTGCGGGTTGCACCTTTATTCACAGCCTGTTTGTCTTCTGAGTTTCCAACCCACAGGAGGCCTTGGTGCCACAGTCCCGGGAGCTTCATTTTCCAATAGAGGAGAAGAGCCACCTGCCACAGGGTCGTGTGAGCAGGCGCGGCAGCCTCCTCGCACCTTCCCATTATGGGGGCACCTGAGCTCACTCCTGCTTAGTGGAAAACCTCTGGGAAGCCCCTGCCAAGACCCAGGGCACTTTTCCACAGCTCACTCCAGCGGCCTTTCCCTCCCTGAGGTGTCACATGATTTGCTCTTCAAGACAAAATTCCTGGGAACCAGATCCTTCTCTGAGTCAGAGTGGAACCCTTACTCAGGACCTATGTGGGAGCTGGCGCCGGGTGACACCTGCCTGGCCACTTTCACATGGAGACCTCAGGCTGCGGGGGGCGTCTGCTCGTGCTGGCCTGAGCTCCCTCTCAACTGCAGAGCTTGCATGGTCTCTTGACCTCCGTGACTCGCGGGCACACTATCCTTTTGGAATTAAGCTTATGCAGGAAGGGATGACTACTTCCTACTTATGCAGCATCTTTATTCATCTTGAAGCCATTTTCTTTTTTATGTATGCACATAGTAGAAAATCCAGAGAGCACAAAAAGATCTAAAGAGGAAACCAAAAGTTTGCTAAATTGTATTTTTTCAAAATTGCAAATGTTTGCTCTTCAAAAGACTGTTAAGCATATTGATTATGAGAGTACATACAAAAACCTACATGTTATAAAATTATATAGATTTCACACACACATGAGTGCATTTGAAACTGATATAATCTGAATAAAGTCTATGTATTGTGCTAATAAATAAATAAATAAAGAGAAAACCAAAACTATCTCCCACCCACCAGTTCTACTCATTAGGAGAAATCATTAGCAGATTCTCACATCCTCAGATTTGCATATATGAAGAATATATATGAATATTCTGTAATATTAAAAACAAATAAGACCAAGTTAGTATCCTGCTACACTTTACATTTTTCACTTTTATGCCTTGGGGATCTTACAGATGAGATCAGGCATTTTTAGTGGGTGTGTAGTATCTTACTGCATGACGGTAGCATGATTTATTTAAATTAGCCCTTTAATAGGCTTTCCAGAGTTTTTCCTTGGTGCTTGCTTTGCTTAACAAGTGATGCTGCAAGTGGCTCTTTTGTGTATCTTTGGAAACATGTTTGTAAATGACGGAAAGCTGGGTCAAAGGTCACGTACATTAAAAATTTTGAGTTCTGCTGACAAATCTCCCCCCAAATGCTGCTCCAGTTTATTCTACCAAAAATGTATGGCCTACCAGTCTTTCCACATTCTGGCTATTTATGGGTGCGATTTTAAATTTTGCGCATGAGAGTTGAAAAGTGACCTCATTCATCATTTCATGGTGGTACCATCATATTTAATTCGCATTTTCTTAATGGCAAGGGAGGTTAAACATCATTTAATATATTTGTGAACCATTTATATCTTTTGATCCATGAAGGTTTTGTGTTTATTATTTTATTAGGGAAATTATCTCAAATAGGTTGTAGATCTTTCCTGGTTTTTCACTATTTGGAACTTTGTTTATTAGATTATTTTTCATACAGCAAACATTTTAAATGTTTACTTAATGAAGTTTCCCTGGTTTCTAGTTTCCTGCATTATTTTTAGAGACTTTTCCAGTCCAAGACTTTAAAATCCGTGCTCATTTTTCTTCTAGTGCTTTAGTAGGGTAAGTTTTATGTTTAAACACTAGAACCTTTTACAGCAGCCTCATTCAGATGCCTGACCGTTGTTCTCATGTCACCCGCGGAGCCACCTTCCCTCTGGACTTGGAAGGTCCCACCATCACATGCTCATTTCCCAGGGGTACTTGAGTCTATTTCTGGACACTGCTTGGATCCATTGTTAGAGGGAAGCTCTACACCTGCAGAGTTTTCAGGGCGCTTCCCAAGCCCCAGCATCCCAGACCTTAGGGCTGCTCCAGGAAGTGTCCCCTCCTTAGCCATGGCACAGGAGGTGGCCATTCCTCCCTGTTATCTCCCGTTCTGGTGCTGACCTAAATAACTAACCTAAACCAACACTGGTGGTGGTGGGAACATAGAAAACAGGAGTGATGTGTGATTTTTAAGAACCAAACAGACCCGCACAGACTTTCCAAAGGTTCATGGGGGCCAGCTCCAGGCAAATGGGTGGGGTGAGGTCAGCTCCGGCACGTGCAGCTGTTCTTGGCCTCCCATTCAGCACTGCGGTTCTTCTCACCCGTCCTGAGCATCCCTCACTTTCAGGACAGCACTGGGCACCCCTTCTCACGAGAAAGCCCAAGGTGCGCTTCAGAGTGACCTGCATTTTCAAGTAGTAATATAGTAATTATAGTAATAATAAAGGCCACTTGCTTGGGATTTCTGGGACCCTGAAGTGCGAGAGGAGAGCCCCCTGGGGTGGGGTGGTAAGGGCCTCCGAGGCAACCCGACCCTTACATTTGTAACCAGTGTGTGGGACGGGTGAGCCCCGAGGGAGGAGTCAGGAGTTGGCTGTTCTCATTCCCAGCCCCACTCTGGGGCGCCCCCTTCCCTGCCTCCCTGGATGACTCCTCTGGGCACGGCCACAGCCTTCTGGTCATCCAGCATCACAGCCTCAAGGAGAGAATACTGACTCCTTCCCAGGATGAAGGGACCCAGGCCACTGCAATATCCAACTGCCACCTCAAGCCTGTGCCTCAGCTCAACCCGCCCTGGGAGAGGGTGTGCCTGCCCTCCCCACCCTCTCCTCCAGTCCTCTTCTGTCTGAGCCTTCCAGGGTCAGGGTCGGGGGAGAAGGAGCCAGCAGAACGCAGCAAAGTCCTTCTACTGCTGGGTGTTCTTGGTAGTTCTCATGTGGCTCTCGGAGCTCTAGGCCATGGCAAGCGTCCAGTGTGGGCTCCTTTGTCGGGCTCCAGGGATCAGCTCTTGGGAGGGACTGTGCTCTGCTGACTTATGATAGTGTTCCTGCCCCAGGGGACACCCCAAGCCTCTCAAAACCGAGGCCCCCATATCCTCACAGCTGCCCCCTCTTGGTTCCCCTTAATAGACTACGTTTGTCGCCTCCACGTGGCCCCTCCCAATCCTCACCTACTGTTGGGGTTCCATGCAGCCCCCCACCAGCAGAACCCTCCCTGGGGAGCAGCCTCCAGCTCTCTAGGCCCTGCCACCTCAGCCCTGAGTCTCCTTGGCTCAGGCCCTACTCAGGTGGGAGGAAGGCACATGTGTCAACGCCTCTCCAGAAGGTTCTCCTGGAGACTTCTGGGCTTTGAGGTGGAAGTGGCAGGAAAGCACTTTGGTATCCTCCCCAGCTGCGGGTGAACTATTCTGTCTGTTCTGCTGACCATCTCCAATAACCTCTAGTCCTTGCTAGACGGCCTGCTCGTGGTAGTGGGGCTGGGGCTGCAGGGCCTACTACCAACTCAGGCTAAGTCCAGGATACATCAGGGAGCCGTGCTGCAGAGCCTGGGGCTCCGGATCGCCTGCTGTCCTGAGTTTATCCACTTCTCTAAACCAAGTGTCTGAGCTCTCTCTCCAGGGCAGCACTTGCTGCGTGTGAGCCAGTCCCTTGAGAAGTGCAGGGCTGGGACCATCCCTGAAATCCCCAGGCAACACAGGCAGGAGAGCCACGTGGACGGCACCTCCTTCCACTCCAGGAGTGAGGCTGTTCGGCCTTCCCTAATCTCCTTTCCCTTCTTCCTATAACCCTTCTAACACAGCCTAGTTCTTGCCCCAGAGCTTCTGAGATTATTTTAGAACAAAATACTAGGGCAATGGTTAATTAAATAAAGAGAGAAATTAATAACTGTTGGCAGATACTGAGACCCAGTTCAGGTCCGTTCTTTCTCTTTGCAGTGCTGGTGGGATGAGCACAGGCTTTGTCATGCCAGCTTCCAGCGAGCAGGGAGCACAGCAGCAGGACTCCTACCTGGCCCAGCTGCTGGGCAGCGTCAGCCAGAGGCACCCAGCCCCAGCCACAGGGTCTTCTCCTGGGAGCAGGCGGAAATAGCACTGCTCAGATAAGAGCCAGCTAATTAATAGGAAACCTAAAGAAGACCCAGTTTGTGCTCCATAGTGAGTCTCCTTTTACAAATGCCACAGACCTGTGGCCATTCAGGGACCACATGGCCACAATGGGCCTAATTGTCCTTTACGGCAGAACAGTGGAGAGTCGGAATGGCTGTGGGAAACAGGTATCACCCAGTCCCACATTCTTTCTTTTCTATTGTTGTGAGCAGAGAAATTTCCCTCACATACGAAACCCAAAGGATTATTTTCCTTGGTGCCAATGTTGATTTTGAAAGTCGGGCTGCAGGCCTTGTGCATTCGTATTGAAGTGCTGGTAAGAGAAACCTGTGACCGGGCTGCCTGACCACGCTGTGCCTGCTGGGCCACCTGCGTGGGGCTCCATTTTTATCTAGTTCTCTAAACCTAGGTGCTCCAGCTCTTTCTCAAGGGGGCACTTGGTTTGTGGGCCCATCTCCCTAGAGGAGTGTGGGTACCAGCTCTTGAGTGGGTGGAGGCAGGTGGGGGTGATGAGAGGGAACGAGGTTCTCATGCTCACGTGGAGTCCAACTCTGATCTCTCTCCCTGGGCTGCCGTTATAGGTCCACAGACTGAGTGGCCTGAAACACAGAAACAATGACCTGATGACAGAGGTCAGAAGCTCAAGGTGTGACAGAGCTGGGTCCATCTTGGGGCTCAGAGGCTGAATCTGTTCCTGGTGTCTCGCTCAGCTTTGCTGGCAATCGGTGGCGCTCCTTGCTTTGAGGGCACTTTGCTCCAGGGAGAGCCCTGTGCCTGTCCCTGTGTCTCTTCCTCCTCCCACAGGACACCTGTCACACTGGATTAAAGGTCCATCCTAGTGCAGCACAACCTCGTCTGACACCGTCCTTACAGCAGGGAAGACCCCATTTCCACTTAAACCCACATTCAGGAGTGTAGGGAGCAGGACTGTCACCTGTTTTTTGTGGACACAATTTAACTCCTAACTTCTTCTGCTGTTTGAACACCACAGTGGGGTAAATTTCTGGAATCCTCCGTACCTAGCTAGCCCATTCGGTGTCTCCTCCAGTGCTTGGAAAATGCGTTCCTGGGATTCCAATGGTGGAGCGATTTTGTAACGAAGGTCACACCAAACCCAGGCTGACGATGAAAGGTGGATGGAGAGCATCACAATCAAATCATAACTGAACTAGCAAGATATTTACAAGATCTGTTCTCCACAGATCTCAAATTCTTTCTATCCACTGGCCTTGGGTGATGCTTGTGAATCTTCTGAGCTCCTGAGATCTCCCCGTGAAAGCACACACTTGTCGCGTCCTTCTGACTTCTGGTCCCTTTAATTCTACTCCTTTGTCACCAACGCCCATCCTGTTTCCTGTGCCAACAGACCAACGGCTTTGCTCTTATCTTTGCTCCCTGGCGGCGTGACTCTGAGCTGTGTTCCTGGAGAGGGTGTCATTTCCACCAGCCAGCATGGAACATTCCATCTGTCACATCCCTCCATCTGACTTCACGCTCAGCTTTAGAACTTCACACTGGCCAGTGCTGGTGGCCAGGACCGGGGTAGCCTTCCCTCCAGGGTCTCTTCTTCTTCCCTTTCCCATCTCTCGATCCCAACCTCCCAATAGGGCCGATCCCTTCAGCTCTTGCAGCAGCTGGGCTGTGTGGTGGGAAGTCTGGGCTGATATCCTGGGTCCTTTCCAGAGAAGCCTCTAGCGCCCTGCCTGGGGGTGAGCGCTGCAGCTGGTGCCCAGCACCCAGGGGACAGGCACACTCCCTGTCCGTGGGGCACTTGCTCTGGACATCCTGCTGCACCTGGCCAGTGGGTCCACTCGTGGCTTTGCAGGGGCGGGAAGGGGCATTTTCGCAGCTGATGAAGGCTGAATGCAGCCTGCCAGGAACTCCATGGTCTAGCTCCGTACCTGCCACCCACGCGCTCCCCTTGGGGAGTTGTATACCTGGATCTGAGCCTTCTCATTGCTTGCTTGAGGCCTGGTCTCTGTCACTGCTGCTTTCCAACCACCCAACCCTATAACTGTTGCTTCATCTTCTGTTTTCTTACTTGTGTGGCTTACAAAAAAGTCCTCACTACTGTCTGACTCTGTTCCGGTGCAGTGAACTGACTACAGTTTAGGATACTTATCCTGGTTTCGTTTTCACTGTATTACAATGAACCTGTGTTGAACAGACTTGTACGTCTCTGTTTATACAGCTTTCTGTTTCTCAAAATTAATTCTTCTAAGAGAAATTTCTATTGACAGAAGCACGCATGGTATATACACGTCTATGCATGTATCAAGAGACTTGAAGGTACATGTCATGTGTGTGATATATGTGGTAGATGTGAAACATTTGATACATATCACCAAAAATCGCCCTTGATGCTATCCAAATATGCTTTTCTGGCACTGTCTTTAGGGCTTGGTTGTCAGACTGCTTGGGTTCAGATCTCAGCTCTCTCTGCTCGTGGTGAGCACAGACTCTCTGGGCCTCAGCCGGCTCATCTGTGAAAAGCCTCGTGACCTTGCAGGATTGGAGGTTCAGTGCAATCGTGCCTTGCTGTCCCTGGCCCAGAGCCTGGCACCCATCCAGCTTTCAGCAAGGGTCCACAGTGTTGCCTTTCAGGATCGATGACTTCAGAACAAGTGGACAGAGACCTCAGGGTCACCTTCACTGCTGACATCCTGGGTTCAAGAATGGCCTGCTAGCTCCCTGCCCACAGTGTAGACCTAGCACAGGACTCAGAGGGGGAGCTGGACGTGCGCCCGCTGATGCACTGTGCCCTGCCCCTGCTTTGTTCTGGGCTAAGTGGAGGCAGAAGGGGATGGACCGATGGACGATCCGAGGCTTTCCTAAGGTTAGTTTCCTGCAGCGGAGCACAGGGCTGGTCTGCAGTCGGCGGAGAGCCTGTTCTCCTGCTGTGGGGTGCAGGGACTAATGCCGTCCTCAACATCCTCCAGATATTAGGGACAATGAGAAGTCACCTCAAAGTTAAATATAAACCCTCTCTTCATTATGAAGTTCCTGGGGACAAAATAAAACCAGAAGATTAAGGACCCTTGACACTTAAACCTCAAAGAAGTAAAAGTCCAAGGGAACCAAAGTTGGAATTAAATCATTTTTGCCTTTGTGAGTTAAAAGTCAAGGAAATCAAAGACTAAGCATCCGGCTCCCTGGCTTTTAGTTCATCTCTATTTGAGCCAGAAACTGTGAGAGTGTGTGTGTGTGTGTGTATGTGTGTGCGCGCGCTTGTGTGGCGGGGGATCAGCCCAGGGCCTCGCACAGGCTAAGCGAGGGCCCTATCACCGAGTGCACCCCAGCACCCCCAGGCGCTCCTGATGGGAGGTGCTGGTGGAATGGGGGCTCCTTCTGCAGCGGGGCTCTCCTCTGTTGGACAGGGCAGGGCTGCCCACCTCAGCCCCACAGGGCAGTGGGGACTGTATTGGTTTCCAGGGCTGCCGTAACTAAGGACCACAAATGGGGTGGATTTAAACAGCTCATTATCCTCTCATAGCCACGAGGCTAGAATTTCCCAGCCAAGCTGTCATCAGGTGGGTTGCTCCTGCCAGCTCTGGGGCAGAACCATACAGGCCTCTCTGCAGCTGGTGGTGGTTGCTGGTGACGGCTGGTGCCCTTGGCTTGCAGATGCATCTCTCCACTCTCTGCCTCTCAGTTCCAAGTGGCCTTCATTGCATCTTTCTGTATCCTTCACAAAGACACTTTCTTTGGACTTAGGGCCCATCCAAATTCCAATTACCCTCATCTTGATCCTCAACTGGGTATGTCTGAAAAGACCCTAAATCTAAATAGGGCCACACTCTGACCTTCTGGACAGACCCACCACCTTTAGGGAGTGTTCCAGTCTCCCAAACTCAGGCCTTGTCTCACACTGGGTGGTTTGGAATCTGTAGGGTGAAGCCTGGACATCAGGACTTTCCCAAAGCTCTCCAGACGATTGTGACGTGTAGCCATGACTCGGAAGCTGGCATAGGCTTTGGAAGGCGAAGGCGTCCCTCATGTGAGCCTCATTCCAAAGCCTCCAGGACTGGAAAGGACAGGACAACAGAATCCAGTCACAGCAGTACCATCAGAGAGCAGGCCAGTGCCAGCCTCAGCCACCCAGGTGTGTCAGAGTAAGAGGCGGAGATGGCGGGTCCTTCTCTCACATCCGAGGATGCCCTTTGGTCTACAGCAGTGACTCAAGCCCTTTATCTCAGAGTGGAACTCCCGTGGGGGAAGGCTGCCTCCTGCCTCTCTGGGGAGCACCCACCTGCTCCTGGTGCCTTCTTAGATCTCTGAGGTCTAAAGCCTGCTGCAGGGGGGCAGCCCCGTTCTGGGGCTCCCTGGAGACAGCTCTTCCCCAGTTTGCTCAAGGCTCTTCTGCTCTCGCGGTTTCCCTTGAGCCAAGCCCTGAGTGTGCCTCGCAGGGCGTGCCCTCTGGCCTGTGTGGCTGGCTGCTGCGAGCTTCCTGCTGCTGTCCTAAGTCAGCTGCTTTCTCGATTAAGCATGTGATCTTTCTTAATTTTTTCTTTTTTATTAATTAATTTTTTTCCTCTTTCTCTTAATTACTAAAAAACGGATGTGGGCTTGCCCCCTTGGCCTAGTCCGAGCCTTTCCTCCTACTATTCCTCATGCTTTGGTTTTTCTAACGTGTGTCTCTATCATCTCTTGTGAGGCTTCCCTGGTGAGAACAGACACAGAAGTGTCCTGGGTGTGTTTCCACCGTCCCTGTTCACAGGCGCTCGGTCCTAGAGGCTCCCTCCTGGTGGGTAAGCATCAGGCAGTGTTCTCCCAGGATGACTGGGGCAGGCCTGCTTGCTGCTGTCCCTGCTCCCAGCGTCCTTGTCCTGAGGCTTGTTTCCCCGGGCACAGAGGTGCCCAGCCATGCCCTCCGTGCCACCTGACATTTGCCTGAGTGTGCTGCTTAGGTGGTTCCTGCTCATCTTGGGGCTTTCTCTGGAATCTGTGCAGATTTTCTGTAATCCCTTCAGATTTCCGTTGATCTTGCCCAAGGTGGTTCCCCACCCCCTGAGAAAGCAGGTCCTCCCAGGGTCACTCCTGAGAAGGCAGACCTGCCAGAGTCCCTGGGACACAGCCCCTGCTTCTGATTTGCTCCAGTGAAGGTCCTGCTGTGGACATATCCTGCCTGTTTCCCCTGTAGGCGCTGGCCTGCCTGCACCCCCCTTCCGTTCAGTCCCCTCTCCTGGGCTTCTCCTAGAGCCCACTGTCTCCTCTGATTCTTTTCTAGATGTTGGTAGAGATCCCACCCTTCCTCCCACCCCTCAGTGAAATCTTTCTCCAGCGGATCCTCCTAGTCTGACTTGTTTTTACTTTTTCCAATGCTGCTGTTCTGACTTTAAGCTTATAGCTCTTTTTCCCTCCTTTCTTTATTAAATGTCACTCTGATTTCTCCTTGATTTCTGAGCAAATATGATTCCTAGAGACAACATATAACATGATCAGGACTTCATAGCTTTGGTTGATAGCAAATTGCTTCTCTACTTTAATCCCGAATGAAGCACTTAAAAATAAATAAAAGACACCCTATTTCTTTTTATATGTTTATTACTAAAAATCTACCACCTACTGAGGTCAGTTTGGATCTCTGAGGTCTAAAGCCAAGAACAGAGCTTTTGCATTGAACAAATGCAAAAAAAAAAAAGAGCTGACTTGAGACCCTGGGGGTATTCAGTGTAGTCCCTCTAGCTTTGGCCTTGCCCATGTTGTGTGAAGTAGAATGGGAGACCACCCCATTACTTTCCACCTCCCCAGGCTTGTCCCCTCACCCCAAAGCTAGAACTGTCCTTCTGCAGTTGCCTCACAGTTTAGAAGCTATAGCCTCACCTGAACTACTGGTGTGTATCCCAAGGTGTCCCTGTGGCGTGGCTCAAGGTCAAGCTACAGCAGTTGGCACACCAGGGCCACCCACACAGCTCCTGTTTGCTTCCTGCACCTGCTTGGCCTCTGTGGCACAGGCCTTTGCTAAGGCCCAGGGTCTGTGCAGCTTCCTTGTGACTGCTTCCACCTGCCCATGGCTGCTTAGATTGTCGCAGTCTAAGAGCATTTGTTAAGGTGTGCAGAGCCTATGCTTGGTCAAGGTCAGGACCTGCTGCCCTCCCAGTATAAAATAAAACTACCAGAGCTGCAATGACTCACCAAAGTCAAATCTTACCCAGATTGTCTTAAATCTGCTTATTCAGCCTGTAGAAGTTAAAAGAGAAACCATCAATATTCCAAATCTGCAAGGTCTTATTATAGCCTCAATTAAACAGTGTCTTGTGCAATTCCAAAGGGAATCCTAGGTCAGATGGTGGCATAGGTGTGTAGAGACACCAGGACTAAAATTAGACCTACCTACTGAACCACAAGCAAAGACGACAGCTCCCAGGATGCTTGGGGCCAGGTGCTCCAGACCAGGACATCTGCTCTTTGCTGGCAGAAGGGGCATGGGGCCTATTATTCTTGATCTCTTTCCCTGCCTTTCAATCAGGTCATTGACCCCAATTTTCTTAGGAAAAGCGAGGAACTGGGATGTTTAGGGAAAACCCTTTTCATGGAAATCAGTGTAACAAGGAGAATCTTCCACATGCTGTATTATGACTAAGGAGGAGTTGGCTGCCTTGTGGAGTTTAGCCCTATTTTGGGTTGTCACTGACAGGTCTTGTGTCAGCTTGCAAGTGGTTGACATCACACAAGAATCTAAACCTTGTGTTTCCATCTGCCCTTCTTCAAGTGTTAACTTAATTTACCCTGGACTCTTTCACCTGAAATCCAATTAGTATCTGTGGGTTGGTAGAGTTCCAATGTCCACAGAAAGTTTCAATCTAGACATAAATTTCAGCATGATACTGAATCCTTGCCAGTCATAATATTTGCAGAATTGGCTCTTGTGAGATCATTTCAGTTCTACTCTGTGTCCTTGGCCCTAGGATGCAAACAAAGGGCAAAGGTGGCTTCTCTGTTTCCAGTGGAGCCTGAGCCCCTACAGCTTTTTAGGTTAAGGCAGAGCTCAAGTGAGGTGCACACCTCAGGGCGGCCACAAGCCCCTGGGCTACAGGGTGGGCCTGGGGGATGGAGCGTTGCTTCTGCTGTCACTTCCATGGCACTTGACTCTCCCCCACATGCTCACCTAGAGAAGGCTAGAATGAATGCTCGGGATTGGATTGAATCAGAGGTATCAGCAGAGACTCATCATTTCAGGAAGTTTGATGGAGCAATGATAGGAAGTAGAGATGTGTGCATTCTCACTGGTTAGTGCACGTACATGTATTTCTTAGGTGTGCCTACCGAGAAAGCCTAGAACCAATGAACTTCCAGTCACACTGAGAACACCTGCTGGCCACATAATGGTCTCTAAGCACCATTCTCCAAATAGAGGAAGCAGGGGACACCATGCTGTTGCAGAGAAAATGCAAGATGAGCTGAGAACTACCTGTGACACCCTGGAGTAAGGATCTGCTCAAGAAGGCGTGGAGGCCTGTGGAAAGAACACAGGCATCCTGTAATCTCAACGGCGTGGGAGGCAGAGGCAGGAGGATCACGAATTCAAAGCCAGCAACTTAGCAAGGCCCTGAGTGTCTCTAAGTAAAAATGAAAAATAAAGCAGGCTGAGGGGTGTGGCTCAGTGGTTAAGCACCCCTGGGTTCAATCCCCAGTACCCAAAACAAAACAAAACACGAGCATCAGCTGGAAGGAATTCATGGTGGAGGGATAAACAGCCGGAGCCACTGCCACTTCATCAACAAAATATATGATGGATTTTTTAAAAAAATATCTTTAGTCGTAGGTGGACACAATACCTTTATTTATTTATTTATTTTATGTGGTGCTGAGAATCGAACCCAGTGCCTCACAAGTGCTAGGCAAGAGCTCTTCCACTGAGCCACAACCCCAGGCCTGATAGTATAGAATTTTAATATAAAGAATAAAACAAAAGGCCTTCATGAGTTCATACTGGTATAAATAAACAAACAAACAAGGGAGAAATCGAATCTTAAATACTAAATAAAGAGAAAAAGAGGGACATGGAGGAAGACCACAGCTGTTTGGGCACATTCCTTCTAGGAGATGAGGGCCACTCTAGCTTCTCATGCGTGACCTCTCGATGCTCAGCTTATAATTCACAGATGTAGACGTTAGAAGAATTCTCCATGGACTAGCTACTTCAGTCTCATGTTCACTCTTCTGCCTGCATGCTGGTGGTGCTGGGAGCTGAGGAAAACCTCCAGGTCACAAGGGATCACCTGGTCAGGGCACTAGCTGAGTCCCCGAATGGGTGACAGGATTATTTCTGGAAGCAGCTCCTTCCCCGAGATGGTTAGAAATACCGTTTCTGTTCAAAAGTGGCCACCAGCAGGCAATACATCCATTAAGCCCCAGCTGAGCTCATCACGGAGGTGGCTTCCTTCCACCAGACCCCAGCTGCCCTCACCTCTTAGGCCACGGGCATGAGGAAGAAGAGTTGGGAAGGCGGGTGGGGGAGAGGGTCAAGACCTGCTGCCGTGGAGGGCAGGCCAATGTCGCCATGGCACTGGACCCCTCCCAGGCTCTGGCAAGGACCCCTTCAAGCCCAGAAGTTTAGGTGCAGTTAGCTTCGCACCGTCCGCCTCTGGCTTGCTCTGCCCAAGTGAAGGCTGACGCGGCTTGAATCCAAGGCTCACTGGCACATTCAGTTGCTGTGCCCTGTCTGGACCTTCCTGACGTTTGGTTAGCAGACCTTTTCTGTCTAGTTCCCGGCACCCTCTTTCCTTACCCTGTGTTATGTGCTGCACCTCTGACTCCTGGCCTTAAGTCAGTGCCAACAAGCACCATTCCATCCAGGAAGGTGGAGAGGGAAGCTGGGCATGAGCCTGCACTACTACTGCTTGTCTGGGTTCCACACAGATAGGTTAGGTACCATGGCGATGGCAGGTGGGTTACCTGTCCCAGCGCCAGGTGGTGCATGGTCCCAATGACTCCACCGGATCAACAAGAGTGGAACTCAAATTGCTCACCTGGTTTGGACATAAGCATTGATGGATCAAAAGTGACCCTGGCTGAGGAGATCATGAGGGAACTTGACCCTGCTGGTGACCAGTGTGAACCCCTCAGCTGCCTGATTGTGAGGAAATAACAGAGAGTCCTGGCCCTACCAGAGTCAATGGCCAAATCCCATTCCTGAAGATAGATAGGGTCCTCATTCTACAGAGTGGAGAAAAGGGTTGACTAAGGTCAGGTAACTTGCTCAGACTCACTCAGTCACAGCTGTGGAGGGGGAGTCAGTGACCACTCCCACAACCCTTGGCCTTGGAGGCTCTAGATGGAGGCAAGGTCTGCATCCTCCACCCCTTCATGCTGCTGTGTGTATGATGAGAACCTCGAGCCCACACCTCAAAGAAGCCTTAGCAATGTGAGAATGTCTTACTGGTAACCATCTGGGTCCAGGAACAGGACATGGCACCTGGGAGGAACTTCTCCCAAGAGGGACACCACCCGTGACCCCCTGAGAAGCTGGATCATTGAAGGCTAAACCCAACTTTACACAATGGTCTTTAAAAATAATAAGGCACAGAAAAGTCAAGATCAGTCTGACCAGATCAGCCGTGGAACGCCTTAACCAGGCACCAATAGTATGGGAATACCTTTTCCCAGTTGCTCACAGATGCTGATCATTCTCCAGCCATTTAATCTCTGGCATTTGGCAGGTGGGAAATAGCACAGCACTGTTGTTGCTTTCTAGTGTGTATGACAAACTGTGGTGGTGTGCACTGTGGCTCAGACTTGTACTCGTGTGAGTGAGCCGAAGATCTCCAGAGGAAGTGTGAGAAAGTCAGTTTGACTGTTTACCAAAAATACCTATACTCCTTTATGTGTGAATTTTACTTACAGAAAAGGATCATTTCTTGTAATAGGAGCAAAGGCACAGATGACACTCCACGCAGAGCGTTCACGGTGCACGTCAGAGCAGGCGCTGTCGGGTGCTCAGCCTTATTTCTCATTCCCTGCTCACAACCATCAAGAGGCACAGTGAGAGCACCACGGCAGAGAGGGATGAGTGGCGCACGCTCAAGTCACGGAGCTGATTTGTCACGGCACTGCTGCATTTGCAACATCTGGAAATAACTGAGTTGGCTGTCTGTTAGGGAACTGGCTAAAGCGATGTTAGGACAGATGTGCAGGGGCACACTGAACAGCTGCTTGGAAGAACGTGCTGCATGGGTGCTGACTGCCTGCAAAGGAAGATGTCTGTCTTAGGTGAAAGAATCAGGGGAAAATAGGCTCAGCCCATTTAGCCAGGTTAACATGTTCTAAATGGAACCATGTAAATATCTGCTTCTGTACAGACATTAAGTATGTAAGGAACTTACACAGGGCCAGACGCGGTGGCACCCAGCTACTCTGGAGGCAGGAAGATGGCAAGTTCAAGGCCAGCCTGGGCAACCCTGTTTCAGAATTAAAAAAAAAAAGGTTGAGGATGTAGTTCAGATGTAGAATGCTCCTGGGTTCAATTCCCAGAAGGAGAGAGAGAGAGAGAGAGAGAGAGAGAGAGAGAGAGAGAGAGAGAGAGAGAGAGAATCCCTGTAGGATGTATAACTTACTTGTTGTTAACATGGAACATAAGAATGGGGATGGGGGAAGGGAGCCTTATATATATATAATTTATACACTTCCAAAGTTTGATTTTTTAAAAATCCCATGAATATGTATGGCTCAGACATTAAAAAACAACAAAGTGTGTAACCGAATATAATGGTCTCCGTCTCATAATGCTGTTCTAAGAATCAAATAGTCGACAGTGAAGGGAGTATAGATAGGTACTTGGTAAACAGACTGACCTCCTCTCAGCTCCTCTGGAGATCTTCAGCTCGCTCCCATGAGTGCAAGTCAGAGCAGCAGGGCTCACACCACGGCTTGTCAGTCCACTAGAAAGCCTTCCACTGGCAGCTTGGAGCTGGGCCTCAGTGGACGTTAGTGCTGAGTCTAGGGAGAAGCCTGGCCCTGCACACACAACCCTCACTAA
This sequence comes from Marmota monax, assembly GCF_021218885.2. Classification (NCBI taxonomy): domain Eukaryota; kingdom Metazoa; phylum Chordata; class Mammalia; order Rodentia; family Sciuridae; genus Marmota; species Marmota monax. The sequence goes on along the minus strand of NW_026695238.1, from coordinate 16,914,907 downwards.
TGATTGACGAGCAAGGGCCGAAGGCCAGCCATGAACTGAGGCCTGGGTTCTTTCAGAAAGTCCCCTGACTGCTCTAGACCCATGTTGATTTTCCACTAAAGTGCCAAGAGAATTAGCATCTTATGGAGTAACTCATGGGAAGCCACAAGGATAAGTGTGTTGTGAGACAATAATCCCAGGCCTGGCCTCCGAGAGCTCTAACACCTGAGCTCTGCACGGGCAGGTGTGTGGCCCTGGAGCCCAGGGTGCCGCGGAGCATACGTAGATCGGATGTTCAAGGGAGAGCCTCATGCACCTTGTAAAATGCCACTTGGAACGCTGGACTTGGGTTTGAGGTGAGTGAAGGCATCATGGAATGTGAACCCCCAAGTGCTGTCTGATGCATCCAAACTCAAACAAACCAAAATAACCCAGGGAGCGCTCATGGAAATGCACCCTGCTGAACCCTTTTAATCAACTCTGTATTCTTTTCAGAAAAAGGTGGCAGGTTTCCAGGCTCTGCTCAGGATGTAGAAAGGGCGAAGGTGATGCTCTCTCCTGACAGCCACACACTCACACAATTGAACCCACCAGGCCGCGGAGGTCAAAAGGCAAAGGAGAGTCTGAAATCCAAGGGCAAACTCCTAGAAGAGCCTGGCCTACCTGAACCCCGTAGGGAGGAAGACAGGGCCAACGTAGGAGGAGGGAAGGTCTCTGCCTACACATGACGTGCAGCTTCCAGCCCCAAATTGCCAGACACACAGGGTGGAAAGGGAAAGCCTGTCAAGAGACTCACCAGGAAAGCCAGAGGAAGAAGGGCCTCCCAAGTTGGGCCTTTCAGACAGGCAATTCAAAATAGTACAGTTAATAAAATTTCAAATGGAAAAGATTCACAGAGCTCATGAGCAGGTGTGGCATTTAGCACAGAGCTGGAGTCGGTAAGGGAGAATCAAGTGAAAATATGAGGAAAAAGACCAAGAAAGACAACCATGGTAACAGAGATGGGGAGCCTTTGACAGGTCCATCAGCCACCTGGCTAACAGAAGGACGAAACAGCACCGTGAAGATGGGGCTAATGTGAACGCACCCCCTAAAACACACACGCACGCACACACACACACACTCACACACACTCACATACACTCACTCACACACACACACACAACGGGAGGGAGGCCAAACAGAAGAGGGCATCCAGGACCAGGGCCAACACTGCATCGTCTGACTACCTGTCACCATGGAGGTCTGAGGAGGTCTCTCCGGAGGCAGAGGAGGCTTCACTGAGAACTTCAGGCTCTTGGCACGTCACAGAAAATAATTTAAAGGTGTGTCAGATTTTAGCAAAGATGAAGAGCTTTATTATAAGACGAAGGTGAAGGTGTGCACCCTGAGAGTGTGGCCCACCTCAGGAGTGAGAAGCACTTCTGGGGTCCTGGGCTCTTCTTTTAAAAGAAACCTCACCAGGGGTGGACATGGGAAGGATCAGGGATGGCATCTGTCGGTGGTCTGGCTATTTTCAGGATCCTAAGATAGCATCTGGAATATGCCCTAGATTATAGGTTTTTAAAAATATCATATCTCCCTTTGCTTGATCTCTTCTAAAACTGCCTGCATTTGTACATTGCACAGGGCAATGTACAAGTGAGTGAGTTTCCAGTAACTTGAAGACTGTGAGTGAGCATTTGTGGATTTCCCAGAGATTTGGGAGTGACGGGTCTGGGAGAGAACTGGCTTGCAGAACTTTGCACAAGATTAAAGCCACACACAGTCTCCTGGTCCTTCCCTTGGTCTCTTCCTACCTAGCTTTTATTTCCTTTTCCATCTCAACTCAGTATGTGTAATTGGACTCCCAGGAAGAGAAGAGAGGTAGAGGACCAAGAAGCCCAGAGAGGACCAAGAGGGAGAAGTGATAACGGAGCAGACCTGGCCTCACCTGGAGCACTGTGCTGGCACACAAACCCACAGAGTGAAGGGCGGACGGAGGGTGTGGACGCGGAGCGGCACTTGAGCTTACCTGTGCTGGAGCTGGCCGCGCTTCTTCCCAGCCCTGGGTGCTGCCCCCCACCCCCCCTGGGGGTCTCCCTGTACTGTGCTTGTTTTCCTCATGCACCAGCAGCTCTGGCCTCCCCTGGAATTGCCCGCGCCCTGCAGTGGCCGGCTTGCAGTTGTTCTCCATGCTGCTCTGTAAGCCCTCAGCACTGGCCTTTCCTGTGAGCAGGACCCCCCCTGCCCCCAGTGCAGAAGCTGGTATCTGTGAGTCACCACTGTTGGCCTGGGTGGGGGGTGGAGGGTGTTCTTGGTTGCGTTACTTCATCCCAATCTCAGGCAGGCCCTGTGCCCCTAGGTCTCTGGGGTGGCATTTCTGTGCCCCTGCCTTGCCCCCACCCCTGCTACAGATCTCTGGGTCCAGGATGGCTCCCTGTCTGCCGGCAGGAGTGGGGGGATTTCCTTTTCCTGCTCTTCGCCTCTGGACAAGTGGTCTTTGCCTGTGTCCAGGAGGCAGCTGGCTTAGTCCCCCACGCATCCCTGCCAGCAGCTGAAGGCTCTGCCCCCCATGAGAAGGGACAAGCCTCTGGGTCTTCCCTGCACGGCCACCGGCCCCTCCCCAGGCCCACTCCATCAGGGAGCTTATCTTTCTACCCCAAGTCCCTAACCTTTCTTGTGAGCAGCTAGAGAGTCTGCAGAGAAGAGCCCAGAACGAGGCCAACACCTCCGTCCTGAGGCTCCCAGGGGCTCTGCGATCTCAGAGTGGCTGCCCTCAGCCTGGGAATGTCGGTCAAGTTTGAGCCCAAATCTTTCCTGCTTGTCTGTGGGATCCATGAATGAAGAAGACAGAAAGCCTTTTTTTTTTCTCCCAGAAAAACAAAAATGAAGAGAACTCATTATCAAGACACCTGCACCCAGAAAAATTTCAAGCAAGATCATGAAACCAGAGAGAAGCTCGAATCAATGAAGAATGTTGGAATGTTAAACCTGAAAGTAAAGATGACATCCTCTTTCTTTCCCAGTTTTGATCACCCCAGAAGATAAGCGACTGCTCCAGCAAAAAATAGTAGCAGTGCCACTGTGTTTACAGCACATGGGAAAACACTAGGAAGGACAGGAATAGCGCAGGGCCGGGGGGGGGGGAACTGGGATTGGGGGCCGTAGTCCTTCCTCTGTGCAGGAAGCTGTGGACCTCACTGCAGGGTAAGCTGTGGTTACGTTGCAGTGTCTGTATTCCCTGTGGGATTTGCCCTGTCTACTCTTCAGCAGCCTCTTGGGAAGATCCTAGGTGTCCCAGCCTCTTGGATATGAAAAACTTGTGTGGCCCCCCTTAACGCTGCAACCTCATCCCCAGCACCCACCGCGAGCTGTCTGAGGAACCTGAGATGGGAAGTTCCTTCTTACTTCCTGCTCTCCCAGGTCCCCTTTGTCTTCCAAGTGGGATGGGGGGATGGAGGAAAGAGACCAAGTCTCTGTATTCTCCTGGTGCCCTGTGGTCCATCCTGGGCAGCCACGGCAGCTGCTGACCTGCAGGCATGTCCACGTGCCCCTGCTCCCTTGGGCCACACACATGAGGTTCCGGGGCTTGTTGGCGGCAGGTCTCCCTGCTTGGTCCTGAAGGCCTCCACTTGCCTTGTCCAGCTCAGATTTCCCCCTAGTCTATGCCTCACACTTCCTGCAGGAGATCCTCCTCTCCACGACCCGAGGTGCCTGACAGTCAGCCTGGGTCTCAGGAAACTCAGGCTTCCCTGCCAGGACTAGGGTGGGAGAATGGCTGCTCCCAGAGTGTCCCACCCCTCTGTCCTGCCCTTGACACCCGGCCTCCTTCCCTAGTGCTAAGAGAGGCAGGCGAGGCCTCCATATGCTTCATCAGAAGACGTCCAAATGGGGAGTGAGCCTTCCTTTCTCCAGGTACCCTCAGTCTCCATGGGGACACTCTTAGGGCTCCTCCTCAGCCCCTGCAGGTGGAAGACACTTGGCCCAGATGTCACTCAGCTTCCCTCTGCTTCTCAAGGGAGTTTCCCGTCTTTGGCACAGACGGCATGCGCGGGGACTCATGCCAACGTCTCTTCTCCACCTCTGAAAATGAGTCTCCATGAGAGCCCAGAGGCCAAAGCCAGGGGTGCCCAGGGGAAATCTGTTAAATACTAGTAATACTTGCACTTACTTTGATCTCTATAACTAGGTCAGTTGGTCAGTTCTCTACAGCTTGGTATACAACTGATGAATGTAAGTAGTTTACAAATATCACTTTAAAAATACCATTTCAGTGGCTGGGAATGTGCCTCCATGGGAAAGCTCCTCGCCTAGCTAGCATGGGTGAGGTCCGGGTTTGATCCCCAGCACCGGAAAAAAAATTCATTTTATTCTTACAAAAAAGAGAGAAAAGATGTGTTGTTGCCTCCTACTTTTTAAAAACGTATTTTCTTTCTTCCTTAAACACAAACAATCCATGTGCATTGTCAAAGATGGGGAAAGCCAGGAGAGAGAAGGGCAGGATGATGGGAGGCAGCCACCGACAGAGGGACCGCTTCCTGGTGCCTTTCCTCTGAGCCCCTGCCTAGGAGAGCCCCTTTCTGCCAAGGACTTTAGACTTCCCACCCAAACACCAACACTTTGGTCTGCATTTTTCCAAACTCTCTCACGTAGACGTGCTTGTGTAATGCCAATGTGCTATTTTGCTGAGAGCTTTTGGTAGAAAAACTCAGCCAAGCCTCCGTTTCCCAACAGGAATAGAGGTGGCAGACGTGGGTATTTCAGACAACTGGGAAGAAGCAGAGCACCAGCCCCAGCACCCAGCCCCAGCACCCAGCCCCGGGGGTGGGGGGGGGTGGTGGGGGGGAAGGGAAGCAGCTCTCCAAACCAAGGCTCGCTCTTCAGAGGAGTCGGGGAGATGCCCAGGGTCCTTTACCTTAGCTGTTATTTTTAAAATGATTACTTGGAAGGACAGAGATTTCTTTGTCCTCCTGCTCATTTACCCTGGGTCAAACTTTTAAAATTCTCTTCATTTTTTCCTTACCTTGAAACGTTTGAAAAGCTATTATTATTATTATTATTATTATTAAAAAAATCAAGTTGGATCCTTCCCATTCACCTAGTAGGCTCAGAAGCCACTCTGGTACCTTCTAGATCTTACTGTCTTCTCTTTCATTTCACATTGTGCTTCTTTTGCAACCAAAAAGATAACATGGAGTTTTACAATTAACCAGGCCAAGAGGCAAAGAGTTTTTATTGCTGATTTCTAACCCATAAACTGGAATGATATTTCCCGAACACTCTTCTATGGGACACTATTCCTGGGAGGTATTCACAGCTGTTCTGTGGGGAGGGCACTCTGGCAAAGAAAAAAATGTGAACATTGACAGTTCATTCACAGTGAGTCTTATAATTTGAAGGCATCTTAAGCTTCGTCACAGGGAAGTCCATTTAACAATAGGAAGCCTGGAGCTCTCTAAACTTATTTGACTCTAGGAAAGAACTGCTGTTCGATTTGAAGAACTCTAAATCCCACTGAATAAGTAAAAGTAGGTCAATCCGTGCCAACTCCTTATAAGCTGTAGAGATGTAAGTCTGAGTCGCTGCTGCAAGAAGAAACTCTGAGCCTCTATCTGAAGTCTTCCTGAGGGCACTTCTCTTAATGTGCCAGTGGCCTTTCCAACCCTGGATGGTTTGCTCCTTAGATCATGCATTCCTTGTTCATCCCTCCATTTGCCAAGTACTCAGGGAATCCAGAATATGTCCTCGCAGAGTTCCTCAAGGAGCCACAGTCTCGATGACAGAGTAACAGTGATATTGTCTAATCAACTATGTGCCTACGGTGCACATTCAACGAACAGGTGCCTGGGAGGAAGCCAGTGACCAAGCCAGGGTCCCTGCCCTCGTGGACTGGCATCTGCTCAGGAAAGACGGGCAACAAACAGATACCCACATGAAGCTCTAGCACGTCAGCTGGTGGGAAGAGCTGAAGGAGGGAGGGGGTTGGCTGGGCTAGGAGGGGCGGTCAGAAAAGGCCTCACTGAGGAGTGACTGGTCAAAGGAATAAAGGAGGTGAGGGAGGTGTTTGTTCGCTGTTATAGGTACAGCCTTGCTGGGGACAGAAGGAGCCGGGGCAATGGCTGCAAGCAGGACTGGGCCTGGTGGGTTGCTTCTTTCCAGTAGTTGGAATTCAGTGCTTCTGCCTTTCCTGGTGTCTTACCATTTCCCAAGGTTGGTTTCTATTTGATGAAACCTCACCTATCACAGGACAGATCCCCAACACACTCTGGGTGTTCCTGGTCTCTTTCTAAACTTGTTCCCTTGAACTGGCGCAGTGGAACGATGTGGCCTGATTGCACGCAACACAGCTACCTGCTTTGAAGGGAACACTGTGCTCAATAGTCACAGCCTATGATATCTGGGTGCATGGCATCCATGTCCTTGACCTCGTGGTCACCTCCAACTTGAACTGCCCCCAAGTCATGCCTATCCACCTTGTACTTGTGGAGATGACTTGAAAACTCCCAGTTGCACATTTCTGAGGCCCAGGTCTGAGAAAGATTGGTTGGTGGCATGGCCAGGGATTCAAAATTATTACAGTGAACCAGAACAAAGGGTGAAACTAACAAAATTCAGGAGAGAGCGATGTAAAACCCCACATTTAGGGTTGAAACAGACCGTCTGGCTCCAAGATAAAGCACTGTGCTCTAAAAAGTCGATTTATTATATTGGCTGCACGAATCTCCTGTCCCAATTCCAAGAGCAGTCTGGGTAAAATGCCACAGTGCTGGGTCTATGGCTAAGAACTGTCTCCTCACCTTAAAAAACTGGGGAGATGATATACAGTGGAGTTTGGGTGTGCACAGTGTGTGTAGAGCAAAGCGTCCTTTTATGAGGGCTTTTCTAGTCCTGTGGGGCTCCCCTCCTCACTGGGGACTGGTCCTCACCTCCATACCATGATGAAGTCCTGATGGTCCTGCCGATAGCCACAGAAGGCAGCTGGGGACCTCGGGAGGTGACAGACCTGTGATTCAGGATGGAGGACGGAGGGTGACTTGCCATGCCTGAGGCCAGGTGATTCAGGTGCAGGGTGAAAGGCCAGCTCTCCCCCAGGGTGCTTGCCTGAGGCGTTGTCCCTTGGTGGAATCAGGTCCTTGCTGGTGAGATTCTGCTTTCTCTGATGACTTTCTATCAGCAACAAGTCCTGCTTGATGGAGCCAACAGGTTCCACACAAGCTTGGAGCAACTCCCTTCAGGTGGAAAAAGAGAATTCTTTCTATTTAAAGGATAGTGGGATATTTAGGGCTGAATTATATGATTGAATAATTTTTTATAACTACAAAATTATTTGCCTTATAATCATCTAAACCTGCACCAAGGTCATGAGTGTGCAACAAAGCATTTTAAGGTCACACTGGGAATGGTGTCCCCAGCCTGTGCTTGGAGTTTCTTTTCTTTTCTTTTTTTATTAGCTACACATGACATTACAATGATCTTGGCAATTCATACATTTGATTCATTGGGGTATAATTTCTCATTTTTCTAATTGTACGGATTGCAGAATCACACTGGTCATAGAGTCACCTATACACATACAGCAATCATAATGTATGTGCTTGGAGTTTCTATTGGGAGGAGGATGTGAATTTAAAGTACTTTCCCTTCTAACTTTGGGGGAGCTATTTTTGTGAGTCCCAGGAAAGTCTCAGTGGGTACTTTTCTCAGTTCTCTAAAGGCCTGCGACCTTGGGTCAAGTCTGGTCCAGCGAAGTCAGAGTGGCAGAATGTTGTTCTTGGCCCAACTGCTGTACCCTCACCCCTGTGGTCTTTCCCTTGGGCCCCTTCCAACAGGACAGTGGGGCATGCGGGTGCCAAATGACCCAGAAACAGGCGGCAAGCTGAGCGGAGTGGAAAACTACCCTGAATCCTCACGGCCCACCAAACGGCCCCACTCCACACGCAGCTGACTTAGAACATGGCAGAGGTGAGACCCTGCCTCTGCTGCCTCACAGAGCAGCGTGAGCTCATTTTCACAGCTGGATTTTCTCGCCGTAGGATTTTCCTTCATCGCAGGAAACAGTTACAGGTCGCTAATACAGCACTGATCTTTTTCCCTCCAGAAATCCACACCTCTAGGAATGGATCTGCTGGAATGACACAGAAACGGTCTGACACTTGCTGAAATACATTAATGGAGAACAGCACAGTCGTGCCTGAGATTGGCACAGGAAGCCGACTGCCTTACCTCATCAGAGCTCTTCTGGGAATCCTGCATTTCTCTCTATCATTTTTTTTTAATTTTTAAATTTGTTTAATTAGTTATACAAGACAGTAGAATGCATTTATGCACTTTGATAACTCATACATAAATGGGGTGTAGTTTCTCACTTTTCTGATTGTACGTGTTGTAGAATCACATGGATCATGCAGTCACGTGTGTACATAAGGTAATAATGTCTGTTTCATTCTGCTATCCTTCCTATCCCATATCCCCTTTATTCCCTTCACTATCCATGTTCATTGCTAAATATCAGAAGGTATTGGTGTTAGAAATATCGGGCTGCCTTAAGAAATCAGGCATGTGCTTAAGTTATTCAGCAAGGCAGACTTCACTTCTGCAAAGAATGTGCCATTGAACAAAGTCTGACAAACAAGCACACCTGAGCAGGCAGACCACCTGTTTTAGCCATAATGCAGCACTGCCCCTTGCTCTGATAGGAGGAGCTCTGGGTTACAATCTACATAACTGGGAGGGCAAAGAGGAGGGTTGTGATTGGATATAGGGGGAAGCTCAAAATGGCTACAAATGGATCTTTTACCCCAGTTTTACATAGAAGGATAAATACGATACTCTGAAAATGTACCACCCAGACTTTTTATTTCCCACAGGCCCCCCTTTTGCTTTTTAGATCTTTTGGTCTCATTTTTAATTTGTTTTTGTACCCTTTGATATTGCCATCCATCCTAGACATATTCGTTTTTTGAGGTGGAAATCACACTTGGCAATGAGTTGGCCCCCTTTTTAGCAGTTTCGATAGCCATCCTGGTGACCAGGAGCACTTGGTAAGGCCTTGCCAGTTTGCTTGAAGCTTGTCTTGTCTCCAGGCCTTGATTAAAATCAGGTCACCAGATTCCAAGTCATGAACTGCAAACTCCAGAGGTGGGGTCTGAGCAAGGACTTTCTTTAGCCTGGCAATGATAAACTAGAGGATACAACCAGTTTATATTTTCCTAGAAACTGGCCTTTAGTTCCCATGGTAGGGAATTCCACAAATTTTCCTCCCAAGTAAGGGAGCCCGTTGGCAGCTCATAATAATCATAACTGCAAAAACCAAAACAAAATGATAATACAGATCAAGTTTGCCTATGCAGGAGGTTAGGAAGATTTGTAGGTTTCATATCAACTCAGAGCAAACTTGTGACTCTGACAGAGCTTTTTGTGATATTTATCAAGCATTCCTTTATGAAAACCCTTTCCCATTTTACTTACTTTTGGGAAGACTGATACAAATGTTCATCTCCAGAAAAAAACCCATTGTCTTATTTTTTAAATGTCCACGTATGTCTGTTTTCGTAATAATTTTTTAGCCAGTTGTCTGAGACCACATTGGTCAACATTGACCTTTTTCCTACTGTTAAGAGTCAACTGAGATTTGTCAGAGATCATTCTTGGGAACATGTGAGAAGTCTCTTGGCTCCTTTAACTTTCCTCTACTAGTTTTACATCTGCCAGAACAAGTAAGGGTCTTGCTGACCACAAGTGACTGCCCTTGGAAGCATCAGGGACATTTCCCTCTCCCATGGTCTGCCTCCTTGCAGCATGTGTACTGGTTGGCTCCCCGGTCTCTAGGGTCCTCTTAATCTCCCTGATTGGGACTCACCAGAGTCACAGGGCCCTTAGAGGGTTCCTGTGGTTCTCTGGGTCCTGGCTGGCCTTAGAGAGCAAGGGCCAAAATATTGGCTTCTTTTCCCTTGGACCTTTTACTTCCTTCCCTTTGGTCTCCAGATGTTTGTCTTAAAATCCAGCAGGCAGGTTTCCCAGTCTTGAAGTAGGAGTACTGGGCTTTAAATTCAATGTCTGTAATTTTATAGTAATCCATTCCATTTAATTGGGGTCAGTATTAGTGCTGGATGTTAGCTTCATATCTTGCTTGTCCTTTAGTTGATAGCTTATTATCTCAAATGAACTCAGGCTGTTCTACTAGAAGGAACACTTGTACAAAACACTAATAGGCAATAGATATAAAGTTTTACAAGGAAAACACAAAATGAAGTTAATAAGAGCAAAAACATATTCAGTTTGTATAATATCTATGAGCCAAGAAACATGATTTTTATAACGACACTAATACATCTTTGGTATTTATTTGCTTCTAAAAGACCCATAAATTTATCAACTCAATCACAGAGGAGATCCTTTATAAATTTTACTTTCTTTTAAAACTCTTTTACAACCTAAGTACCTTTTATAATTTACCCAAACCCTTACTAGTTTGTATTATATCCCTCATTTATTTTTGAGATCACAGTAATCTTTATAACAAAAATTTACTCTTTGAACATAATTTTAACAAGCTTAAGTCTAGTCTACTTTGGAGTCATCCTAATGGTGGAGGAGGGTGAGGGGCAGAACCTTACCTCAGGGGAGGTGGGGCTCGTGACAAGCAATTCATACAATCTTACATCTGAAGGGCTGGGGATACAGCTCAGTTGGCAGAGTGCTTGCCTCACAATCTTACATCTGAAACATAAATTTAAAAAAAGGTAAGAGAGCTCCTTTTTTTTTACTATTTTTTTTTTTGGTGTGGAAAAAGTGGCAAAATGTTTCCATGTTCCACATGGTCAACCTTTAAATAAATCAGGCTCTCCTTATCATTTTTCAAAAACACATTTAAATTTCCATCCCAGTGTAAAAAGTAACACAGCATTCTATATTTAACTTATTGATAAGAGGTGACCTTTCTCCAGTTACAGAACATTAAATGACAAATCCAACTGCTACAGACAATTGTAGTTTGGAGAACATTAGCTTGGTAAAGTGTTCTCTTAAGCTAGTCTTAAATCTTTTATGCATGTAGGAAACAGTGTTAATGATCAGAAATAGATTTAATCAAATAAAACAGAGATAAGCCAGTTTTTCAAAATGATAATGTGGTCTTTCTATGTCAGATAAATGTATGAAAGAGAGAACTTTGGGCTACCTTGCCTGTAAACCTATGTAAACTTTTATTTTAAAAACTTTTATATAACACTTAGACAAGGCTCAAATAGTTCCTAGCTGTACACCTATCTGGTCACATATTTAGGGTATCAAATATATTGTAGTAACATAAAATAACAGTTATTTACTTAACCAGCTACAAAATATCATTTAAAAGACTTTAAAAACAGATACAAACCCTAATTTCTTTAAGACTTAGTTTTCCTGAGTATTAAAATCTAACAAACACAAGAAATTATGTTGGTAGGTAACTGCTTTTAAGGAGCTCTGTTGTTTCTAAACACAGAGAATTAGCACATTGAAGGTCAATGAAGATCAACCTTAAGAAAGAAACCTTTGAGGGTTGGGGTTGTGGCTCAGTGATAGAGCACTTGCTTAGCACGTGCAAGGCCCTGGGTTTGATCCTCAGCACCACACAAACATAAATAAATAAAATAAGGGTATTGTGTCCAACTACAATTAAAAAATAAATATTTTTTAAAGAAAAAGAAAAGAAAGAAACCTTTGAATGAACAAATGATTGCTGATTATAGCCAACTTAATCACATACACAAACATTTGGGATTTCTTTCCACAAACCTTCTGCGACTCACTTAGACACCCTACAGCCTGTTTCCATCCTCAGCTTGTCCCCCTTGGGCTTCACATGACAAGATGACTTTCCCATTCCTTCTGAGTCTTAACTGTTTTATTTTCATTTTCTTGTTTTTTTAAATTTTTATTTTATTTTTTTTTTAGTAACTTTAAGAGGAAAGAGAACTACAGGCCCCTTTCTCCAACATAGAGCATATTTGTCTCTTCCTGACCACCAGGGCTTTTATCATCCACACATTCTATGAATAATTGACATATCCAATCTTCATCTGCTCCAAACTTTGGCCAAAATACTGAAGGTTTTGAGATAGGTTCCTGAGTCCAAATAAAAGTATATTATTATTTTTTTCCCTTTCATCCTAGGACTATCTTTCCAACATTTTTGTTCACTATGAATCTTTTTTTAAATATTTTTTTTAGTTGTTGATGAACCTTTATTTTACTTATTTATATGTGGTGCTGAGAATTGAACCCAGGGCCTCATATGTGCTAGGTGAGCAGTCTATCACTGAGCCACAAACCCGCCCCTCACTATGAATCTTTATTATTTAAAAAAAAATTAAAATTTGTTTTAATTAGTTATACATGACAGTAGAACACATTTATGCACTTTGATATATCATACATAGATAGGATATAATTTCTCATTTTTCTAAGTATACATGTAGAATCACATTGGTCATCATGCAGTCACATATATACATAGAGTAACGATGTCTGTTTCATTCTACAATCCTTCCTATCCCCATACCATCTGAGCCACAAACCCAGTATTTGAGTTACTGTATGCATTTTTCAATTTGCCTTGGTTTTCCGTTTGCATGATGGACCGGGTGTTTCCAAAGGTGATTATGCAGCTCATTCTTCCCCTTTGTTCCTGGGGCGTCTTCAGTGTGTGTAGGCACCAAGTGTCCTGCATCTGTTAATCCTGGTGCTGGACTTCTAGGTGACGCCAGCCCTGTGCTGCTCTACCTAGTGCTGCCGGCACATCCTCCTACATAGTCAGGGGCCCAGGATGAGAGTCTCTCCGGGGAATATTCTTGGAGTTTCTGGGGTAATTTATGTACAGGTGATGATGATGATGATGGTGATGATGATGATAATTTTCAGTACTATGGATTGAACCTGGGGATGCTCTACCACTGAGCTACATCCCCGGTCCTTCTTATTTTTTATTTTAAGTCAAGGTCATGCTAAGTTGCCAAGGCTGGCCTCAAACTTGAGGTCCTCCAGCCTCAGCCTCCAGTACCTCTGGGATTACTGGTGTGTGCCCTGTGCCCAGCTGTACAGATTAATTTTAATGAATATTTTCAATTTATTCTCCAAAAGAGCTTTACCAGTTTATATCCCCTCTAATGGGGCCTGAGAATTCTTGTTTCTTGAGTATCACCTCCTCCCCATAATTTCATTTTATTTATTTGTTGATTTTTAAATTTTTTTCATATTTTTATTGGTACATTATAATGATATGTAATGGTGAGATTATATATCTAGGCCTCAGGTGTGACCTGTGAGAAAGATTTGGAATGAAGGGCAAGAAGAAAATAACACTAGGTATGTACATATTTGTACATACACCCAAAATAACAATATAATTGGTCAATATAATTTCTCAGTATTTTCTCTTATTTTATTTTAAATTTGGGTCAATCTAATAGTGTAAAGTGACTATTTTTGTTGATTTAATTTTTCCTAATGAGGGCATTTCATTATCTTTTATTAGCTATTTGGCTTTATCCATCTCTGAATAAACTCTTCATATCTTTTTAACATCTTTTGTATTCTACATGTAATTTCATTTTTTTGATGGTTGTTATAAGTGTTGAAAATCATCTTTTGGTCATTTGCTTGTTGACTTTATCTGTGAATGTAATCTTTATCTCTCAGCTGGTTGTAAATCATAAATATCACTGAAGGGTTGGGTCATTCAGGACCTTGTGTAAGAAATCATTTCTCACTCCCATATTACCAAGTCATTTCTCACTCCCATATTACCAAGTCATAAACAGCCATTTCTGTAGGGCATGCTATTTAGAGATGGTATTGCTGGGACAAGGACTACATACCCTGATCCTCTCCTTTCCACGGCAACTGGCCATAGTTTATAGGGTCATCTCTTACATAGGAGTCTGAATTTGCATCTCTTACATCTTCACAGGGATGGGATGTGGTCCAGGCCTGGTTTTGAACTAGAAGGGGGATGCTTTTAGATCTTAGAGTCAAATGACGTTCCCCTCCTGCTCAGTCCCTCTGATCGCAGGAACATGGGAGAGACTTCTAGAGCCAGGCACACCTGCCCTTCACAGGTCACTCCCAAGGCCAGCAGCCCTTCTCTCGTCTTGATGGCCCTGTACTGTCCTGTGCCACGAGCCTGTTCCGGAGGCTTCTGACAGCGTTTCCTGTACAACAGCATTTTCCTGCACATTAGCCCTCTCTCCTGTCTACTGCCAGCCGCCCGCCTGCCTGCTTCCTCTTTGGCCCTGAGGCAGCCACTCTGGTGAGGTCCAGCTGGATACTTGCCCATCTGGCTCCCTCTTTCTGTCCAGGATCTACTTTCTTACCAGGGACAGATGGGTCCCTGCGTCAGCAGCATGTGAATGGCCAACTTCTCTGCATTCATGGAGAGCTTTCCTCCTTTCACAAAGCAGTACCTTCAGCAACACTGAAGTCAAAATGTCCACCAAAGCCTTTCCAGAGTGGTTTTCTTTCTTTGTAAGAGACTGGTTCATGCCAATATTAAAAGAGACAATGGAACACACTTAACTGAACCAACTCCCCCAAACCTTAGAAACCCTCGTGCTCTCTAAGTCCTTGTGGAGTCCACTCTGGGATTGATGTAGCAGTACAGGAAGAGGTCCCTTCCCTTGGGGAGTGTGCAGCAGCTGTGGCAGGGTGGGGGCCATGCATGGACGAGAACACACCTGGTTGGTGCATGAATCAGGGCCAGAGGGAGCTGTTCTGGTGACTCTGTCCAACTCGGAGGACCCTCCTACCTGGCTCCTCCAGGTCCTGCCTCTGGGAGCCTGCCCATGTGGGGAAAGAGACTTGCAGTTTCCTGAGGTCACTGTCAGAAGAGCAGGTCACTGTCACTGAGCAAGAGAAGCACATGGACCCCTTCACATGACTTTCCATTTCCATGGCTCCTAAATTTTAGGTCTAATTTTTATTAAGGTCCAATTTACTTTTTATTAAGGTCTAATTTACATATAATAAGATGCATCCGATTTTGGTGTGTAATCTGATGACCTTGATAATCATATCGCCTACATAATGGCTCTTATGCAGTCGAGCTCCAGATATTTCCTTTCTTCTTTGCAGTTAACTCTATCTGATGTTCCACCCTTTCAGGTAACCACTGAGCTGGTTAGTTTTGCTGCTCTAGATTTCATATGCAAGGAGGCATCTGCGCATACGCCTTCAGCCCGCTACGCTGGGAGCTCCCTAGTTTTTCCTGCAGTTACAGCCACCCTGGCTTTGGAGCTTCACACCAGTTACATGGGTTTATCCTTCCATTGTCAGGAAGTCGTGGGTTGTCGTTACTCTTCTGTGGAGCGTTATGTATTTCTTTAGTCAGTCTCTTTAGCTTTGTACATTTTCCAATAGTTTTAAACATGCATGTATTGCAGTAAATGTGACTGTCCCTACCCACCCTGTAACCAAGCCAGCAGCATTCATATTCTGCAATATTCATGGATTTGTGATATTTTAATAATTTTAAATATAAAGTGGGCAACTAAAACTCCTGTTATTTTTAGTTTGTAGGCCATTATCTTATAATGGAAAGTCATGTGAAGGGGTCCATGTGCTTCTCTTGCTCAGTGACAGTGACCTGCTCTTCTGACTGTTACTTTCCTGTAGGTGGAGATGGCAGTGGGAGAGCTGTCACCCTTGCTTGCTTCCTGAGCTCGCAGGAGCCCATGCACTGTGAAAGCCGTCTGTGACCTTAGCTGCCTTTGGGCCCACAGCCCCCTTCACTTCCAGCTGGACGTCAACCATGGGTTCTCCCTCTCCAGGAGGCACCAGCCTGTGCTTGTGTGCTGTAAGTCACGACCTCTAGGGGGTCATGCAATCAACTTGGAGGGTGATGGTCTGCATTCCAAAAAATGGAAGAAGAAAAATATCAGAGTACATAGTACGAAGTAAGAGCTGTGTGTGTGTGTGTGTGTGTGTGTGTGTTTAAATTGTATTTTTTATTGTAAATCATGGACAAAAATGATGTTTGAGAAACACTGGTCTGGAAGAGTCCCCAGAGCTCTCTCTTCCTCTTGAGCTGAGGCCAGTCTGGTTGCAGAAATAGGTTGTGACTTGTCTTCAGCTCTCCTAGGAAGAGTCCCCCAGTGTTGCCCAGCCCCACCTTGGGATGTCCCAGCTTCCCCCCTCCTCAGGAGAGGCTGGCCAGCACCTGCCCTGCTCTGGTAGGTCCTGTCACTCATATCCTGAATGTACCCCTCATTCAGACCTTGACACCCCATTGCCATGGTGGCTGACCTAGGGCCCCTGGGGCCCCCTTCTGTTCTTTCTATACTGTGGTCTCCACACCTGGCTGGCCCCTTCTTCAGTTCCAGCTGCCTACTCCATAACTGCTGGTCTGCCCGGCTCGAGACTGGAATGTGAAGTCTTCAGCATCCAGGGAAGTGTTTGTAGGGGTGGGACCTGGGACCTGGACCAGACTGGGAGGGAACCACGCAGGGTGTCCAGGGAGCACTTCCACGGGCACCTGAATGATGAGGGTGTCACCAGGACTCAATCAGGGCAGGGGGCGGATGGAGAAAGGACTCGTGCCTGGCACGGTGGCACATGCCTGTCATCCCAACAGTTTGGGAGGCTGAGGCAGGAGGATCACAAGTTCAAATCCAGCCTCAGCAATTGCGAGGCCCTAAGCAACTCAGTGAGACCCTGTCTCTAAATAAAATACGAAAATGGGCTGGGGATGTGGCTCAGTGGTTAAGTGCTCCTGAGTACAATACCTGGTATCAGAGAGAGAGAGAGAGAGAGAGAGAGAGAGAGAGAGAGAGAGAGAGATGAGTCACAAGATAGATGGGTAGATGGCAGGAGAATTTGGAGCAAGATGGGTGTGTGCCATGCAAATCAGCTCAGGAGGGATAAAGATGGGGTCTGTGGCTGGAGGGCGCATCAGAGGCCCATTCAATGTGACAGTGAGCACAGTGGGTGTGGACGGATGAGGTGGCTGGCAGGAGTCTGGTGAGACGGCAGGTATGGGCTGCTTCTGGGCTCCTGTCTCCCCACAGCTAGATCCCCTGACCCCTCCTTGGCTCCAGGTGAGGTCCGTCTCTCCAAGGGTCCTGCCCAGGATTGCTGTGAGGTTCCCTCTCCTCCTGCTGCTGTCAGGACTAGAGTCTCAACTTCCATGCAGGCGATGTAGCCTGAGCCCCAAATCCTTCTCCAAGGCCTGCTTCACGGAATTCTGGGCTTCCCAGGCAAACAGGGTTTCAGGACATCTCAGTGTCCCTGAACCTGACCCCGAAGTTGAGTCTCAACATATTCCCATACTCTTCCCAAATAATCAGATAGGAAAAACAAACAAGGAGAATAATTAGGATTCCTTGCTGTTCCCGTGCCTGGCACCTCAACGTCCGTCTTAGCCAGAGTGGAAGTGGATGTAAGAAAACAGGAGCTGTGACAGTGCTGGTGGGAGGTGCCCAGCCTCAGAGTGCCCTGTGGACTTTGTGTCCCAGAGGCTCAGGAGTCTTATCTGTACAGAAGTGGATCTGCTGCCTTAAGATGAAACTTTGTCTCTACACTGGGCTTGCTGGAGAGTACTTCTTGGCTTAGGCTGATAATTAATATACTTTAATCAATCAATTAACCAAACACACTATATTTGGATACACATGTCATGAACAAGCTATGCCATTGATCTTTGTATGTCAGAATGTACTGAGTAACAATGAGTTCCCAGGCTGTGCCACTGTCAGTGGCGCTAGCTCACGCAACTCTTCGTGAGTCGGCTGACAGTCAGAGGCTGGGCAAGTTCTTCCATTCCAGCCTTGCTTTCTAATATCTCCAGGACTCAAGTTGCACAACACACTTTATGCAATGAGATATATGGGCCACAGAAGGACTAAGAATAGTTTAAGGTGGCCGAAAGGTCACAGGATGCTGACCAAGAGCACAGGCAGAGAGAGACCAAGGCAGGTGCTTAGATGGGGTTTTAACCAACCAGTTCTGCAGAGTCGCCAAGGCAGAAGGTCCAGACTGAGGGCAGTTTCAGCCTCAGTATCAGCTTGTAGAGAAGCGTGGAGCGGGCCCTGCTTTGTTGTTTTGGGTGGGAGAAGCCACACTCTGCTGCAGCTTGACGGGACAGGAAAGTGGAGGCTCAACACTGCTCTTCCACACACCATGGAGTCACCAGGGCAGGCACAGCCTGAGGACTGCTGTCCTGCACACCATGGAGTCACCAGGGCAGGCGCAGCCTGAGGACTGCTGTTCCACACACCGTGGAGTCACTAGGCAGTCACAACCTGCTCTCCACATACGTTTTCTTCCTGTTCAAAACTATGTGGTCTTTTGAAGCCAGAGATAATACTTCTTCCTTCATCTTTTCTGTCCCCGTCACGGCCAGGGACTTGAACACGGTAGGTGCTAATCATGTGTGTGCTGAATTGGACTGGAGAGCACAGTGCCTGGCTGTCCTTGCTCACAATGGCAGCTCCTTGCACTTTTGAAGTCCCGTTCAGGAGCCGCAGTGACAGGCTGCATGAATCACTGCCCAGATCCTGGGTTCTCCTGGCCTCTTTGGAGGCAGCAAACGCAGGTTTTGAATAGCTGCGCCTCTCCTTCTGCCACTCGCAGCCCTACTGGAAGGCAGCTCCAGTCTGCACTGTCTTCCCTGCTGGAGGGGAGGGTGTGGGTGTCGGGCGGAGCAGGGAGGGAGGTCTTCAAACACCAGGAAGGGGATGTGTCACCTAATTGAAGGGCCAGGGTGGCGGCTGCTCCTTCCTGTTCACTTAAGTGACTGCTGCAGTTGGTAGTGAAATGAACTTCATGGAGAGGACGTGCTGACCTGGGCCAGCTGCAACAGAAGGTGACAGGAACCAGAACGTTGGAATAGCCAGGACAGCTGTCACCCTGACTGTGCCAGGCCACAAAGTGGGAGAGGCAGGTGGCTACAAGGCCACTTCGCGGCAGGGGAGAGGACAGTAGGCTGAAGCCAGGAGATGCATAAGTCTCGGACCTTAAGTCACAGAACTACGACGGCAGGTCACTTGACATCTCCGCAATTCAGTGTCTTCACCATCCAAGCTTTGGATGATGATCCCCAAGGTATTTCCTTTTTTTCCCACCCAAATTTAATTGTTTTTTTTTTTTTATTTTTTATTGAAATTAATTCACATAAAGTAAAAAAAAATAAGTGTACAGTTTAATGAATTTTTACCCATGTACCTAACTATGTAACCAATATGAAAATCAAAATTTAAATATTTGTGTAAATCCATCAAGTTCCTTTGTGCTCTTTCCTAGGAAAAATAATCCCCCAATTCTGTCTACTATGATTCTAAAGTCAAGTATCAGGTTGATTCTGACTATTGAATATTATACAGACTACGTAAGTAATAAATTCTCTTGAATCTGGTTTCTTTTGCTTAAGAAAATGTTTTTGATATTCATCTGTGTTGTGAATATCAGAGTTTGCTCTCTTTATTATTATATAGTATTCTAATGCGTAAATAAAACACAACGTATTTGTTCTAGTCAGCTTTTTCACCTCTGTGACCAAAAGACCTGACAAGAACAATTTTAGAAGAGGAAAATTTACTTGGGGCTTACAGTTTCCGAGGTCTCAGTCCATAGACATCTGATTCCATTCCTTGGTGTTCGAGATGAGACAGAATATCATGGAGGAAGGGTGTGGTGGATGAAAGTAGCTCAGGACATCGAACCAGGAAGGAGAGAGAGAGAGAGAGAGAGAGAGAGAGAGAGAGAGAGAGAGAGCGGGCAAGAGCGAGAGAGCGCTCTGCTCAACAAGGACAACATATAACCCCCAAAGGCACACCCCTGGGGCCCGCCCCTCCAGCCACACCACCCTGCCTACAGTTACTGCCAAGTTCATCCCCATCAGGGGGTTAATACACTGATTAGGTTAAAGCTCCCCTAACCCTAACCCTTCACCTCTGAACCTTCCTGCATTGCCTCACACCTGAGTTTCGAGGGCCACCTCGTGTCTAAACCATAGCCGCGTTTGTCCCCTCTCCAGCCGGCGTCAGAGCTCCCCCCGCGAGGCTTCTCTCATGTCATCCGTGGGGAGTCCCGGGTGTCCTTGGGGCTCTGACAGTCTGTGGCTGAGAGGGCAATGCAAGATTCGGATCTGAAGCTGTGTCGCAGGCTGGGTGGCCTGACGTGGCTCGGCCAGGCGGATGTTAGTGAGGCAGCTTGGACACAGCGCCAAGTGCAAATGGAGGGCCGACCGGTCCCTCTGCACTCGAAAATTCTCAAGCCATCGGGTGGTTAATGGTGTCGTCTTCCCAGTTTTGATGACAGCGTGACGACCTCCTTTATACAGAAGCGACGGGCAGCGGAGGCTGAGCTCTGCCGCCTTTCCGCAGAAGCCCACCCGCCTCCTGAGGCAGCTCTGCCTTGGGGAAGCGCAGTGTATCCTGGAGAGCAAGTGCCCGTGAGATGATGAGGTGGCTTGCTGTCAAACAGAGCCAAAGAGTAAGTTCTGTCACATGTAGGCAAATAATATCACTCACGTTTGAATACTATGCAGCACTGGGGAAATGATATTTTACATAAATGGCTTCAGAGAAGGACATTTAGTTCCACCGCCCTCTGATGCCACCCAGTCATGTTTCCCCTACAAGGGGCGAGAGCCAAGCGGCTCTTCAGCTCAACCTCTCTTGGGCTTCCTGGACAGCAGCCAGATCGCCTGGAGAACATTCAAGAGGCTCGAAAATGTATGTCACTTGGAATAACGCATGTCCCCAAATTATGAAATTAGCATTTGGGGCTGAGTTTAAAGTTGAAAAATAGCACAATGAAAAGTACTAACCATGGAAGTCTCCTGGATAAGTACAAGCACGGCACTCACACAGGAGTGAGTGCGTCCAGAGAGCTGCTGTAGGGCGTCTGTGCTCCTCAGGAACCTAGGAGGCCTGGGACAGTCCCGGAGCAGAGCACGGTAATGACCACATATGGAACTAACTTCATCAGTGCCGCCCGCTCAGGAGACACCCTTTATGATGTGGTGGGCACACTTGTTTCTTGAAAAGCAACTTAAATATTGATGGTTACTTTAAAAGCTGATAAACTATTTATAAGGAGAAAGAGCTTTTTTGCAGGCCTACAACACAAGAAACCTTTAAGAGTTTTTCCAGGAAGAAGCAGACACTTCTTGTGCAAAGATGCTCTTTGATTTACGATGGGTCATGTCCTGAAAATCTCTCGTAACTTGGAAACTATCTAAGGGGAAAGTGTCCCCACCCCAGCCTCACCCACCTTGGAAGAGCTCACAGCACCAGGGGGGTGGAGCCGCCCAACAGAGTCCCCTTCAGGATCAAGTGTGGCTGGCTGTGAGCTGTGTCTCGCTGCTGCAACCCAGCACCACGAGAGAATGCTCTAAGTATTACTAGCCTTGGAAAAGACCAAGACCCAATTTTGAAGAAGTTTCTACTGAACATGTGTCACTTTTACACCACTGACAAGTTGAAAAATCCTGCCAAGCCACCGTGAGTTGGGGGCTGTCTGTATACTATCTCAGTTAGCTGGGATGGCTTAAAGAAGTCCATTTCTGACCAGTCCGAGAGGCTGGGAAGTCCAAGACCAAGGTGCTGGTCGGCAGTTTTCACTGCATAGCTCTTCTGTTGCCTGTGGGCAGCCGCCATCTTGCTGTGAACTCACATGACCTCTCTGTGTGCACTCAGAGAGCATGCAAACTCTCCGGTCCCTCTTCCTCTTATAAGGGCAACATGAGGGCCGCTGTCTCCTGACCTCATCTAACCCTAGTCTCCAGACACCATCACATTGGAGGTTAGGGCTTGAATTCAGCACGTGAATTTGGGGGAGGACCCAGTTCCTGACACCTGTTTTGTATGACTGGCTCTACTTCCATGTGAATCAACACAAAGGCTACACACATTTCAGATCTGCCCTGAAAGCCAGCAGGCAGCAAAGTCAGGAAGGCCAGGCCAGTACAAGGGGCCAAGGAAGGGAGTGAGGGGATCATAAGGAGAGATAAGGGGTCAGTAGGGAGCCTTTCCCCACCCCCCACCTCTGGCACTGGGCACTGGGCCAAGTTTGAGGGCCTCTGCCTTACCCCATGTCTGGGCAGGGGAGGCAAAAATGGCATTGGCAAGATAGCACTCTTCTACGTGTCCTTGAGTTGACTGTCATGAGAAGATCACACCGGCCACCAGGTGGTCATTGGGAAGGTAACAGCAGCCATCCAAAGCCTCCAGCAACCATACTTCAGTCATGAAATCCCCCATAAGGAATAGCAGGGATTCTGAGAGGCAGCTTCTCTCTCTCCATTCCACATGGATTCTGCTCAACCAGTCTTTGATCACTTCCCCCAACCCCCTGGGACTTCCCAAGCCCAGGCCTTGTTTTTTTTTTGGGGGGGAAGTAATGCCCAGAGCTCTTCAGCTGTGGCTCTTCCTTCTCTTCTGCCCTTGGCCCAGGACCAACCTCTCCACCCACTTCCTGGAAAGTTGGGCTTCCAGGGATCCCTCCCCAGAGCAGGCAGCATGCACCCTCTGCACCAGGTGAACCATCTCACCAATTCCTGGTGGTGTTAACCCAGATTTTTAAGGTCTTTGAGGTCAGGGTAAACATAAGCAGACCCTCTTTTGAACTTGTTCAGCTGCTGAATCCAGGCTCAAAGGAGGCTCTGGAGTGGGTGCTGATGGGCTTTGGCCCCGGATGGTCAGCCTTTGCCAAGGGAAATGGTTAAGGACCAGGGAGAATTTTGTTGTTAGGACATCTGCAAAAAACATGAAATTCATAGCAATGTACTACAGACAAACTGCCCTCTGTCAAATATTCGAAGAAAGAGCCACAATTCATTAAGTAACCACCAAGTTCTTTTAATGCATTATTAATTTAATTTACATAGCAAGCCTGGGTGTTTCTTTGTATTACAGAGGAGGAAGCTGAGCCTTATGGATATCATGTAACCAGAGCCACTCCATCATCAAGTGGCATGATATTCAAGCTTGTCATTTGAAGGCTGTGTTCTCATCCTTCATTAAAGAGCCTTCCAATATGTGACACATATACATATTTAATCCTGGTAGATTCCAGATTTAAAATGCTTTCCTTAATCCCAGGAATTAAACACACTCCCTCCTTTATGCTGCGCAGTAACTTTTTAGAGTGTGATACTTGTGACCAATGCATTTGTTGTGTCTGGGTGAAGATAGTTATCTAGCCAACCTTAAGTGATGGTCCTCAGCTCCTTTATGTTACTTCTTAAGTCAAGAAGTCACGCATTACCTGGGTGTGATGGCCCACGTGGGTCAACACAACCACTCAGGAGGCTCAGGCAGGAGGATGGCATGTTTGTGGCCAGGCTGAGTGAGTTAGCATGATCCTGTCTCAAAATTTAAACAAAGGACTGGAGATGTAGCTCAGTGGTAGAGCACTTGCCTAGCACGAATGAAGCCCTGAGTTCAATCTCTTGTACCTCAAAGAAGAAAAAAAAAGTCAGGCATTTATTGAAATATAATGAAGGGCTTTTCAAAAAGAAAGAACATATGAAAAGAAGCTTTATGTTATTAGTCATCAGGGAAATGCAAATAAAACCACAGTAAGCTGTCACTTCACGCCCTGTAGTACAGCCATCGTCATCACTGTCACTGTCTAGGAATACATTAAGTGTCGGCAAATATGTGGAGAAACTGGAAACTTCATCCCTGCTGATGGGAAGGTAAATGGTGCCCTCCCTTCAGAAAGCTGTGTGGCCATTTCTAAAGATGTTGAAGACAGAGTTATTATACGACAAAGCAGTTCTACAGCCAGGAATGTACCCAAGAGAGACAAAGCCAATGTCCACACACACCCATGCCCCCATGTCCACGGCAGGTTTAGACAACAGCCAGGAGACAGAGGCCTCCATCGGCCCGCAGAGGAGAAGCAAGCTGTGGTCTGTGTGCACGGAGGGGGACCCTGCGACAGGGAGTGGCACATGGACACAGGCCACGGCGTGAATGGATTCTGAAACCCCCTTCATGTGGGTGACAGATGCCAGTCACAAAAGACCAGATTGCAGAATTCCATTCATATGAAATGTCCAAAATAGGCAAGTCTAGAGAGACCTGGGAAGTAGGTAAATGATCTTCAGGGCTGAGGAGAGGGAATGGATCTTCTTTTTGTTGTGATGGGTTTTAAATTAGTGGTGATGATCGCACAACATTGTGGATGAACTGGAAACTCACGAGTCGTGCACTGAAACGGGTGGATTTCTGTGGGCTGTGAATCCTATCTCCCCAAACTGCTATTACACAAAACAAGGAGGAAAGAAGGAGGGAAGGGAGGAAGGCAGGTGGACGTTTTCCCCTCCTGTCCCTCCAGGGCCCACACACCTTGGCCCCAGGCCTCTGCTCTCCTTCTGTCCACCCTGCTCATCTTCAGGACTTTGTGTACTTCTGTGTGCCTGGCAGAACCCTGGTCCACCATCAGGGTCCAGCTTCTCTGACCTTCTTCCATGGTCTCTGTGGATCCCGTGGGTCTACTTGGAAGGTTGCCCCACTCTCTTCCCCGTGTGCCCAAAGACTGCTCTCCCTTGGGCTGTCACATGGTGCCATGGTTCCTGGCCACCTGTCTAACTCTCTGATGATGGGGAGGCTCCTGCCTGGCTGAGACACTTGCATTGGTCTTGAGGACCTGGCAGCTGGCACAGGGCCTGGCATTCACAGGGGTGAGGACCTCGTGAGGAGTGAAGCTGTGCACACCCACTCTAACACTGTCCCTGGACATACGTCCTGGGAAGGGCCACTCAGAGCTCACCCAGTCTATTTAGGGTTTCCTCCTTCCTTTGGATTTCAGGCAAGTGACTGGGTGCGCATGTTCCCAGCCTGATGAAGAGTGCCTAGCTTTGAAATTCAGGAAACGAGAACTCTATTAACCAGGGCTGAGAAAGACTGGAGGCTTCTGCTAGAAATTCAGAATGCCAAAAAGTGTCAAAAGCAATTACCTTAAAAATAGCAGCTTACCTGTGCTAACAATGTATTTTGCCTTGTGTACAATAAGCAAAATTGAATTGACTTAATAATTTGTCTGCCAATTCCCAGAAAGTGTGGTAAAAAAATACTTGTGTAGAAGATAAATATTTACTTCTAGAATGCCAAATTATTTTGTTCACAGTTTAGACACAGGCTAAAAATGTTCCCAAGGATATTGGTGGAAAATTCTGATTGCTGATTGATCAATGGTTATCCTCAATTCCTCAAATTAGGGATTTTGGCTGCAAAGCATAGAAAGTCAAGTAAACTGCTTAAGCAAGAAGAGAAATTCATCTTAAAGGCCCGGGAGGCCCTGAACCTGAGGCCAAGGGGCTACTGAACTGCAGGGTGAACGGAGCCAGGACCTGGAGCGGAGGGGAGCTGGAGGGAGACGCCGCTGGGCTGGTTGGGGCTTCCCTTGGGCTTGCTGTCAGGCTTCTCTGCTGTGGAAATGCCACTTTTGCCTTTGGGTCACCACAATTCAAAATGGTGCCCCCAACAGCTCCCAAGTCCACATTGACTCCTTCCCAGACCAGAGTGACCTGGAAACGGGCCCACAGAGGTAGGCACATGCAGATAGACTTGACTTTGGTAAGTTTCATATTTAAAAAGCCTCTGTAATTCCAGGAATTAAGTACAGGAATTCAGTACACTAACAGGTTCTTAGACCCTTCCTCCACACAAAATCTTTGGGTCGGGTGCCCAGGGACGTTAGGTATGACAGTGGGCCCTGTAGATGGACCAAGCCGGGGAGGGCTGGGCCCCCAGAAGGAAGGACTGACAGGGGGACAAATAGCAGTGTCCTCGCAGGGACAGAGCTCTTGACTCTGCAATGTGGCAATCGCCTTGCCACATCCCACGAGCATGCTGGGATTCCGTGAAGCTCCCTGACAGAGCTCAATGGCAGTAAATAATCATTTGCTCTCATTGACCACATTTTCTTCAACTCTTTTGTCATTCTATTCTCAAAAAGAAAGAAAAGAAAAGAAAAGGTGCTTTGTTTCCCAGAAATTATAAATCTCTGCATTGCAAATTGAGATATTTTAAGGCAGCCCTCAGAGGAGCTGAGGTTCCTGGAGACCCTGTGCGGGGCTCGGCTCCACGGTCATTTCACCCACATAGTCACCTCCGGGTGGACACAGGCTGCCTCTGTCCTCCTGTGAACATGGGTGTACAAATGCCTCTTTGAGACCTGGTCTCTATTCTGTGAGGTATTTACCCAGAGGTGGAATTGCTGGATCACATGACAATTCTGTTTAGTTTTGGGGGAAACTGGGCACTATTTTCCAGCTGCACAATTGTTTGTTCCCACCAACAGGGCACAAGGGTTCCAATACCTGCATCTTCTTGCCAACATTGTGGTCTTCTGGTTTTATTGTTTGTTTGTTTGTTTGTTTTAATATCAGTCATTCTACTGGGTGTGAGGTGGTGTTTCCTTGTAGTCTGGATTTGCAATTCCCTAAAATTGGTGATGCTGAACATCTCTTCATGCTTGTTGTCCATTTGCAAATCTTCTTTGGACAAGTGTCGATTCAAATCCTTTGCCAATGTTTTAATCAGATTGTTTTTATATATTTTTTTCCTTCTTAAGATAAGCATATGCAGAAGCGAATCAGAAGAATTCTGAAAGGCGCCATTGAGCTTTTATTCTAGAATGACAGGCTTGGCTCCTGGCCCTGGGAAACTCTTTCAAACCTACTGGGAATGTTTCCTGCTTGAAGTTCAAGGTCTTCAGCACACATGATGCTGTTCTCAGAGGGTGGTCCTCATGCCAAAGGGCATCCCATCCCTCCAGGGACGGTGAACTGTGCTTTCTGCAGGGCATCTTTCCTGGGGGGAGTCTGGAGGAGGACATTGAGCCACCTCCCCATGTCACACGCGGGACAGTGTGCTCTTCTGATCTTGGGTCTTCTGAAGGTCCCTGTCACAATCCCACTCCCCAAGCCATCTGCTCTCAAGTCTTCCTTTCTTCCTTAGAGTGCTTCAGAGCAGCGTCCTAGGGACTTGGTCCCCCAGGGCATCCCTAGTTCTCACTGTTCCCTGGCCTCTGGTTTAGGGGAGCTGTGGGGTCACTTTGGAACTAGAGGCCCTTGAGCTGTGCCCCCAGGTGTCAGAGCAATCGACCTTCACAATCTTCACTTGCAGCCCCTGGGTTATGACTTAAGCCTGGAAAGGTAACTAGGGTTAATTCAGAACCAGACAAAAATCCGGCCTCAGGCTGACCATGCACACGTGGAGGGTGGAACGTGGCTTTCACCAAAAAGTCCCTACGGCCGCTTGGAGCTGGGCCCCTTCTCTTCTCCCCCACTGTCCTCAGTGCAGTGACATTTGGTCCTTCAGGTCTCAGGGTCCCTGGAAGAAACTCTAGGTCATTAGATTTTGTAGATAAACGTACTTCCCAGGCAAGCAATCCTTTCTCTTATGGGTATCGACCAACTCCCAGAGCACAACTGCCACCCAGTGAATTGGGGCCACACCCAGTGAGTTTCTGCCTTAGGAAAGGGATCTTCCCAGAAAGGGGAGCTGGAGGAGAGAAGGGTGGGGCGCCAGGGAAGGCTTCGTTTGCAGGAAGTGTCTGCAGGCCTAAATGAAGGGAAGAAGGAGAGGAGGAGAGGAGGAAAGAGGGGAGAAAGGGAGGGAAGAGGAAGGAACGGGTGAAAGAGGGGGAGGGGAAGTGGGAGGGAGGGGAGGACGAAGGGAGGAGAAGTGCAACAAAAAACAGTGCTGACACCACCTGTTGCCCGGGGTCAGCAGATGCTCCGGGAGGGCTGAGACCCAGGCCCGCCTCGGTGCTGATTCTGCTCTTCCTCCTGGAGGCCCCAGTGAGTATGGAGGCTGGAGGGTTCTATCTTTTTTTTTTTTTTTGGATATTTTTTAGGTGTCGATGGACCTTTATTTTATTCATTTATTTATATGTGGTGCTGAGACTCGAACCCAGGGCCTCACATGTCAGGCAAGTGCTCTGCCCCCGAGCCCCAGCCCAGCCCTGGAGGCCTCCTGACAGGAGGCTCCCTCTTAGAGCCCCTCGGTCTGCCTGGCAAGTGCAGCACAGTTTCTACTTAATTTCAGCAGGAGCACCCAGAGGCTGGGACAGGGGAGGGCTCCAGCCTCCAGGGCTCTGCCTCAGAGTGTGGAGTCCCCCCCTGTGGCCCCTTGCATGACCCACCCCTGCACCCACACCAAAGGACCTGCCCGGTCTCAGGCTGTCAGGGCCTGTAGAAGAGGCAGCAGGGCCTAGAGGTTGCCTGTGGCCTCACCTGGAGCTCTGTGGTCACATCAGGGAGGGCAGCGTGGACTTTTAGCAGCCCCCAGTCCCCAGGGAGGAAGTCACGTGTTGCTTGAAGACTTCAGTTGGTGGCCACAGCTAGTTATTAAAACCGTCCTGTATTTAGGGTGGGGTGAGAACTGGCCACCGTCTGTCCCACCCTACTGGAGGTCAGAGTGGGCACGTGCAGTGTTCTTTTCCACACACACCCTTGAGGAGAGCCTCAACAGAGGGTGGCATCAGGAGGGTTATTTCCATCCCAGGAAGGAACCCACCATTTCCCACTGCGGTGCAGGTGGCCTGCGGGGAACAGCACCCCATTCTGCCCGTGCTGCAGACAGACTGCAAGGTACGTGAGGTTTCCTCTATTGTTGCTCATGAAAGTACACGATGGACATTCGTTTGTCTCCCTTATATTATTTTTCCCCTTCCCCTCACTTCCTCTTGTATGTACTTTTGTATAACTCTGAGGGTCTCCTTCCATTTCCATGCAATTTCCCTTCTCTCTCCCTTTCCCTCCCACCTCTCATCCCTGTTAAATGTTAATCTTCTTCTCCTGTTCTTCGACCCTACTCTGTTCTTAGTTACTCTCCTTATATCAAAGAAGACATTTGGCATTTGTTTTTTAGGGATTGGCTAGCTTCACTTAGCATAATCTGCTCTAATGCCATCCATTTCCCTGTAAATTCTATGATTTTGTCATTTTTTAATGCAGAGTAATACTCCATTGTGTATAAATGCCACATTTTTTTTATCCATTCATCCATTGAAGGGCATCTAGGTTGGTTCCACAGTCTTGCTATTGTGAATTGTGCTGCTATGACCATCGATGTAGCAGTGTCCCTGTAGCATGCTCTTTTTAGGTCTTTAGGGAATAGACCGAGAAGGGGAATAGCTGGGTCAAATGGTGGCTCCATTCCCAGCTTTCCAAGAAATCTCCATACTGC
Organism: Marmota monax; assembly: GCF_021218885.2. Classification (NCBI taxonomy): domain Eukaryota; kingdom Metazoa; phylum Chordata; class Mammalia; order Rodentia; family Sciuridae; genus Marmota; species Marmota monax. Next base: position 16,885,763 of record NW_026695238.1, on the reverse strand, counting down.
TTTCCAAATTGGCTGCACCAATTTGCAGTCCCACCAGCAATGTACAAGTGTACCCTTTTCCCCACATCCTCACCAGCACTTGTTGTTGTTTGACTTCATAATGGCTGCCAATCTTACTGGAGTGAGATGGTATCTTAGGGTGGTTTTGATTTGCATTTCTCTGACAGCTAGAGATGGTGAGCATCTTTTCATGTACTTGTTGATTGATTGTATGTCCTCCTCTGAGAAGTGTCTGTTCAGGTCCTTGGCCCATTTGTTGATTGGGTTGTTTGTTCTCTTATTGTCTAATTTTTTGACAAACGAATGTCAGTAGAGGGAGCAGAGAGAGAAGAGGGGAGGGGAGGGGAGGGGAGGGGAGGGGAGGGGAGGGGGGATAGTAGAGGATAGGAAAGGCAGCAGAATACAACAGACACTAGTATGGCAATATGTAAATCAATGGATGTGTAACTGATGTGATTCTGCAATCTGTATATGGGGTAAAAATGGGAGCTCATAACCCACTTGAATCAAATTGTGAAATATGATATGTCAAGAACTATGTAATGTTTTGAACAGCCAACAATAAAAAATTAAAAAAAAAAAAGAATACAAATAATAATAAATGCTGATGTGACAAAAAAAAAATACACGATGGTAAACTGTGCTTCCAAGACTCAGAGCACTTGACAAGCTTCCTACTCACCCCAGGGTTCACTGGTCACAGATTATTTTTCTCATTTACAGTTGAGGAAACTGAGGCCCAAAGAGATTGGAGCAAATTGTTTGCCCCAATTGAGTGCCAGAACCAGGATGTGAGGTAGAGGTCCCACTTGTCCTCTTGTACACCAGGGACTCACGGACTCTCACCTCTTTCAGTAAGAGCAGGCCTGTTCCTAGGTTCGCATGTTAGAATCTGTACCAGAAGACTTTGTCTAATCCTCTGTCTCAGTCCCTCTGTCACATTCCCCGAGGGCCTTTGGGGTTTTGAGCCACAAAGAGTCCTTCCTAAGGCTAGAGATTGCTATCACAGAGCTTTCTCCTGTCAAGGTGTTTCACCCAGGAGGGTTCCAAATTCCAACTGTCTTTATGATTCAGAGGAAAGACACCTCAGCTATGATAAGTTTCCATTTCTAAGACTGGGTAAGTGCTAGGGAGGGACCGGGCTCCCCGTGCTCTGTCTCCTGGAGAGCCACGCTGCAGGCCTACTCGGCTCTCACAAGCATCTCCTCATCCAGTCTTCTGTGTATTGCCATCTCAATGTCAATTGGAAACAAGCACTTCCTTCTGGACAGGTCCATGTCGTTCCTGTGTCCCCAGGGCCGGTGAATGGGACTTTACTTGGAAACAGAGTCTTTGCAGATATAACCAAGCTTAGTTCACACTTCATTCAATATGAGTACGATCTTTTAAAAGGAGGGACATTTGGACACAGAGACAGACAAATAGGAGAGAGGCCATGTGAAGCTGGGGGCCAAGACTAGAGGAAGAATCTCAATCCAAGGGTCATCCTGGATTGCTGGCCTCCACGCAAACCAGAAGAGGCAAAGATACGTCTTCCCAGGAGCCTCCAGGGAGAGCGTGGCCCACAGCACACCTTGATCCTGGACTTTGATCTTTCAGAACCCTGAGAGAATAAATTACCCTTGCCTCCAGTCACTTGGTTTATAGTAATTTATTACAGCGTCCTAGGAAAGAAATAGACAAACCCAGTCCCTTCTCCCTTTTTAAAACAAAAAGCTGCTAATGTTTTGAGAGGAATTTGTAGCTATTCCCAAAGGCAAGATACACTGTGATATAGTTTTGGAGGTCTGTGCATGACTCCTTGCACTTGCTGCCTCTGGGAAGCTCACTGACAGCAGCCTGCGCTACGGTAGCACCATTTGTCTGTGTCTTTTCTTACTAAGTTTGGAGTCTTCAAAGACTAGTGAAGGGTCTGATCAAGAATTTGTTCTTAATAATATTTGTTGAGCGAGTGAGTGGCAGTAAGAACGCAGCTGCTTCTCTTTGTGACACCTGTGACAATCTCAGCAGGCTCTCCACCTGGCCTCTGTGCGCACAGGGCAGACGACCTTAATATCGACTTATTTAGGCACAAAGAATGGCTGGGCTTTTCTAAGAGCCCAGAGGCCAGCCCCCACTATGTTAAGCCCAGCCCTCCATGCTCATTCCTGCGAGGTTCTTGGGCTCTGTCTTCCTGAGGAGGAAGGGACGGTGCTGGGCTGCTTTAGGGAGCACGTTGGGTTCTGATAATTTGTTTTCCCTCCAGCACAGTTGCACCCATTCAGATTTGCAGCGGGCTTTGGAAAGAGCCCTGTGGATATTTCATCTTACTGGCATGATGGCTGCTGAGGCTCTGCGTCCTCTCTGTCCCTCACACGTGTTCACCAGGGTCCTGACACTCACGCTCCAGCACACCTACTTGAGGGGAGGGAGGTGGTCAGACTCCTGAGTCGACCCTGCCCCCTTTAATCTCTTCTGACCTATGTCTACAAACAATTTCTGGTGGGCAGAAAGTTGGAATTCAGAATCAAGAACATTTATTGTTATTTATTGTCTAGGAAAGAGAGGAAAATAACCACAACAAAACAAGGCAAACCCAGGCATTCTGTGAGAAAGGTCCTTGGGAAAAAAGGCTAATGGTTGGTCCTGTTTTTTTTTTTTTATTTATTTTTTAGTTGTAGTTGGACACAATACCTTTATTTTATTTTTTTATTTTATGTGGTGCTGAGGATCGAACCCAGGGCCTCACATGTGCTAGGCAGGCGCTCTACCCCTATCACAATCCCAGCCCTGGTCCTATTTTTGACACCCAAAAAGTTTTGTTAGGTATTTTTCATGAAAATAGCAAACTTTATTTTAAAAAGCCCAAAGCAAACAATTTCTCCCTCAAAATACCTTGTCTAATAGTTTTATTGGGAGATTCTGCATGGGGTGTGGTGGGTTCCCTGGGAGAGAACTGTCAACCAGGAAAATATCCTTCCTGTGTCTGTTTATTGCTTGACTTTTCTAAAGCAAGTTTGTATTACTTTTGTGATCAGGAAAAGCAATAAAGAGAAATTATTTCCTTGGGGTAAAAAGGTTGGGAAGGAACGAATCCTTTTAGAAAGCAATATCTGGAGAAACTTCCAACGTCTCAGATGTCTCCCGTTGCTAGAGCGTTGCTAGGGAGCTTCAGGTTTCTGATAGAGTCTCCTGGATGTGACTGTGGGCGGAAGACAGCACCTTGCACCTGCACCTCGATGGGGTGGGAGAACATGCTTACTTTGGACTGGAGGTGGACCAGGGACAGTTCAGGGTGAGCATGCCAGGGTCTACTTTGTCCTTTGGAAGGACAGTAATACAGATTAGGACCACGAGAGGTGGGGAATGAGCTTGCGACCCTATTCAAACACTGGTGGCGAGAGCCTGCTCCAGCGCAGGATCTCGCCTATGCTGGACTCTTGCCACCATCCTGACAGAGAGGTCATCGGTCCCCATGGACAGTAAGGAAGCTGAGAGATCCTGGTGTACTTCCCTAAGCCCTGCAGCTCCTAACTGCAGACCTGAGGTTCAACTTTAGTCCATCTGACCCCAAAGTCCTCCTCTGAAAGAGGTTAGGAAACTGGTGGAGGATAACTTCCAATAAGGATGGCGGCTGCAGAAGTGACTGGCACACCCATGGTCTGCGTTTTTTGCCGTTCATCAGTTCTGATGTTGCAAAGCCAGGTTTAGCTGTGGAACAGGGGATTAACTGCTGTAAATTACAGAGATATATGTTCTTAAACCTTGTTTTATTTATTTTTATTTAAAAAAAATATTTATTTTTTAGTTGTAGTTGTATATAATACCTTTATTTTATTTATTTACTTTTATGTGGTGCTGAGGATCAAACCCAGGGCCTCGCACGCACTAGGTGAGCGCTCTACCGCTGAGCCACAACCCCAGCCCTATTTATTTATTTTTTAATGTGGTGCTGAGGATCAAACTCAGTGCTTCACAGGTGCTAGGCAGGCGCCCTACCCCTGAGCCACAACCCCGGCTCAATAGATATGTATTTCGATCTGTTTCTGCATAATAGGGTTGAATAGCTCACGAGAGTCAAGAAATACCAATTAATGTACCACATTAGAATCAGACATTTGAATTCTGTCTGCCTTTGCTGGAGAAGGAGAGTTGTGGACTGTTTTGAATTTGGGGGGATTTTCCCATTGCTTCCAATGGCATTAGGAGTCGAGTGAGTAGTGAGCCCCTGGGTCCAACCCTGCCCATTTCTCCAGATCCCCATTTGATGGGAGAGCTGGCTTGCCTGGCTGGGGCGCCAGTCTGTAGACTGAGGACAGGGAATGGCATTGGGGAGGGGAGAGGTTCTCCATAGAGCCACCCTGGAGTGAGCCAAGATTCAGATGAGGGGCGGCCCGGTATTCAAGGTCATGCATGAACGTTGAGACTACAGCAGCGTGGCCTGAGATCGGGGTCAGGAAAGGCACAGCAAGTCAGGGCGGGGGGCCGTCCTCACCTCGGAGGGCCACAGTCTTCCTTTGAGCTATGTGCACGTCCCGTGGAGCCGGGCAGATTCAGTGGGGAAATGTAAGGGGAGAGAGCCCCCAGGTTCTTAGTCTGAGGTCAGACTGGCTTCAGGAAAGTCTCTGTGGGAACCCCGGGAAACGAGGTTCCTGAGGTGGCTTCAGTGGGTCTACGCACTTGCTCCAGTTCCTCCCTGTTCTCCTGGTGGCTCCCGCCTGGTGGCTCCTGCTGCTTGTGAGGGCTCAGCTCCGTGGCTGCTGGTTTTCACTGTGGTAAGAGACTGCCCAAGCCCACGCTGCTGCCTCCAGATGTTTCCAGAGCAGATGGCCCTGGGGTGGCAGGAGTAGCACGGGGCTGAGAGCAGCAGTAGGGAGCAGGACCTTCCCCAGGTCCATGCCCATGTGTCCCATGACCCCCACTGCTCCGTGGGGCCTGGTGTCTCCAGGTTCTTCCACCAGGGCGGTTCTGTCAGCTCCAGGCCTGAAACCCTCTAGGCACAGGTTCCTCACCTAGCTCAAGGGACAGGTGCTGTGTGTGGCAAGGGCCCATTACCCAGCCTTGCCTTCTGTGGTTGTCGCACCCAACTCAAGACCCCAACAGGGTCTTCCCTTTATAAAGCCACTGCTGTGTGTGTTTGTTTTCTATTTTTAATTAACAGGAATCATGCACACGTGGTGGAATGGCTTCTATTGTTTTCTGTGGCTGCTGTAACAAATCATCACAAACTCAGTGGCTTAAAACAATAAAAATTCATCATCTTCCCATCCTGGGGGTTGGGATTTATACAGAGGGATTCCAAAGTGGCTGTCCCTGGCTGGCTTCGAGCTGCAGGGAGCAGTGCACGGCTGCTGAAGTCCCAAGGAGACTTCTGTTTCGGCCTTTCTCAACTCCTGCACTCCCTGCCCTGTGGTCTCCATCTCTAAAGCCAGCCAGGTCCAGCGCCTCCTTGTCAGGCCACATCATGTTGGCCCCACTCTCCTGCCCCTCTTGCCTCTGTAAGGACCCTCCGGTTAGCTCTGACCCAGCGCAGGGGCCCTCTTCACTGTAAGGTCAGTGTGAGCGGCTTTCATCCCCGGGCCATGAAACAGATCACATTTCCAGGTCCTACAGATGAGGACGTGGACATCTTTGGGGGCTTTAACTCTGCCTGTGTTCCTATACAAGATTCTCTACACATCATTCTCGATGCAGACCGTGCTGGGCGCTCTTGTCTGCACTAGGAATCTGGCCCACCTCAGCCAGTGACATCCCCTGGTTTGGGAGGGCTCTTCTTGTTATTGCGGAGATTGTGTTTTGAAGGCGAGACCTGCCGACTGGCTATGCAGTGGTCTTCTGGTGATGGCACTTCCCGCCCTGATGGTGTGCCAGCCTGTTGGTGGTGGAAGGGCAGGGAGGAGTGCTAGCACACACTGACTCAGGGTGACCCCAGAGCCCACTCAGCACGTCATCCGAGGACTTCGCCCCGCACCCGAGGAAGTCTGTGTCTGGCAGTGGGAGGCTGGAGAGATGGAAGTTGGAGCCAGGCACTGCCATCCTATTTCCAGCCACAAGGGGAGTGGGAGGGGACTGAGATGAGGCTGAGGGAAGAGGGAGGAAAAGGCGCCCTCTGAGCCCTGGGCTTGGTGGTCTCAGCTGCACTCCTACCTGGGCTCATCAGCTGGCCCCTGTCAACGTGAACCACCAGAGCCTTCTCCCCCTCTACCCACCTCCACCTGAGCTACCAGGTGTCTTGGCTATGAGTACAGGACTCTTTAGTAATGCCACCTACATGTGGAAGAAAAGACTCAAGTGTAAAAGGGACCCACTGTTAATAATTAATAATAATAATAATAATAATGGTGTCTGCTAAAGAGCAGAGAAAAACTGCAACAGGAAATGGGGACATTCCTGAGTACAGGACATAGAGAATCAAAGCTCAGGACATGTGAAGGCTGGAAAAATGAGTTCTTGCCCTCACAGGTCTTCAGCCGGAGCTGATGTGAAGATAATCTGTTCACCTGGCTGCCGTCAGTGACGGCTGAGGTCACCCATGTGCCTGAAATCCCATGACAGACTCCAGGGGTCTCGTTTTCTGCCTCCCTCTCGTCACTCTGCAGCTTTCATTCATGTAGAGGGTTCCAAACCCAGACAAAAGTCACAGGCCAGGGAGAAGAAGACCGCACTGGGAGGTGGACGACAGTGTGGCCTTCAGTGTGGCAGACAGCCTGGGCCCTGGGAAGGTCCCGTCAGCTGACACTGCTGTGTGTGGGACCTGCACTGAGCGTGTGTCCCAGGAACTGTGGTTCCTCTGTGGCCGTGCGCAGAACTGGGAAGCTGGAGAGGAGAGGGCTGAGGCAAAGTTCCCAAATGAGAGAAGCCAAATACTTTGCTGAATGGAGGCGGAAGGTGGGCCTCAGGTGCAGGGAGCTTGTGGAGACTCAAACAGGCTCTTGAGTCCTGGAAGGGACTGGAAGGGAGGTCCTGGGGGCAGAGTCACAGCACTCAGGTGAACTTCCCCATCTTGGGGCAGGGTGGGTGCAGATGGGGTGGAAGGAGCTACTCCGGGTTTTCTCATTCATGTGAAATGAGTGGGGTCCATCAGCCAAGAGAGTACAAATGTCTGCACTGGCTTACCAAATGGACCACAGGTCCTCCCCCAGGGAGGGGGTCTCCTGATTCTCGTTCATGTCTTCACAGTGCTGTTCTGTGTGGAGAAAATGCGCCAGGGAAGTTTGGGGGAGGCATTTTGCTGGATGGCAGAGTGACGTGACAGGCCATGGCTGAGGGAGAGGGCAGCAGGTGACCAGACTGAAAACAGGGGGCCTCCAAGCCATTTGGAGAAAGCAGATTGCCCAGTGGGACCGTGACTGACGACACCCTTGTCAATAATGAGCGTCCACGGTGTTTTGAATCTTGGTCATTTTCATGCACTTCAAAGATGAATTTGCAAAAGGTTTATGGCAGTGACCAGTGATCTAGACTTGTGCTCCAAGTAGTTGTAGCATCTAAAACCAGGGAGGGGATGTGCTCAGATGCCAGAGGTAGGTCAGGAGCTGGAGTGTATGGGTTTGGGAAGGTGGATGGGGTCAGGATGCTGGAGAGAGGACGGGACACACAGAGGACCAAGAGGACCTCAGCACATGGGTTACCAAGGGCATCAGTCCAAGGTTTGAATGGTCAGCAGGGAGTATTTTCACAATCCTGGCTTTTGAAGCCCTTTAATTCTGTCCCTGTAGGTAGGTAGCACTTCTGAGCCATAAGGTAGCAGAGAGAGTGCCTGGTAATAGCCAAATCCCAGGCCAGAGCAGCCTCCAAGGCCGCCTCTGCTATCTCTCCAGGCCTTAGAAGGAAGTGAGGGCTTTTGGAAGGCCTGGCAGCACTTCCAAGGACCTCCAGCACTGGCCGGGTCATGCCACCCACAGTCCTGTCCAGGGTTATGCTAGCTGACTGGCCGCAGGGTGTGGCCCTACAGGAGCCTTAGCTGCCCCTATGAGCCACGGGTGCCCCAAGCTGTGCCTGGCAGTGTGTGCAGAGCACCTTCCTTTTGATGTTTATTGCCTTTTGATTTTCTTTATTTTGATTCCATGGATCCCAGGTGACCTCATCCATCCCTTGGCCTTCCACAGGTGAAGGGCCTCATTTTCGTAGAGGAAAGTGCTCTTAGGGACCAGTACTTTTGTTTCCATGGTGGTGACAGCACAGCTGGGAGGAGGTGGGACGGGTGTGCTGCTCCTGCAAGGCCAGGAAAGAAAACTTCAAGGGACGCGGGCCCACAGGTGGCCCTGGCCAGGGCCAGGGGTTAGCACAGGACACCACCAAGCAGTGGGAGATGGCTTCCACGTGCTCTCCAGTGGGTCATGCCATCTTTACAGGCTGCTGCTAACTGTCACACAGATGGCAGTGGCACTGCTGTGCAGGGGACTGTCAGATGCACACGAGCATCTTTGCTCCATCCCCTTCCCCTGGGAGCACGTGCTACTGGGGTGCGACTGTCACTGTTGGCTGAGCTCTTCCTCCGGCAGATGCCTGTCTGGCTTCCCCACGGGTAAATTTGCTGCGTCTCAGGAGAGAAGACTGTCGCATGAGGGTACCATTTGCTTCATGAGCTCCATCAACTTTTATCATAATTGTCCATGCAAAGATGTCCACGCAAAACCCCAAGGAAGTGTGACTGTCGTCCCCGCCCCCACCCCGGGAGAAACCCGCACAACAGAGCTGGGACACACAGTCGTGGACTGCATTTCCTTACTCGGTAGAATCCAGCCTTGAATCATGTGTACCCAGGGAAACCCAGGATGTATTTATGCACGAGGGTGCCGTCTCTTCACACTATTTCATATTTATGGAAAACAAACATATGGCTCAGTGGTGTGGAATATATCTTGCATATCTCCAGCCATGTATTTCTTTCTCTGTCTGTGTCTGAAATCATAGATGGTGGAAGGTGACATAGATGGTGGAAGGTGACATAGATGGTGGAAGGTGACATAGATGGTGGAAGGTGACATAGATGGTGGAAGTCGTCACTTCTGCAGTGCACTTTGAATGAGGAAAATAAAAACCTGAAGGGAAAAGCCTGGAAAGACTAAATGGCTTCCTCTGTCACAGAGAGGTGACACTGTGAGCGGACACAGCCAGGCCAGAGGGCAGGAGCGGCCTGTTCTTGGTCATGTCCTCCCCTGCAGGAGCCAGTGCTGCCCTTCCTGCTTCCTGCCCTCCCTGCACCCGCAGACCAAGCCCTAGAACAGCACCTCCTGGGCTCCCTTTCTGGGCGGGGCCTGGTTGATTTTGGCCCATGGGAGGCGCTGGTGTAAGATAAGAGGGCAGCGGGGAGGGAGGGGTGGGGTTTCTTCCTGGCCACCCCCGTTGGTTGTGACAAGTCTCTGAAGGCAGCCCTGGCCCTTCCTGGCAGCAGCTCCCTCCTCCAGGGCTCCTGTCATCTGCATCCCTTGTCCCATCCTTAGCGCTACCATGCTGGCCCGCCCTCGGGTGCTCCTCTATCTCCTGCGTGATCCCCTTGCCCTGCGCACACCGCTGCACAGGATCCTGCTTGAGATCCTCATTTGACTTTTCTCCTGCCAGGTCCCTAGTGGAGACCCTGGCTGCTCTGGATCCTCATCCAGATTTTCCCGACTTTTTCTGTTGACTTGGGGGCATCTCTGCAATTGATGCCCAGCACAGTGCCCGCCTGGTACACTGGCCAAACCCTCGTGGAGTGAACTGATGGATGGGTCCATCCTCTGCTCAATGTTGGCCGGAGGGAACCAGGAATGTCCAAGCAGGGAGTGTGGGCTGATATTGGAGCAGAACGCATCCGCCGGAAGTTTTTCTAAACTCGGGAAGGAAGTAAAGTTGAGGAGTAGAAGTGTTGGCGCAGAGCGTCCTAAGAAAGTACAAAGACACTTTAGGGAAAGACTGTGACCTCACAGAGCTGTAACCTCATTTGTGCTCTGAGCTGGTGAAGCCCAGCTGGTAGGTGACATGTGCAAGGGAGGCAAATCGGAAATTGCTCTGTGAGCTCGGCTAACCACAAGCCACAGCGGGAGAAAGTCGGCGGGGGCCTCACAGATCTTCTCCCACTTCCCCGTCTCGCAGAAGATCTGTGGTCTAGGGGAGATAAGTGAAGGTGGGCAGATGAGTCGGGGCCCCATAGGGGTCCACCCTCTCTTTCCTGGTACCCACAAACACATCCTCTAAAGGGGAAAAAGAGCCTGCTTGGGAAACCAGACTAAGGCTCTGGAATGTAGACCTGCCCCTGGGTTACCCAGGGCCCGGAGCAGTCCCCTGGCCCTCAGGCCAGGAAGGCAGGACAGAGTAGGCAGCAGGAGGGTTGGTGTTTGGGAGAGTTTGGAGCAGTGTCAGGAGAGGGCCCCGAGCCAGGGAGTGTGGCCAGCCCCTAGAAGCTGATGAGGCAAGTGAATGGATTCCATGGGGAGCCTGGAGAGGGAACAGCCCTGTGGACACCTTGATGTCAGACTTTGGCCCTCCAGGACTCGGGGATGGTAATTTTGTGTCATTTCAACCCACCCAGTTGGTGGTAATTAGTTCTATCATCACTATGGAATAATTGTGTCCCCTGCCCCCAAATTCACACGTGAAAGTCCTACCGCACAGTGCAAGCATATTTGGAAATAAGGTCTTTAGGAGGTGATTGAGGTTACATGAGGTCATTGGGGTGGGGCCCTGACTCAATGAGATTAGTGTCCTTATAGGAACAGGCTCCAGAGACAGCCTCCACACCCACAATCAGAGGAAAGACCGAAGTCGTCCTCTGCAAGTGAGGAGCCGGTGCCTCTGGGCCTGGATCTGGAACTCCAGCCTCCCAACAGTGAGGAGCAAGTTCTGTGATGTCTTCCTGTGGCAGCTGGAGCTGTGGGATGAGTCACAGTGAAGGTCAGGCGCTGAGGTCTCTGTTGAGTTCTGCCTGTCACTCATGGCCGGGGGGCGCAGGCAGCTATATACCACCTCTGCACTTGAGTTTTTCCTCCTTTAGAATGAAGATAGCAATATGGGCCCTTGAGTGCATCCCAGCAGGTACTGAGGGCCTAGTGCAATAAGAAGAAATGCTCCTTTAATCACAAATGAAAGACAACTGAGGTCTAAGAGGTGGGGAGCTACAGGAAATGCCCTTCCTGTACTGCTCAGGGCCCCAGTATCTCATCCACAAAGACGGCTGAGGACCCGTCCCCATGCACACCATGTGCCCTGAGCTGCTCTTTCTGATCCACAGTCGGGGGCCCAGGAGCCTGGAGCTTAGCACAGTGTCCTACCTGGGGAGACGACTCTGGGTTGTAACTGACTAGTTCTGGGATTCTGATGCAGGTGGCCTTCGGGCCATCTAGGAAGCTGATCCAAGAAGACCTCAGTTCCCTCCCTAGGTTGGAGGTTGTGGGAGAGTGGCCATCTCAAGGCACTAGTTATAAAGCCATGCTTTACAGAAGTGCCTCAAAATGATTCAGGTGGTAGCCTATGTGAAGACAGGTGACCCTTATTAAAGTGATCATCTGAGGGGCTCTTAACGGCAGAGCACTAGGCACAAATTCAAAGTTCCTCTCTTTGGCTTATCCTAGAGATGGGGACCCAGGAAGATCAAGAGCACCAAGGACCGAGGTCTTGCAGGAACTTTGTTACAGAGGCACGGACCAGGAGGAGCAACCTCCCTCGGACTGGAGGAGCGCTCCCCAAGACTGAGAGGGGCCTCGGAGAAGAAGGCCCTGGTCGGCTAAGACAGTGTGGGAAGGGTGCAGGAGCAGACAGACAGAAGGAGCAGAACAGGCCAAAGAAATCAGACAAAGAGCTCAGAGTCAGGCACTTGTGTATAAGGAAACCCGACATATGGAAAGGTGGCCCGTAAATCGGCGTGGGAGGGCAGATTGTTTTGTAAATAGTGCTGGGAAAACTGGCCGTGTGTATGGAGAAGAGCGAAGCCAGAGGGCATCCAGCATCACGTGCAGAGGCTGAGGGTGAAAAGTGGACCACAGAGTGTGTACCTCTGCCCTTGTGGCCTAGGGAGGGAAAGGAACATCTAAGTAAAATCCCAACATCACGAAACTGTGAGGCAGAACAAAGCAAAGAGGGTACTATGACATCAAATTAAGAATTTTATCTTTAGTTTAAAAGTACACTGAATTCTTGCAACTTGATAATAAAAATAAATCATCCAACCTAAGAATGGATAAAGGATCTGAGTAGACATTTTAATAGGGAAGATTCGCAAGTGGCTGACAGGAACATGGAAAGACGCTCAATACCCTTAGCCCCTGGGAAATGTGAGTCAAGGCGCAGCGAGGTGCCACTGCACATCCACTTGGTTGGCACATGTGGGCAACAAGGCAGATGCACGCAGCAAACAGGGTGAGACACTGGGGGATGTGGAACCCGCAGGCATTGCTGGTAAAGCAGTGCAGCCACCAGGGAAAGAGTTCAGGAGTTCCTGAAGAAAACATGGAGCTACAGCACAATTCCAGTCCTCAGTACATATGCCCAAGTGTGGATGGTACCTGTCCACAGGTAGCTGGAATACAAGATCGTTCACAGCAAGTCAGAATAGCCAGGAAATTGAAACAACCAAATGTCCACCAACTAATGAACGGATTAACAAGCATGCACTATTCAATGGGATATAATTTGGCGATAAAGATCAAAGCACTGATAAATTCTATAGAATTTATCATTATGAGAAGCATTATGCTAAATGAAAGACCACAAGTTGCATAATTCCATGTTTGCGAAATGTCCAGAATGAGCAATCTACCAAGTGTCCACAGAGAATTGGGGTCCTGGGAAGGGAGAGGTAATGGGAAGTGGCTATTAGTGAGTAGGTGGCTTTTCTGGGGGATGATGGAAATGTTTTTAAACCGATCGTGGTAATGGTTGTGCAATTCTGTGAATATACCACTGACCATTGAATTGTACACTTTAGGCGAATTGTACAGTATGTGAATTTTATCTCAAGCTGTTTAAAAAGTACACAATAAAGATAAGAAGAATACATCAAAGAAGGAGAAGGCATTTACTTATAACTGAGAAGGAAGTCCTCTTTAGAATATGTAAGGAAACTCTACAAATCAACCAAGAAAAGATATGAATATTCAATTAATAGGAAACTCAAAGAATAACAATCACATGAAGAGATCCTCCAACTCTTTTGTGAAAACAGAAACAAATTAAAATTGTAATGAGACCTCACTTCAAATCTATTGGTCTGGAAAAAAATGAGAAAAATAGAGCTAGATTGTGCAAAGGCTCTCAGGGATGGGGACATGGGGACCCCAATGCATGGCATTGGGTGAGGACCATGGCATCTGGGAGGACATCTGCCAGAGCCTAAGTCGGCTTGCAGCGGCACTCTGGGCATATGCCCCCTGTCCAACACTCTCCTCCCCGTCCGTGAGGCATCCTCGAGGGTGTGAGCCCTTGGTCGTGGGGGATGCAGCTCACTGGACCATCCACCTCTGCAGGGTGGATAGATGGAGTGTGGCAGACACGCACCACAGAGAGCCGGGCAGGGCTTAAAAGTGGTGGGGAGCTGGACACTTGGCACCACGAGTGTCTCAGGACTAAGCAGCCGCTCTGTGAGGAGCCCGGCTGATGGAAGCCGGACAGGCACCTCACGAAACGTGCACTTGCTAATACAGACAGGTCACCCATCGGCACTGCTGGAACAGGGTACAGAGAGGGGCTACATAAAGCACTAAGAGAAGAGAGATTTTTAAAATACTTCCCATGCTTCTGGTCTCTCCACGGCACAGAGTAAGCCCCCATGGCCTTCTTTCAACTCACTTGCTTAGATTTACATTTAATGTGCTCCCAGTCTTTCCAGGGCTCTTTCTCTGAAGCTGGCTCTTGGGCCAGAGCTTTGAGGCTTCTTCTTCGGCTGGCCTGGGGTGGCCACCAGGACTGTTTCAGCAGCCTCACTCAGGGACTCTGTCCTAGTCCCTTGGACAGCAGCTCCAGGGAGCCTGAGTCCCTCCCTCCCTGGCCCACTGTTGGTTGTCTGTGGATTCCGTCTTGCCCTCTGGGACCTGCTGTCAGCCCTGTGCTAACTCGATAGCTGGCCTGATCCCCACCCAGACTCTGCTTGGTAGATATGACATTGGCTCATGTCTAAGTCCATTTTCCACTGCTCTAGTTGAGAAAAATGAATAATTTATAGCTGACAGATATTTATTTGGCTCATGGGCCTGGAGGCTGGGCAGCCAGGGGGCATGGCTCCAGCATCTGCAGGCGCCTTGGGGCTGCGTTGTCCCTCAGTGGAAGGGGACATGCATAGGGGAGGAGCAGGAGGGGCTGGCAGGAGCTCACTCCTGCCGTAGCTAGCTGGCTACAGGGTAGTGGCACTAGTCCATTGCTAATCAGCCAGTCACCTCTTAAAGTCCCCCCTTTTCAACACGGTTGTGTGGGGACTTATTCTAATATGTGAATCTGGGGGTTCACAGTCACGCCACAGCAGTCCCTGGCCGTTGGCCTCAGTGTCTGCAGATGGCCTGCACCCATCCTAGCTCATAGCCTCACCCCAAGAGCCGAAGTGGGGTAACATGCTGGGGCTCACTGCAGGGGAGATGGTGTCCTTGGAAGGAGAGAGAGCCACCGTGGACCTGCACGGCTGCTAGGGGCCTCTCTGCCCAGGACGGACATCCGCTGTGACCTGGCTTGCGGTGACTCGGGGGAAAGTACAAATCGGGGCTTTTCTTTCTGGGTGGCTCACACTATCCTGGAAGAAAGGCAGCGGGTCATCATGTGGCCACACAGTCCCAGAGCCATTCAGAGGGCACGAGGGGACGCACAGTGGGAATGAAACGCTGCCTCTCAGAGCTGCCAGGCCAGATGACATGCCACACAGTTGCGACTTTATTTTGGGGGACCAGAGCTGCCTGATGCACATCCCGGAACCGAGCCCCGTCACCCGGGGAGACAGAAGCCTTTTATTTTGCAGGCTGGTGACTTCATTACAGATTCCCCGCCTGTGGGCAGCGTGGGGAAGCCCCTCTTCCGCAGGCCCCGGACAATGCTGGGAGAGTAGAGAAGAGAGAGGGCCTGGGCGAGATCCAGCAAGGCACTGGGCGAGCGAGGCCCCGATTGCCACACTGTCCCTGTCGAGCCCAGGCTGGCCACAAACACCCTCTGTGTGTGGGATCGAGGGCGGGCACTGGTTTCCTTCCACACCTCCCTGCAGGAGAGGTAGGGATGGAGCTCAGGGTGAAGGTGAAGTCAGGGGCGCGGACACAGCATCAATGCCGACTGCCCCGCGGCTTGGCTGGGAATTCACATGCAGGAGTTCCTGACGCTCTGGGACCCTCTCCAACTGCAAAAGGAGTCCACAACGTCCACCTCCTGGGGTGGTTGCAGGAGCAAGTTGCATCAGGTCCATGGAGTCCTGGCCAAATAAGAGTTAGGAACCCTTCAAACAATGTTTCCCAAAATGCTAGCCTGGCCCAGACAATCAGACCTTAATGTCAATGGATACGACCTGAGAGTAGTTTACAAAAGCACTTACTTCACCTGACACCGGCAGGTAGGCACCATCCACCCTTTGTATAGGGGGAGGTGTTGACACTCAGGCGGTCAGGTGATGGGCCACCAACCCAGTTATTGGCAGATCCTTTATCTCCAAGACCACCAATGATCCTTCCCGGCATCCACCCGAGCATCTCTAGGTCCCAGCAGTTTAGCCAGTTGAATATTCGGCCCCTTTCTGGGGAAACCGAGCCCCTGCCTGGCACAGAGGTGGTTCCTGTTCTGAGCTTCATACTCAGCCTGGCCTGGCGTCCTTCACCCCCTCTCCCCAGGGCAGAAAAGTGACCTTTCCTCCCAGCTGTGGCACCTCTTTGAGATGGCCCACCACTGCTCCAGTGGCCTGATGGGAGTCCATCTGTGACCCTCCTGCACTAGTCAGCCAAGTAGCCGGGGGGCCAGCCCTGAGCATGGAGTTCGACCAGCAGCTGGTCACTCCTGGAGTTGGACCTTCAGAGGAAGGACAGATGCCAGCATTTTCTCACCTGGGGACCCCATGGAGACTGATTATCAGTGACTGCTCTTGGCATGTGGCAGGATGAGCTGCTGGCCTTCTCCATGGGCCTCAGTGTGATGGATTTTGCACAGGTCCCCGTGATGGAAGAAATCCCAGCCACTCCTCAAGACTTCAGAGCCTTTCCTTTTTGACTTAACTGCCCAGTGCTTGGTGGACAGCAATTGCTTGATGGACCCCACAGCAGAGGAAGATGTGGGAGACAGGTATCTGTGTGAGGAAGGCCGTAACCTGCCTGTGATCCCCCCGGAGCCCAGAGCCACACACATAGGCTGACTCCTCCCAGGTGGCACGAGGACCCTGCCAGGTGTGAGGAGCTGCTGGCTCCTGGAGCACATTGAGGTGTGTCCAGATGTGGGGTACCTTTTTCCATTAAAGAAATCTACCCTCTCTAGCTGGGCCTGCTGTTGTCTTTAGTGGGTCACTTCCAATGACCATCTTACTCCATTGTTAGCCACACCAATGACGGGGTGATGGCCGCGTGGTGTGGTGAGACAGCACAGAGGTACCTGTGCTCTCTAGAGGTCTGCTCCCCACACAAGCAGCGCCAGCTTTGCCCACCCTTCTCTGCTCACAGACCTCTCCCCTGAAAGACGAGCGTGTCCGTTTTCTGCTGCTGCTGGTGTCTGTGGGGTTCTTCAGGGACAGAACCAACAGGTGGCAAAAGCACACACAGAAATCAAGTGCTAGTTACTTAAGGGACGAGCTCACGCCATCGTGGAGTCTGACAAGTCCCGTGATCTGCTGTCAGCAAGTTCGTGCCCGGGAGGGTGCAGGGGGTGGTGCCAGTCCAAAGGCCAGTGGGCTTGAGACCCAGGAGTCGAATCCAAAGGCAGGAGGAGCCAATGTCCAGCTCACAGGCCATGGGGACAGAGGACCCCAACCTCACCCGGGGGAGAGGCAGTCTTTTGGTCTATTTGGGTTGCGGGCTGGCTGGGCGAGGCCCACTGACTCAAGTGCTACTCTGGTCAGGAAACCCCTCACGGACACACCCCAGGGTGATGTTCGGCCAAATGTCCTGCATGCCATGGCCTACCCGAGCTGACAGGTGACAACATCGCAACACCTGTGCCCAAGGGGTGTTCTTCCTGCAAGGGCTCTCACCCTCAGTCAAGTTCTGAGGAATGTCAACTGAGGGCGGAGGACTTGACCTTTGGTAACCCAGGAGAGGGGTCTGAGGAGGACTCAAGGGAAAGACCGCAGGGGACTCTGCCCTGCGTCAACCTGTCCAGAACTGGTTCTGATGGGAAGGATGGGGGTGGGTTGGGGAAGTCACCGAGGAGAACTCCAGCCTCTGTCAAGGAGAGCAAGAGACAAAGAGGGAGGAGAAGACAAAAATCCTGGTCACAGTTTTGAGAAAACAAACATCCTGGTCAACCAACCAACCCACCCCCAGCCTGCCAGCTGTCCCCACCCAGCCTGATTGCTGCTGAGCAGCTGTGGCTGATCACTTAACAAGTGATCAATGGTCCTCTGCATTCTCTCCAATCATCCCTACGTAAGCCCGACTCTTCCGAGCTGTTTGCCGAAGCCACAGGACTTGAATCCCTGCTCCATTCTCTGAGGGTCAGTGCTGCTGAGTGAGGGGTCCCAGGATTTGTGCTCATCACGAGGTTCCCCAGGGGTCCTGAGGCCGAGTGTGCCATGTGCTGCAGGCAGAGAAGGTTTTCCTGAGCTTCACTTTCCCATTTTGAAAGAAGTAGAAGGGACTTTCTCTCCCCTCCCCACTCATTCATCGTTAACTCAAGGAAGAAGTTGGTCACGGGGCTGTGTCTGAATGGCTGCTGCCACGTCTTTCCTGGACATGCTGGGGGCATAAAAGCACAACATGTGGATTGTGTCCTGGCTGGTCTTCCAGGACTGCCAGGTCTTCCGTGTGGCTCTGTCCAGACTCTTCGACATTCCAGTTTTGTGGATCTGTGTTATTCGTCCTTCCCAATCTCCACCCCACACAGTGCTAGCTAGGATTCAACTATCCCTCGCAGTACTGATGGGAGCTGGCTTCTGGCCTCTGCTGTTGCAGACGATGCCGAGTGAGAGTCTTTGCACACGGAGTCCCTAGGATTCAGAATCACAAGTTCAATAGCTGCATTGTCCAGCGTGTGCATTTTCCATGAGAGTAGGTGGTACAAACTCCCCTTGGAGACGCTGGGCTCTCTTGTTCCCCACGGGCAGCTTTGCCAAGGCTACGCACACTGCCTGATTCTTGTCAGCCTGATTCGTAGGGACGAAGCCTGGCTGCTGTTTGAATTTTAAGAGTTCACTAGTAATTGTGGAGATGGAGCATATTTTATGGTGAGTTCATTTTTGGTGAGTGATGTACCATAGATTATAGATTAAGGAGAATTTGTAAGAGATGAATAGTTTAGAAGTCTATTTCCACACAAAATAGTGAATACTCACTTAAGAAAGTAAAACTCTACAGATTTAAATGAAGTAAAACATGAAATCCCCTGCTCTGCTCACTCAGTTCCTACAAGTTTTGTGACCATGTGACCTGCCATCACGAAGGGACACCCTTAAGAGAAAAGTGATACTATTCAAGATGAGTGTGGGGGGCTGCAGAGTCCTGGGCAGTAGCTATGGTCTGTGGCATCTCCCTGGACATCACCCCAGGTGGATTCCCAGATGTTTCTGAAACTTAGTAATGTATTAGGTAATTCCCTGTCAGTACATAACAATGCACTTCATTTCTCTTCACTTTTTATTCTTAAAATAGCTTATTGAAAAATAACCCCACATTGATTTTCTGTGTGCCTTTGGCCCGGGTCCAGCTCTGCCTCCTGTTACATTTCACATCCAGGACTGTGGGGCTCTTCACTCCTGCTCTTTCCCTCTCACGTGCACCCTCAGTTGCTATTATTCCTGACACATTTGGGAACAACTTAGAGACTGCGACAGTCAGATTTTTGTTGCTGTGACCATTATACCCAATGAGAACAACTTAGAGGAGGCCAAGTTCATTTTGGCTCATGGTTTCAGAGGTTCAGTCCGTGGACTCCTGACTCCATTACTCTGGGCCTGAGGAGAGGCAAAGCATCATGGCGGAAGGGCATGGTGGACCAGGAGCGCTGCTCTGCTCATGGCAGCCAGGAAGCAGAGAGAAAGGAAGGGAAGGGCCACAGGGAGATGAACCCTTCCAGGGCATGCCTCCAGTGACCCACCTCCTCCAGCCATGCCCCGCTACCCACAGCTCCTACCCAGCCAGTCCATTCAAACCAGGATGGACTGATCTCAGACTCCAGTCATTTCACCTCTGAATATTCCTACATTAACACAGGAACTTTTGGGGGACACTTCACATCCAAACCATAGCAAGGACATTCTTATCTTTTACCCCTAAATATTTCAGTGTGTCTCTCCAGAGAATAGGGGCGTTCTCTTACACATGCACAGTAGAAATAATTTTCAGGGATCCACCCGATATCATTATCTAACATCAATCACATTCACATTCTATCAGTTGTCCCAATAATATCCCAATTGCAGTTTGTTTTTTTGAGTCAGGATCTGCTCATTGT
Organism: Marmota monax; assembly: GCF_021218885.2. Lineage (NCBI taxonomy): Eukaryota > Metazoa > Chordata > Mammalia > Rodentia > Sciuridae > Marmota > Marmota monax. The sequence goes on along the minus strand of NW_026695238.1, from coordinate 16,866,254 downwards.
GACTGGTCATCATGTCTCTTTGGACCCTTTTATCTGGAGTTGTTGATACCCGTCTCTCTGTGATTCAGAACGTTGACGTCTTTGGGGGCACTCAGGCTAGTGGTGCTGTAGAAGGCTCTTCCATTCATGTTCGTCTGCACATTTCCGAGTTTCTGGAGTCAGGCGGAGTTTTTGGCAGGCTATAAGCGATGTTGTTTTGCCCAGGGCCTCGCACCAGGAGGCTCCTGACGTCAGTGTCTTTTAACCTCCTTCTCCCCAACAACTGCATGACCATCGCATTCCATGCTGTGGGTGTCATGCAATTACTCCAGCCCTGCCCTGTGGATGGGCACTTAGCTTGCTCCCGACATTTGGTTTGCAAAGCAATGCTGCACTGAGCCTGACGAGGAGGATTGCAGATGCTGGAGGAGCCAGAATGAATGTGGTCAAGGAAGTAAGGAAGGAGGCACAACGGAGGAAGGAGTTTTAATTCAAGGGCACTTAGGCCTTAGGCTCATGGGCGGTGGTTGGCTGCATGGTGGGAAATGACATTCGGCTGCAGTAGAGAGACTGTGGGAGGGTGAAGACTGGGGGGGAGGGAGACCACTTGGGGGCTCCTCCTGCAGCAAGGGAAGAGGGAGGGATGAAGGCCTGAAGGACAAAGAGCAGTGGGGAGGTGGAAATAGGGGGCGATCACAAACTCAGAAGCACTGCTTCTCGTCCACAGCTCAAGGGCATCGTGCCAGGAGGAAGAAGTGGGGTTGCATGGTTTTTAAATGATACACCCAGAATGAGACAGAAAATGTAATGGGACCCAGTTTATGACAACAAATGAGATCATTAAGATAGCTAGAAATAAAGGTGAGCAATGCCAACCACCTGAATGAAGAGAGCTCGGAGACCCTCCTGAGGAAGACACGATGCCGACTTCAGGAAATGGGCAGGCGTCAGGAGCCTGCACATGACAGCCAACGGCTTAAAGGTGAAGATTCTGCTTATAGATTTGTACATTTCCTGTAATCCCAGTAAAAGTACCCCCCCCGCCCCGGCCAGGCCCTGAGTTAGCCTAGGTGATTATAAAGATTCAGAACGTTGAGAAGAGCAAATGAGTAAGCACACTGATGATTTACTCTTGGTGATGTCCTCCTTGAGGCCTGTGGATTTGAGGCCAGTAGGAATGTCTGGAGGTCTAGACGTCCTGAAGGGTCCACGCAGCTGGAGTCAAACCAGGAGGAGCCTGGCTTTGCAGCAGCAGTGTGGGTTGAAGCCCTAGGAAAGAGCAGCACTTAAGACTGGTGTCAGTGCATGGGTCCGGGCTGAGGGAGGGGAGGGAAGTGGAAGGAGGGGATGACAACACCACAGAGGAAGAGAGAGCCAAGGAAGAGCACGACGCCACCCAGACAGGGGCACGAGGGGCTCCCAGAGGTGGAGACAGTGCCAGGCAGCTGAGGTCCTGGGGGTCACCAGGGGACATTTTCTCTGGGTCTGGCAGTCAGGAACCCACTGTGATCAGTGGCAGTGGGGTTTGCAGGCCGAGGTGTGAGTGGGCTTCCTGGAGACAGCTATGGAAACCCGGTTTCTGTGACTCTCCTCCCAGAGGACGCCTGGTGGCTGTGCGCAGGTCGCCTCCATGTGCACACTCTGCAAATGATGTGTCCGGCGGAGCCGAGCTGCTTGCCCCTCTCCACCCGCAGGTGTTGTGCAATCCCGCAGGCTCCTCTTAGTCATCTCTCTAAGTCTGACCTAACACAGTAGCGACTCCATGGAAGTGGACTGAATCAGATTCTCTCCTTCATTTAAGTAGTTAACGAGTGCGTCCCTTGCGTCAGGTGTGATTCTGGATGCTTGGGGTGCAAAACCATGTTGTGTGAAGGAAGCCCCCAGGACCTCTCCCTCAGGGAGCGTCTGGTCCATTGTGTGCTGTCGAGGACTCAACACCACGAGTGGGCAAGTGCTCAGGAACAGAGGTTCTCTTCATCTTCTGGATCTGAAGTGCAAGGTCAGGGGTCACATCTGGTGACAAGCTTCTTTCTGGAGGAGTCCTGGGCAGTGTAGCCTTTCACATGGGAAGGGACATGGGAAGCACACCTGCACCCGCTTTCCCTGTTCTTATGAGGTCACCAGTATTCAGTCACGGGCTCCACCCACGACCTTACCTAGTCCTGACCTCTCCCACAGACCCGCCTCTAAACACATGGCCGGATGACACAAGGTACTGCCTAGCAAGGCAGAAATCACAAGGCAAAGTACTGGTAGGTTTTACTACACAGTGGGAAGAGGCAGGGTCGAGGGGACTAGGGAAGGGGTGGTCAGTGGCAGTTGAAGTTTTAAAAACCGTGAGGGGGCAGGACTCATGGGAAGGTGAGCCTCCTGGAGGCGCGACTCATTGAGAAAGTAATGGTGGTGAGGGAGGGAGGGTGCAGGGAGGGCTGCAGGAATAGAATGGAATTATTTCCACAGGTCGAGGTCAGAAACAGGAGATGTTCTAATAAACTCTCCTAAAGGGGAGTTCAATTTGTGGATCTGAACTCAAGAGGGATATTTGAAAAGGTCTGGAAGTTTGGATGAGACCTGAGGAGTAATGGTTTCGAAACTTGAGCCTGCTGGGCCCTCGGCCTGAGCAGTAGTTTTGGGTGGGGCCTGAGAATTTGCATTTCTCATCAGTTTCCGTTGCTGTTGGCCCAGGGACCACATTTTGAGGACCACCAGGGCAGAGCAAAGGAAGCTGAGCTGGGAATCCATGGATATAACGGAAATGGGTGAAGTGGCAAGAGTGACGCAGGGTAACCAGAAACAGCCGGCCACAAGGTCCCCGGGAGGGGAGTCCAGGAGATGGGAGAGAGCCATGGAGTCAGAGACCTGCTGGCTGAACTGGGCCATTGGAAAGCAATTTCAATGTTTGGGAATTGAGAACGGGAGGAACCTGTTCTCAGTGAGGAAGCGAAGGAGGGCCTACTCTGAAGCCGGGCCAGGGGCTCAGGTACGAGGCACAGAGTCCACCCCATTGTAGCCTCTTGATTGCTGGGGGCTGGGAAACAAGCAGTGACCACACTTCTGCAAGACTCAATTACAGAAGGAACAAGAAGGCTTCTGTCAGACTGACCGCTCCACGTCTGTTCTTTAATGACAGTGGCTGTAGCTATTAGAAAGGACATTTGACTTCAACCCGTTGGTAAGGTAGAAATGTTTGTCACACTTGTAGGACAATTGATTCCTTCATGCAAGCAGGGAAAAAAATCAGGCAGGGACAAGTTTTGATGCACTGAAATGGCCCAGTAAAGACAGATTTAATCAATATTTAACTACAATGGATACTTATAGGAGATAAAATGTGAGGCACAGCAGCAGAAGCAGTTTAATGCAAAGAAGTTTAAAAATGTAAGTTAGCATCAAGGTACTGCCTAGCAAGGCAGAAATCACAAGGCAAAGTACTGGTAGGTTTTACTACACAAGAAAAGACTTTAACATCCTAAAACATATTGTGTATAAAAATAAAAAGTAAATGGCAAATTTTTAAAAGTTAAAAAAATCATCTATGTGCAATAAGGGGTCAATATCGTTATAAGATTAAAAAAACTCTTTGAAATCAGTAAGAGGCAAATATTGCAACAAACAAATCATCTAGACAAATTCTCAGATGAAGAAGTAAGAGCTGCCCGTGAGTATTTCTGAAGTGACATCAATATTCAAAATTTCACCCTTCAAATTGATATAGGTTACCGGTATTAAAATCCAGTATTCTGACCTGGTAGTTGTGTGTTCTGGAATACATGCAAAATATTTTTAATTCTGACAGACAGCAAAGGATTTAGAATAGAAAAATAGGCTGTCAGATGCAACCTAAATATGCAACAACAGGAAATCGATTTTCTAAACTGTGAGGCAGTCTGACAATGACCTCCCTCACATCCCGAAAGCTGGCAGGATGGGAGAAAGTGGGTGGCTGAGTGGGCGACTCCTCTCTGTGTTTGGCACGCTCGTCCTTCAAGATGCTCTCCTGGGCAGCCACCTTTGACCTTTGGGCAGAGTTAGCCTTTCCTTTGCACAGCGCCCAGGGGACGCTGAGAATTGAGTTAATGGAGACCTGCTCACTGTGCCCAGTGATGATTGATTTGTATTTCTGCTCCTTGTCTTTGATGGTGAGCTTTTTCAAAGCAGAGACACTGTCCACTAATTTCTCATCAGTTCTCCCCCCACACCCCCTTCTCTCCCTGGTACAGCGGGGGACCATGGAAGACACCCAGTCCGTCCATGTACGTTGAGGAATGAGGGTGCAGAGACTAGGAGCCCAAAGTGCAGGGTGGGCCAGGCTCACAGCCGCCTGCAGGTGGAGGCAGCTGGGGCTCTTTTGAAGGACACAGTTCTGAGGACCCAATGCGTACCACTCATGGCTCTGGGAATCTGCGTGTTGCGCTTCGTCCACAGCCTGAGAATGATGCTACAAAACCAGGCCAGGCTCACACCCTGCCTCTGGGAGGGACTCGGGGAGCAGTCTCCAGGTGGAGCTGGGTAGGGGTGGTGCTGCCTGGGCAGCAGTGGTGGCTGTAGGAGGGTGCGGGTGAGCAGGGGGTAAGCTCTGCGTGGGGGCTGCTTTGACCTACCTGCCCCTGTGCTCTGAGCCCTGCGGAGGGAGGCACCCATCCTCCCTCGTGGCGGACTGAGACAAGAGGAAACAGAAGTCTAGAAGTAACATGACTCACATTGTGGGGTAGACATGGGGCGAGGGCTCGAAGAGGGTCTGCCTGGTGGCACTGGACCACACTCGTGCCTCAGGGTGACCATGGTGCCTATCACACGCTCAATGGCTGCTTCCAGCCTTTGGGTTTCATTTAAGTGACAATCACAGCCACAGCAATTGCAATACTTACCATAACTGCAACATAATATCTGAATGCCTCTTCTGCTCTCCTGGTTACTGTGGTCCAGGGTCACAAGTTACTTGAGTCTGCTGTTATGAAGGTAAGTGAATCCCTTCCCCAGTCTCTGTTCCCATTCCAGGGGTGAACCTGGGAAACTAGGAGGGCGTGGGGTGCCCACAGCTAGAGGCCCACAGTTTTGGGAGGATGTGCAATTATTGGGCGGGGTGGTCCATACCTTTCAATATGGTCTGATACTTAGACACAGAAGGTCAAAGGACTTGGGACCGCTCAGCATATGATGGGTTTATGGCCTTTGGAGGAGAGGTTGACTTCTTGACAAAGAGCAGCTCCTTGGGGTCAGGATAGGCCTGGCTGTGTGGTGATTCTGCCCTCCCGGAGGGACTCAGGATTCTCTGGGTCTCCTTCCTGAGGAGAGGATTCTGAGGTGCTCAGACGGTGGCTTCAGGGCGAGGGTCTTGCGTTGTGTTCAGGTTCCCGGCCTCGTGCCCTTCCAGGGGTGTCCACTCCTCACACCTCCCGGCAGCTGGGCCCCTCAACACTGCCCCCCAAGTGTTTTCCCACCCCTCTTCACAGCTGCTGGCTTCTCCCCAGAAGCCCCTCCTCTCCTCTGACAGTCAGGAGCCAAGGCCTAGTGCAAATGCCACCCCCTTTAAGCCATCGTCCTCTGTCCCTGTACCAGGGACCTCCCCTTCCCCCCAAGCCCCGTGTTCTAGCTGCTGCTTGTCCACATCTCTGCCAGGAGGGGCAGGCTTGTCCCTGACTGTTCCTGGACCAGGGTGGTGAGATCTCTGCCTGGAGAGTCCTCACCTTGCATCCTTTGGGGGATGCTGTCACTTCCACGGTGGCTGGAGTGTCCTGCCTGGGGTGTGGCAGGGGCTGAAGGTGCTGGCCGCTGCCTGGCCTGGGGAGGAGGAGCTGCCACCGGTGAGGCAGGCCGCGTGGGAAGGTGAGAGATGGTGGGAAAGGCCTGGGCCTCTGAACGGAGGTGTGGGGAGAGTCCAAACTTTCACCCTGTCCGTGGACGTGGGCTGTGCGTCTGTCTGCCCTGAGATTTTATTTCCCCTTTTCACGTGCAATCTCCTGGGCAGAGGCGGCTGCTCATTCTGTTCCAGCCACTCAGCTGCCTCAACGCTCCTCTTCTTGCCCTTCGCGATGACTCTTGAAGGAACACGGGACTCTTGCTCTGCTGTGGGCTCTCACATTGAGCAGTGGTGTGCTTCGGCTGAGGTTGGGGCTCTTCGTAGGAACACTCTTCCTCGTTGATGAAGTGAGCAAGGACCCGCCTCAGTCAAACCTGCGGATTCTTCCAGGTTTCGTTTGCTGCTCCTTTCCATCGTGGCGCGTGTAGCTCACATCGGATGACGAAGGCGGGAAGTGCGCCCACCAGGAGCTGCCGGAATCCAAAGCGGGGTTTCCAGTTAGCCGTGGAAACTGACAGGTTCTTCTCCTTGCAGCATTCTCCAGATTTTGCGGGGTGTTTCTCCGACAGTTAATAAAACCCGCTTTCCTTATTCCAAGCCACGAGGGACAACTGCAGCCATCGTCAAGGTGCCAACTGTCTTGGCCTGGTCCACTGTCCAGCAGACGTGTGAATAGAAGAATGGCCTCCCGGTGGCCTAGGGTCCCACCTCAGTCATCTTTGTAAGTAAGGAATGCCCACGTGTCACCACAGACTTGTCACTAGCAGATCCCCCTAGAGCCAGAACACTTGGGGTCCATCTGTCCTCTCTGCTGTTTAATTGACCTACTGCTTTTGGAGGGACAGGACATAGGCGAGCAGGGTCAAGCTTGCGAGATTTCAGAGATGATGGACCAAAGTGGGAAAGTAAAACATGATGCTCTTTGAGCCTGGAAGGAACATGAGGTCCTGAAGTTGAAAACCGAGTATGGCGGGCAGAGCAGGAAGGTGACTGGGAGAGGCCGGGGGCCTCGGAGGGGTGTGCTGGTGCAGGGTGAGAGGTGGTCGGATTCTGGATCTGCTCAGGGGCAGTGCTGGCATCATCTGCAGATGGACTGACTGCAGGGAGGGAAAGAAAAGGGAGGAGGTGAGAAGGAGGCCTTGGCTCTGGCCTGATGAAGGTGGGGCAGGAGTCTGTCCCCTGTAGATGGGGCTGTGCTGGTGGAGGAGCAGGGGAGCGGTTCAATACGAGCTGCGTTCTGGAGAGGGCAGGGTTGGTGCCAAGGGACATGGGGAGTGGGCTGTTGGGCACGTTGTGCGGAAGTCCAGGGAGAGACTGGGGTAGGACGAAGGCCTTTAGGAGTCAGTTGAGGTTGGGCTTGGCCACACGGAGGTCTTGGTGACCTTGACCAGGTTGGACTCGGTGGAGAGGTGGGGAGAAGTCCTGTTGCCATGGCGTGAGAGGGAGCAGAGGGCGAGGACATGGGGTCGTGTGTGAAGAGCTCTGTTCAAGAGCTTCATGGTGTCTATGAGGTCGCAGCAGGGGTGGAAGCGGTTGATAGGTCATCATGTGTGTTTGTCTGGTTTCTGTGGTCTCAGCTCTCCCCTCCCCTGCCTGCTGCCCATTTCCCTAGTGACCCACGGTGGCTGTGCCCATGGAGACCTGGCCTGGGAAGGGGTGAGTTGGCATTGTTGGGCGTAAACAAGAGGAACTCACACATCCTGCCGCAGTGATGTGACCCACCCAGACACAAAGCCCTGGGCTGAAATGACAGCCCCGCAAGCCCAGCAGAGCTGACCTGCACCTGGCCAGCTCATTAGCACAGTCCTGCCCCTTAATGACTTGATGTATATGCCCCACCTCAGCGAGGCCACTCCCAGGTAAGAAAGGGCAGAGGCCCAGGTCACAGGCCAGGGGAACTGGATTTGCCAAGCCAGGTCCCAGCCCTCCATTCCTAACTTGCTGATGTCCCTCAGCCACTGAATGGCCCTTGTCTCTGTTCTGTTTCTGGCGGGGCTCTTGGGAAGCTCTCCTGACTGGGGAAGCAAGTGGGTGCTTCAACATGTGGGGGCAGAGTTGAAGGAGATGGGCCCAGGCTGTGGTTGGAGCTATGAAAATTGTTGAGGGCTTGTTCTGCAGGACGGCAGGGTGGACTTCCGATGGCGTCTGCTGCAAGCTGGGAATTGTGAGAGCACTGTGCTGCGTTCCAGTGCCCCCACCCCAGTCCTTCCCTGTTCCCACCCAAGCCATTACTTTCTAATAAGACTCCAGTTGAGCCCAGTTACTTTTTAAAAAAATGCGTGCTTGAAGGAGGCTGAAGCAGGAGAATTGGGAGTTCAAAGCCAGCCTCAGCAAGTTAGCGAGGCCCTAAGCCACTCAGTGAGACCTATTCTAAATAAAATATTTAAAAGGGCTGGGCATATGGCCCAGTGGTTAAGTGCCCCCGGTTTCAATCCACAGTGAAAAAAAAAAATTCGAATACTCATTTGCTTTTTCACCTTGTTTTAAAACAAAGTATCCTAAGGGATGTGTTTGTGTGGCATCCCAGTGTTGTGCTGGAGGGCCAGGCCACCCAATGATGTTCCAGGCAGATTGCAGAGAGGTGGTGGCCAGAGGCACGCAGGCCTGGCCTTCGCCGGAGCAGCTTGGTCGACTTCCTGATCCCAAGGCCATCACTGCAGCTCAGGGACAGGAAAATGCTGCTGCCACCATTGAGCCAAGAGCTCCCTGCTCCCACTGGGCTACTGGACAGTGAGAGAAGAGGACATTTGGGAAGAAAGTGGATGCTGTCCCACTCTTCTGCAGGGAGACCTCCCCGGAATAAAAGGGAGCTCAAGGTTTCCAGGAAACGTAATGAATGAAAAAATTACAGCCCCACTTGCCTTAAAGCCAGAGTTGGAGGTCCTCACGTGAACGGAGAGCGGTGCCTGGGGAACCTGCTCAGGATCCTGGGGCTCCTCCTGCTGAGTGGCCAGTTCTGCTCTAACACTCCTGGGGGAGGGCAGCTGGGGATCTCTGTCCTGCTCCAACCTGGTTTTGGCCGCCAACGCTCCTGCCCCTGCACAGCTGGTGGAGGTAGCAGCCCTGGCTCGAGTGGCATGTGGCCTGGTGCAAGGGCCTGCGCTGTCCCCAGCCCCATGCGGCTTGGGCTGGGCCCTGGGTTGGGCTCCAGCCTTCTTCACTCCACACTGCCTTCGTCGGTCCCCGGGCTGCGGGGGCTTCTTGCAGCCTCTGCCTCTCCCTCCAGGCCCCTCCCCTCATGGAGGGCCTGGGGAGGTGGGAAGGAGGCCTCAGGAGGGACCTGGGATGGGAAAGCTGTTCTCAAGCGGGTTGGTGCCTCGGGCTTTGTCAGACTGCCTGCTGTAGAGGCAGCTGAGGAAAAGTGGGTACATCCCAGACATCTTCGAACCCCCCTCCCATCCCCCCTTCTCCCTTCGTTGCTTTCTTCCGTTTCTCTGGATGCTTCCACCAACGCTCATGAAGAGCCTTATCTTTTGCATCCCAAAAGGGCAAAGGGAGTTACAGTTGGACCCTTATTACAGCCCTGTAACTTTTGTTCTAGGGGGTGGATGACCGCATGCTGGGAGGGACACTTGTCCCTGCAGGGCTCTTGTCTGTGTGGGCCATCTCTTCTCAGTCGCTGAGTGGCCCCCTCTGGGCTCTTGGAGACACTCTGTGTCTCAGGCCACCCCAGTGACTCCAGGCAGAGCTTGGCATCTTCAGGGGAGTGGACAGTACAGAAGGCCTGGATTGGTTTCCGTCCACGCCATCTAGAAAGGTTTGTTTCACAGCCTCAAAACCACACAGGAGGCCGTGCTTCAGGCCCACGACCAGAGACCGTCTCAATGTCTCAGGGAGAAGAGGACCAGGAAGAGGGTCTCAGGACTTTTCTCCTTGGTGTCAATTCAGCCACCTCTTCTCCCGAGACCCTGGCTTGTTGATGTCACTATTTCTGTGGGATGCAATGGCCACGGTGGCTGCTGTCCATCAAGACGGGGGAAACAGATGGTGACCAAGGGCAGTCATCTTGTCAATCACTTTAAAGTCCCTCCCCACAACTGGTCCTTGATAAGTAAACAGCGGCTAGCTCTCCTGCATGGACTGTCAATTTGACAGCAATGAGAACTTTACAGACCATTTGTATCACAGACCCTCCCTGTGCATGTGCCAGAGCAGCCGATGGCCCCCAAAGGCAGACAGAACTTTGGCAAATTAGGGAACAGTCATCGTTTCAGACCAGGTGACCACGGAGATGCATGCTATGGGCACAGAGCATTTTATGCTCACTGCGCTCACTTGTCACAAAGGAATCTTGCAGCCCGTGAAAAACAGGTTTTGCTGAAGATACCACGACGAGCTAGTTGGTGACACAAGGTTGAGCTTCTGACCTGTGCCCATCAATCCTGCACAGACACTAATTCTGTCTTGGGTGTCCCCTGTGCCCCTCCCCAGAGCCACACCGACTCTGCACCAGGATCTTCACTCCTAAGTGGCCACATTCCCCACGGGGATGAGGGACGCCCTGGGGAGCTCACCTTAGGAATGTATTCGAGGAAATGCTGTCAGAAAGGGAATGAGTGGGTCTTGGAGCCCCTCCAGCCAGCGCTGTCCAAGAGCAGTGTGCTATGAGTCACACGTGCAAGTCACATCGTGACCAACTTCCCAGTAGCCACAGTAAAAAACAAAAACAGTTGGGATTAATTTTAATAATTATTTTATTACTTATTATAATATATAATAGAAAGTTTCATCATATGTCATCATTTTATATAATATATCCAGGCATATGTTATACATACAAAATATTACTATATCCAAAGTATTTTCATATCAAAATGTAATCAGTATGAAATATTAAGATGGCCATGTGCCGCAGGCCATGTTTTGGACAAAGACAGACTGTGCAGATACAGCGATCCCATCAGGTGACACCGCCCAGTGATGTCTCACAGTTTGCCTAAGTTCACTATGATGTTTGCACAATGAGACACTTACCTACTGACGTGTCTCAGAGTGTGTCCTGTTGTTAAGCAATGCATGATTGTATTTCTATTGTTTTCTTCCTGCCAAATCATCAAAATCCAGTATATTTTGGACTCGGGTGCATACCTGGGATGAGCTACCTGCATATTCACTAGGCATTGGAGGCTCCTGGCTGCCATCTTGGGCACTGCAGTTCTATCTAATCCTGGCCAGGCCAGGCCCCCACCCCATGTGACACCTTATCAGAGGCCATGCAGATGTGGCCAGACCCTTTTAGAGGCAGTGATGGGGGCTCCTTGCTGCTATTGGTGGTTTCCGGCATACCCCCTCCATCTGCTGAATCCGCCGTGAGATCGTAGTTACCAAATATGTTGTACTTCTTGTTTCATAGCAGGTTTGGCTCAGAAATGGGTTTCCTGTCTTAGCTGGTAAAGGCCATCGGACAAGCCAGAGGAAAGCCCAGCAGAAATGCTCCCTGTGCTCAGGACCTGGCCAGCCCAGCTCAGCCTGCTGCCTCTTTCCCCTTCGCCTTTCTCTACCTCCCTCTCCCCTGAAGATGCCCTGCTCACTCTGCAGAGTCCCGGGCTTGGCCCACAGCCTTGCCCCTGGAGAGAGGTCCAGGGAGAGAGAAGGGGAAGGAGACTTGCCGTCCATTCCCATCTCCCACCTGGAGGCTTCACCTGGGAGATCCTGGGAGTGTGCCACCTCTGTCCCTACCACGCCATCCCTTCTTCTGTGTCTGCTCTGGTACACTGTGGCTGGTGACAGGCCTCTCTGAGCAGGGTGCAAAGAGCCTGGGGTCACCATATTTACCTGAGGACACGTGCAGTGTGTACTGAGCCGAGGGGCCTCTGTGGGGCTGCTGGTCTCTATTCAGGGTCTTAGCAGCGTGCTGAGCCCCAGCTGGGATGTTTCACTTAGTCCTTCCACTGTCACTCCCCCTTGCAGACAAAGTCACTGAGGGCTAAGGAAATGGCCCAGGGCCACAGCTCTGCCGACTGACTCTGTGCCAACCCGGAAACATCTTCCCCCTTTACCTCTCTGCCTCCTGGGGCCTGCAGGCCAGGTAAGGCCCTGGCCAAGGTAAGCCTTTGAGCATTTGCCCCCCCCCCCAACTCTCCAGCATTCCTTCTTATGCATAGCCCTGGCAGCCCTGTGTCTGCAGAGAGAAAGAGGACGTGAAGATCCGACTGCTGGTGACCTCTTTCCCTACCCGTGATTTCTTTGGAGCTGATCATGGCAGCCATGATACCCAGAGCTGAGAGGGGGACAGAAAGCCCGTTGGCACGTGGGGAACATTTCTTGGGCCCCTAGTCCAAGGCAGCATGGCAGTGGCTGACCGAGTGTGTGCTTCTTGAGCAGGTGCCCAGCAGTGGAGCTGGTGCAGGGCACTGGTTTTCTGCTTCTGGTGACCAGGGACTCTCTGCTCTCAAAGGCTGGTGTGTCCTTGATGTAAAATGCATGGACATATCTGTCTCAATCTATAAAGAACTCTCCCGCTAGAGGAGAGTAACTGAGGTCACTCTGTGTGCTGGCCAAGAACTCCTGGAGGGCATGCGGTAGGGCTGCCTGTGTCCTCAGCTGCGGTGCCACGAGCAGGCATTTGCTCACACACCTGCTGATCAGAACTCATGGCCAAGTAGCTGGCGTCTCATCTCATCCAGAAACACCGATAGCTTAATGCGCTTGATTTTACAAACACTGGAACCCCAGGGTAGGCCAGAAATGGTGGCTAGTACTGAACCTAGCATAGGCTATGCTTGCCCTGTACAAATGTACCGGTGATGAAGCTTAATTTATAAAGTAGGCATGATAAGAGGTTAACAATAGCAATGATAAAGTAGAATAATTGAACAATATGATGAAATGACAGTTATATGAATGTGACCTCACTCTCTCAAAATAGCTTACTGTACTGAACTCACCCTTCTGCTTGTGTCAATGAACTGATACAATACACTGGAGGTGAGGTGAAAGATATAGGCATCATGGCAAGGCATTAGGATGCTATTCAAAGGTTACTTGAACATAGGCACTACAAAGCAGAGGCAGTTGATCTGATAACTGAGATAGTTACCAAGTGATAAACAGGTGGGTAGTGTATACAGTGTGGATACTCTGGGCAAAGGGATGATTCATGACCCAGGCAGACAGGAGTGAGAGAGTATAAAATTTCATCATGTTACTCAGAACTGTGTGCAATTTAAAACTTATGACTTGTTTATTTCTGGAATGCTCCATTTAATATTTTTGGATTGTAGTTTCTTGTGGGAAATTGAAATGTCAGAAAGCAAATCTTTAGATAAGGGAGGGTTACGGTAATTGGTTGTCCTCATTTGTTCCTTTTGACTTTTCCCCAAACCTTCAGTTTTCAGAGCATTTCCTGGGACCAGCAACATCTGCATTGCCTAGGAGCTTCTTACGTATTCAGATCCTCAGGGCCCGGAGACTCTGGGGTGGGACCCAGCCTGTTTTAAAAAGCCTTCTGGGCCTGCATTGTCCTGTGTGGCAGCGGCTTGTCACTGTGGCCCCTGAGCAGTTCAAATGTGGCTGGTAAAACATGTCTCAATTTTGCAACCTAGTATGAAACAAAGTGTGTTCAATACTGCATTCAGTTTTTTATGCTGCTGACATGTTGACACAATTATTTTTTGAATATATTGTGTTAACTAAACTTACTAGTAAAATGACCTTGACATGCTTGTTTTTACTTTTTAAAAACATGGCTGCTAGAAAATTTAAGTTCGATGGAGTGGGTTGCTCTGGGGGAGTCAGATTCACAGAAGGGAATGAACTGCTGTCCTGAAGTCTAAGGCTTGGAGGAGCCTAATAAACACCAGGATTCATTTCTAGGAGAGGTGGGCATAACCAAGGCCAGGAAAATGAGGGGGAGCTACTTACCTACCAGAACCTGCTTGGTGGGCTGGGAACTCAAGATTTTCGTTTTATATTCTTTGGTATTTGTTTTTTATCATTATACTCTTGCATATCTAAACAAAACCAGCCCCAACTAAACAAATACCAAGACAAAATAAAACCAAAATCCTTGGTTAAAACAATGAAACCTGAGCAGAATTACGTTGAAAGGAGGGAGAATGGGGAGAATCCACTTTTCTCACTGCTGACGAGATGGCAGATGCTCCTGGGATCTTGCAAATCCACATGGGGATGTAGTGAATGCAAATGTCATGCTCCTGCAATGCAAATTGGCTCTCTCTCTAGGATGAATGCCTTTGGAGCCTGCTTAAAAAGAAGGTAACTTTGGGCAGCCCGAGCTTCCTTTCAGTCCCATCCTATCAGCTCTAAACATCTCTTTACACAGAATCTTATAAAACAGGTTTCTCAGGAAGCAGAAGGAAGTAGAGGGTAAAAAAAGAAGAGTCAGGCAAGTTTTGGTAGCTAAGGACCTGGAGCATTTGCTGGGCATTTCAGCTCAGCTTGCGTCAGGGGACAGCTCTGCACTGAGAGGCAGAGCCGGGCTGGACAGGCAAATCAGCCTAAGCCTGGGCTGGCCGTGTGCACCATGGCAGCACAGGGCAAAGGCTTTGTGCAACTGTGTTCCTGGGCTCTGGGGCCCCAGTGATCGATGAAGCAGGACTGTAGTTGTGGGGATGGAGAGTCAGGGAAGAGGCTGGTCTTTACCAAGATTCAAAGAGCTTTGTTGCTTTGTTTTGTTTGTTTGTGTTTTTATTTTCTTGCAAACTAAATGAGAAGAAGGGTTAACTGAGGGCACACCTGGCTAAGGCTGGAAGCCATTGTCAGTAAATGGATGGGATCCTGGTGTGGAAGGGAGCAATAGATGACGGTGGTCTCTGTATCTAAGTCCCTCTTTCAGATGCGCAGAATTCAAGAGCAAGTCCTTCAAGTTTTAGAAGGAAGAAATGTGGGCTTTTCTTTTTTGTGAACTGCTCAGCATCTGTGTCTACTGCAAGTCCTGGATGGAGATGCACGAGGGCCAGCCCAGGGACAGCTTGCTTTTCTCTTGATCGCTGCCTATTTACTTTTTTTTTTTTAAAGCTTCTGGCTGGTAACATGATATTTTCAAAGAATAGCAAATGGGGATGAAGCAGTTGAATAGAAAACCAAATGCTTTGAGGTCTGAGGCTCTGTCTCTTGTGAGCTTGGTAATGACATTGACATGCCCAGCTAAGCTAAGCCTGCAGTGCTGGAGGGTCGCCTGTGTTTGTGTTCTCTGAAGCCATGCGTATTAGTCAGGGTTCTACACGAAACAGGACCAAGTGTGTGTGTGTGCGTGCGCACACGTGCGTGTATATAAAGAGATTTACTTTAAGGAATTGGCGCACATGACTGTGGAGGCTGGCTAGTTCTGCAGGGTGGGCGGTGAGGCTGAAGACCCAGCAGAGAGCTGCTGCTGCCCAAGTCCAGACGCTCTCTCCTGCAAAATCCCTTTTTGCTGAGAGGAAGGTCTCACTCGGTGGAGTCTTTGTTCTATTCAGGCCTTGACAGGTTGGATGAGATCTGCCCATATTAAGGATAATCCTCTTCACTCCAAGTCCACTGATTTAAATGTCCATCTTACCCCAAAGCAGTCTCACATGTCCACCTTGAACAATGTTTGGGCCCTGCCTGGGCACTGTGGGCTAGCCAGCGAACACATAATGAACCTTGCCTCCCCATGGCCCGATGCCCCACGGGAGGGCCTCTTCCAACCATACCTTATTAATCCCTTTATGTCCAAGGAAACAGACACTCGCCCAAGTGCTGTCAGCATAGACCCCCAAGTCCAATGCCCTCTACGTTTTGAGGGCCACCTCTAGTGACCAGTCTCCCATACATGTGGGAAGACTGCATGAGCAAGAGGCACTGCTTCTGAGGAGGCAGAAGGAAGCCCTGGGGTCCTCTCTGCTCTTGGAAAGCAGGTGGAAAGCGGGGTGTCAGCGCACTGTGCTGCTCCAATTGTCTGCATAGTCTGAGCTTAAGTCTTGGTAGTGCTTTGGGGCCTGCCTCTTCTCTTCTGCTAGTGGGTGCTAACAGGCTGTGTGTCCACGCCGCAGAAACGAGCCCAACCCACACGCTCCCTCCTTCCCTGGAACTGGGCTGAAACCTGGCCCCGCTGCCTTCTGAACCTGTGACCCTGGACAAGTTGCTTAACCCCACTGTGCTTTCCTCACCCATAAAAGGGCCCCCTTCAGAGGGCTGTTGGGAGGAGCCAGTGCCTTAGGACACACTGTCCAGCTCAGCCCAGGAGCCCTCCATGCCTACGCTTGTGCCCCCCTTTCTGGTCAGCGTGTCCAGCACGGGCCTGTGTTGGAGACAGGCGGTGAGAAGCTCCTGCAGTGATGGCTGACCCTAGTCCCTTGGGCTGCAGGCAGGCAGGCCTGACAGTGCCCCTTCTCCCGGCCAGGCCCTAGCTGCCTGTGTCACCCCACGCCCCCTGTTGCCACCACGGTGCCAGAACCCACCCATGTGGCAGGAGGGCCTTCTGACACTGAGTGGACAGGAAGTGCACAGGAGAGGGGCCACTGGCATTTCTGAGAGGTTGGGGGGCTGTCCTCTTTGGCTGGGTGGGCTCAGAAGGGCTCCTGCAGAAGTGGCTCCCTGGTGAGAACAGTGTCGGGGGGACAGGCTGCAGGTTGCCTCAGTGACGGGCACCAGGCCCCACAGGCAAGCAGAGCTCTTTGGCCTTGGGGATGTGGTTGACACGGCCGGTTGAGCACTCCCCGTTTGAAACTCTGAAATCCAAAAAGCTCAGCGATCTGAACCTTTTCTGTGTTACAATTCCACATGTGGAAAATTCCATGAAACAAATGTGTTAATTTTGTGTTTAGACATGGGTTTCATCCCCAAGGTATCTCACCAATATGTCTTTGGAATATTCCAGAACTCGGAAAGTTCAGAAGCACACCTGGTTCTAAGCACCTCAGCTAAGGTCTGCTCAGCTGAGATAGTTACACAGAAAGTGGTTTTCTGGGGGTGAGACGTGAACAGCCAGTCAGAGCTGTGGCTTGATTTCCAAGACAAATAGTTGTGAATGGAACTGTGTCCTCCAAAATGGTAAGTGGAAGCCCGTGTCCTGATCCCTGTGAGGGTGACCTTATTTGGAACGAGTCTTTGCAGAGGTGACCAAGTTAGGGTGAAGTCATCCTGGGTTAGGGTTGGTCCAAAGTCCACTGACTGGTGACCTTGTCAGGAGGGGAGATTTGGACACATGGACACAGGGGAGTGGTGCTCACAGGGGGGCCATGAGACTAAGGGTCAGTGCTGGAGTTCTGCAGCTGCAGCCAAGGGACACCAGGACGCCTCCCTGTGAGGGGGAGGCAGGAAGGACCCTTCCTGGGAGTTCAGAGAGGCTGTGCTCTGCAGGCAGCTGGAGTTTGGGTTTCAAGTGTCCAGAACCTGGAAAGAATAGACGCCTGCTGTTTTCAGCTGCCCGCCTGGTGGTGACTGGATACCGGGGCCCTAGGAAGCTAACAAGCAGCCAAACCCGGGGGACAGAAGGCTGCTGCTTGCCGCTCCTCTGGGAAAGCACACTCCCCGCCCAGCCACCAAACCTGAGCCAGTTCCAGTGGGGCTGGGGTGGCAGATGCACCCTGGTGTCACTTCCTCTTAATACGTGGCCAGAGTCGGCAGGCCTACAAGCTGGTGGAAATGCATGTGCTGCTCTTTGACGTGTACGACCAAGCCATGACTGTGAGGTGCCACGTGGAGGTCCTAGAACAGCCGCCTGGCCTGGACTCAAGGTGGCCGTCACCCCAGCGCCCTGCAGTGGCTGGGCTGTGCTGCATGCGTGAGGCGCTGGGTTCGATCCTCGGCACCACATACAAAACATAAATAAATAAAATAAAGATACTGTATTCATCTACAACTAAAAAAATATTAAGAAAAAGAATTGTAATGCAAAAAAAGTACAAGTATAATGGCATAAGTTGACGTGAACAGAGATATGAATAATTGTGCTCTATATGTGTGATAAGGATTGTAATGCATTCCACTGTTGTTGTGCATTTAAAAAATAATAATAAAATAAAATTAAAAAAGAAAGAAAGAAACGCGGGATGGGCTTTGGAAAGCTTTGGTCTCACAGGGCAGCCCTGGCTCGGCCTCCTTCCCAGCCGTGGTCCTGTTTTCATTTTGAGTCTCTCTGAGCCTCAGGGTCGTCCTTCAATGACAGCTCCCACCCCACGGGGGCTCTGGCGGTGTGTCGGAGGGAGGAAGTTCTGTGAGGTGTCTGATCTGGGCTCTGCACCCTGGCACCATGGCAGCCCTTTGTCCTCCATCCCCACCGCCCTGTGCCAAGGAGGAGGTGTCGAGTGTCCCTGCCTGTCCCTCGCCTGCGCACGCGCGGCCCTTCACAATGTCACAGTAGTAGGTTAGTCTTGTGCGTTCCTTACCAGCCGTTGGTCTTAAGCACCCGGGTGATGCCTCTGTCCCTTCCGCCCTCTGGATGTCCAGCTGGTTTCCTCGGCAGCAGACCTTCCTGGTCGGGGGGTGACGCAGAGGGGTCTGTCACTCGGGGCTCGTAGGCACAGCTTCCGGTAGTGGACAGCACTCTCTCAATGGGGTGACTCTTTCCCAGCCTGGCTAGTGTCATACGCACCTGAATGGGCTAAGGGGACTCCTTGTGGGACCTCCCTACAGCTTCTCTGTGAGAGAGAGCCCACCTTTGGTGACACCAAGGCTGTGGACCATAAGCTCACTAAGTCAGTGCTGTCCGAGACAGGGCGCGGGGGCCAACAGCGCCCGAGGAAAGGCTTTCCTTTACCCTGTGTTTGGGTTGTTTCTGTGGCTTCCAAAACCCAAAGACAAAACCCAACACACACAACCCACAGACCTGGAGATCCTCGCACCGCCAGGCTGTGGCCCGATCCTCAGCTTGTACGCAGACCAGGGCGCCTGCGGCAGGAGGTGAGCCGAGGGACCCTCCTGGTATCTCACCACGTGTTCTGCGTGGTTTTCACACAGAGCTGCTCTTGAACACGTGCAAACCCCCCTTGGACCCCACATTGCTTGGAACACAGCCTTCCATGGACTTCAGAGCTGGGAAAGCCAGGCGTGGCCATTTCTCCATCCACTGCTCTGGGTGAGACGGGAGCCCGGCTTGCCTAACCCTTTAGAGTGTTGCTGGCCAGCTTCTGTCCCTTTTGCTCTTGGACACCCTCCAGGTGCCGGTCCTGGACAGCATCTGGGCTCTGGGATCAGAGTCACTCTGGGTCCCAGGGTACGATGAGACCGAGGTGGATGAGGCTGGAGGGAAATCAACCGCCTGCAGTGAGCCGTCTTTGGTCTTTCCTTCACCCCGGCCTGCTTTCCCAGGGTCCTGTGTCGTCAGGGTGGAAGGGAATCGGAGCGCAGGGGCAAGCCTTAGTAACCATAGTATTGTTTGAAATGGTAAATCAGTACACCCTGTGTTTGCAAATCAGCATACACTTGAGTGCTTCCCCAGGGCCGGTATGCATTTGTCCTGATCACCCCACATTACACAGTTTTATCTCTTTGGACCAAGGCTCCTCCTCCCTGGCCCTATGTGCATTTGGGCTTTGTTTCCGGGCAGTCCTTTCCCTGATAGGCTGTTGAGCAGCACCCTGGCCCCTACCCATGGCCCCCAGGTGAGATCATCATGTCTCTGGACCTCTGTAGACAATGTCCGTGTGGGCGGAGGGCTGCGTGTGGAGAACTTTGGGCTGCAGTGGCTGTGTTGCTCTTGGAGAATCTCCTCACCTCCCCTGGAGGAGGCAGGCTTCAAGGTCAATGGGGCTGCTGCACTGGCTCTAGTTTTTCAGGATTGGCTGGGAGGACCCAGACAGAGTCAGGGGGTGTGACTCTCCTTCCCTCCCACAATGGCATGGATGTGGCTTGTCCCCTCTGAAGCCCGTGCCGTATGTAGTTTACTCTGTGCTGGGAGGACTCTGAGGGTGGGCACCCTGTGACTCTGCTGTCTGCAGGGGCTGTGGGAAGGGATTAGCCTTAGATAAGGTAGCAGGTGAGCCCTGTGATGATGTGAATCCTGGTGGCTGTGTAAGAAGGGAGGCCACACACACACACACCGGGGCTCCCTGACTCCACCATCAAGGAGGCCATCACCAGAGGTACCTCGTTGACTTTGAACAAGAACCATGAGCCAAAATAAGCCCCCTGTCTTTATACCTTACCGTGGTGGGGTGGCGTCTGAGTCCATTTTCTGTAGCCAATAACACAGCTCCACGGTTATCAGTCGGACCGACTCCTCAGAGAGGCTGCTCACAGGTGGGAGTGAAGCCAGCTTGGGGCGGTTGGCCTGGGTCAGCGTGGTTTGCCTTCAGCCTTGACAACCCACACTGTTTCTGGCACACGGCGGCTGCTCAGAAGTTGGGCCCTCCACTGAGCCTGTGCAGCCCTTGTGAACTTCCACCTGGAACACCTCGTTACCTGAGAGTGATGGCGTCCACCTGACCTCATCACAGCACCGTTTGCATTGATTAGCAGAAGGGACTGGAGAAATCCCAATGTTGAGGGCAAAACCCCACCTGGTGGGTAGTGTGTCTTTCGGACAACTTGACAGGAATGTTCTGCTTTACTGCCTTCTTTCCCACTTAGGATATTTTTGATACTCTTCTTCACCCTAACCAGCACATGCATTTCTTCTGAGGGTTTTCTTCTGCAGCATCAATAAACGGTTTGCTTTGCTGCCAGGGTATCACTGAGTCTGACCGAGCGCTTTTCCTGGTGGTTCCACTGCTCTGCATGTGGATTGAGGATGCAAGTTTAGGTGGGTGGATCACAGCCGCCACTCTGGCAGTGAGGGGATGCTTGAGCACTGAAAACATTCTGCACAGTACACAATTGGCCTTTGTACGTGCCCAGGTCAAAGGAAACTGCAAATCCAAATCCAAAAGCACAACATTGCTGTGACTTGTGTGTGCTGTGTTGTGACCAAAGAGAACGTTGTCATCTAACACAGTGCTTGACTCAGGCCAGGTGGCTCAGAGGCCCAGATTTATCTCCAGCCTCGACCTCTCCCTGATTCCGGCTTGACCTCCCCCTGGGATGTCCAGCAGAACTGTGGACCTCCCTGTCTCACTGACCTCCGCTGCTTTCCCAGGCCTTCTCCACCAGCACTCGCCCACTCAGTCGACGGCGACTTAACGCTTCCGGTAGCTTCTGCCAAAAACTTCTCTTTCTGCCCCCTCTCCCCTTCAAAGCCGTCAGGAAATCCTATGGGCAGGGAACTGGCTTCAGATTAGACCCAGTAACTGACCACATCTCCTCACTCCTGAGCTGCGGGCCCATTTCCTGCTCCTTCTCCTCTGTCCCTCGACGGGCCTCCCTCCCCCCATCCCTGCACCGTCTCCTCCCTTCCCTCAGTCTTTCTCCATGCGCTAGATAGAGGGATCTTTCAAAATCAAACATGATCAGGTCACTCCCCTGCTCCAACACTTGCCGCAGTGCTTCCCGTGTCACCCCAAGGCCCAGCACTAGGCTGCCAACCTCCCCAGCTCCCGTGTCTCCGGGCCTGGTCAGCTGCTGCTCTCTGCGTTTCCAGCCCCTCGGGTGCCTTGACATTCCTGGATGGTGCCGGGTGCTCCTGCTCTGGATCCTTGCCTCCGCAGGCCTCTCTGCCTGGAATGCTCTTGCCCAGAAGCCCCCATGCTACCCCAGCCTTCGTGCAAATAGCATCTTCTCAGCTGGGCCCCGCTACAATTTGGAGTTGAATGTCTCCCCAGGTCCCTGTGTTGAAGGCTTGGTCCCCAGGTGGTGCAACCGGGAGGTAGTGGAACCTTTAGTAGAGGGGCCTGGTGGGAGGCCCTTAGGTCACTGGGAATGTGGACTCAGAGAAGACTGTGGGACCCTGACCCCTTCCTCTTCCTTTGCTCCCTGGTCTTAAGGTGGTGGCTTGCTCTGCCATGAGTTCCCTGCCATTGTCATCCAGTGCTTTCCCCAGAGGCCCAGAGTGATGCAGCTGCCTGGTCCTGGGTGGAACCTCCGGAACTGTGAGCTGAATCGACCTCTTCTCTTATTAAGTTACTTGCCTCGGGCATTTGATTATGGTGATGGACAGCTGACTGTGACCCACTCTGGTCTTCCTGTTCATGGCCTCCCCCGCCTTCCTCCACCGGGGACTCCCGATCCCCTTACCTGCCTTCGCTCGGCAGCAGCCTCTTATCCCATACGGTGGCTCCAGCTGGACTGTGGGGCCCTGGAGGCAGGGATCCTGGCCTCGCTGCCCACGGGTGCCGCAGCACCCAGCAAGCCTGGGGCCAGCAGGTACTCCTGGTGAGGGTGCCACCCACGTGGGCCTGCACGAGGAACCGGCATCTCTCCCTCTAGACCCCCACCTCCTTTTTCTGTCGGCTTCTGGAAGCGTTTCTCAGCTCTTCTTTCAGGTTCCTTTCCGCAGTCCGTCGTGGGCCTCGGCTGCTGCTCTGAAGCGCACGTGGCCCCTGGTTATTTGTCGTGGGGCCTATTTTTGATATGAGGTAGCTCCCTTTTTTTTTTTTTCTTTAAAGTAGTCTGCTTTGATTTTAAGGACGTAAAATCCCTTTGGATCATATTGAGAATAAAAGAGGTTTTTAAAAATGTGCTTATCTACTGGGCTTGCATTGGGTGGACTTGACCTTCCCTTTGGAACAGGCCAGTCTTTGAGTGTGTTCATAGCCTCCTTCTCTCTGTTGGTACTTGCTGGGGATTAGTGGCTGAGAGGGGCGGCCTCGGTAGCTGCCGAGGTCACTGCTCTCATTTTCAGTCACTGGTGGGGGAGCGTTCACACTGATTGCATTTCTTCTCGGTTGTTGAAACAGACAATCGTTTTTTTCTAAAGCGGGACATAGCTGTAGGACAGGGAGGCGGCTGGGTGTTGGGGTCCTGCCCTCCCAGGCAGGAGAACTTGGAGCTCCCCAGCAGCCCCCCCAGCAGCCCCCTGTCTCTGCTCCCTTCCTGGTCTCCCGCAGCCGTGGGGAGCAGGCTGAGGCTGCCGGGCCCTCATCCCCCTTGCTCAGACCCTCAGGATTCGGGGGGACTCCTGGGAACAGTGTGGGTAGAAGGGGATGGCCTGGGAACTCCTCCTGCGAGACCCCTCCCCGTGCTGGGATGGGAACAGGGGAGCATCCCCCTCGCCCGGCCTCGCCACTCCCAGGGGACCTGCTGGCTGCACAGGCCCGTGAGGCTTCTCCCGACCAGCAGTGCTGAGGATTTCTTCTGTGATGCTGAGCCGCGGGGAGAAGAGAGGCCAATGGCTGGGCTTCTAGATTGGGTGGATGGCGGGTGCAGGGCACTGGGGACACCAAGCACGGTTCCTACACTCAAGGACACCAGGACCTGGCTGGTGCAGGCAGCCACAGCCCATGCTGGGCTCCCAGCTTCTCCCCCCTCCACAGGACTGGACCTGGCTCCCAGTTCCTGTCCTGGCCCCTGAGACAGGCTCAGTGCTTGTCCCTGCACCTTCTCATGGAGCCTTCCTGTTGCCCCATGCGCTGTCCCCTCCCTCTGTCCCCATCCGTGGACCTCCCAGTTACCTTTCTGGTTTTTGCACCACGGCCATCAGGCCCTTGTTGAGATGGGATGGCCGTCCTCCCTCCTCTTTCTACGACCCCCACTCGCTGTCGTCCCCCATCTCAGACGTCCAAGGTCAGCTCTGAGGCACTCTTCCCCAGAGGGCTCAGGCTCCCACCCTTGCCTTGTCCTTGCCCTCCTTTCCCACGGCCAGAGCTCTCCCCGTCTCCCTCCTGTGCTGTGGCTGTGCTATGGCTGGGGTGAGGCCCCTCCGCACCCCTCTCCTGGGCAGCTGCGACCTTTCCACTGCCTGCCCGGCTCTGGCTCCCTCTGGACCTCACACACCAAGGCTCTGCTCGTTCCCTGAACCACAGCTCAGCCCTGTCCTTTCCCTTGCTCTCGCGTTCTTGCCAGTAAAACAAGACTCGCATTTCTTAGCCAGGGAGGGACTGGGAGGGCTTGCTCGTTCCCAGACCTCTTAGCGTCCACGGCCCACGCAGGCTGACTTCTGCCGGGGAGGAGCCTCCCACGCCATGGCTGCATCTCTGTCCGCCTGGGCCCTGACCCCTGACTCTGTATGTCTCCATCCGTCTCCCTGTTTCTGTTTCTTGTCACCAGCTGCAGAGGTCTCTGCTGCCTCTTCATAAACTGGGACTCTTAAGCCACACACACGCCTCTGCAGCCTTCATGCCGGGGTTTATGCTCATGCCTCTTTGCCCCAAGGCTGCTTCCCAATTCATACTGTTTTATGGATAGTGCATTATATGGTGGAGGCCTCGGAGATATTTGTTGCATGAACAGGTGTTGAAAAATTGCTGTGGGGCTCCCTTGACATCCTTGAGCCCTTCGAGGGCTCAGGGCTGCAGTTATGAACGTGAGCTTTGCAGTTAATCAGACTTGGATAAAGGTACCAGCTGTGTGATCTTGCTAGAGTTACTAAATCTCTCTGAGCCTCAGCTCCTTTAAAATAACAACTCTCATGGAGTTTTTGTGAGCTGAAGCCTGCAAAGACATCAGCACAGGATCTGGTCTAAAGTAAGTAGCCAATAAATGGTAAGTATTATCATCTTTTATTTTCATCCAAAACCTAAAAGAGACAAGAAGCCCTTCCCACCCGGTTCTAGTCTGAGCAGAGAAGCAGATAGAAGTTTCTCCCTGTAGGTGGACACCCTGGTTCCTGGGCTTTTCCTAGATAACAGTCATTCACATGCCCTTGACATTTTGAACCCTGTGGGCTGTCTGAATTGAGCAGAGGGGCTCAGAGAGGCTGGTTGCCCTCTGGTCCCTCGGAGCCCTCTGGCTCGAGCGGTGTAACGCACGTACGGCGGGGTCTTGAGCTCCCTGCCAGCCGCGATCTGTGCTTGGTGACCTACCCCGACGGCTAGGTGCTGAGACCAGCTCTGGAGACCTCCTCCTTGTCCCTATTTACCCAGGACAGCCCTGCCTCCTGCACTTTTTTTTTTGTGCCAGGGGAGGAAAAAAATCGCTTTGCTAAGGCAACGCACTCTTTCATTAGTAAAGTTACAGTAAATCATCGTAGGCTCTTGCCACCGCACTGAAGCCAGAGATCCTGCTCTTTCACCTCACGTTTAGATAGTCTTGAATGCAGCATCATTCCTCAGAGAGATTCGTAACGGCCCCCTAGAGTGGGCACCACACCATTGCCCAAACGACCAATCAATCCCTTCCCCCCACTCTAATGCACGGGGCGTTTTCTGTTATTGAGCACGCCCCTGGTGGCCCTGGAGTCCTCTGGTGAAGTGCCTTCCTGGCTTGACCCTCCACGCAGTGTGGGAGCTGGCCCCTGAGGCGCTGCACAGTGGTCATTTCAGGGCCGCCCGTTGGGAGCCGCAGAGCCTGGTGATGGCTGAGGTCATGAGGACTCAGCAGCCTGATCAAGTTTCCTATGAGATAAGAAGGGAAACTAGACTTTGTCAAAGACTGAAGTGTGGCAATGACACCATGGGATTAGGGGGATGGCTGAGGTCAGCTTTTGGGAAGGGATGAAAGGTGTGCGGCTGGGGGCTGGTGGGGCTGGGAGAGCAGTGGTTGGGTAGTTGCCACGGAGACCCGGCACCCACACTCCCTGGCGCTCTGGGGGACGAGACCGCACCCTGGAGGGTGTAACAAGTGCAGCAATCGCCTTGTGGGGGACCCGGTTTCACCACAGCCAGGGATGTAGGAGGATCCTGTGAACAATGGTGACATCAGAGTTTGGAAGGGCCCCTCATCCACAGTTTCATTTTATACTGTTTACCCACAGTCAACCATGGTCCAAAAATACTATGTGGAAAATTCCAGAATCGAGAATTCATGCTTTTAAACCATATACCCTGTTCTGAGTGGGGCGATGAAGGCCTTCACTGTCTCCTCTGTCCCACCACAATGTGAATCATCTGTGTCCTGCGTGAACACATTGTATACACTGCCCGCCCACCAGTCACCTAGCTCCTGTTTCATGGTCAGGTCAATCGCCACACCAGGGTAGCACAATGCTCCTGACCACGTTACCCTCATTTCCCTTAATGACCCCAGGCATCCTGGGATTGATGGTGGTAGTGATGCAGGGGCTTCAAAGATCCCCAGGAGAAGCTGTAAAGTGCTTCCTTCTACTTAACAACAAGAAAAAAGACGGCTTGCCGAGGTGGCATAGATCTATAGGAAATTGTTGTTGATCTTTCTATGCCTAATTTATAAATAAAACTTTCTCATAGGTGTAGATGTACACTTTTGGGAAAAAAAACACAGTCTAGGCTAGGTTTGACACTGCCAGTGGTCATAGCATCCACTGAGGGTCTTGGAACATCCCCCCAAAGGAAAAGGGGGGCTCTGTATATGTGCTCCTAGGATCGCTTTAGTAAGCAGGCTTTCTCGGAGGCCTGGGCAGAATGGAGACATAAAGGTGGGGAAAGCGAGAGAGGGTGTATCTGCCCAACTCGGCTACGTTGGGAGGGCCCCGGCAAGACAGAGAGGGTGTACTCAGGTTGGCATTTGAGGACAGTCTGCTGAGGGCTGTTGGCAGAGGCATGAGATGGATGTGGGGACAGGGTGCTCTGCCGCAGTCTGGCTGGGCACAAATCTCCAATTGAATGCGCATCTTAACATAATCATTATCATCTCAATGGCTTGCTGGGGTCACCTTTCAACCAAAAATGCCATGCGTCATTCCTACTTGGCTATGGCTCTGTAGCGCGCTGTCAATCTCTGCCATGACTGAACGTTTACATCCCCCAATTCTCCAGTCAATGTCTTACCCCAAAGGGGGGCCCTTGGGAGGTGAGCAGGTCCTGAGGGAGGAGCTCTGGATTGGAGACTGTGGAGAGCTAGCTAGTCCCTCGACCACATGAGGTCAGCCAGAGGTCACCACCGGTAAGGAACACACCCTTACCAGACACCAAGTCTGCTGGCACCTTGGTTTTGGACTTTCTGGCCTTCAGAACATGAGGAATCAGTGTCTATTCTTTATGAACATCCCAATCTGTGATGCAGATGCTCCCAGGCTTATGATAGGTCATGTTTCAATAAATAAGTTGTAAATATCCTGATTTAAAAATGCACTTAATACGCCTAATCAACTGAGCAACCTGGCTCAGCCACACAGTGCACTGTGAGCTGTCCCCGCATCCAGAGCACGGATTGGACTGCATAGCACTAGCTCAGGAAAAGACCCAAGTTCAAAGTCTGAAATGCAGATTTCTCTTGCCTCATGGGGCCAAAAGGCACACTTTGGACCCTGCTGTGGAGGGTCACCTATATTTTGTTACCAGCAGCCTGACCCAACACACTGAGCTCAGTCAGCAGATGAGAAGGTGGCCAGTCAGTGGTGGGACCATCCAAGGGAGCAGATGCAGTAGGTCCCCTCTGCTCTGCTCCCTGCTTCCTCCATGGTAGGCTCCTGCTGGGTCGACCCCTCCAGAATCCAGGGTCCAAGGCCCCCATGAACGTGGTGCTTGCATCTCTGGCTCCAGGAGCAGACAGTGGCATTCTGGGCACAAACTGGGAGGAGGCCTGGGACTACCTGCTGGACTGCTTAGTGCAGCCACCACTGGCCCTCTTCCTCCTCTTCCCTCCATTCTTCCTCCTCCCCTCCCCCACTCCTTCCAGAACACTTTGCCTGGAAACAGCCAGCTTTGCCTTTCGAGGCTGGCTGCTACTTCTGAAGAGGGACCCTCCCTGGTGTCCACCTGCCCTCTCCCTCACTCTGCCCGCAGGGAGCTGGTGTGGAATGAGAGAGAAGCCAGTGCGGGCAGCTCTGCTGTCCACCTGGCCCCACTCTGCTGCCCAATGTCAGTGACCTGCCTGGTGCTCCCTGGCGACCAGCACAGTGAATGTGGCCTCTGCACTTTTGAGTGTCCTTTGCAGAGGTATGTGGCATGGGGTCTGCCGAGATGCGCCTGGTGAGACAGCCGACCTTGCCGTGGAGGAGGAAAGCTCCGGACTGGCCCTGATCAGCCTGCAGGAAGGCCTGCAGGAAGCAGTGTCCGATGCCTTCTTCAACAGGCCCAGCCTGGAAACTCCTCCCCAGCAAAGGCAAAGAGCTGCTTCCGGGGTGTGGTCTGTTTGGAATTCCACATTCCCGGGTGTTCCTTCAGGCTGATGGGAAAATCTGAACTTTAATCTGCCTTAAATTGCATTTGCTGATGTTGCTCAGAAGTGTATCGATTAGAGAATCTCTATTTCCAGAAAAGAAACTCACCTTTGAGTTAGGGCCAAGCTGGGAAATTGACAGTAAGAAAATTTGAAAAACTGGGAAAACCTGGAAAAGAGGGCTTAGGAAGAGTTCTCCTTCTAGAGTTTCTTGGGCACTTGCTCTGAATGATGTTGATTTTGTGTACACCCCCCCACATACACACCAAGCCCCCACAAGACATACCACACACAACCCCCAGCCCGCCCCGGCTTCTCCCTCAGGTTCTCCACCCAGACAGGAGCCAGACTAGGGCACAGCCAGCCACCTCCTGCCCGGGAGGAGGGGAGACCATGGAGGGCCATCCTGAGCAGCCCGATGAGTCAGTGCTGACCACAGAAGCTGCAGGGGGCCATCTTTGCTGTGTGCAGTGGCAGCCTGACCTTCAACCCCTTGGGTTCCTACTCCTGTGTGTGTGTTTGTGTGTGACTGAATCTGTGACAAGTGTGTGAGCACATGAGCTTGTGTGTGTGCTTGTGAATGAGTGTGCTCATGTGAGTGCATGTGTGTGTGTGCTCATGTGTGTGCTTGTATGCGTGAGGTTCGTGCTTGTATGTGCATGTGCTTTAGTGTGCATGTGTGCTTCTGGGCGGGTGTGTGTTCATATGTGCCTGTGCATGCTCACGGGGGGCTGATGGGGCAGACAGTGATGGCATATGGGGACAGAGCAGGGTCCAATCAGCCTGGTGATGGAGGAGCTGAAGCCGCCTTCCAGGAGTGATGGAGCCAGGGCTGTGGTCCTTGTCCCTTTGCAGATCTGGGTTTCCAGCCTCAGAAGCAGCAGATATCCAATGTCCAGATGATGGTCTTGCAGCTGGGTCTTGAGCTCCCTGCCAGCTGTGATCTGTGTGTGGTGACCTAGGAAGTCTTCCCCGTCCAGTCTCCACACACAGTCCTGGGATGTGAAGAAACTGTGCCCCTGCAGGGGTGCTCCCTGGGAGAGCCGAGGGTCACTGCCACTGCCCCGGGGCAGGAAGGACTTGGTGCTGGTTGAAAAGCCTGGGGAAGCCCCGGGTCACCAGGGATTTCTTCCCTGGAGCTGGCTGGTCTGCCCAGGGTAGAGGGCGCCTCCTTCAGCCATGGCACCTTGAAGATAAGGAAGGTGACTCCAGGCTGGGAGAGCGTGAGCAGGGGGACCAGCCGGCTGGGAGAGCAGCCCGTGCCAGCCCTTTCCAGGATGTGCACACTCGGGCTTTCCCGCAGCGGACCCAGCACGGCTATTCCCAGCAGCTCCCCGTGGGAGGGTGAGACCAGCATGAGTCCAGCCTGAGGTCTGTGGCTGGCCAGCTCACTAGGGGAGCACCAGGGGGAGGCACCAGGGGACTTGGGGCAGGAGCTCCGCCCTACAGGCTTGCTGTGCCTGTGACCTCAGTGGGAGACCCTCCCTGCACACCACTCCTTATTCCTACCCTTCTTTAGGTCTCAGTTTGTGCCCCGTCACCTTCTCTGACCCCACAGCAGGGTCAGGTGTCCCTTCATAGCAGGCTGGCATTTTCTAGAATAGTCCCTGACTCACTGAATCATTATTATTTTTTTTTGTTAATTTATCCACGGCACTCAGTAGCCATGAAGAGGGCACAGATATTAAATTTACAAGATACTCCTAAGACCTGGCAGAGGAGTACTCAAGGAAGGTTTTCTAGGGTGTGCAGACCCCAGACCAAGGGCTAGAGAGGTAGTAGGTGTGTGGAAATACGGCATTCAGGACGAATGGTTGACACCCAGAAGTTTTGCCTTGTTTAGATTTTGGCTCTGAATAGCATCGTGGCAATGCCCCTTGGTTGGCCACTGCCACAGTGATGCTGTGCAATAAGCCAGCCCAGAGCTCAGCCACTTAAAGCAACAATCCTCCACACACACTCATGGAGACGGCAACCCTGCGATGCTAGGCTGGGTTTTGGCTTCAGATTGCAGATGGGCTTGGTCCATGTGGGTAGTGGCTACCTTGGCCCTCCACCGGGTGGGCAACACAGGTCTCCTGAGACCACGCCACACTGTGGATTTGCTCTCAAAGCCTCCGGGTGCATCTCTCCCACACCCCAACACTGACTGACTAAAGGAAGCCGCACAGCGAGTTCAGTCTCAGCAGGCAGGTGGCCACCACATCCACAGCATGACGGGGTGAGCGAGAACACGTCCCAAACAATGGTTCAAACTATCAAAGAACTTAGTGCCATTGTCTTAATATTTTGATCACGGTCTGCCAAGGAGATAACAATACTGGTGTTTGTCGAGTCCTTACTAAGTCAGTTATGGGACTTTCAGGCTGGAAGGAGCAGGATGTGACCTCGGCACATCTGAGCCCCACTCCCAACACTACTCATTAGTGTCCTCTCTTTTCTTTTCCACATCTGAGGTTGGGTAAAGCTTTAAATTGTTCCTGGTGTTTTACCCTTGGCCCAAGTGACCTGGAGAAGTTAGGGTGAGACTGGGGGGTGGCCCGATCCTTCCCCTTTGTGTGGCTCTAATGGAATACCTGGGGCCAGCAGGGCAGAAAGCTGGAGAGCCACAAGGCCTTGAGCACCTGCTGAGGGCCCCCTGGCTGTGCCACGAGGCAGAGGGCATCACATGGCAGGCAGCGTGCAAGAGAGCTCATGTGGTGGGAGAGGGAGCAAGAGAGTGAGCTCGGGAAGCTGAACTCACTTTATGACAACCTGCTCCCACGGCCGGGCCAGTCCTGGGAGGCTCCCACCACTTCTCCATGGGCAGCTGTCCCTTCCCAGGGTGATGCCCCATGACCTAATCACCTCCCTCAAAGGCTCTGCCACTTCAAAACTGTTTTGCAGGGCAATCATGTCTCCACATGAGCTTTGGAGGGAGAAACCCATTCAAACCAGAGGGCGTGATGGAACACCTTTATGATCAATCCCATGGCTCAGGCAGCATGATTTCGAATTCAAAGCCAGCCTCAGCAACTTAGCAAGACCCTGTTTTAAAAAATACAAAGCTGGGGATGCAGCTCAGTGGTTAAGTGCTCCTGGATTCTATCCCTGGTAACAAACAAACAAACAAACAAAAAACCCAAACCAAACTGCTGGGTTTCTGTTCTCGGGACTAAAAGGCTCAGGGGTCACTCCAGATAATCTGGGCTGACTGGGCTGCGCAAAATAACCACACAAGAGACACAAATACCTTTTTCTTTGGGGTCGCTGTGACAAGACATACACAGAGACAGAGAGAGAGAAATTTTT
Organism: Marmota monax; assembly: GCF_021218885.2. Lineage (NCBI taxonomy): Eukaryota > Metazoa > Chordata > Mammalia > Rodentia > Sciuridae > Marmota > Marmota monax. Next base: position 16,835,209 of record NW_026695238.1, on the reverse strand, counting down.
AATATTTATTTTTCAGTTTTCGGTGGATACAACATCTTTATTTTATTTTTATGTGGTGCTGAGGATTGAACCCAGCGCCCGGCGCATGCCAGGTGAGCGCGTTGCCGCTTGAGCCACATCCCCAGCCCAACGCTGACCCCTTTTATTGAGGAGAAGCTATTCAAATGAGGCAAGGGGTCAGATTTTAGGGGGCTGACTCTATCTTCATGATGTCCACTGTCAGCAGGTTGACTGACACCTGGGTAGGCCACACCCAAGGGCACAGTAAGAGAAGGGGACACACACAAGGCACTTCCATGGAAGATTCTATCCTAAACAGGGCAAGGGGTTAGATTACAAAGGAACAGGTGAGCATAGCTCCACCATGGGGCTGTAGGAAGACACATCCATGCAGGAGACACCAGCCCTTGCACCCAAGGAGGGTGGGAAAAGCTCTGCCACGTTTCTATGACTGAGCGCCTCAGCACCCAGCCAGGGAGTGTGACTCAGTCACCCGTACGGTTGGTCTCCCACACCAAACCAAACCAAAAAACAGCAGCGGAGCATAGACCAGAGGCCAGGAAAAAGGACAAGCTTTCCTCATTTCAGTACCCGGCCTTGCAGGAACCAAGTGCACATACACAGCTGCAAAACAGCACTGGCTAATTACCACAAACCAAGATGTGGCAGCTGGCAGGTACCCAGAGGCCTCGCTAGTCCCAAGTCCTCATTTTACAGAGGAGGAATCGGAGCCTGAGGACAGGGAAGTCACTGGCCCAGGACATATGGCTCATTAATGGCAGACCTCGGTGGAGACTAATTTGTAATTCCCAATCCAGTGCTCGGTGCCCACTGCTCTGTGGGAGCCATGAGGGTGGAGTGGGCACCACGGCCCTGGAGGGGTCCTGGGTGACGGGCAGGGCAGGACACTGCGAGGTGCCACAGAGGCAGGCAGAGCCCTGTGCAGGTTTGCCTGACGAGGCGAACAGACTCCAGCTCACACTTGACCGCTGGTTGCTGGCACCCGCGGGCCCCGCCTGGAGCTTTATCTGACATGCAGCCACCTGGCATTTCTGCAGTCCTACAAATTGTTTAGTGGTGAATATGAGTAAATACGAACTGTCTGCTGATCTGTTATATTTAAGAGTGAAGGAACAAAACCAAGCAAATGCTAGGTTTGGAGAGGCAAGATCATCTAGAAGTAGGATTTATATAGGTTTTTTCCTGTTGTTTTCATTGACTGAATAGGATGAGTGAGTAGTCAGATAGTTGAGTTGGCTTTAGTTGTGTTTTTTTTTTCTTATTTTTTAGTTGTAGGTGAACACATACTTTTTTATTTTTCGGTGGTGCTGAGTGTCGAACCCAGTGCCTCACGCATGCTAGGCAAGCGCTCTACCTCGGAGCCACAACCCCAGCGCTAGTTGTGGTTTTTAAAGGTAAAGAGGATACAGGGAAAATAAGCTCGCATAAAAATAGGTGAAAAGGAAAGAAACGATGAAAACGCATCAGTGTGCCCTTCCAACACCAGCCAGGCGAGCGGGCTCATCGGGATCCGGGAGCCCCACTTCTTATCCGCTGTCCTCAGTTGCCTGGACACACTGCTCCGACTCTTGGTGTTCCCCTCCATAACGACATTTGTCTCCACCGCGTCCTCAACTATGCACTTGTCTTCTGCTTCACTGATGTCTGTCTTCACCCTTATTCTCCCTTCACACTCCTTCCTTTCATTTTCTCTTTTATATTTTCTTGAGAAATGCTTAGAAGTTGATTTTGAATTCCTTATTTACTTATATTTAAAGCTATGAACTTCCCTGTAAGCCTCCATCTCTCCCCCCCTTCCTCCCACTCCCTCCCCCTCCCTCTCTCACCCCTGCCCCCCCCCCTCCTTCTGTCTCTCTTTTTCCTTCCCATCTCTCCCTTCAGTTCCAGGTACCACGGTGCTCCCACAGTCCTATGCGAGTGAAGAGTGGGTGAGGACAGTGGCCTCATTTCCATGCATGTGGCCACAGGGCCATGCAGATGCCTCTGGCCTTTTCCGACCCCACAATCGACTCCGCTCTTCCCCAGACCTACCAATTCCCCTCAGAGCAGAAAAGCACTTGCTGGTCTCAATTCCCCTAGAAGTGATTTGTCTCTGGAATCCTGTTTCTTCAGACTTTGCGGTCTCTTAAATGACTTTTTAAAAATAGTCTGCTTCTTAAGATTCATCAGTTTTTGCTAGTTTCTGTGGTGCATGTGAGAGTGTGTTGGGATCTTCAGCATCTTAATCTGAGGAAGAAACTCCCACTCCACAGACACCTGCTGGCTGATGGTCACGTCCAGCCTCTGAGCCCATTGCTCAGGACACAGCAGTGGACAAGAGCGGTCACCAGCCCTGTAGAGGGGAACACCAAGAGTCTCAAAATTTCTGTGCTAATGTTGGTCATGGTGTGGAGAAAGTGGGGACTGGGGCAGACCACATGCCTGGAGTGGGCGCAGACTCCCCCGGGGCTGCTGGTGTGGGGTTGAGCTGCTCTGGGCAGGGGTGGGCTGGGGCTGGGTTTTCTTGTTCGGTGGCTGTGTTCACCCTTGCTGAACCCTCTTGCGTCACTGTGTGCATCTGGAGGCTGGGGTGCTGGAGGGAGGGGTTTTTTCAATGTCTCACCTCCCATTTAGCTGTAGGCTCCTGTGTGTTTCTGTGGTAGGTGGGTTTTCCCCCATGTTCTTCTCCCCTCTCAGTGGAGTCTCTTGTTTCTTGGTAGCTTGGTGATTGGGTCCTAGTGTATGACAACCAGTCCCAGGGTACCATGATACCAAAGTAATTAATAGTTAATAATAATAATAACAACAATAATAATAAAAATGAAGAGATCCAGGATTGCACAGTGTGTAATTTATGGGGGACTTCATGACAGAAGCATGGTTCTGGGTGATAATAAGACCAGTGGCTCCCCACAGTTTGGGTCAGAAGATGAGGGCTTATAAAGTGGTCAGACAGAAGTAACTTTGTCAGAGTCCGTACCGAGTTTATCTCAGATTAATAGTGGAGAGTCAGACACGTTTGGTGCCAGGGTCTGGGCATGGCATTCCGCATACACAGTAAGGGATCTGTCTACTTCTCACAGGCTGGAGACTGCTCAGGAGAAGCTGACGGGGTCACTTGGGGCCACCAATGGCAGTTATACTTAAGATGGCCGCAGGCGGGTCAAGCTGCATCCATGCCCTGGTCCAGGCGAAGCGTAGGCAGGCCCAGGAGCTCTGGTCCACTCTCAGCAAAGGCAGACCCAGGTGCCAGTGTCATTAGTTTGGGACTTTCAAAGTGATGTTGGCTCTCCTCCTTGTGGTGGCCAGACTCTCCCTGGACCTTTGGTGGGACGTTGTGAGAGGACTTGGGGGCTGGTTAGGACCTCAGCCAGCACCGCTTTCCTCCTCAGCCTGGGGGTGCGGGGTCTCGGGGTTTCTTTTCCTAGCTCCTGGGGGGTCACTTCTTGTTCTCTGTGGGACACAGCCTTGCTTCCCGGTGGCGTGGGGTCTTTGCGGGGCCACACGTCCTTCTGCTCCTGTGGAAGCTCCTCTCTCCAGGCCACACCACGGTGGTGGCTCCGTCTGGTGCTGCCCACCCCTCGCCTTCTTGATTCCTTCCTGAGCTGATCTTCAACCCAGGGGAGGTGGTCTCTGTTCGCAAGGCTGGGGCCAATGGAGTTGGCGGGGTGACTTCAGTTTTGCAGGCTCTCTGAGTCTCTGTGCTGAAGAGAGAGGTCCTCGTGATTGGGTTTAGGTTTTTTAAATTTATAGCACATTTAGCCTTGTAGTAAACGACCTTAGAATGACCCCAGATTTCTTTTAAACCCTATTTATTGGCTTGAGCTGTTTTATTGCCTCATCATGGCAAAGTCTGTAACAGATCTCTGAAGTTGTCCTCCTCCGTGCCACTGCCCAGATGAGACCAAATAGTCCTTTTATTTTATAAACATGTCCTCTTGGAACTATAGATATTCTGGGAAACCTAGATCAAGATTAACTACCCGGAAATCACGATCCAGTGAGGCCTCATTGACCTGGCTGTTCCAGAATCCCAGAGCTTTGGTTCATGTTCTTTAAGAGAACACTCCTTCTCCTGCGGTTCTCTCTGCGTGGTGTTTTCTCTGTTGTCAAAGTGCAGGTCACTTCACTGCATCTCCAAGTTGGGAGCACTGTCCCAGCCATATCCTTGTTCTGTGGCAGACTCAGATCCTCCAGGAGCCTCGCTGAAGAATTGACTTAGTGGCCATTGGAGTCATTTCCACAACTATTTAGGATGGCAATTAATTAGTGGTTAATTACCTCTGGTGTCAACCACCTAAGTTTAGGCTGGGCAATGACGCTTTTAGTTTAAAGAGGGTAAAAAAGGCCGGGAGTGCTGGCTCTCACCTGTGATCGCAGCAGCTGAGGAGGCTGAGGCAGGAGGATCGAAAGTTCAAAACCAGCCTCAGCAACTTAGGAAGGCCTCAGCAACTTAGTGAGACCCTGTTTCAAAATAAAAAAAAGAGCTGGGAGTGTGGCTCAGTGGTTAAGCACCTCTGGGCCCTGGTACCAAAAAAAGGGTAAAAAGGGAGGGGGAGGAGGAGAAGGGGGAAGGAGAGGAGGAAGAGGGAGAGGAGGGGAGGGGAAGAGGAAGGAGGGAGAAGGGAGGAGGGGGAGGGGGAGGAGAAAGAGGAGGAGGGGGAGGAGAAGGGGCAAGGGGAGGAAGGAGAGGTGGAGGGGAGGAGGGGAGGGGGAGGAGAAAGAGGGGGAGGGGGAGGGGAGGAGAAAGAGGAGGAGGGGGAGGGGAGGAGGGGAGGGGGAGGAGAAAGAGGAGGAGGGGGAGGGGAGGAGGGGAGGGAGAGGAGAAAGAGGAGGAGGGGGAGGGGGAGGAGGGGAGGGGGAGGAGAAAGAGGAGGAGGGGGAGGAGGAAAAGGGCTTATTCAGGCAAATGACAAAATCCTAGATGGAGGAATGGTCAGAGGTGACTATTAGGAATTGTGCAGGAGCATCTTACATCACCAGTGAGGAGCCCGACAGCATGAATGATATCCACGGGAAATTATAACATGTGGTCTTTGTTTTAAGGTGAGAATACATGGATAATAATTGCACTTGCAAAGAAATGCAGCAGCCGCAGCCGCTGGCCAGCAGTCCTGAGCACATGGTTTGTGCGGGGGGGGGGGGGGGGCCCCCGGGTAATCTGGAGCCATCCTGTTGTCTTATTTTGCTTGCTTTAGTGTTGACTTTCTTGCTCGCAGGCTCTTTGCATTGATTCTTGCTGCTGTTACCGACGCCTGACTCCAGTGTCCTAACTCCGTTAGAGGACTGATTTGATGCTGCTGACCACAGCTGTTGAAGAAAGCAAGCCAACCCTCCTGTGGGAGTTGCATCCCAGGTAAGTGTGAAGCGCTGCTTCTCGCTCCTCTGCCCCCGCCCCCGCTCTGCTCCCTCATTGTCTCCCTGGCCAGTGCTGATGGAGGGTGACCCCTGCAGGGCCTGCTCTGTTCTCATCCATCAGAGGAGCCATGCTGGTGAGTCTCGAATGCAGAAGAGGAGTAACTCTGATGGGAGGCGCAACAGGCATCTCCTGGAGCCCTCTCTGCTAGAAGCGAGCTGGATGGCCTCAGGAAGGTGGTGGGTCACTGCAGCCACCCCAGGGGGCCTCGCCAGACAGGATGTCAGGGTTTGTGTTGTCAGCGTGGGCTGCCGTAATGAGTCCCACAGACGGGGTCGCTTGGCAGAAATGAGTTTCCTCACAGATCTGGAGGAGGGAGGTCCCAGGTCAAGGTGGAGGCAGAACTGGTTCCTACCGAGGCCCCTCCTGGGCCTGGAGAGAGTCGTGCTCTCCTGTCTTCATGCAGATTCCCTGTCTGTGCCCAGGTGGCCCCTTCTTCCAAGGGGAGGCCGTCATGCTGGACTAGAGCCCACCTAATAACCTTATTTAACTTTATCTCTTTAGGCTCCATCCCCAGGTATGGTCCTGTTCTGAGGAACTGGGCCTTAGGACTTTAGAGTGTGAATTCCTGGGGACACCAGTGAGCCTGCACCTGGATCGAATCCAAGACACCAACCATGCCTGTCCTAAAAACATCCAGGGTTTTTTCCTCCTCCCAGTGCCATGTCTTTGTTTCAGCCCCCTATGTCGCACCTGAGCCTACCCGTGCTTACTGCACACCAGTCACACGGCCACCCTGCCCTCCGTGGGTTTCCTCAGTGGGTCTCCCCTGGTCTGCCGCACTTGAGCAAGCTCTGGCTTGTTCTCACAGATGGATGATCACACCTGGTGTGAGAGTTGGACTAATGGGGCTCAGAGAGGGGAGTGTGCATGTTCTTTGGGGGTACCTTCCTGTCCTTCCCACCTCCCGCCTCAAACTGCCAACAGGTGGGACTGTGCTTCTGGTGAAGAAGACGAGGCATTGAAGAATCACTGGACTAGAGCTGTGGAAATCTCAGAGAGAAAGATCTGAGCAAAGGAAATATCCGCTTCTGTGGGTGACACAACGTTGACAGCTAAGGGCAGCCGGCCGACTCAACGAGATGAAGTCTAACCGGAGCTAATGTTCAGCCTGGTGCTTTCCTTGAGACGGCTCAGCGGCGAAGCACAAGACCCAGGAGACGTGGCATGAGCTGGGTTGACGGTGAGTCTGCGTGAGTCCCGTGAGTCTCGGCTCCCTGGGCCTGTGCGAGCTTCGTCTCTGCAGGGATGGGGTTTTGTCTAAGGCCAGGGAGGAAAGAGTCTCATTTTTCTTGGGGCAGATCAGTGTCCTCCAGGCCTAAGTCTTCAGACGAAGCACCACACTTTAAAGAGATGATGGCAAATGAAGCAATGAAGTATATCCTGGGGAGAAAGGGCTGGAAGACTGGAGGGTGTTGCAAAGAGAACACTCGGGAGAGAAGGAGCATGCTGGATGCACAAAATCCTCGCCAAGTTGCCAGGTAGACATTACATTCTATGGGGATGCAGCATGACCAACAGTGGGTGGAAATGAAGGGGAACCTGATTATGCACCCGTACATTACACAGAGGATACGTGGGGAAGTGGTGCCTAAATGCTTAAACAGAAATCAGGCTTCTTGGAGAGAAATTTGGAGAGGTTGTAGAGGTGACTAATTATTGAGAATAATGATAACAAAAGAAAAAAAAATGGAGAACAATATGGAAGAAACAAGTCAAAATATACCCATAATCACATAAACACAAACGTGTGAAGGCAACTCTTAAAAGATGTATAATTCAAGTACACGTTTACAAGAGAAAAACACAAGCCGACACAATAAGGTTGAAGTTAAAGAGGTAAAAAGGGATACATCAGATAAATATTAATGGAAAGAAAGCTAGTAGCCTGTAGCTTGAAAGTAGCAATGCTGATACTGGAAAAAAAATATACTCCAAGGAAATGTTTATTTTCCCATCTCAGCCCTCAGCAGGTTTCTCTCTCCTCTGCTTCACGTTGGAGTATAAATCCCAGGAGAACCGAGAACTTGTTCTGTTCACCGCTGAATCTTGAGTGCTGAAACATTTGTGGGTCGTGGTGAGTGCTCAGTACTGTTTGTTGAGTAAAGAAAGTGACTGCTAAGCCTTCTTGGAGTACTGAGGCTCTGACTGGAAGGTGTGGTATCAGCTCTTCCTTTGGTTCTTCAATGCTGCATGACGAATGCCAACTTCCTATTGTCTGCTGTGATTCTGTGGGCAACCGGGGCTCAGCTGGTGGTTCTCCTTTGGGATCTCTAATACAGGTGCCGCCTTCATGACTAGAGCTGGAATCTCTAATGGCTCAACTCTGCTGGACATCCAAGATGGCGCACTTGCATGGCTGGTGGTTAGTACTGGTTGTTAGCTGGGAGCTCAGCTGGGGGCTGTTGACCAGAGTGTCCATATGTGGCCTCTCCAGATGCCTTAGGCTTATCATGGACAGGTTGCAAGATGTTGTATGGGACAGGAAACGGAAGCTTCTGAAGTGCTGAGCCTGGAAACGAGGAAGTGTCCTTATATCACAATTGATTGGTTAAGCAGCCATGGAGCCCAACTAGATGCAAGAGAGGGGCCATGGATCCCTTCCTCAGTCCCTTTCTGCATGGAGAAGCATCAGAGAATTTGTGTTCATCTTTAGTTTATCACAGACATCCAGATGAGGGGGGTGGTCTCTGTTTTTTATCTTGAGAAGTGACGGATGTGACTCCTCGAGTCCAGGCACATCTCTTCCCAGGGAAGACAAAACCCATGGTGGAAAGAGTGCTGTTCTAGAATGTCCGCAGGATGTGAGGGCTGGACAAGATGCTCCTGAGATCTCTTCCTAGAGCAAACTTCCGGGATGGGACCTTCAGGAAAGAAGCCCAGTAATTGCACTAACCCTCTGAAGGTGGAAGGTTTCCCTGAGGGCAAGACTTTGAGGCCTGAGCTAGGGGTGGCGAACTTGCTCCTCCCCATTCCTGCCTCTCTGGAATCTGGTGCCTAGAGCAGTGCCGTCAGCCACACCACCTGTCCTGGGGACTGTGCACCCGCAGAGAGGTGCCCTAAGCATCTTGCAAATGCTGGCACCCATCTGTCCCCTGAGCGATGGGGTGGGCATCTGTGACTCACGGTACTTTTCCTCTCCAATGGCAATGTGTGGTGGCGCACACCTGTAATCCCAGTGGCTCAGAAAGCTGAGGCAGGAAGTTCAAAGCCAGCCTCAGCAAAGGCGAGGGGCTAAACAACTCAGTGAGACCCTGTCTCTAAATAAAATACAAAATAGGGCTGGGGATGTGGCTCAGTGGTCGAGTGCCCCTGAGTTTAATCCCTGTACCCACCCCCACCCTCAAAAAAAAAAAAAGGTGAAGGTGGAATTGTTGGTGCTTTGGTGTGGTCAGTTTTAAAATGTGGGATGTATTTGGGAGATGGCTCATTAATTTCTCTTGCTTTTTTACCTCCTTTTCCAAGGCGGTCCCAGTGCTCTCCTGTCGTGTGTCCACGCTTCACCTAGGCGTTCGTGGGAGGAGCCCTCAGTACCTGAGTGGGATTGCAACCTCCTGGCCAGGTCATGGCAGACGAGGGACAGTTGCTCTGTGACCTTGACCCACATTCTATTGCCATGAAGGAAAACCCTGGAGCCTTTTAGAAACTCATGCTCTGTTTCACACTATTTGCTCTCCTGTTCCCCAGAACGTCCCATGACATCGGACAGTGACAGGGACAGCACAGGGCCCTGCCGGAGGCCTGGCGAGGCTCAGAGCACCAACGTGGGGGCTCCCTTTGCTCCAAGCACAAGTCTGCCTTCTGCCATCACTGATGGCCGCGGGTCCTTGTGAGGTGCTACAGTTGGAAGAACTGTTTCTCTAAATCATTCCACAAATGTTCATGGGTCCTCCCCACCCCCAACCCCACCTCAAACCAGTTTGCAGAGGTAATCTGTGCTGCATTGGTCTCCTAGGGCTGCTGTAACAAAGTTAGCACACTGAGTGGCTTAGGACAACAGAAAATTACGTGGTCCCAGTTTGGGAGGCCGAGTGTCCAGAATCAAGCGGTCGGCAGGGCTACATCCTGCTGGCAGCTTTCAGGGAGAATCTCTCCAGCAACGTCGGGCAGTTGCCGGCAGCCTTTGGCATCCCTGTCTCCGATTTCGGGAGGCCTGCTTACCTGTGTGTGTTTTGTGAGTCTTCTCCTCCCGTGAGGATACCTCCCTTGACCCCTCCACTCCTCAGTGTGAACTCATCTTAACTAATGACTACTGCAAAGACCCTGTCCCCAAATACAGTCTCACTCTGAGGTTCCATGTGGACCGGGTTCTTTGAGAGACAGACACAACTCAGCCCACTGCTCATGCCTTGGGGCAAGTGCCCCCGAAAGGCAGAGCCGGTGTCAGGCACGTTTTATGACGTTGGGTCTGGAGAGAGGACGTGTTTCTGAATGGGAAAGGAAGGAGGAGGAGGAAGGGCTCGCAGAGAAGCCAGAGTCCTCTTGTTGCTCCAGGGCCTGGACATGCCAGAGTCCCTCTGGACAGCTCTGCTGGGTGCGCCCAGGAGCAAGGGTGAGGGAATGGGTCACTTTGTAAAATAAGGCTCCAAGAGCAACTAGGAGCAGGAGGTGGGAGGCCTGGAAGGCAGCTGGGCTGGACTTCTCCCCATGACATGGAGACAAGACCACCTCCCCATCCCAGGGCTGCGCCACAGCCTGGTTCTGCTCCAGCAGATATCCCCTGTCCCCAGAGGGCATCGGAGCAAGGGCAGACAGGTCACTGGTGGAAGGTAACAGGCGATGGTGGGCATGTGAACCAGAAGCCACTCCCTCAACCATGGGAACTGGGCCCACCCTGAGCTCCCAGCCGGCGATGGGGTTCCTCCCTTGACCCCTCCACCCAGACCAGCCCCCAGCCGCAGTTTCCTCCCAGCTGGGAGAGGGTGTGAAATTACTCAACGTTTGCGTCCTGTCAGAGAGCCGAATTATGACTCCTCCGTTTCCAAAAGTGGTGGATTTGGCCACATATTGAATAACAAAGATGTGAATTTTCTTAGCCACCCAAAACCTCATCGCTCTCAGCTTACAGCCCACATACAGCAGAGTCATTAAATTTCAAACCAGAAGCTTAAATCCCAGGTGAATCAAAATAAAAGACGCCAGCAGAACATGCAGGAAAACAGCCGTCGCCCAGAGAGCGCGCTTTCAGCGAGATTGCTGTCCCTCAAAAGGCATTTTATCATTCTCAGTACTTGTCCTGATTTACCCTATTTTTGTTAATCAGTTGAACTTCTGAGAGGGGGGACCTCCCCTGGCTTCAGAGAAGGGAGGCAAAGAGCATCCACTTATGGACAGGCCAAAGCTGGGGCCTCCTGGCCTGTACTCCCGCAGCCCTGGCTCCTCCTCCCTCTGTGGAAACGACCCCGTGGACCCCTGCCCTGGACGGCTGGAAGTGGGAGGATGCCCTGATGCCTGCTCACCCACCCAACAGTCAGAGGGCTGTGGCTCTGCCTGCTCTGTCCTGTGGCACCCAGTCCTGGGCCTCCTTCAGGATGGAGCTGGGTCCTGGTGTTGATGCTGGAGTTGCTCATGGGACTCTAACTCGCTCATCTACGCCTCCACTCACCTGAGGGAGAGAGGTAGGAGTCCATTTTCACAGAAGGCCAACATCACAGTTCCAGAACCCCCAGGCAGCACAGGCATGGCTGTCCACCCTCAGCCCTGGAGAGTCAATCGAGGGTGCGTTCCATAATGAGACAAGCCACATCCTGCCCACTGTTCTGCACAAGAACAAGAGGCAAGGCAAACTGCCTCCACTGTGCCCTACAGGGCACAGGCTTCGGAAGATGGAAGCTTCTGTTTGAAAGGGTGATGGTTTAAGAGAGGGCTTCTCCACCAGGGAGAATCGCAGAACTACTTGGTGGACCTGGTAACTGCAGACAAGTCCCGTGTCAGACTCGAGGCAGCCCAGGGAGGGCATGCAGATGACTGCACGGTTGGCAGTGCACCTTGTGTCTTTTTGGAACTTTTCTAAATACATGTAACTAATGCTCATGGAAAAAACAAACAAACAAACAAACCACTAAACAATAAAGGGCCTGGTGGAACACAGGAGGCCGAGGCAGGGGGATCTCAAGTTGGAAGGCAGCCTCAGCAACTCAGTGAGACCCTGACTCCAAAAAAATAAATAAATAAAAAGGGCCAGGGATGTGGCTCAGTGGTTAAGCACCCCTGGGTTCAATTCCCAGTGCTAAAACAAAATAAAAAAAAAGAAAAGGAAGAATAAAGCTATGACGCACAAAGGAGGACATTACATTAAATTATCGACATAAATGCTGGTGTCCACCAGACTTCTCTGTAGGAGAACACAGCATTGGAAAGCACAGGACGTAGAACAGGAAGCCCTGCCCCAGCCCTGGAGTGGACATTGCAGTCATCAGGAAAGAGATAAATTCTCAGAAGTGCAGGAAATTGCACAGTATAAGACAGATTTATTTTTGCTGAAGACTTATAAAAGCTTTTACAAAGGGAATTCCATTGGGATAGGAGACACACCCCACTCCACCCATGCCCAAGTTGTCACCTCTCCCCAGGTGTTTGAGCGTGATCCTGCAGAATATGGATACTTAGGAAACTTAAGAGTATGCAGAGTGTGCCATTTTATCACCTGTTTTTCTCACTAAAATACAAATTCTGAACATTGTCCCCTGTCATTACAAATTCTTCCAATAGCTGAATAGAGTAAGGATTAGGAGGAGAAGAACCTGGTAAATCAAATTGACGAGGTCTAAATCCCAGTTCTCAGAATTGCTAGCAATGTGTCCTTAGGCCCATTCCTTGGCATTGCTCGCCTTACTCTCTTGTCAGAAAAGACTGATAGCGGTATATACCTTGCAGGGGTATTGTGGAGATTAAATAAGCTGAAACTACGTGCCATGTTCTTCTCTCCAATAAATTCAACTATTACAATTTTTCTTTTAATGCAAATGTTAATGGTTCCACAATGGTTCTCCATACTGCTCTTCTATGAATTATTCACCTTATCTGTGTATTTTGGGTTTCAATTTCTTGGCCACTATAAAAGCGATATAATGAATATCTTTGGGCCTACCACTTAGAATCCTAGGAGTGGAATTTCTGGAGCACATTTTTTTACTGTCTTATGCAGTCTAGATGAAGTTTGAAGTGGTCCATGGGTGGGTGCTCCACAGCACTGGTACCTCAGCATGCATAAGCAAAGCCATGCATCACTGTACCACATCAGGACCACGCTGTGTGTTAGTGGTGATACCCAGTGTCGTCAGAGGACCTGCTGAGAAGGGGTGACTTGGGAACCCCTTCTGCTACTGGGGTCACACACCTGGGTTGCCAGGCTTTCTCCTCTCTCCTCATTTCTTCCAGGTCCTGAGCATTAAATCTTGGGTTTGGGGCTGCACATGATCATCTTCCTGGCTGCTTGGGCTCCCCAGGCACCGCCATGTCTCTCTAGCCCGCATAGCACACCCACTTAACCAAGCTCCTCTCCCACCCCATGTTTGGAGACCCGTGATTTCCTCCTTCTCCGCTCATGCCAGCTCCTCCCCCACCCGGCTCCAACCTTGGCAGTGAGCCACTGGACTTCTCACCTCCTGTTTCTAGGATAAGTGTATTTTTCATCCCTTCCCCCGGTGACCTTGACTCCATTCATCTACTACTTGCTCTGTATTGATGCGGTGGCGAAATGACGGATTAATCAACCACACACGGGCTGGCATTTAAAACCAGCCTTCCATGTAACAAGGGTTTTATTCCTATAGGGAGAGGCGAGCTGTTATTCCATGCAAACTCCAAAGGGGAGGGAGGCCTGGGCTTTTCACAGACTCTCCCTGCCACTTCTTACTGAGCCGGTGAACAGAAGGCTTTCACAAATCCCTGCTCATTAACTGAGCGGCCTCCTCATCCATCTCTGAAGTCACGTCCTGTACCTGGAGATCCCCTCCCTCCCGGCCCCTTGGTTTGCTGTCTACTCTGCCTGGAAATCTGTTCCTCTAGTCATTTCACACCTGGCTTCTTTTCATCTTCTGGCTTCGGCTCGGAAGCCACCTCCTCAGGGAATCCCCCTCACTGCTCACTGGAGCCACCCTGAGGTCCCTGAGAGGTCACTCTACTCGCTGTGAAGGAAGTAATCTGAAACAGTTGTTTTCCGATTGGTCTCCCCCACGGGCTGTGAGCTCAGCAGTGGCAGGAATTGTGTCTCTCTCGTGCTCTCCCTTTAAATAAACATCTGTGAGTGGATGCCTGAGCCACCCAGCGGCCCCGAGTGGAGTGAGATAGCAAGATGACACTTTCCTATTGCTGCAGTCTTTGCATAAACAACACAAATTCATCCTCTTACAGAGCTGGAGGTCAGAAGTCAACGCAGTGCTGTTTTGGATGTGAGGTATCTTCCGAAAGCTTCTGTGTAAATGCAGGAGGAGAAATGATTAGAACAGGAGAGCCGTGACCTAATCAGTGGTCAGTCCACATGCTGGGTTAGTAATGTGAAGGACCGCAGTGCCGGGCGGTAACTGTAGGCAGGTGGGGTGCAGCTGGAGGAGGTGGGAGCTCCTGGTATTGTATCTTGTCCCCCGGCTCTTCCCTCTCTGCTTCCCAAATGCCATGAACTGAGTAGCTTTCCTCGGCCACACTCTTCTACCACGAGGTTCTGCCTCAGCCTGGGCCCACAGCAATCGCCAGCTGCCATGGACTGGTCTCTGAAACCATGATGTCAGAATAAACTCCTCCTCTTAGCTGTTCTGGTCAGGTATTTGGTTACAGCCGTGGAAATCTTCAAGAGTGGGACCACGTTCCTCCTGGAGGCAGAGGATGGAATTGCTCCTCCCCTTTCCAGCGGCTGGAGGCAGCCAGCCCTCCTGAGCTCATGGCCACCTCTAGCAATGGGGCCCCACCTCTGCTTCTCTTGCCACCCTGATGCTAGGTCGCACAGTATGGTTCTCCCAGCTCTCTGTCCTTTCCCCCGCTTCTCCCATTCAGGCTTTCCCTAGGGCAGGAAGGGGGGGGGGCCCAGAAACGTTGGTGATCTCTAATCAGAGCCAGCAGCCCCAAGGCTCACTATGCCATTCCCTGGTTCTCGTAATGCCAACTTGCTTTCTCTGGGAGCAGCTCTGTGGGTTTGCTTCCCATGCCCCAAGCCCACTCTTTCTGTGTGAGCAGCATCCGGGTGGTCAATCGATTTTCAGGCTGCACCAAGCCCACAGCCTGCCTGGTCAATGGGGCGCCCAGGGGCAGCTGGGTAGAAGGCCCGCCCACTGCCATGGAGCACCTAGCTCTTTCCAGGCTCCCTTGGTGCTGCTGTCAGAGGCTGGGTATCCACCTAGGACCCTTGTTGCGTAATTTCCATAGCAATGCGAAACACCACCCTACGCCCAGGTTATTATTTACATCACGATGACAACAATACACCATGAGCTTTGAAGACCTGAAGCCCAACAAGGAAAACAGCAGGGAGTGTGTGCCTCTGTCGGGAATTTACAACCAGAAGGCCTGGGCAGGAGCTCTCCTCACCCCAAGAAGAGCAGGGCAAGGACACCTGTTTATGTCCTCTGCTGACCATTATCAACATGCAGTGTGATTTACTTGGTTAATGTGATTTACTTATTACCTTATGATAAGGCAAGTTCTGAGTCAGGCCCCCTACCCCAGGGATTAATTCCAAGCACTCAGAAGAGGAGTGACAGTGCACAATAAGTACACTGGTACTGCAAGTGTTGGTGGGTGAGGCTCTCAGGAACCATCAGGTGACATGGATTCAAAGGCAATGAAGCCCTTACCATCTCTCTGAGTTTCATGAGGTGTGGCTTATTCCAGAAAGAGCTGAGGCAGGATGCAAGGAGGCGATCTTGTGGAGGAATCCTCATTAGGATGTCAAATGCAACTGTATCCAATTGTATTTATGCAAATTCCCTTGCTGGGGAATCCTCCTTAGGACACCAGATACAGCCCCATACCCTAGGTAACTCTGTTGCACATATTACTGATCCAGAGTCCTAGAAAGGAAGCCTGGGGACTAGCACACGGCAGGTGTGCAATTTGTGGTTCATCAGGCTTGGGTGTTAGGCTTATCTATTTCTCCTCCCCATCCCTCTCTGTGCTGGGGCTGGAACCAGAGCCTCACCCCTGCCAGGCAAGGGCTCTGCCACTGAGCCACACCTCCAGAGTGTCAGGTTTATTTCCACAGATGGTAGCCATTGGCCCCACAGCAACACTCTCCTCCTATCAAATTATTTCCCTGATAAAGTAAATTGCCACTGAACTTTGACCTGCTATAATTGGCTCAGATGTGAGGCTCTTCTGCTGGATTGAATCTGTTTCTGTACTCCTTCTTGGAGTTTTGATTCTCACAAACAATGTGGTTAAGTCCTAGTAGTTCAGTTCTTTCTCAGACCTGTGCTTTTATATTGCAGGGCCTTGTTCTTTCCTGTGTTGGATCTCTCTGGCTGTTTATCATTTCTGTGGTTCGACGGGAGAGATGGAAACGCCCATCTGCTGAGTTTTCGTCATGGTAGACTGCTTTGTATTTTTTGGATTCCAAACTCAGTTTTGTTGTTTTGTTTATTCCTGTTGACTCTCCCTCATCCCTTGGATTTATGAGGTGTAATTGACAAGGAAAATAGGATCTATTTAAGGTGTCCAACCCGACGGCTTGATACATGCACACCGCAATGATTCCCCCATCAAGTGGGTCAACACACCCATGGTCTTGGTGGTACCTTGTACAGGTGTGCACTAGCTACTGTACACACACACGATGTCACCACGAGCCACAGTCTCCCTGCTGCACAGTAAGTCCCGAAACTGGAAGTTTGTGCCCTTTGCCCCGCGTCTCCCCAATCCATCCACCCGCAGCCCCTGGCAGCTGGGAGTTTTCTGTTAACTCTCCCCGCGCCTGCTGCCTCTGCTGTGTCTGCAGCCAGACCATTTCCCCGTGAGCCTCACGGTTCCCGTGACTGTGACACCTAACTGCAAACAGTAGGAGGCAAGGCCACGTTTTCTTCCTGATGGGGACGTCTGTCTCTGCCCAGGTTCTCTTGGTCCTGCCCCTCCCAGCCCTTTCTGGGGGCCAGTTGCCGTGTCTTATGCAGCCCCGCATCAGGAGCCTGACCTCTCGGGTGGATCCCAGTCTCGGTTCTCCTCCCTGAGGCCTCACCAGGGTGTGTCTCTGTCTCTGGGTCTGTGGTGCCCCCTCGCCCTGCCTGGCCCAGAGCCTCGAGTCAGCTGGCCGTTCCTGTCCTTCCCTTGTGTCCTGCATTTCTAGAGGGAGTGTTTCCACCTTCTTTTCGTCAGCCCTCATCCCGCATCCCTCCACCACCTCCCTGGATGCAGTAGCTGAGGAACAGCGTGGGCTCAACTGAGTCGTTTTTGTTGCTCTGGGCTGGGCCTCTGAAGTCCTAGTGGCCTTGTTTTGCAGCTGGGGATAGGTTTGTCCCCCAGGGGCAAGTGGCAATGCCTGGGACAGTTTCAGTGCCATCCGGGATGGGCATGGATGCAACAGCATCTAGCCCCCAGGATGCTGCTGACCATCTTGCGATGCCCAGAAGAGCCCTCACCGCAAAGCACCTGGCTCTGTTCACAGTGCCCTCCTGGGCTGCCTCGTCCTGCAGCATGGCTCTTTCTTAGCTAAACGTTAGTTTGCACCAGGTGTGGCTGTTCTCCGCCTCTGCCACCCTGCACCCTCCTCTGCTCTGCCACCTGGAGGCTCCTCCTGTCTGTGCCTTGTCCCCCCGTCAGCTGGTAATGAGGACAAAGCCCCTGCCCATTGCTTTTGGCATTTGGGAGGCAGTAACTGGGCAGGGAGAGAAGGTTGCTCCCTGCCTCCCCTGGGCTGCCTTATTTTGGTGGCATCGGAATCCCTGCAAGATCACAGCTCCTTTTGGCAGCCTTTCCTCTGAGGCTAACTGGGCCCTGGTTGGCCATCACTGACGGCCTGGGCCATTTCTCCCCTGGTTCCATCCCCACTTGCTGGGCTCTTGCTGTGTCTGCTCACCCTGCCCACAGCTCTGTAAACAAGAACTTCATTAATTTTGCTTTTGCACCATCTGTGTTGGACAGTGTTCTTCCAGGGTTGTGACTGTTGCAGCCACCCTGGTTTCCACAGCTGCGGGCTTGGTAACCGCACTAATGCTCAGGTTTGTTGTCCATCTCATCCTGGGTCTCCAGTATACCAGGCTCAGGTGGCTGCTCAGCCAGCAAGGAGACCTCCGTGTCTGCATGTTACAGTGCACAGTGACGTCTGTCAGCCCAGACCCCTTGAGCCAGCCCCATACTTGTGTGAAGAACTAGGGAGATGGAGTGAAGGCTGAGCTGTCACTCTCTGGGTGTCCACTGGAAGCCTTGTACTCAGCTGTGAAGAGTTCCTCCTTCATCCCAACTGAGCCTTGGAGCATAGTTTTATATTCCGCTGACTCAGAGCTTGGTTGGGACCTAGTAGGGGTGACCCCAAGCAACAGAGGCATTTGAGATGTGCAAAGCTGGGCAGATTCTGTCCTCTGAAACACCCATCCTGGTTTTAATAGACTCTGGGCAAGAAGCCCAGCACATCTGCAGAAGAAGCTCAGTCCCTCTCCGAGTGTGACCCTGGACACTCTTCAGAGTGGCTCTTCAACTTCCTAATGTTGACACTGTAGAGCGGGAGCCACAGAGTAACTGTATCTGAGTGAGGGGGAGAGGGTCCCATTGCAGCCCCCACTTGGTGCCAGCAAGTTCAAATGAACACCTGGAAACACTCTGGATGGCCCTGGATGGGGAGGGGATGCCCCCATGCTCACCTTCCCCTGGGTCCTGTGCTGTTCAGGAGTGACTACTGCATGTCAACGAACTAAGAGTGACTGTATTGCTGTCTCACACCCTGGACACTGACCAAGTTCTGCTTTCTTGGGGGTGCTGGGTCATGCTAGGGGGCTGGATCTTTCTCTCTTACTCAATGTGGAAGTCCTGGTCCAGGTCTCCCTGTGGTCAGAATTAGGCATAGTCGATAATGATTATTCTGAGCTCCAGGGAGTCCTAGGTCCTACAGGAGAATTTTGACACCAAAGTAAGAAGTGTGTGGGGACTGCAGCTGCTAGATGCCCGGACAGGGGTCAAGTCTGGGTGAGGCAGCTACACACCCCTGCCAGGACTCTAGGGTCCCCCAGGGCTGGGTGACTGTCTTGGGAAGCCCAGACCTGCTGGCCCCTGGCTGTGTATGGGTGCTATGGCTTCCTGTTCCCCACTAGACGAATATAGAATTCCTCGGCTCCAGCCTGGCCTCAGACAAAAGCTGCCTTTGGGAGAGCTTTGAGCTCACAGGAGTGCCTGCTCCGCAGAGGTAATCCGAAGCAGCAATCGGTGAGAGAGCCGAGGGATGGGCTCAGGCCAGGCTCTCTCCTGCCGAAAAGCTTCCTCACCTCTCACTCCTGCATCTCAGGTTTCAACCACCTTAGCCTCCATTTGCCTCTGGGTGTTTTCTATGGTTTCACTGATGTTTAATGGTTTTGATTAGACTGTAATGTTTGCTTCACTCAGAGTTAAGAAGTTTTAATAGTTGCTATTCTTCTCTTTAAAGTGGTCCTCCATTTAAACTTTAAGAATTTCTTTTGTTTTCTATTGTCATTTTTGGTAACTTGAGTTTCAGAAATTGCCTTTTAGATTGTTATATATTGCTCTTTAGCATAGTTTTTACCTGTTTTTTTATCATTCCATAGTGCATATTTTTATAATGGCTGGTAAAACATTTAAACTTATTTTGCTACCTTGCCATTCACCTCTGACTCTAAGCCTTCTTATCTTCATTTTAAATCAATTCTTACTTTATTTCTCTCTAGTGCCCTTTTACATCTTTTTCAAATTGGCAGATGTTTTAGATAATCCCTTAAAACTGCATTTTTTTTTTAGAGCCCATCTGCTTCAACTTTGTGAAAACTCAACTTTGTCTACAAGTTTGAAGACATTGAAGGAAAAGAGAATACGTATGAGCAACAGTAGGTTGTATTCATTTTCCATGTTCCACAACAGCTTGCCACACACAGCAGCTTAAACAGCACACATGAGCTGGGCATGCTGGCCCACGTATATGGTCCCAGCACTCCAGAGGCTGAGGCAGGAGGGTCACTCAAGCCCAGAGGTTCAAGGCTGCCTGGGCAACAAATTTTGAGACCTGGTTCCAAAACCAAAAACATCTATTGATTCCATGTGTTGAACCAAACTTGCATCCCTGGAATGAAACCCACTTGATCATGGTGCACTGTGTCTCAAATGTGTTTCTGTGTGCAATTTGCCAGTATTTTATTACAAATTTTTGCAGGCTGGGATTTGTGGCTCAGCGGTAGAACGGTTGCCTAGCATGGGCGGGCAGCACCACATAAAAATAAAGGCATTGTGTTGTGTCCATCTACAAAAAAGATTCATTCTCTCTCTCTCTCTCTCTGAGACCCCCTCTCCCTCTCCCTCCCTCCCTCCCTCTCTCTCTCTCTTTAGGAAATTTTTTTTGCATCTATGTTCATCAAGGATATTGGTCTAAAATTGTCTTTCTTTGATGTGATTTTGGTTTTGGTATCAGGGTGATACTAGCTTCATCAATGAGTTTGGAAGGGTTTCCTCCTTTTCTATTTTGTGGAATAATTTGATTTTATGATTTTAGCTCTTACATCTTAGTCTATGGTCTATTTTGGCTTACTTTTTGCCTATGGAATGAGATAGGGGTCCAACTTTATTCTTTTTTGCGGGGGAGGGTACTGGGGATTGAACTCAGAGGTACTCGACCACTGAGCCATGTCCTCAACCCTATTTTGTATTTTATTTAGTGACAGGGTCTCACTTAGTTGCTTAGCATCTTACTTTTGCTGAGACTGGCTTTGAACTCACGATACTCCTGCCTCAGCCTCTTAAGCCACTGGGATTACAGGCTTGGTGTGTCATGGTGCCCAGACCAACTATATTCTTTTGCATGTAGATATCCAGTTGTCCCAGCACCACTAGTTAAAATGATAACTCCCCACTAAATATCTGGCACCCTTATCAAAAGTCAGAGGGAGGTGTTTATTTCCGGACTCTTAATTCCATTGATTTTTGTGTCTAGCTTTACACAAGTAGCCCACTATTTTGACTATTATCCGTTTGTAGCAAATTTTTAAAATAGAAAGTGTGAGTTCTTCAATTTGGTTGTTACTTTTAAATATTATTTGGGTATTCTGAATTCTTGCATTTTCAGATGAATTTAGTACCAACATTTCTACTTCTATATAAAAGGAAACTATTATTGTGATAAGAATTGCATTGAATCTGTAAATCATTTTTAGGAGTATTGCATTTAAACAATATTAATGAATCCATGAACATAAGTAATCTTTTAATTAATTTAAGTATTCTTTAATTTTTGCAATCATTTTATAGTTTTCGGTATTCAAGTCTTATATTCTTTTGTTGAATTTATTCTTGAATATTTTATAATTTTATGCTATTGTAAATGGAATTGTCTTACTTTCAGATAAGGATTGTTTATTGCCAATGTAGAAAAATGTGATTCATATTTTAATATTGGTCTTGCTAAAACCTTGTTGAATTCATTTATTAATTCCATGTTTTTAGTAAATTCTTTAGAATTTCCTATATATAATATTGTGCCATCTATAAGTACAGATGGCTTCATTTCTTTTTCATCTAAGCTGGATGATTTCTGTTTCCCTTTCTTGTCTGATTGCTTTGGACAGACCCTCTAGCACCATGTCAAAAAGAAGTGTTAGGAGCAGACACCCTTGTCTTGTTCTGAGGGGAACTTTTCCTCTTTCAACATTTAGTGTGATGTTTAGCAGTGTGTTTTGAAAGATGCTTTGGTATTGTTACCTTTAGGAGAACTTATCTTGGAGATAAAATTTACTTTTGATGATTTTACTTTCATCAAAAAGAAAGCAGGGGAAATAGAGGTAAAAGGGTTATCTCTATGCTGATAACTCTTCCAGGTGGGTGAAGACAACCGAAGGGTTCTTGGTAGTTTTCACTCTAATTTTGTACATACGTGGAAATTCCCATAAAACTTTTTACAAATTCCATCAGACACACATTCTCTATTTAGTTCTCAGGCTTAGAAATGAATGTGATTACATGTTATATGGAACCAACATTCATCTCTAGGTTCCCAGACAAGAAAAGCATCTCTGGTTTGCATATGCAGTGGCCAGGTCTCAGTGCAGGCCGGGTTCCTTTATAAGACAGGTGCACATGATCAGGTGCGGGGTGGGCCGATTTCTCTGCAATAGAGGACAGCCTTACTGCACTGCCTCTGGATTCAGGCTCAGTGGGGTAAGGTTCCAGCACAGGAGTTTACTGGGGGTAACCCTAGGAAACACTAGAGAATGGAGAAGGGAGGAAATCTAATGAGGAGTCCACAGTCCAGCCACTGACCACATGGGTCACTGGACCTTCAGCTGCTGAGGGACAGCGGAATGGAGTATGTCTCAGGATACCCTGACCACACACCAACTCCTGTCAGTCTCTGGTTGAGGGTTGCTCCCTGAGGGCTCCGATTTTCTACTGGAAAACCCACAGGCAACGAGGAGCAGCTGCTGGGCTGGGAGGTAGGATGGGCCCTCATTGCAAAGGGCAGGCCAGAGTTGTGGGGGGCACCCACCTTTAACATGTTTCCACCATCCTCTTGTTCTGTAGCGGACCTCAGGTGTCACTGAAGCCCTCACCTAGAACGTCTCTTTCCCAGGAAATGGAATGCAGAGGGCCTTGCTAGACACTGACTGCCACGTCACCTTTCCTCCAAGGCTATCCCACAGAGTGTCAGAGAAGCAGTGTTGGAAATAAAAGAAAACTAAGGCACAGGCTTTCAAGTGGTCCCAGACAGCTAGTGTGCAACGTGACTCCATGAAAGGCAGCAGAAGTGACGTGTGTCCCCAAGTGCCACCTGGAGGAACTACCTCTGAGGCCCCTGCCGTCAGTCACACTTTCTTCTGGGAAGCCTGAGTTCCCTCAGCACCATCTTCTTGGCCTCTCCAGAGGCCTGAGAAGCAGTTAGGGCTACTCATCAGGTGCTCCTGGCAGCTGAGAGATACCCCAGCCCCACTAGTGTGCTGACAAATGTTCAACAGTTGCTTAACGATGATTTCTCTGAAAACAACAACAAATGAATGAATAGAACCTCCCAAGCCCCAAGCCCTGATTCTTAGCATTTGCTGACTTTGGAGGTAGAAATGCTTCTCGGCCATGGCTGATTTCTAGCTTGCGAAATCCCTGACAGCTGTCTGCTCTCCTGAGTTGCATAAGCTGCTCCGCCCAGCCCATCCCCACCATGGGGGCCCCTCCTCTCCTGCACCTGGTGGTTCAGAGCCAGGCCTCTGCAGGTCCTGCCAGCAGCTCCAATTGCAGGACAAGGTGCTTCCCTGGCCTGCACTCTACTGCCCAGGAGCCCAGCCCTTCCCAGGCCCTCGTCAGCTCTGAACCAAGGTGGCGGCGTGGAGGAGGACAGCTGGAAAGACAGACCGGCAAAGGTGAGAAGGCAGAGGCCCCAGGCAAGTGGACAGCCTGCAGGTGGAAGGCAGTTCACAGACGGCTGGGCGTGTGCTGTGGGGTCTGCGCAGTCCTGCTGTCCATCCCAAAGACACACCCCAGGCCTGGTCATCGGAGTCCACCGCCCTGGCACAGCTGCCGAGGAACCTAGTGATCAGGCGACCACTCTTTGTGGCTCTCCTTTTGAGACAGGGAAAAAACAGGTAGGCAATGTAGGTGAGAATGAGAGGTCTGGTAGAGAGAAGAGGCTAGGACTGCTCTCCAGGTCAGCAGTCAGCAGGGGAAATAAGGAGGGTCTCCAAGAGGATGACTGTTTTTCAAAGAAAGAACAAAAGGTTGCTGGTGGTGATTTTTCAAGAAAAATCAAACACTTCCACGTTCCTGTTCTCAGGCACATATGTATAGGGAAGAAAGGAAAGTGAGGGTTAAGGAGAGAAGATCTGGGGGCTGTGGGAAGGCCAGTGGCACCCCTCCCACAGGCGTTTTGTCAGGGGAGTCTGTCCCCTGTCACTTTCTTGAATAAATCCTCTGTGCTGCCTGGCTGTTCTCGCGTTCATTCTTTGACTCCGTGGAACACTCTGGGTCCCCACCACTGATAAGACAGTGTCACTTTCCCTTTTTAAGAGAAGCCAACTAACTTTTGAGCATTGGACAGAGCCCTCGCCTGATGGACAGGCAGCGAGTGGAGCTGGGAAGTTCCTCTGTGCAAGTGACCGGCCCTTCTGCCCAAGACGACGGGAAAGCCAGACCCCGGAGAAGTACACGTTCAACCTAGTCACACTGGTTGAATCATATTCATACTAGTTAGCTAGTCTTCTAAACCGATGTTTCACTGGAACTCCAGGAAAATGGAGATTGAGAAGGAAAGATATTTTTAAAATATCCAAATTTAGGATAATTTGGGAAATTATTTTTGGAGAGTCAATAGAAAAATTTTATAATTAGAGAATATGGCTCTTCATTGGAGCCTGAGGGTTTTATGGGTAATTATGTTACTTTACTTTCATTAGCATATGTTAATGGTATGTATTGCTGGGACTCAGTGTGAGATTTCCACACACACAAACGGCATGCACTAATGTCTTTGTAGGAGACAGTGTGTTCCTGTCTCATTGCGTTGACAGAGCACTCGGGGTTTCTTCTGAATGCTAAAGGAGCTTCAGGTGAGAGGTAAAAGCTGTTGCAGCTTCTTCCCTCCAGGTTGAGCACGGTGGCCGTGGCTAGTCCACCCCCGGGCTCCTGGTGTCTCCCCTACAGAGTGGAGAGATTGCCATCTTATCAGTGGGTTTTCTCCTTAGAAACGAGCGAGTATTCTTATTTGTTTTTCATTTGTGATACAATATCTCAGTGCTTACAGACTAGAACAAAACGATATACAGTCAAAGAGAAAGGTAGACATTCTCGTCCCTTTCCTACCAACTTCCTGGAGACGGTAGTTTTACGGCTGGCATCCCACGAACCATGGGTGAAGGATTGGGGAGTGAACACAGCCTGGGGGAACCTGCTGAGTTGACCTGTTCAACTACATAAGTGTGTAAAAGGTCTTCTGCAGCACTGTCCCCTTTGCACACAGGTTCTGCCTTATCAATGCATTACTGTGAATGGAGGGAACCTGCCGTGGGGAGCTGACCACCATGCTTTCTCTCCAAAGCCCTTGGATCCATCCCTGAACATGTACAGTGAGAGACTGTGGAGCGAGGCAGAGGGGGAGGCTGGGGGTCTTGAAGGCTTGCAGAGGCGGAGTGCCTTTGGGGTGCTCTTTGGGGAAATGGGGTTGGCAGTTGTGTGCTGTCCCACGCTGGCAGCAGTGGGCGTGGGAGACTGGTGATGTGGAGTTGATCTCTCTGAAACCAGATTCTGCTCCCCAGAACGTTATCTCCGTCTTCCAGCTGTCTGGAGCAGGCGGAGAGCTGTGGAACCAGGGAGAAGGTGTCATTGGGAGACAGGTTTCCTTTCTCTTTTCTTTCTTTTCCAGGGCTGGGGAGGGAACCCAG
Organism: Marmota monax; assembly: GCF_021218885.2. Taxonomy (NCBI): domain Eukaryota; kingdom Metazoa; phylum Chordata; class Mammalia; order Rodentia; family Sciuridae; genus Marmota; species Marmota monax. The sequence continues at coordinate 16,810,297 of NW_026695238.1, read as the reverse complement.
GGCCCCGCCCACGCTGGGCTGGAGTTCTCCCACTGAGCTGCCCCCCAGCCCTGGGAGACAGGTTTGGAAGGGAGAGGATGGATGTCAGGGAGGAGAAAAGGAGGGGAGGGAGCTGGGTTTCTCCTCGTCTTACCCCAGGACTAGACCAGCTGCCCCTGCTGTTGCCCGCCACTGGGCCCGGCCACCTCCCCTGCCTGTCCCAACAGCCAATGGGAACTGGAACTCAAGCTGTACCCGGTTGCTGCCCCTCAGAGCCTCCCCTTTGCCTGAGGACAGCCTGCACGGTGTCCCCACTACCTGCCACCTTCATCTCACGGCAACTCTGTCCATCCTGCGCCTCATCTGGCTCCCTTTACCTGCCCGTGTCTTCCCACCCCGACGGTGTTCAGCCGCTCCCTCGGATGCCCTCTTTGCCCTCTCAGCGCTGTCTCTCTACTTCCTGCCCCGCAGAGCCCTGCCTGAGTGTCACCCCTGGACACAGGCTTTGGGACCAGGAGCTTCCTGCCACCCCTTCAGCTCCTGGATTGCGGGCACACTCCACCTGTAGTGCCGCCGGCGGTGAGAGCATCTCCTGGTCTTTCTCCTGTTAGAAGGAAGTGTGGCCATGCCTGTGATGGCAGCTCATTGCCAGGGCCTGCCGTGGGGCCTGGACGGAGCTGGCACTCTGCGTATTTTTAGAATGAGTCAACAGGGAAAGATGAGGTTTTTGCAAATGAGGATACTGGGTGGAGTCAGAGGGAGGAGACTGGGTTTTGAACAAAGTGTGGGCCTGGACTGTGACACTCACACACACCTGCTGGGTAGCTTCCCTCCGTCCCGCTGCTGCAGCAGGAGACGGAGGCTCAGAAAGATGTGAGCTCGGCCAGCGGGAGTGGGGACTGAGTGACGGGTTTGCCCCCCTCCCCAGCAGGCTCCCCACGGCTGGCCTGCTCCAGGTCCACCTCACACTGAGGTGTAGGAAACCCCTGACTCCCAGCATGGACGAGGGCCAGGCTGCCAATCTACCCACCTGGAAGCTGAAGTTGAGTCCATGGGGTCGATGGGAATACTCTGGTACAGATGGTAAAGATGCCAGAGTTGCTTGGGCTCAGGGTCCACCTTCCCGCCTCCCTGAGAGGGGACGTGGGTGGCTGGGTCCTCATTTCCTGTTGGAGAACCACCTCCATAGCTTGTGTGTTCGGCATTTTATGCTTTGGACACAAAACATTCCTCAAAAGCTCATGTGTGGAGAGTTTGCAGCGAGGTTCCGAGGTGGGGCTCCTAGGAAATGATGGCATCATGAGACCTCTGACCATCAGTGGATGGATCTATTTGATGGTTTTATGGTAGCTTCGTTTGTTGGATTTAGGTGATTTAGTAATTAGTAGTGGACTATTGGGTGATAACTGTAGGCCAGGTGGATGTGGTCAGAGGAAAAGGCCACCAGGGCTGTGTCCCTGGGGCTACATCTTGTCCCTGGATTCTCTCTGTCTGACACCCTGGCTGCCTCCCAGGAGCTAAGTGACTTTCCTCTGCCATGCCCTCCACCATGATTTTTAGGACTTGGAGCCACCAACTGTGAACTGAATCCTCTGAAACCATGAGCCAAAAGAATCTTTCTTCTAAGATGCTCTTGTCAGGTCTTTTAGTCACAGTGACAAAAACTAACACATAGTGTGTCTCCCTCCTCTGGCCTTGGCTTGCAGAATGAAGTCAACATATGTGGATGGGATGGTGTGTTTTTTTGCTCTTTCTAGAAATCAGCCACTTGGCCGGCGGTGATCCTTCTTGGGAATCACTTTGAGAACCTAGTGAAAGTTGAGAACATCCTAGAGAAGCACACACTGGTTTTTAGACATAATGACAGCAGTGTCATGGCTCAGCTGAGCACCATTTGGAGCCTCTTGGGGCTGATGATGCCAATTTAGGAACTACTGCTCTAGAAGATCTTTCCCAGCAGGATGCGAGAGGAGCTACCTGCAGAACTCTCTTTTGTTCTGTGTTCTCCAGGAAATCAAAGAGAAATGGTGATTGCCTTGGCTTCTCAGATTTTCTAGATCAGAAGTTGGCACTGAATATGCTTTTGTCTTTAGAGAGTCTTTAGAGAGACGGGTATATGGCGTTTGCAGGGGCAGAATGGCTTGGGCTGTGTGCTTTGGGGCAGTAACTGGATCATGAGGGTGGCATGACCTTCTGAGCATGGGAAAGTGCCAGGAACACTCCGTGGATGGAAATTTCTCAGTGTCCCCTGTGACTCTGTTTCCTTCACTGACTTGTGAATTCCTCCATTCCCATGTTAATAAAATTTGCCAAATTTCTGCTTCCAGGTGAGAACTGAGCTGGGGGATTGGGAGTGGGCTCAGGTAGCAGAGCCCTTTTGGGGGGCCATCACAGAAGATGACATTCCTAGGAAGAAGTATATAAACCTAAATTTTCCTTTTGGTGCCTAGTATGCAGTCTGTATGAAGATGTCCTAGTTGGGAAAGTTTGGGGACACCAAGCCTCTCCCAAGATACTGACGTCACTGTTAAGACAAGGTCTTGGAGAGCTTTGGGTTGTGAGCCTGGGACCTGGAGAAGAGGAGGAGGGAGGGGCTCTTCCCATCCAGTGCCTTCCCCACCTGTGTCTGGGACCTTGGCTCACCTGTCCCGTGTCCCATTTCTTCCTTCTCGTGCCAGCTGCCATGATGGTACCATGTGACCCCACCTGCTGGCTACAGGGGGCTGGGTCTTCTGTGGGCACTGGACTCCAGGTGGACAAGACTGCTTTGTGGGCCTTTGGGACTTGGGTTGAGAAGGAGAAGCCAGATCTTCAGATGCCCAAGTTTTAGCATGCAGAGGTGGTGATGGAAAGTGACGTCTTAGAGGGTGTTTTCTGAGCTAACTTTGCTTTTGAACTCTAAATGGATTCTTGCTGCTGCGTTCTTGAGATACCCCAGGACTCTTTTGATATATCCCTCTTTTGGCTTATGCTTCTTTGAGTTGAGCTGCTGTTTGCTTGCAGCTCAAAGGATTTGTATTGTTGAAACTTCCAAAGATTCAGGGTCAGATGTGTCCAGGCATGACCAGGCCTCATCAGCGCACATGGTGGGGTGGGCTCGCAGTGGGGCTGTTCTGCGAGGTCTCGGAGTCACTGAGGCGAGAATGCTGGAGGCCGGTTGTCTGGCACAGAGGACGATCAGGAGACCGTCTCACAGGAGTCCTGCCAGGGAGGGCAGCCTCCACCCGGAGCCCAGCTCTCAGAAGTGAGCGCTTGGCTTTGATACAGGAGGGCTGGATGGCACACATGGCTTTGTGAATGGAGGCGCCCTGTGTGGTCTGCTGAAAGGAGTTCCACTGCTCTACATGAATGGATGTGAAGCCACGGACTGGAACTTTCTCCAGCAGGTGTCCTGTGGAGTTCAGTAAGGACTCAGTAACAGCCCCGGAGCAGACATCCGCAGAGCAGCCGTGGAATTCACGTAAATGTGGCGGCCCATGGACATAATTTATAGGGGAGAAGTCCAAGCTCACATCAGGAGAAAGGAACAAAGCTGTTAACCAAGGGCATGTTCTTGGCCTCAGAGAACAATGTCAGGAATGCGTAGCATCTGGCCGTACCCCTGCCTCCTGCATTGAGCTGGTTCTTTTCTGCACAAGTTTGTACTTAAATGAGACCCAGGAGATTATGAAAGAGCAGGCTGCACTTCAGGGGAAGCTGGTGGCCTGGTGCCTCTCCATTTCTTCCTCTCCTCCAAAAAGGCGTCTTCATCGTGGAATTATAAAACTTAAGAGCTGGGAGAGACTTCAGTGGTTGTCTGGGGTGCTTTAGTGAGAGCCCTGGAATGGGGCTCCCTGGTTCCACAGCTCCCTTGATGGTACGTGGAACGCCGTGTGCCACATTTTTCCTGGGAGAAGGTCATGGCTTTCATCAGGTAGGCCCAGGACTTGCAACCTTGAACTGGTCAAAACCCACTCTCTGGCCCATTCACTGAGGAGGAAGAGACCTGGGCCCAGGGAGAGGATGGGGGTGGAAGGCTCTGTGGGCAGGTGATAGCGGAGCCTGGATGGAGGACGAGATCTCCTAAGTCCCAGAATGCTCTTCCCCCTTCCTTGTGCTTTTAAAAGCTCCTACTGGAAGGTTCCCAAGGAAACTTGATTTGCCTTAGAGGAGCGTGACAGCCGTAACCCGTGTTTTCCTTAACTGGGAATTAACAAGTAGGTAAGAGCATGCCAGCTTCCAGAATGGAGGAGGATGTTGTAACACTTGTGACTATGACTCTGTGTTAAAAAAATGCCTCTCACCCACATTCTCCATGTAAGTATCAACTCATTAATCTTCATATTCATTCCATAGGACAGGATTGCTCTTTCTCTTGAGAATTAAGAGTTAAAACACATACAGCACAGCAAAGTATCTGGAAATAAACCAGAAAGATATCTAACAGGAGAAGCATCTAGAATGAATCACTTACTACAGCACTAGAAAGTTGCTTCTGTCTTTCTAAAGTCCCTGCAGAGGGGATCCCAACCCATCTCCATTGCTCTTGGACTCAACTCTGTTTGTGAGCTTGCCCTTTTGAAATTTCCTTGAGTAGATAACTCCTTGCTAGTGCTCCAGTCCCCTCTTGTCCTGGGGCTGAAGACCGGGCCCCATGTTGCAAACCTACCCCATGGCAGTCAGGACCATGGAAGGTTGGGTGACTCATGTGGTCATCATTAGATGACTCTATGAGAGGGCATCTATATGGCCATTTTACTAAGCAAGGAATTGATACCCAATGCTTAATCTGCTTCTATCTATCTACTATCTATCTATCTATCTATCTATCCATCCATTCATCCATTCTAGGGATTGAACCCCGAGGCACTTAATCACAGAGCTACATCTCTGGCTCTTTTTAATTTTTTTTTTTAATTTTGAGAGGGTCTCAATAGGTTTATTACAATAATGCTAAATTACTGAGTCTGGCTTTGAACCTGTGATCCTCCTGCCTCAGCCCCACAAGCCTCTGGGATTACAGGCATGTACCATGGCACCTGGCTTGATTCTGAAAACTCCGCCTTTTCAAAGATAGAGTGTGAGACATGCCAAACCTGTCAATTTATTTTTATAAAATGCATTTCTAGGTTTTGTGCTTACAAGAGAAACACACATTCTTAGAGGAAGCCTGAGAAAGAGTATAGATAATTTTAAAAATACCTTCAATTACACCGGAGATGTGGCAACCCTAGAGGTTTGCTGTTCTCATCCTCCTTCAGGAAGAACCTGCTACTGAGGTCTAATAGCTGAGGACCTCCGGCATCAGAGCCTCCAGGACCTTCCTCTACACAGGAGGAGAGGCCATGTCTTCCCTGGGCAGTCCTCAGCCAATGATTGTGCACAAAGGGCTTGTGCTTTTCTTCCCAATTTAGAATTCTTCTAATGGGAATCATCTCTCTGGAGTTCTCCGTTGGGTTGGCAGTGACCAGAGGTCTCACTGGAGTGTCTCCTTCCCCATTGCATGGGGAGGCTGGGGTCACACTCTTCACCAAGGCCCTTGGAGCGCAGGCAGAGGCCTCCAGTGTTACAGAGAAGTTCCAAGGAGTCCTCCCACTTTGCCCTGTGCAGCACATTCTCTCTCCTGGGCCTTTTAATCCCTCCCTCGCCATCTGCCTCCACGACTGGGACATTCCCATCTCATTCCATGCAGGTCTGGGTATTTCCTTGGAGCTGGCCTAGGGCAGGTTGAACATAGAAGAGGCTGAACAGTGCCAGTCTCCCTGATAGTGACTGGGACGTTGAATAAGTAGAGGCCAGGGGACTGCACGTAACCATCCAAAACTAGGTTGTCACCGTCCTCAAAACAATCAGAAAACTTGGAGTGGCATCCAGGAGGCATAGCCTGCAAAAAACTGGGAAGACACTGACACAGCACAGCATCCCAGGGAACATGACGGGCCTCCCACCATGCTGGGCAAATGCACAGTCAAAGGAGACCAAGAATGGTGAGCAGAAGGTTGGAGGGGGTTACCCCCAGAAGCTGACAGTTCCTGGCTGAGTTCCTGAGCCTGAGCTGGTGCCCATTGATTGCAGAGGTCCCCAATTCCCAGATTTTTTTTGATGTTATCACAACTGTATGCTGTAACAGTTCCCTGAGTCTTTCCTCAAAGGGACTTACAGCCATTGACTCAAGCGTCCACTGGTGGAAAGTGCCCAGACTTTTTGAATGCAATTAGTAACAGAGTCTGTTGACAATGACAGTCAGAGATCCAAAGTGTCATCATGGTCCTTGTTGGAATAGGGACATGTGGGGACCAGGTACTGAGTGACATACTAGCCAAAGTCCAACTTAGAGTGTGTCCAGTGGCTTGGCAAATCCATCTGGTGCCTTTTATTTCCTCAGTTCCTTATTATTTAGTTGGGACTGATCTTTTTCACAGTTGGAAGAGCCTCCACAGGGTTTCCTTGGTCTCTAGGGTGAGAGCTATCACTCGTGCCCAAGAAAATAAATAAAAATAATATTGCATGCTACAGGGGTGATGAGTGCCCTCATCAAAGGTTCGCATGATACAGAGATGGTGGCCTCAATTGTAATCCTGTTTAATCTGTAGACGGGCTCCTGTGGGAACCAGAGGACCTGGGACGCTAACTCTAACTTCTGCAGTTTCAACCAATAGTGGCCCCTCTGCCGCTGCTGCACTTGATGTGACCTTGTTGGGGGGCAGGTTAATATCCAAGTACAGGCCATGCAGCCATGCATTTGGAGACTATATGTTTTCTTTTCTATTTTAGTCAGAAAAAAAAAAGACCTAGAGACCATTAATTAATTAAACCTGTTACAGACAACAGTGCACATTTGCAGTCTTTCCAAGGGGTCATGGAACTTCTCTTCCTGACTTCTCTCAAGATGTGGGTCAAAGAGTTTTGGACTCTTGTGGACATGCTGGGGCACTTTGCATGCCTAGACGACCCCATGTAGTGATGAGTGAGGTGGGCTGTATGCCGGAGGCCCACAGTGAGGGCCAGGGAGAGGTTACTTCAGAGCAGGTGCTGGGGCCCAGTATTTAGGATCACATTAGAAATTCCCTCCAAAGGATAAGGCAAATTTGTACATTTTGCATTCTTTATTAAAAAAAGAGGGCGGGGGAGCATCTGCCTGGTGAACCTCAGCTTCTGCAGGTACTGCACTGTACACCAGAGATCCAGCTTTGGTCCGTATGCCTGGTGACATGGAAGGCTGCCCGCATTGCAGGGGCTCCGAGTGACTAAGGGACCTTCAGCAGATGCAGCATCCATGCCACTGCCCTAGAGGTCTGGTGGACCCTGTGAAGTTGGAGGTGTCAGGGGCGGGACAACAGATTGTTCTAAGTGTCCTAGTGGCAAGTCCTGGTGGGAGAATCACAGAGCAATGTCAGGCCACCAGCAGCCACAGACTCTCAGCCTGTGGAAAGCTGCTGAGCCCTGGGGGTGATGGATCCCTTCGCCATAGAGTACTGTGGCGCGACCTGTCCCAGTTTTCAGGATGGAGGGGGTTCCCAGAACAGAAGACTTCTAGCGCCGAAGCTAAAACATGTCCTGTGAACATATGGACAAGCTGGTCACCCCTGCAGTTGACTCTGCATCTGGAACTCCCATCATGTGCTGGTTCTGATGGACCCAACAAGTCACATGGTTGGGCAGGCCCAGCAGCAATCCAGTGTTGGGTGGTGATGGTTCATTCAAGACTGAGTGTTGGAGCAGGACTTAAAGGCAAAGCCAACTGGGAGCAGGGACCTGGGCTCCATGCCACCCCAGGAGGACAGCAGTGTCCCTTCTAAAGCTCTTACTGCAGTGTGGGCGGGGTCCGGTACAACCAGCTGAAGGAGGGAGAGGTGCCCAAGTGGATGAAAGGACTCATCCAGGTGCCCTCGCCAGCCTTCCTTGTTGATAGCTGACATGGTGGGTACTTGAGCTAAATGGCCGTGGGCAGAGAAGTCCGTGCAGTGTCCAACACCACAGACCTCGTTGTAGCTGTTCTGCTGCCTCTGAGTGGCCCCCATGGCGATACTGACCAACGCGGGGCCTTCACGGTGGTCCTCTTCCTCAAGCAGACCAACTACCACTTGGTAGCAATTTGAGTATGGGGTCTGGTCTCTTCCTTCCTGGAGGGGCCAGCGGTTTGCCCTCCCGCCTGCAGAGCTTCCACCACTTCTACTATCTGGGCGCTTTTGCAGTGCCTGAACCACAGCGTAGAATCCCACAGCATGGCATTCACCTGGGACAGTCAACGGGAAGAGCAGTGAGCCGTGAGTGCAAGACCACACTGCCCCAAAGCCCCTTGGCCAGGTGCAGGAGAGCCACAGCTGTACTGCTGGTCCAGGTCGGCACCCTCCAGGGAGTCCTGAGACTGTCCTGGGACCCCGGTGCAGCAGGAGTGTCCTCTCTTACCCGACTCCACCGTCGCCCCCACTCCAGGTGACTAGGTGATTCCCATCCCTGTGACCTGGAGCTCTGTGGGTGCTGCGACACTCGATTAATTCAGTCAGGGTCACTCCAGGTGAATTGGGCTGGCATTAATAGTCACACAGACACAGAAAGTACTTTTTTCTTGGGGTTCATTGATGGCTCCTCAGCCCCAGCTCCTCCAAGGGAGGCAAGAGAGGCAGGCAAGAGAGAGAGAGAGCACACCTAAAACCCTCCTATTTATTGGGGGAAAGACATTCGAAAAGGTTCAACCCAAATAAGTCAAGGGATTGGGTTTCAGGGGGTTGCTTGGTGGTGTCCTGCGGTCAGCAGATTGACTGACATCTTGGGAGGCCACACCCATCTCAGGTGCCTTGTGGGGTCAAAGGTAGAGCAAGAGGAAAGGACACATAGGTGGCACAGCCCAGTCAGAGCAGCAAGGTCAGCCAGTCCTCTTGTGGGCTCAAATGCTCATGGCTCACACTCACAGCCCATGGTGGCTCTCCACATGTGGGGTTGGACGTGGTGGTCCTAAAGTGATGTGCTCTTGCCAGGGGACATGACTGTCCCATTGAACAACAGGGTGATTTGGGATCCTGTATCAAGGGGTCAGTGAGAGGAGTCACCTCCTGGCAAGAGTACCTGGCCCGACCTGGACTTTGAGGCAGGGCTGCTGCCGCCCAGCAGGCGGGGAGGGGCCCGTGTGCACCTGGGGCTCACCTGGAAGCTCTTGGTGCTTCTGAGGGGAGAAGGACACCCTTCACCAAAGTAACTTCTCAAGGGATAAAAGAATTAAACACACTGGAAACTAGATAAAATGTAAGGCATTTATAAGAAATTAAAATTGGCTTGTGTAGAGAATTAATAATTTTTTATGCATAAAAGTGATATATGAACAAATAAAATGAAAAATCATGAATATAAAAAAAGTTTAACAATCAAAAGGTGAACCACAGACCGGGGCAAGGCAGATTTAGCCAACACCAAGCACTTGTTCTGGACAGTGGGCTGGATGGCATTTTCTCCTCCCCGTGTGTTCTCTAATGTGGTTGCGAGACTCTTCCAAGAAACCCGTGCAGTCACTGTGAAGAGCGGAAGCGTTTGCAGAACTTCTCCTCTCACAGGGTCTCTTCGCTCTGTGGATCGCTTCCTTGCTTTGCAGAGACTTCTTCCTTTGATCCCGTCTATTTGTCTATTTGTGGTTTTGTTTCCTGTGCTCCGGGGGGTCTTACTCAAACATGTGCACAATCAAAATAGTAATTTAGAAAATAAAAAAATTTACAGGAATCAAATTATTTTTGCTTTCTGAAATAAATCTTACGAAACTGACAGTTCACAGAAACAGCGAGAGAAATGACTTCAGGACATTAGATAAAAGAGAATGTGTGAAGCACCTCTCCCCCGTATGCAGGTTCGTTAAGACGCATTCTAGTGCAAGTGCTCTTCTTGCTGCTGTTCAGGAAGCACAAGCTGCTGACACGCAGAGCAGATCCAGTTCCTCTCCTCTCAAAGCAGAAGAAAAACTCCTTGAGCAGATCCACAAGGGTCCCCCAAAACCAAACACAGGGTTAGAGTTTCCCTTGTCCTATCACCAAGCTGGTGGTGACCAGCCAATAGACAAGAGAATGGACATTTCGATTTGATAAATAAACCAAAGCAACACCTCCATCCTTGTTATGAGATGCAAAGGGTCAAGTGGAAACCTACGATGTCGTTTCTCTCTGCTGCGAATCTGTGTTCCCTGCGTGAGGACTGAGGGGATTATTTCGCCAGGGTGGGTCATTAATTGAATTCCCTACTCGGCTGACTTGGAGAACGGGAAGCCTAGAGCCGGGATGAGCAGAAGGGACGCCCATGGTTGATGGGATTAGATGATTTAGCCAGGTCTGGTAGAATGTCTGTATGCCCCTTAGTGTCATTCACTCAGGGGGGCTGTCAGAGACAGAAGCCAACCTCCTGGCACCCGCCCCAGGAAGGTACATTAGAACAGCAACAATGACCCACCGATGTTTTGAAAAATTCGGCAATTCACAGGAGACCCTCCACATGCAGGACGAGAAGCCTGCGATTTGAGATTTAGTGCTGAGTGCTTTCTAAGAGGCAGGGTTTGGGTGCTAAGGAGTCCTAATGGCAACTTCCAAGAGAAGTGTCTGGGGACCGGCTGAGCACCATGATCCTCAGGCTGGCAGAACACCACCTTCCTCCCTGTCACTTGCCACCTAGGCTGCCCTTGAAGAGGGGCCAAGCAGTTAGGCTGGCCTGGCAGCGGCTGGGTGAACACATCCCTCCCTGTAGCTCTCCAGACTCGTCTGGACGCCCTGTCCCAAGTGCTGCCAGTGCCCGGCTAGATGGACTCACAGTCAGGGCACATCACTCCTTTGGTCTGAGCCGCCTGCGGCCCACGCTCTACCCCAGCTTGGGTTTTCCCAGTGGGAGAGACGGTTCTGGCGTCATGATCACATCCTGAGTCTGTGCTTGTCACGCTGGACGCTGAAGGAACTCTCCTCACTGCAGGGCTCCTCTGACAGGAGTTGGCTGGCGCCCTCCTGGAGGACTTTCCGCTTCTGCCTTTGTTGGCTTGTTATGTCGGTGTTTTACATTCTTGGAGTTGATGGTCAAATGGGCCCAGGTTGGCTGGTGAGAGAACCTGTACGATGGCCCGTGTCCTCTCACCATGTTCCCATTGTTCTTCTTTACCTTCAGGCACGAGGTGTTCCAGACTTATCTTGTAGTTTTCCACTTTGAGATCTGAAATCAGTCATTTTTCCAAGAGTCCTGGTTATTTTTTGGTGAGGAATGGTGTTTAGAAGCCAAGTGCTGGGGGGCCACGTTAGCCCATTCCCACTTGGTGTCATTGCTTCTGGGCCCACTCAGCAGACAGAGCAAAAGGAATATCTACGCCAATGGCTAGCTATCATCACATGTCAATCTTCTATCTCTACATAACCACGCCATCTCTGTATCATCTATCAATATCTCTGTCACCTATCTCTGTGTCAGTTATGTATCTACACATCTATCTGCATATCAGTCCATCTCTAATCTCTGTATCTGTCATTTAGTCTTTACCTCTCCACCCACCCTAAAAGCCATACTGATACCTGTATTGAAATACTTTACTTATGGGTTCATCCTACCCCCCCTTTCTCCATATTTGTAGTATGAGAAATGCGTCCTGCGCGACCCACAGTATCTTTAGCTATTTCTTCAGTGCTAGCGTGCATATGGCTGAGTGCCGACCTTTGACACTGGGAACAGAGCCCAGGGAACTCAGGGTGTGTGCATCTTCTTTCTGCCTCTGGCCTGGGGATGGATGTCAAAATACCGGGTCCGTGTGGCATTCCGACCTGTCCTTCCTCCCCGTCTTTCAGCATGGTTATGTTATTCATCTGAAACCCCACGATAGTCAAGTTGATTTGTTTGTGTCTGTGTTTTGTTGTCTTCTGTCTTTTTCTTATTGATTTTGAGCATAGGAGGCTCGTACTTCAGTGTGGTTCCAAGAGTCGGCACCAAGCTCAGGGACGCTCTCTTCTCCCCCGTCCTTCTCACTCATTCTCTGGAGGTAGTCAGTTCCAGTAGTTCTGCTTTATTCTTCCCGAGCTTCTTTTTGCACAAATGAACAGAGACTCGTGTATTCTTTTAAATCTCACTTTTCACCTTTTGACCTCTTTTTAACTTGTAAAACCCAGTAGTGCTTTCTGGAAATCTCCCCATATCATCTTATGGAGGACTCTGCCTGCTACCCACTGCCACTCCATGGTGTGGATAGACCTTGGCTTCTTCACCCACAATCTAGGTAAAGGCATCTGGGGAGTAATATTTGGTCATTATGAACAATTCTGCAGTGAAAAACCTTGATTTCACATCAATAAATCAAAAGGCAAAGTCATATGTTTTTGTTAGAAATAGTCAGATTCTCCTCCATAACTGTAAACCGATTTGCACGCTTTTTAGTGTGATTTGGGTGTAGAATATTATATTTACAATCTTTTGTCAATTGATCTGTGAGGAATGGGATCCCACTGTTGTTTCATTTATTTACTTTTTCTGGGAAGTGTATACCTCCATCTGTTTTTGACTTTAATTTCTCGCAGCAAAGTTTTATATTCTGGAGTGGACAAGTTTTGCACATGTTTCATAACCATAGCACTGAGCTTTTATCTCTTTCTCTTTATGTTTGGGAAACTTCCACTTCTCTCCTGTTTATGAGCTTCAGGGGGTTTAGTTCAGTGCTTTGGAGAGAGGCTAACAGCTTTCCTGTCAGCCTCCCTCGGGATCATACAGGTGATCAATTTGTTTTTCTCCCAAATCCAAAGTGTTTTCCCCCAGATATTCCTTTCAGTTGTACATGCAAGGTCATGGGGCACCACTCCTAATTCTCAAATTGACTACTTATTGCTTTCCAATTTAACCTTGGTTTTCATGATGTGAATATCACTGTTTTACCAAAACATTTGATTTCTATGTTTTCTATCCATATCAACAACTTGAGGAATTTCATATTTACCAGAAAAGTCATTCCTTGGGTCCCGTGCTCTTTTTAAATTATTTTATTTCACATGTATTTGCATTGAATCTGCAGACCAACAGAGGTATAATGAACATGTAAATGATATATAAAACCTGAAATTCCTTAAATATCATGTCTATTTATGTTTTCCTAAATACCTTTCTATACAGTTTCAACGTTTTATGGCTGAATTTGAAGATAATTAAGACTTTCTGTGTTGGGCTTTCAGTGTATGATAAGGATACATCCCTCTACTAATTAAATAATTTTAAAAATTCAGGTAAAATTTGTTTTCTTTTAAAATATTTTTTAAAAAATATTTTTATGCATATGTTTTAGTTGTAAATGAACATACAGGATCTTTATTTATTTTCATGTGGTTCTGAGGATCAAACTCAGTGCTTCATGCATATGAGGAAAGTGCTTTACCACTGAGTACAGCCTCAGCTCATAAATCTTGTTGCAGTATAATTGATATAAAAAGTGTACGTATCAAATGAATACCTTTTGATGAATTTGAACATGTATAATGCTCCCTGATACCATCTCAGCATAGTTCAATTTGCATTTCTTTTATTATGAGAATGAAAATATTCTCATGTTTGTGGGTCATTTTTTATATCTTTCTAATTGTTCATGCCTCTGGCTCACTCTTCTGTCAAGTTTTCAGAGATTTTCCTCTCAATTTCAAGGAATCATTTATGTTAGAAATATTATCTATTGTCCCTGATATTGTGAGGATATTTTCCTCTATCTTTGGACTTTATTCATGATAACTTTGCTATGCAAATGACTTTTTTTTACTTACTGGCTCAAATTTACCACTCCTGACATTTGTCACTCTTCTGATTGTGTCACGGTTTGAGAGACTTTCTCTGTACTAAGGCCAAAGAAGGGTTCACCTGTGCGTATGTGTGGTTCGTGTGCGGCTTCAGATCGCTGATCCACCTGGAGTTGATCCCTGCGTATGGTGAGAGGTGTGGATCTGGCTTTGACATCTTCCTAGTGGCTCCCTGGTCGCCTGCACCATTTATTAAAAAGTTCACCTTTGCTCTGGGAACTTGAGATGCTACCTTTACTGTGCACTGCATTTCAACCTGGGCTTGGGTCTTTTCTGGGTTTTCAATTCCATGCCACCTGTCTGGCTGCCTGTTCCTGCCTCAGCCTACGCTGTCACCTCAGGAGGCCTTGGAGGTGCTCATGTATCGGGAAGAGCAAGACTTTTTTCTTTTTCCTCTGTTTTTTTTTTCTTTCCCTAGCATATTCAACTTCCCACATGAATTTCACGGTCAACTCTTCTAGCTTCTTGAAGCTCCTTGGTCTTTTAGTGGGAATTTTGTTGAGTTTACAAGTTATTTGGGGAAGGGGAACTGAGATCTTTAGAACTCTACTGAATCATCCTGTCCAAAGCTCTGCCTGCCTCTCAGGTACCACTGGGCCCACCGTTAGTTGGATCCTTGGGAAGTGGATACCGAGGCAGAACTAGCAGGTGGAATGGGGAGGGAAGAGGGTGATTGGGGTCATGCTGTGAAGTGGGAAAACCAGTGAGATGATGGAGGGAGGCAGGGTGGTGGCATGAGACACAGCAGAACAGCTGCAAAGCACAACTGTGAGGCATGTGCTCCTCTTGTAGGTAGATGGGGGACATTGGGGGAAATGCAGGGTTAAGCTGGAGGAGAGCGCAGGACAGGACTCGGAGGAGGAGCTCAGGGGCTTCCTTTGTTACTCTTGCAGAACTTTTTGAATTTGTTTAAAATCATTTTTTTAAGTGACAAATCAGTTAAAGACATAAACCTCTATTCAGGTTCATAATGGCCAGAAACGATCATTTGAAAGATGACCCACCGAGTGCTGCAGGAGAGCCCCGCTGGAAATAATGCAGAAATGCTAGGAAAGCCCCAGCGTCGACAGGCAGAGGAGAGGAAGGAAACGGTTAACTGGGAAGCTGGCTCCAATGCCAAGAGCCAAATATATTCGGTGCATCAGTGTTCCACAGTGAGCAGGGATTTGTCAGGCCCCCTCAGCTGGCTTTCTAATTACATCCTTGCCAGTCCAAGACCTCGGAGGTGTCAGTCACCCTTCTCCATGGGGTCAGTCCCTGCACAGATGTCCATTATTTAACCCATATCCTTTATTGGCCAATGCTCTCCTTAGAATGTCAGTGGATAAAACGAACTAACGGATAAAAACACAGTTGCTGATATGTTTATAGTTGTAATTTATAATTCTTTGAGTGGTGGGTCAGTTTGATGGCAGTGGCTCTGGTCTCAGAATCCTTGATGGTTTGAAGTCAAGTGGTATCAGTGGAGCTTGGCAGCAGCAGCTGGTGCTGGGGAACCAGAGGCTCCCCACGGGGGTGGCAGCAATCAAGGGGACTCAGACGTAACCCAGAAAGACACTGTGCAGTGGCCACAAGGGCCATCTAATAGCATCTTCTTTCCTGACCATGTCAATCTTCTTGCAATTTGCTCCAGAAAAAACTAACATGGAAGTTCACACAGAGTGGAGGGCGCTGATTAGCCAAACACCCTCTCTGCCTCCCCAGCATGTCCAGTAGAGTTCATTTCCAGTGCCTGCGTCGTCATCTGGTTTACTGTGATCTCCTGGAGCACACTTTGCACAGCATTTGGATTTAGTGTGTGGCAAGCAGAACACAGCTCCTAAGATGTCCACACTTTGTCACCTGGAATTTGTGGTTGTAAGATTTGACATGGCAAAAGGGACTTTGCAGATAGATGAAGGGTAAGGGTTTGAGAGGGAGGGAGGGATTGTCCTGGATAATTCGGGTGTCTCGGACTAATTAAACAAGTCCCTATAAGTAGAAGAGGAGGAAAAGGAAATCAGAATGGCATCGTGAGGAAGATTAGACACCCGTCGTCAAGATGTAGGTGGTTGTGTGCAGGGACCTGAGAGAGGCCTCTGGTTTGCCAATGGCAGTCCCCAGCCTCCAGCCAGCAAGGAAGTGGACACTCGGGTCTCACGGCAGCACCACATCAAGTTCTGCCAAGAGTCAGGATAAGGGAGGAAACTCCCCGCAAGTCTCCAGAGAGAAATGAAGCTCTGACACCTAAATTGTAGCCCAGCAAGGCCCACGCTGGGCCTCAGACCTGCAGAAGCCTAGGTGGACACATTCATGCTGTTGGAGCTGTTAAGTTTGTGGTAATTCATTACCACGGTAGCAGAAAATGAGTTCAGCCAGGGCCAGAGTCAGACAAACAAGCAGTAGTTGATGGGTGATGTCCGCCACGGGCACTGAGCTGGAGAGCTCACAGGGCAAGGGCCTGCCTGACAGGTCAGGGTGCAGCTCAGGGCCGCCAGTGCAGGGGCACCCAGCCTGTGGCCACGCGGGACGGTGAAGCAGGCGAGAGGTTCAGCAGGTGACTGGCTCCACGTCTCCCTCCACAGCCCCCATCCTCTTGGTGCTAATTTCACATGGAGGTTTGCTCTGTCCGGGGAGGGAAGCAGGGCTTCGCCAGGGGACTCTGATAAGGAGATCTGCAGGCTGGGGTTGGTGGTCGCACTGACCAAGGTTTCAGAAATCAGACGCGGAGCAGCACAGTGCAGCCCGGGGCAACGTCTTAGCCCTGGAGGACGGGGTTCTCACCTCGCCAGTGGAGCCTGAGGGAGGACCTGGACGGCTGTGGTCAGCCAGGACTGGGAAGCCTCTCTGGGGCCCACGAAACCTGTGCAGAAAAACCACTGATGGAAACCTTTGTGACTTCCTTGTGGATCACAGGTGGTGCTGCTGTGGTTCAGGTCCGTGTTGTCCCCAAAGCCCCATGGGTTGAAGGCATGGCCACCAGCCTGTGGCACTCTTGGGAGCTGGTGGAACCTTTAGGAGGTGCAGCCTAGAGGGAGGAGGCAGGTCACCAGGCGTGTGCCCCTGATGGGAGCTAGGGACCCCAGCCTGTCTCCCTCCATGCCCCACCCCTCTATTCTCTCTTTGGCCACCAGGAAATGAAGAGGCTCCTCCTCTGTGCATTTGCACCATGACGTTCTGTGCCACCACAGACCCAAAGCCACAGGGCCACGTGGCCATGGACAACAGGCTCTAAAGCTGGGAGCTTTCCTCTAGAAGTTGGCCATCCTGGGCCTTCTGCACAGCAGAGGGGGCTGGCCGTCTGACAGGCGGTACTCTAGGGGAGCTGGGGCCTGACCCGAAGCGCCTCCCCAGACACCTCCTCTTTGCACAGCGGCGGGTTCCCACGTTCTCTTATAGGCCACAGACCTGGTGCTGGGGAAGGTAAGCTTTCTCTGAGCCCATCTCTTCCAACTCACCACATTCAGTGTGTCCCTTGGGGATGGCACAGCCACCTGCCCTGTAGCCGGGCACAGCTGCACACTGATCACTGAGGTGATGTCACCAATCCAGTCTCCCACTGGGGAAGATGAGAACACAATGAGTGTGAGCTGGATCGCTGGCCAGTGAAGTGGCAGCTCAGAAGAAAGCCCTTCCTGCAGTGGACACCGTCTCAGGAAAGAGAGCACCAACTGGGAGGGCATGGCCGAACCCAAGCAAGGATGCCAAGGGCAAGAGGAGAAACTCTCCTAACACATAAATTATGAAAGATAAAAGCACAAAATCCATCAAAGAAAGATTGAATAGCAAGAGGAGAGCTGGTGGCGGTGCCTGTGGAGACGTCTGTAGTGAGGGATATTGAAAGAGGCAGCCTCTCGGCCACATTCTGGTGACGAATCTGCATTTCCAGTACACAGAACCATCCTACTTGATCTCAGTAAATGAGATTTTTAGAATGAAAGACATTGAAAATTATTTTTGTTGTTAAACTTCTCATTGACAATACAAAAATGAAAAGCCATGATTTTTATCAGGCTCTGAGGAAAAAATGGGGACCTTGGAACTCTGTTCCTAACCTATTCATTGTTCATGTGGAAGGCCCAGGGAGTTTTCAACTATGAAGCACTCAGTAAATACGCCACGGTTGCTCTCCTTAGGAAAAGATCATTCAAGAGAGTGGAAAAGCAGAAACAGAAACAATTCATAGTAAAGGTGTCTACCAGAGGGGAGTCAGGACCTGCAGGGAACGGTGTGAGCGAGTTATGACAATGCAATTCTAAAGGAAGAGTTCTTAACAAGGAAGGCCAGTCTGCAGGTGAAGGTCAGATATTTCTCAGATTCTAGGAGCAGGGCAGGCAGCATGAGGAAGTGAGAGAGTGACAAAGACCTTGTCTTTCCAAGAGACGCGGTTTAAGTAGAAAGATGGGCTTTGTTGTAATTAAGTTGTAACAAACAGATAAAGGATTGTGTTAGTCAGTTTTGTGTTGTGCGGCCAAAATGTCTGCCAAGAGCAACCAGGAGAAGGAGAGATTTATTTTGGCTCATGGTTTCAGGGTCAAGCCCACGTCAGTTGGCTCCATTGCTCTGGGTCTAAGGTGAGGCGGAAGGGCATGGTGGAGGAAAGCTGTCAGGTCACGGCAGAGAGAGAGAGAGACAGACAGACAGAGACAGAGGAGATACACCCTTGGAGGGCACGCCCCAGTGACCTACTTCCTCCAACTAGGTCCCCACTTTAGCTCTCCACTCAAACACTGAACAGTTCAGACCCCTATGATCCATCCACCTCCGAAAATCCCAGCTCTGAGCTCATGAGACTCTGAGAGACATTCTAGATCAAAACTCTAACAAGGATGGAATTTTTTTTTATAAAACCCTAGGAATAAACAAGCAAAGATCTATATTAAAAAACAAAATAAAACAATAACTTTGTAATTCATTAAAAGTTAAGAAAGGGTAAAAAAAAAGTGATAAAAAACAGCAAATGGGAAGTACCAAAGCTGTACTCATAATAAATGCAAATTAGATAAGTTGTCTCATTTAAAGAAAAAGATTTTCATCCTGGTTACAAAAAACTAAAAGTTCCAGCTATTTGTCTAGACTCTTAGAGACCCATCCAAAGCACAAGAAGTTGTCCATAAAGAGCGGGCAAAAGTGTGAGTCAAAGGCATACATGGGTGTGTATGGTGTATTCGTGTGTGCATTCTATTTGGAATTTAAGGCAAAAAATCATTAAAAGGGATAGAAAAGTATTTTTATGTTATTGGAAGGTAGGGTCCAAAAGCATTTTACACATTGATCTTCACATCCTGAACATAGCTGTCTAATGTAGAAAGTGCAATGAAAACTATAAAAACTTGGTGAAATCTTGTCATCACGATCGGTGCTGACCCCTTGTTCTCAGGATTGGCTGGACCAAGTGCAAGAAATGACGCAAGCACTTGACAGACCATTAGCAAGCACACAGAAACAGGGTGTGTGGGATTTAGTTAATTAATTCTACCAGGTTCCACTGAGCACCTGCTCTTTGTTCTGTACAGTGAGTGAATAACAGTGAGTGAGACAGGAACATCTCTGAATCTTGGGGAGCTCCGTCCGGCAATGGGCTGTGTTGGCCAGATCCATCACATGGCTGCCTGGCACTTGCAGGGAAGATGGGATGTGGAATTTCTGGTGCTGTGGCTGGGGCTGGCTGTGTAATTCTCAGAACTGGTGCCCAATGAAAACTCCAGGTCCTCTTGCTCAAAAGGTCCCTTTCTCACCTGCCCTTGAGTTTTTTATTTTCTGATTAATGCCATTCATGCTGCCTTGGATTGGATGCTCGTGAGGTCGGTGCAGACGCAGGTGCTGGGCTCTTCCACCTGACTCTGCACAGGGGGCGCCTGCCCAAACCTTACTGCACTTGTGCCTCGGTGCTCGGTGCGGGTGACTGGGTGGAGGAGGCATAGGGGAGAAGGTGCTGAGAATCGGTGCTGGGGTGCATGGGGTGCGTGGGGTGATGAGGGAAAGCAGGCTAGCAGGTGGGCAGGGGCTCTGCACCCCGCACAGTCCCACTGAACTCATGACCCACCACTGAGATTTTTCAGACACCAGCCACGGAGGATTGAGCCAGGACTGGGCCTCGTGCTCAGCTTCAGAGTCTCCCTAGTGCAGCCTGAGGACGGGGAGGGAACTGGAAACAGTTGTCAGATCTGCCAACCCGAGGTTTCTGGAAGGGAGGAGAGGCATTTTATCACCAAGTTTCCAGCAGGAAGCGCAGCTGCTAAGCGGAGCAGCGCAGGGAGCTCCAGATTTGTTCACTCTGGCGCTAACCCAGAGGCTCCACGACCCCAGGCGTCGGCCCCACGTTGAGCAGATGGCGCCAGCAATGTCATCACACTGCTCTGTGATTTCTGCCTTTCCCGTCCCATTTGCAGTCACAACTGAGGGGCAGATGGAAGGTTAATTTTGCACAGTCAATTTAGGAGGAAATACAAACAAGCACACAAAACCTCCCTATTGGTATGATATTTGGAAATTTCTTGCACTAGCAAAAAATGCAATTGTTGTCAATCCAAAAGTATGTTCAAGAAAATATTCATGTGTGTGAGCAAGTCCTTTCAAAATCCCCCAGTGTAACTTCACCTCTGTCATGCAGTCCCCTCCAAGTCTTCATTGCTGTGACTGCTGTCATTCTGGGATTTCATCAACGTTTTTGGTTTATTTTTTTCCTGACCTACCGCTATGTTCCCAGTACCTAGAACAGGGCCTGATACATAATAAAGTTAATAAGTATTTGCTGAATGCATACCTAAATTTAATAAGAATTATTACTCAGATTTTATAAGGTAACATATTCCTAGTAAGTAAAATCAAAATAGTGGGGTTGATGTTTCAGATAACTCATTTACGATTTGTAGAATTGTTTTTCTTTCCCCTTCTGTTTTGTAATGGGTGAGTTTCATTTATTTTTCAAGTTGCTTAAACATGGAATTTATTATGAATTTTTGTTGGTTTCCATACAGGGCTGGGATGACAATACTGCTTCCAGTAGTGAAGGGTGTCAGGTCAGGCCTCTCTGACACTTGTTCAAAGGCCCTGGTTTGGGTTCCAGCTGAGAGCTGGAGGCTGCGCTGCAGTCTGAGGCTCAGGTACCTTTGCTCCAGCCCCCAACAGTGCCTCCCCTAGACGGTGGCTGGCAGGTCACCAGGAAGAACGTGGGCCACACACTCTTCTCAGCATGTCATCTGAGATTAATATGAGTAAGAGAATGGGTTCATTGCTAAGCCTAGGGTGCTATCTGTTAGCCCAAAGCCAACAACAGATGCCACTGCAAACATTCCATGCAGGGTGCACAACATGGGGGTGCAAACAAAGCCACCCTTATGGAGAAACCCTAGAGGCTGTGCCAAGGACCTCCCGTCCCTGCTGTGGCTAATAGAGACACATTTATCCTGAGATCCGGTCTGCTTTGTCCACTGCTGCCCATGGGTCTCTGGATGCATGTAACGGGCCTCCTCTGGACCCAGTGGGTGGAACAATTCCTCTTCCCTTTAGTTACACCCAGATCCAACTGCATCAATCCCCAAATGTCCTGGCACCTAAATATGAATGCTGATCTTGCTTTCTCTTTCAGATCCCTGTATTGGTCTGACCTCCAAGAAGCAAGTTCAAGGTGGCCTTAGCATGCAAAAGATTCACTAGAAGAAACCCCTGTGAAGAATAAGGAGTGAGGCCAAGAGCCAGGAAGGGGAGTCTGAAGACCTGACCTATGGAAGGGGAGAAGGAAGGGAGGAAGGCGGCAAGGGGAGGAGTCCCCGGCCCCAGTGCCATTCTGGCAATGGCTTGTCCAGGCCAATGGACTCTGGACCCAAATCTGTGTAAGAGTTGCAAATCTGGCGGGGACGGCCCTGCATTGATAACACCAGAGGTTCTCAGGCCTTGACAGCAGCCTGTAGCAAGCGTGGCCTCTTTAAGAACACTGCGTGGATCCAGAGAGGAGGTGTCCAGTGCTGCAAGCCAGCTGTGCTCCCTGCAGCAGGAGGTCTCCCGGCTCATTTCTGTGGCCGCCACAACCCTCTTGCATCCTGACTTCGATAGAGCCATCTCAGTCCACAGGCAGCTTTGAGATCTTGGAAGCTTGCAGGCTCCTTATAAAGAGGTTGTATAGTTACATACACTTTTGGAAGGCATAGTGGGCAGATGCCAAGTGGGGCTGGCATGACCCCACCTCCTGGTATTCACACTATCGCGTGATCTCCTCTGGGTTGTAGGCTAGACTTACTTCTGCCTGATAAAATTCGGCTAAAGTGATAGGATGCCACTTTGGGGACTAGTTTAGTAGAGATTGTAACTTTTGTCTTGCTGTCAATATTGCTCTAATAAAATCTTCCTTGCCGGCTTTGAGGAAAAGCCATATGCTAAGAGCCATGTAACCAGGACCTGAAGCAGCTTCCAGCCAATAGCCAGTGAGAAATAGAGCTCCCAACAGCAAGGAGTCGATCCTGCCAGTGATGTGCCCCCTTGAGTGGGTCCTGCACCATCCAGCCTTCTGATGAAGCCCCAGCCCTGGTCAGCACCTGACTGAAGACGTGTGATACCTCGTGCAGAGGATGCAGCAAAGCTGTCCCCAGACCTTTGACCCAGGAGCTCATAAATGCATGTTGCTTTAAACTACTAAATCTGTGATCATTTGTTACACAGCGATGGAGGCCTAGAGAGAGGCTGAGTCTACCTGTGACCACGAGCGGTTAGACCCTGCATTCCCTGGACAGATTGGAGGAGGATTATCAGACCTTCTGTCTAAAAGTAGGAGTCCCAGGCCTGATTCTAACAAGCACATTAGTAGGCAGCACAGAGTTAACTGCTGACTGTGTGAGCTACAGGTGCAGGACACCCTGGAGTTCAAGGAGCAAGTACATGATGCAACCAGGAGTCAGTTAAGTCCTGTGTGGACTCTGCATTTGTTAGTCATGCACACGTTCAGTGAAGGAGGACAGGCCTCCCCTCAAGTGAGTGCACAGAGACAGCAGAGTTGACGTTTGTCAGCAAGGCTGAAGAAACAGAACAGGCCAGACTCCTTGTGATCTGAGTCAGGGAGAGAGACTTACAGAGTTGATTCACACACACAGGAACCAGAAGGCACAGGGCTTTCAGGTGAGGATTTAAAAAGAAATGTGCTGAGCTAATGAAGTTAGGGTGGGAGGTGGGAATCCGATTAAAGACATCAAGCAGAGTAATCAGATCGGAGAAGCAGACCACCAGATTACACAGTGTTGATCACTGGTTGAGACTAGAGGGGAACTGGTATTATTTGTAAAATGGTATTTTGATTTTTATCAAAGTCCTTTACTCACTGAAGGTAAACTAAAATAGAAGAAGGATAATTAGGGAAAACCAGGTTAAAAGTCTAAAAAAATTTTTTTTTTGGTTGAAATGGAGTCTTATAGGAAATTTTTAATCAGAAAAATATCCATTTCTCAGTTCATAACGGCAAAAGAAGGCTGGACATAAATAATGGTGGTAAATATAAATTTGCTAAGTGACAATATGTTAATTACAGATCCATATTTAGCCAAAAAGAAAAAACTGAAAATACAGAAAATCACCTTAAAAATAGAAGCTGAGAAAAGGGAAGGTAGAAAAACCACTGGAGGGCATCTCCGTGACCCTTTAGTGACTTCAGAGGAGACAAGAAATTTTGGTATCAAACTTTCTATAACAAGAAGTAAAAATTAATGCCTGTATTTACCTATTTAGACCCAGAATGGAAACAGGTTCCTGGACAAAGCAGAGAGCAGCAACCTCCCTGGGAGCCCCCTGTTCTGGGAGGCGTGGGCCCAGGGACCCCTGGCCGCCATGCAGTGACCACTCCCCTGACAGGCTGCCAACAGGCCCCTAGGGAGGCAATGCTTCCCTGCATGTGGAAGACTTGGGTTCAAGGTCCAGGCAGGTTAAGGAATCCGCCCTGTGATTCACAGTGAGAAAATGGCACAGCCAGTGTGTGCAGCCCTGGTGGAGAAGGGTACCAGGTCTTCCCGGGCTGACCTGTGCCCTGCCCAAATTCATACGTGGAAACCCCATCCTCCAGGACTTCAGAATATGACTCTATTTGAAGATGAGTCTTGAGAAAGGTGGGTAGGTTAAAGGAGGCCACTAGGGCGGGTCCTGATCCAATATGACTGCTGTCCTTATGAGAAGAGAGAGTTTGGACACACCTGAAGACAGCCAGGGTGTGCACACACAGAGAAGGGCCGGGTGTGGACACAGCAAGAAGGCAGCTGCCTGCAAGCTGAGGAGATTCCAGGGGAATCGAACCTTCAGCACCTTGATCTTGGACTTCCTGCATAAGGAACTGTGAGAAAATAAATTTCTGTTATTTAAGCCACTCAGTCTGGGGTTTGTTGTTATAGCAACCCAAGCAAACTCATACAGTATTCTATGTTGAAAAAAGAAATGTATCACTAGGTATTCATTTAATGTCCCTGTTGATGGAAGATGACTGGCACAGCAGTTTGGGAATCAGACAGTTCTCCAGGAGACTCACAGAAGATCTGCAGAGATCAGGGGCTGCCCCGGGGCCGAGCATGTCTGAGGTTCCTCTTCTCCACCCTTCTCCACCCCCAGCTTCCCCACAGCCTCCCCCGTACAAAGGTGATGCCAATGCAGAGGGATGTTTGATGTGTAGGTGGGTTAGGTTACACTGCAGCCTGAGATTGGTTTAGGCAGGGTTGGAAATATTTTAAAGGTTAATCCTGTTGGCCAAAACAGAATAATTTGATTCTACAGAATCAGAAAATCCACACTGATGAGCAGACAAATGTCTGTGTCAGGCTGATACTTGGACATGCGAAGGTGGCACAGAGGAAGAGACTCAGATTTGATGGTGAGAGGGTGGGGCCTGGGGGGAGATGGAAAATTTCTGGAAAGTCAGGGTGGGGATCCTGGGGAAGGGCGCAGGATAGGAATAGGGGTGCATGGGTCTTCCTGCGTGGTACTATCCCTCATGCGGCTGCCTGCCTGTGCTCTGATTGTAAAGTGACGTGGGGGGGTCTGGCGGGCATGCTTTGTTCTGCCCATGGGACAGGTGCCCACGTGTGCCTCACGTGTCCTGTGTCTTTGGCACGGAGGAACCACAGACCCAAGAAACCCAGGAGCAGGCAGCTTGGACATTTAAGCTGTCCCTCAGGGAGTGCGGAGCCCTCCAGAGGCCACGAGGGTGGAATCTGCAGGTGTCAGCCTTCCCAGCAGGGCTGAGCTCGGTTTCTGCAGACTCCAGAACAGGGAGAAGTTATGTCTTTTATTATTAACTTGAGGTCTCTTTAGAATAAGACTGTGGCTTTGGTTTAAAACAAGACACTGCGGCCTGTCTAGACTGTTCCAGGTCTCCCAGGAAACGTGAGCTTGTGCCAGTGACGCATGCGCGGCCACACCACACTCCGCCTGGGTGTCCCTGGCCAGGAGAGAATGCAGTTGATGTTCTGCCATCACGAGGCATGGACGTGGGGTCTCTTTCCTAATAACTGTGGCAGGTTACCCTGATCCGTGTGGAAGCATCTGTTCCCTATTAAGCAACAGGGGCTGTGTCTTCTGGGTGGGGCCACTGTGTCCATAGAATGACGAGTGGAGGGACCTGGCAAGGGTGCAGAATTCCTCTCTGGGAGAAAACTGCTCTTTGATTAGGCAAAGAGCCACAGCAGGCATGAGCTGAGGGTCCCTGTGCTTTGCCTCAAGGCGAGAGGGTTACGTACAGTGAGAATAGCCTGCATGGGCGGCTGGGGCTCAGGCAGGAGTGTGGCTCCAGTGGGACAGCAGAGGTGCAGGGACAGAAGACGTCTCCCCACACCTGCAGGACCTCCAGGTGGGGAGCAGCAGAGGTGCAGGGATGGAGGAGGCCTCCCCACCCTGCAGGACCCGGCTGTGAGAAACTCCTTCACTTGTGAAGAGGAACGAGACTCCTGCAGTGTTGGGGTCTGGCGTCCAACTTGAAGGTTTTCTCCTGTACCTGCAGCACCTCGGAGTCTTGGGTGGCCACTGGCCCTTTGGCAGAATGGAGTTGGGGGTGAAGGGTAGCAGGATTCCAGGTGATGACCAGAGCGAGGCCTCAGCAGGGAGCAGCTTAGGTGGCTGAGGAGGGCACATGAGCCTCCAGCTCTGCCAACCGCTGCAGATCTGTGGTCTCGCGGGCTCCTGTGCGTGGGCTGGAACTGGAGCCATGTGGACCTCCAGGGCAGATGATCCCTGGAAGGCTGGAGGGACTTGGGCCAGCAGAGCAGAACAGCCAGGCTCAGGCGTGTTCTTGTGGAGACATACAGAGGACAGGGGACATTCAGAAAATGGGTCACGAAGGGCACCAGCTAGGGGAAGAACGGGAGGAAGGGTGTTTCAGGCAGAGGGTGGAGCAAAGGTGAAGGGCCCGGGCAAGAAAGCCTGGTAGTTTAGGGACTAGGAGAGGGGAGGCAGGGGAGGCAGAGGCTGGGAGGCTGGGAGGCTGGCTGGAGAGGCCGGGAGGGAGGGAAGTGGGACTGGAGCAGGAGTGGGGTCTGTGTGTGCTGTAGAGGGTGGTGGGCAGGACACAGCATGGGGAGGTCACTCTGGAGCAGGAAGGCGGGAGGCTGTGAGGTGCAGCAGGAAGCAGAAGGAGCTCTGCCCCTGGGTTTCTCTCTTCCGTGGAGTGGGAGGTGAGGTGTCTATGGAGGACAAGCGGAGGAGGCAATGGAGGAGAGACCCAGAGAGGCAAGGGGCAGGGCATCCCGGCCACGTGGAGGTCAGAGTCCACCACTGCCACTGTAGAATAAGGGAGAGGGGGCTGCGGATCCCTTTGGCAGTGAGCAGGCAGGGGAAGAGGCAGGAGGGCCAAGGCTGGTGAGTCAAGGAGAGAGGGCTCAGGAGCCAGGTCTGCATTCGGGAGAAGGGGTTCTGGGGCACTGGACTGCACCCTCCAGACGTGCCTGGAGAGATGGCCCAGGGAAGGGAAGCCACAGGAAGGAAGAGACGTCCAGGACATTCCACAAGGCCTGGGTTGGCTCCCCAGGGGCGAGGCTGAAGGTAGAGGAGCTCTGGGGTCCAATTTGGCATGGGCTGATGGGGCTGGGAAGTGGGAGACTTCCTGGGCAGAGTGAGAACCTGCAGCGAGAAGCCAGACGAGGGTGGAGGGGAGCGCTAGCCGGACAGACTCCCGCCCAGGGGGGCCCCTGACCCAGCAGCTGCAGCCTCCCTCGATGCAGTGGCCAGCACAGATGACGTGCCCTTTGCAGTGCCCCAGGCCCCAGGTGGGAGGGCTAGCAGGATTCCCAGTGGCATGCCCCTGCTCCTGAGTGGAGGGGTGGCTAGCCAGGAAGGGGGCTTGGCGAGGGTCAGGGTGCAGGCCCCATCTGCTCCCCCTTGCTCCTGGCAATGGGCACAACCAGTGTCTGCTGCTGTTTTCCTGGGGCTCGCTGCTGACCAGCACCGAGAAGTCATAGACTGGATAAGTCACAGACTGGATATTGTCCATCTGTTTTCCAGGGACTGGCACCCGCTGGATCAACCCTCCTCAGCACACAAGGTGTATCTTTTATGTTTTAATTAGCTTTTTCACTGCTTTGACCAAAAGATCAGACAAAAACAATTTTAGAAGAGTTAAAGTTTATTTGGTTTTTACTGTTGCAGGGGTCTCTGTCCATAGGTGGCCAGCTCCATTGCTCTGGGCTGAAGGTGAAAAGTATCATGGTGGAAAGATGTGCTGGAGGACAGCAGCTTAGGACGTGGCCACCAGGAAGCAGAGAGAGATGCACCTCCTCACAGACAATGTATATATCCCGAAGCCACTGTCCCACCTCCTCCAGCCCCAACGCCTCCAATCACCACTCAATTAATCCCATCAGGTGATCAATCCACTGATTGGTTTAAAGCTCTCGTAACCTGATCATCTCACTCTAAATCCTCTTGCATTGTCTCACACATGGGCTTTTGGGGGGCTACTGTTAGGGTTTGTAAACAAGTCAAGATGGTGCCTGGCATTTTGCCAGGGGGAGTGGTTTGTGAGGTGGCGCCAGCGAGCCATTAAGTGTGGAGATTCCTTATTGGTTCACTGCTGTATCTAGTTTATGCTAATTAAGATAAGCTGTGTGGAATGTATATATACCCCTCCTGTCCTACAATAAATGGCTCCCACTCCTGCTATATCAATCTACACAAGTTGCTTGTTTGTCACTCCCGCCCCCCCACACTCGGGGGTAAGTGACGAAAAAAAGCTGCCCGTCCATAGATAGGACGGGAGCAAATCTGCTCGTCCCTAGGCAGATAGGGCGAGAGGAAAAATGGCCATTTTGAGAAAATGGAATGGATTGATGCAGTATGTTTGTGTCTTGTTTTGTCTTGAAATGTTGTATTGTCTTTGTGACGAAAATATGGAAGGGGTGTTAAGTAAATTGATAAGGGAAGGAGGCACCCCAGTGGAACCAAGAATAGTTAGGGCACGTGTTGATGGAAGCCCAGGAACTCTAGTCAGAAAGAAAAAGAAAGTTCAGAAGAAGAAGGATTATCAGGAAAAAAGTTGCAGCAAAAGGCTATTACTGAATACTTTTTGTTACCGGAGGGTGCGTGAATCGGCGCGGCGGCTGCCCGTGTGCGAGCCGGTCATGGCGCAGCAAGGACTTTCCAAGCGGTGGCAGCCGGCTCTTCCCCGCCCCCCACCCGGGGAGCGGGATGCCACTGCGAGAGCCCAAATCCAAACCTGACCCGGAGGCACAGTCTCGCAGGCTCTTGCTCCCTGTGCCCAAAGGCAGTTTGAGTCGGGAACACTCCCCAGACTCTCCCCGGGGCCATCTGGGGCTGCCCTGGACGCTGCAGGCGGAAGCGGCCCTTGTCCCTGAAGTTTGATCATTTCCAAGGCCAATAACTACAATGGTTCTCCCACACCTGGAAGCTAATGAGTAATGAGCACTATTAAGGCTTATTTCAAATGTAAAAAACCTTGAGATAATGACTAAATTGTTCAAAAGGTTGTTTTCTTAGTGAAATACTACAGGATTTTCTTTAGCATCATTGCCGGAGTTCCTGCCTTTGTACCAGTGCCAGTGAAGACGAAGGTGGAAGAATTTCCAGTGTTGCTGAGAACCGGACGAAACTTCGGATCAAGCTAGCTGCCTGCAGAACTTACCTGGACTGTGATTTACCTGGACTGTGAGTTAATCTATTGAGACACTGCTTTACCTGGACTGAGACAACAAACTATAATCTACAACAAATTGTAACTGTATCTTTGCTAATGGTGTCATTGCTGGTATAATTTTTCCAAGGACTTCTTGCATGGAGCCATCAATTGGCTTGGTATTGTGGCATTTTGTATCCTCTCCTTCTGCTTGTAGCAGATTATTTATGGTGTTTGGGTAAAAACCACTATGGTCGTTATTTAAATTAAACAAAAGGGGGAAATGTTAGGGTCTGTAAACAAGTCAAGATGGAGCCTGGCATTTTGCCAGGGGGAGTGGTTTGTGAGGTGGCGCCATCGAGCCATTAAGTGTGTAGATTCCTTATTGGTTGACTGCTGTCTCTAGTTTATGTTAATTAGATAAGCTGTGTGGAATGTATATATACCCCTCCTGTCCTACAATAAATGGCTCCCACTCCTGCTGTATCAATCTACACAAGTTGCTCGTCACCCCCCGGTTATTTTGCTGCAGCCGGACTGTGGCAGGCTACCTTATATCTAAACCATGACCTCTCCCTCTTACAAGCGAGGTCGAGGAGGCCAGCAGGGTTGGGTCACATGCCAACGGTCACACGGGGGCTTGAGCAGGTGCGTGGACGCCAGAGTCTGCTGGACTCAGAAGCATTTCCCTCCATTTCGCCACGCCACCACTCCTGGCCCCGCACAGGGTCTCTGGTGACGGCTGCTTCTTGGTTGGCCCTCGTCTGGCTTCTTCCTATCTCTTGGGTCATTGAATCCACCCCGAGGGATAAGTGTTCTTCTATTTTATGCTCTGAACCCGTTGGGTGGGGCCTGGCAGGGACGGGTTGGTCCCCTCAGAAGGGGGTCAGTAAGAGGGGTCTTACCAGAAGGGCCTTACCCGAAGAGGGCAGGGTTCTAGGTCAGCTGGAGCTCCTGGCTGAGGGAGCAGGTTTGGGGACTGGCTATGGCTCACAGAGTGGCTCTCTAATGGGGCCACTGGAGCAGGGGGACCCAGCAGTGGGGGCCAAGAGAGGGCACCAACCTCCCCCCCTTCCTGCCCTGGGATGTCCTGCTGTGCCTCTCCCTGGCCAGCCCACGGGCCCACTCCACCTACTTCAGTGAGGCACAGGGGAGACAGCAGAGGCCAGGCCTGCGGGGTGGTGGGGGACATGAGTGTCCACTTCAAGGCCACACCACCCATCCATTCACAGCCTTAATCAGCCCCCCAAGTTACCCATGTGTTTCAAGTCGGCTGCAGATTCTCCATTGCGCTCCTGTGAGCACTGTATCTTTAACATCCTCTCTGGTTATTTAGGGATTTCATAAAAGCACCCCATTCTGTCCTGAGGGCTCCTGCCTCTGGATTTCAGCTGGACCTTCTCAGCCCCAGAAGGTTCTATGGCGGGTGTACGATTTGCTTCCATGTTTTGTCCATCTAACCTGGTGCCCAACAGTAGAGATGTAGCTTCAGCCTTGAGCACAGGCCACATGCAGAGTGTAAGATTTGGGGGAGAATCACATTAAGCATGTAGAAAGGAACAGGTGCCATTCACTTTATGGCATATGTTATTTAACGTGGAGACCCCAACACAGCCACGTAGAGTCATATGAAGAAGCGAGGTGTTCACGCTCTGCCTCAAGCTGTCTTTGAAGCCTGCTGTGTGTTGCCATGACAGTGCCACTGTCCTCAGGTGGGCCACCATCCAGCATCCGGCAGCCCCACATGGCTAGGGCCAGCAAGGTAGGGACCCTGCCCCTGCCTTCCAGGGTGCCCTGACGCCTGGGTCTACGCAGGGCTCTGGCGCCCACCCTGCCTGCTGCACAGGGTGACACAGGGCAAGCCCAGACAGGACCTGGACACACAGCCTCGGCCGCTCGGGAAACGGACCAGGCCACTGAGCGAGGGCAAGCACCATGGTGGGCTGGGTCCAGAGACCTCCCTCTTCGAGGGGAAAGTTGTAATTAGAGAATTAACTCTCTGCATCCCTACAAGAATCCTCCAAGCCCTCCCCAGAGAGCAAATGGGGGCTAATTCTCCCTGTACTCCACAGCAGGTTTCGGGTAGTGGGAATCTTGTGTTCCTTGGAGTCAGGCAGGGCTGGATCTCAGTCCTGGCTGTCATTTCTGAGCTGGGTGAGCCTGGGCAAGGCACTTGACCTCTCTGAATTTCACTTAGTCTACAAAGTATGAAAAACATACCTGCTCTTTGTGGGGCTTATGAGAGTTAATTGAATGAATGTGTCTAACATATACCCACACCCCAAAGAAGCCCAGCAGGTGGTGGCTACTGTCCTGCTGTGGTAAGAAACAGGTCAGAGAATAAAGAAGACAAAATGTATGTTAGACTGGCCTCCTGTATCTTCTGAAGACCAGCACAGATCCTCCAGGGCCCTCAGGGGTGAAAATGCCGGGAAGCAGCCCCGGGGTGAGCAGAAGCCCTTGGTTCAGGAGTGACGACTTGTGCAGAGGGATGTGTCTCCACTGATGAGTCACTGATGAGGCCTGGCGGCTCCGGGCAGCAAGTGGAAGCAGCAGCTGCCCACTCCCCAGGCTGTTCCCGCGCTTCTGCACCAGAATGGAGCCTCAGGCCGCAGGCGGGGATCAAGCCAAACTGCAGGAAAGAAGAATCAGGGTGTGCAGGACAGGCGTCCACCTGTCCCCTCAGACGGAGAGATGCCCGGCAGGTCCAGAGCCCAACCGCCCACACTGGGAGACATCAAGTGGCTTTGCCTTTTTAATCACGTGGGTGGACAGATGCCAAATGCCCATTTAGAAATTACAGGACGATCACTGATGTGGGGAAAGAAACCAGTCCTGACTTACAGGGAGAAATCAGCTTCCTGTGGTTTTAATGAAATAAGAAAAACAGACAGGAAACTTGATTACAAAAATATGACAAACAACGGGCCCAAATCTGCAGGCTTATGTCATGGGCGATAAAGGGGGAAGGGAGACCCCGCAGAGAAGAGAGAAAAGCTAGAGGATGTAAAGAGAAGGGTCTCGGGACCATGGAGTGGCTTGCACTCACGCTTCCCGCGACACCCAGGTGCTCTCCTTTTCCCCAAAGGGCAGGAGTCCAACTCCAACTGACAGGAGAATCACCCTTAGCACAGCCATAATCAATCCAGAGGCTCCCCAAGAAACTCAAATAGAGCCACCAGAAACCCAGCATCCCACTGCCCGGTGTTTACCAGAAGAATTGAAGCAGACACTTCAGAGACAGACACATGCCGCGGCTATCACAGCACGGTTCACGCCGGCCCTGTGGGGACCAGTCCAGGTGCCTGTGGACGGACGGATGGGTAAAGAAAACAGGGCACATATCCAGGATGGAGCCTCACTCTGTCATGAAGAATATAAAATTATGTCATTTGCAGGAAAATGGGTGAATTTGGAGAGCATCATGTTAAGTGAAATAAGTCTCAGAAAGACCAGTGTGGACGTGGACATGGACGCTAGAGGGGAAAATGAGAAAAGGTTGTGGTGAAGGTAGAAGGGAGCCCCCGGGGCAGAGGGAGGGATGGGAGGAAGGCAGGAGGGGGCGGCTAGGGGAGGGGAGGGAACAAAACTGGTCAGAATATGTTCTGTGCATGTATGATGAGACCCCTCCCTGTATAATTAATATGCAATGATGGAACCAATCTATTGTTTTATCTTGTATAGATCAAAGTACACTATCAGTTTGTAAAGCAAATCAAAATAAGCCTCTACTTGTCTTAAAAAAAATACTCTTTTAAATGTGTTCCCTGGGAGGAGTAAGGGGTCAGCTGTCTTCAGACACAGCCCACTTCAGAGGCTGGGCTCTCGTCGGCCTGCGCTGGCTTCTCTCTCCTCCCCGGTCCCTCCTTTTCCTGGGCGCCCTTCCTCTGCTGACAGCAGAGGCAGCTGAGAGCCCGTGGCGTCCTGCACACACAGCAAGGGCTTCCAGGCCCCTCCCCGTGAGCGCAGGACTCTGCTTTCCCACTGCCCCTGCCCTCTGGGCTCATGGCTAGGGCAGAGAGGGAGGTGAGAGGCGCAGATGGGCTCAGGTTGGGTCAAACACCCGCCTCTGGCTGGGCTGTGCAGGGGGTTTGTGCCCAGCCTCAGCAGACGGAGTGGGGAAGTTCAGCCAGGAGAGAAGGCGGCACCAGGAGAAAGGGGGGGGCAGTTCTCCTGCCCCTGGGACCTTGAGGCCCTTGCCCCTCCCTGTCTCCAGGGCACAGTGTGTAAACTGTCAGCCCCCTCGCTGCCACCTGCTCCTCCAGTGGACTGTCCAAGTAAAGGGACCAAGGACAAAGAGGAGACAGACGTGCCCCTGCCGACCCCATTATCCTCAGACTCTGCATTTGTGAATCTGTGAATCCGCCCTCTCATGTATTTGCACCCCTCATCAGTGCTTCCTGCACCCCTGCAGCCCTGGGCAGGGGGCACTCAACAGCGAAGAGTTACCTATGCGCATTTCCCAGCGGAGGTCCAGCAAGGTGCCCAATGACCTCCTGTCTCAGCTGGGGTACTCTAAGTGCGTCTTCACAGTCTCCTTAGGGCCCTGCTCTTCAGGTTGTTGTCCTTGGGTTGGTGACTTCACTGTTTAAAAGGTCCTCGAGTGTGGTGTTAAGGGCTGTCTAGTGTTCCTGGCTCAGAAGGCTGTGACATGCCTCCTGGGGAAACATGTGAGGTAAGGCCAGTTCAGGCCTGGCTCGCGGTGCTGCCCGCTGTGGGTGCGAGGTCAGAGCTTCAGGAACACCATCACACAGGTGCTCTCAGCCGAGACGTGCGCGGTGCAATACCCTGTGTGGAGGGGTTGGCAAAATGTGACCCAGAGGCTCAGAGGTGCCTCGCCCGTGTTTTTTCTGGAGCAGTGGTTACTGTTCACCAACCCAGTGTTCAACAGTTGGGTATTTGCCAATTCAGGCTTCATGGCGACTTTATAAACACTCCAAATAGGAGTATTGACTGGAACTTCCTCTAGGCCACCTGAGGGCCATTGACTCTCCTGCTGTGAGTCACTGTGTTCTTGTCCTGCCATCTGTGACGTGGGAAGAGATAAGGAAGAGAAAACAAAGCAAATATGCCAAAGACCAAAGGGCCTAGAGAGAAGCAGAGGAGTGAAGCGGAGGAGAGGGACGTCCAGCAGGCAGAGAGGGACGTCCAGCAGGCAGAGAGCGACGTCCAGCAGGCAGAGAGCGACGTCCAGCAGGCAGAGAGCGACGTCCAGCAGGCAGAGAGGGACATCCAGCAGGCAGAGAGCGACGTCCAGCAGGCAGAGAGGGACGTCCAGCAGGCAGAGAGGGACATCCAGCAGGCAGAGAGGGACGTCCAGCAGGCAGAGAGGGACGTCCAGCAGGCAGAGAGGGACGTCCAGCAGGCAGACAGGGACGTCCAGCAGGCAGAGCTGGAGGCTGAGAGGGACTCAGACGCACTGGTCTCGTCACACCGATGGCTTTGGTGGCTTTGGACGTGTCTGGGGTGAGACTCTCATCAGCTTCCAACACGGAGACAGGGCCTTACTCTCCAAGTTGTGCCGACCCGACTGCTCATCCCAGGGGAGCTCAGGGGACGTGCCTCAGGACTTTACAGACGCTTCTGAGCAGGTGAAGCTGTCTATTAGTAACCCCTGCGTGTTCAGGAAATTCAGAGTGGTGAGAGAATATGTACAGATTTAAATCATAACTTTTGACTAGATGTCTTCTTATTCTCTATCTCGACATCAAAAAGTTCAGCAAGAGGAGTAAGGGGCTGCCAGGGGGTTCCACGGTTCACACGGATGCTATCTTCAAAGGAGGGCTGGTCTGTGAACTGGGAATGAAGGATGACAGCCGTGCATGATGCTCAAACGCTCGGCTGGAGAACCACGTTCAGGAACTTCCAGCCGTCGGTTATGCGTGTCACAGGACAGGGAATCCACTCACCAGACCGTGGGGTGATGCCGGCATGGATTCTGCCCTTGCTGATCCTGCCACACCCAACCCACCCGTGCACAGTAGCAAGGTGCACTCTGCCAGGAGAGAGCCCTCCTCCAACAGTTCTCTTGACAAGTACATAAGTGAGCCATGCCAACAGGTTATCATTGAAATATTATTTACATTTCCTAAGTAAATGCACTTTCATCTGAGTCCCTGCTCTTGGAAACTGTGATTCCAATGGATAAATTTCAGTACCTTAAAGACTGTCCTTTATTAACCCCCGAAAACTGCCGACTATTGTTTCCAGACTTTAACATTTATTTAAGACTTCATTTTACCAAGGAGTTTTGAGAGCTTTGCATAAGTATGAATGGAAAGTTTACCAGACAGCCCTTTAAAACTTAAAATGGGTTTTCAAGCGTTCTGGGCATCATCTAGCTAGTTGGTTGATCCGTTTGCAGTTCCCTGCTGACATGCCCAGAACAGCAGCCGGCCTTCATCTCAGTTGTCCCTGGGCTGGTTCTCTGAGACTTCACCTTTGCTTCAGTTGAAGATGCGGTTGGCTTTATTTCTGGAATGACCATCTAGATCAGTTTATCAAAATCCTTTTCCCAAAGTGAATCTTGTTTTTCTGGTGCATCGGTGTTAGGAATGGCAGGCATTTGGAAAAATACTTCTGCTGAGTTGTATGGGGTTAAGTCAGGTCACAACACAGTCTTCACGTCATGCATGCGGCATTTGCAAGACTGGGAGGAGACTTGTGATCTGCCGGAGACGTCGGTGATAATTTCCTCCTTCATTTACTTGTTTTTTCTGTATTGTAATCTTTTGTAAAATGAGCAGAAGTCACATTGAACACAGAAATAAATCTTTGCTTTCTTTTCAGAATGCATTCCAGGGAGGTCAGAAACTGCGACCTCCTCTACCAGCTGCTACCTCCCCTACCCAAGTCCCAGTGGGACCCTCCCATGGGAGGATTGGGCTCCTGGCCAGCCACCTGTTTGAAGCTCTAAGAAGAATGGTCCTACCTGTGGCTCATGGGTTGTGCCCCACCCTTCCTTGGAGCTGGATTTTTGTACCCCAAGGGCCACCCTGGATGGCTGCTGAAGCCCTGCCTTGTTTTTGAGCATCGTTGGGAAGCCAGGTGTGACGCCCACCTGAGCATTGACCCGGACAACTGCGGCCAGTGTGAGCGGGCTCTCAGAACAAATTGAAACATCCTGAGATCTGACCATGGCCTTCTTGACTCATCATTCCTCAGGCCTTTGTCCTATGAGCAAATCCACCATGAGATGCAGGCTCTACCGCGGGCCCAGGCCTGGCCTGTGAAGTCCAGTGGCTTCCCTGAGGGCACAGCCCTGCAGCTCTGGCCCATTTTAATTAACTAATCTTATGTGCATGCACTTAGAGAACAACATAATAACACGCACCCATCTCCAGACACAGCAGCTCTCGGTATTTTGCCGAACTTGTTTTGTGTGCAGCGTGGTTTCCCTAGGTGCAAAGCTCATCCTTGACTGTGTGCTTTCTTGCTTTAGTATCTGTCTCTGGAGATTGAGCAAGGGGAGGTCTCTGAGCATCTCCTGCTGACCTTTGTTGTCCCATCAGTCCAGTGTGATTGCCAGCCCAGCGGGAGATTTCTAACATGGTAGCAAGGATGTGTCCCCTTCCAGCCCCTGTAGGTGTTCAGGGAATCCCAATGATCCCCCTTATTTGGATGGTCAGTGTTTCTTTCCCAGACTCATGTAATCCCAGCGATTTCCTGGTAGGGAGACCAGCAATGCTGGTCCCAGCAACCTGGCTGCTTGTCATCACGATTAATGCTACGTAAACCAAACTGTCTTCTTCTTCTTCTTTTTTTTCTTTTAAATGGCTTTCTTTATATTTATTTATTTTTATGTGGTGCTGAGGATGGAACCCAGTGTCTCTGACTTGCTAGGCAAGTGCTCTACCACAGAGCCACAACCCCAGCCCACCAAACTGTCTTTAATTTCAGTGTTCCTTACAAAAATCCAAAGTTAATTATTGACTTGTGTTCAGACACTGGCCTCGGGAACATGAACCAGTTATTAAGAATGAATGCTAAAGAACCTCAACTGTCAAAGCTCAGGAGAAAACAAAGTCCAGGGTTTTGCAGCTGGTCTTGGAACTCAAACTGTTGGCTGAGGGTTACTGTCCAAACTGGCCAAGGAGGTCTTCACCACCTGCTGGTTCTCTCTCTAGTGTTCAGTTTAAGTACCAATCTGGGGGCAAAATTAAGTAAGACAGAGAAAATGACCATTTTGCTTGCCATGTGAAATGAAAATTTATTCTGCCTTGTATTTGCTATCAATTGCCACATTAATGTTGTACAACAAAATAACTCCCCAAACTTCAACACACAACAAGAGCTATCTTTTCTCATGTGCATCCAGTCAAGTTGGGGTTAACCAGGTGGATCTGAAGACACATCTGAGGGGGCCTGGCTGCTGCTGACCCAGGCTGGCCCTGGTTTGGGAGAGCAGGACAGTGTAACTGTACGCTGTGTGCCTCCTGTCCCCTGGCAAGCTACTCCAGACAGGTTCTCGTAGTAGTGGTGCAAGTGTCGGAGGGCAACGGGAGCATGCAAGGCAGCACAGGCTCTGATTTGAAGCTGGAATTCTGCCCTGGCTGCCTGCACCCTTAGTCAGAATGTAGGCTGGCACTCACCCTCAGTGGGTGGGAGGAGGCTGCAAATAACCTGCAAAAGCAGGAAAAGATTGGGACCATGAATGCAGTCAACTTATCACACCTCGAT
Organism: Marmota monax; assembly: GCF_021218885.2. Classification (NCBI taxonomy): domain Eukaryota; kingdom Metazoa; phylum Chordata; class Mammalia; order Rodentia; family Sciuridae; genus Marmota; species Marmota monax. The sequence continues at coordinate 16,772,818 of NW_026695238.1, read as the reverse complement.
CCAGTAAAGTCAACCTCAGACTTGAAAACTGATTTTTTTTTTCTCCTAGGAAGGTAGCTGGGGGCTTTCTTTGTTGTTGGGGAGAACATCAGCTTTGAAGTCTGACATCTGGAGTTCAAAGGCAAGGTCCCCCAGGTCCTGGCTGGTGGCCTTCCACGTATTACAGACTTCCTGGGCCTGTGTCCATGCATGGGAAGCAGGGCTGCTGTCCACTCTTGACATGCTGTTGTGAGGGGTCGAATAGGGGGTGCTTGGTTAGGAATGACATGCTGTGGTTGCAAGGTCTTCTCTCAGGGGACAGTGTTCCTCCTAGTTCAGACAGGGGGACTGGCTGCAGCCCAGATAGATTCAGAGTATAAACTGGAGAATGCGGTTTCCCACAGGGTACTAAGTGCTCTACGTGGCATCTCCTTAACCAAGGTCAAAGTGACTGCCCCCTTCCTGAAAGAAGCAGAGGAATCTGATACACAAGTTGAGGCTGCATCGGGGTGAATGCAGAAAAAATGGTGGCATGTTCTTCACCCTTAAAAAGAGAAGGAAATCCTGCCATTTGTGACAACAGAGGGGGACCTGGGGGACATCACGCTAAATGACGTAATGCGGGGCACAGAAGACAAGCCCTGCTTGAGTGCTCTGCTCTGTAGAGTCCTACCAACTTAGGCAATCACTCAGGTAAACAATTCCTTTCATATATGAAAAGGTTCTTAACTTTTTTGTATTTGTGTGTCCATTTTTGTGTGTTTCATCTTTTAATTGACTTAATCTTTTCCCAATATAACTTCCTATGACCCAGCAATCCCACTACTGCGTGCATTCAAAGGAAATGAAGCCAAGATCTGAAGAGAAGTCCGCGCCAGTCCACGGCAACAGTGTTCTCAACAGCCAGGAAGGGAAAGCACCCGGTGAGTGGAGAGAGGAAATGTGAAAGGCTGCCCTGGAAGGCTGGTCGGACACGAGAGAGCGTGGAGCTCTGCCATTGACCACAACCTGAGCCAGGCACAGAAAGAAGGAGCGCACGATCTCACCCAGGTGTGGGCCTGCAGAGTGGACATCATGGAGATAGACAGCGGAGCGCTGGTGGCCAGAGGCTGGGATGCTGGGGGAGATGAGAAGGTGGTGGCTGAAGAAATGACCCAGGTGGACAGAAGGAATCAATGTGGTGACTGTGGGGAGACAGGTAGCATCCTAGGAGGACGTGAAGAGAGTGAGGAGGTTCTGCGCCCGCTCCATGAAGGTGACAGCCACCACACTGCGTAGATATTTCAAAGCATGTTGTGCACAATGAAAACACACAGTGTCGTCTATCCATTTAAACATAAATAAGCGCTCCACTGGGCTGGAGCTGGAGTGAAGTCAATTGTAACTTTCCTTCTTGGTCACACCCTTGTCAGGTTTGGGGATCAAGGTTATGCTGGACCCATAAATGAGTTAAAAAGTGTTTCTCTCTTTTTTTTTTTTTACATTTTCTGGCATAATTTGCAGAAAAGCAGTATTTTTTTTCCCTGAAGAATTTAGAAGAATTTATTGGTGATATCATTTGGGAGCAGAGTTTTGTTTTGTTTTTGTAGATAACTTAAAATTTATGGATTACATTTTTTAAGTGACCAGAAAAAATACTTCCTATTGATTTGGGTCTGGGTTTTCTCCTGGAAATTTGTCAACTTTTTCCTTGGTTTTTAACTACGTTGGCATGACATTGTTTTATGACGTTCTGTTGAGATGCTCTTAATGTCTTGAGAAACTTTGGTGCTCTTCTCCACTTCCTGATGTGTGTGTGAGTCTTCCTCTGGCCTCTGTTTTCTTCTGGAATGCTGTAGGCCAGGTTCATCAATTTCATCAATATTTTCAAAGATTTAGCTTTGTCTTTATCAATTCTCTCTTCATTTATTTTTATTTGGCTAATTCCTGCACTTTTTATTACTTCCTTCTTTTATTTTTTCTTTGTTTAGTTTGCTATTCTTTTTCAGAACTTCTTGAGATGGATCTCTAGCATTGATCTTAAACATTTCTTTTTTTTTTAAAGAGAGAAAGAGGGAGAGAGAGAGAGAATTTTAATATTTATTTATTTATTTTTTAGTTTTCGGCAGACACAACATCTTTGTTTGTATGTGGTGCTGAGGATTGAACCCGGGCCGCACGCATGCCAGGCGAGCGCGCTACCGCTTGAGCCACATCCCCAGCCCACATTTCTTATTTTTTAATACATACATTTAAGGCTGTAAGTTTCTCAAACTAAGCATATCCTAAGTCGTCACGTGTGAGTTTTGATCTGTGGCATTTTAAAGACCATTTGATTTAAAACATTTCCTGATTGAGATTATAACTTCTTTTTTTTCCACTGGTGGATTGTCTAGAAGTATTTGCTCATTTCACAAGCAGGTAGGAGTCCAGTTCTCTCTCCATTCCTGTTTTTCTAGCCTGAATGCACCATGGACAGAAAACATACCAGATGAGTTAATTTGTTTGAAAATTGGAACCTCATTGGAACCTCACTTTGTGGACTCTGTCAATGTGGTGACAGGTTCCACATGAACTTGAAAAGAATATGCATTCTGCAGTTGCTGGGAGGAGAGAGGTCCAGTTTTTGGTTAGCCTTGCCCTGTCCATCCCCTTCCTGATCCGGAGATGGTGCTCGATTGTCTCCTGGCTGCTGAGCAAGGTGTTCCATGGTGACCGTGCACATCTCCTTTAGTCTGTCAAGTTTTGCTTAATATTTCAAATCCACACTCTTTGGCATATTCAAACTTAAAAGTCTATGTTTTCCTGGCAGGCTCAACTTTCCTCATTTGAAAGAGCTCCACTGTCCTCTAGTAACACTCTCGTGGTGTAAAGGCCACGTGTAAGTGGCTGTGGGTATTGGCATGTCCTTGGCTTCCAAAAGACAACACATCACCTGTGCTGGTCATGGGGTTGAGATGCTTCATTGCTGGACGTCAGTCCTCACCTAAGCCAGTCAGTCTCTGGTCTATTCACCTTTGCTGCTAGGGTGCCGTACTCAGGATCCCAGTTGAGAGCCTGATGTGCTCCTTCCATGTTGGACGCAGAACACTGACTTTTTTTAATATCTATTTTTTAGTTGTAGTTAGTTAGACACAATATGTTTATTTTATTTCTATGTGGTCCTGAGATCAAACCCAGGGCCTCACATGTGCTAGGTGACCGCTCTACTGCTGAGCCCCAGCCCCAGCCCCAGAACACCGATTTTTGTCTCCTGCTCAGGTGGAACATCTAAAGGCTCTGCTAGGATCGCCAGCGCTCAGCCTTGCTGGAGAGGAGAGCTCGGCCTTTGGAAGAGATTGGTGCACCCCAGATGCTGGGCTGGCCTCCCAGGCGCAGAACTTCCGCCTCCTCTGGAGCCTGCCATCTAATTTGACCAGTCAGGCTGGATCACTGGAAAAGGCTGGCTCACATCCAATCCCACTTTTCCTCTTTTAGTTGTTTAAATTTACATTTCTTTTTTTCTGATTCCAACTAAAAAATTGAGGCAATCGTGCTTCTGAGCTTTGAGGTTTTTCTGCTCGTATTTGCTTGTTCATGTTCTTTTTTCACTGTGTCCTATATTGTTACATTTTCCAAGTGAATTTAGAAGCATTTCTTACATATTCTACGTGTGCCTCTCTTGACAGTTTCAGCCATTGCAATTTTGTCATCTAACAATTTGGTGCATTTTATCCTTCCTTGAATACAAATCCTTTGTTTTAATGTGATGAATTTTATCGATTAGTTTCTGCTCTTGGAGTCTTGTTTCAGAGGGACATTCCTGACCCATCTCATGAGATATTATGCTAGTTTCTTCTATTAACTTTATAATTTTATCTGTCACATTTAAAAAAATCTGAATAGAGTCTGCTCTCACACGTGGTGTGGCATAGACATCTAATTTAATTTTTTTCCTGGAGTGAGCCACTTTTCCCAAGATCATCTGCTAAATTTATCCTCCCCTGTGCTGTGTGTCACTGATATGCATTACATTCCCACAATGCATGTTTCCCCTGCGCTCTCTGTTCTGCCCACTCATCTATTTGTCTATCCCAGACTCGGTGCCGGATTCCCACGACCTGGAAGTATGGCTTCATGTCTATTAAGGAAACTCATCTGTTTCTCTTTTATAAGATTGACTTAAATGTTCATGGATTTTTATTTCTTTATATATTTAAAAAATAAGTTATTGAGCTTCTAAAAAAATCTGAGTGAAGTTTTGTTTGGGATCGCACTGAATTTATGTAGCACTTTGGTGATAACCGACACCAACATAACAGTATATTGTCTTTTTGGCAGCAATGTTTTAAAAAACTCCTTGGGTTTTCTAGGTAGGTGATCATTCAGTGTTGGCTTTTATCTCTTCCTCTTTAATTCTTATGCTCTTTGTTTTCTTTTCCTTGTTCTGTTGCCCAGAACCTCTGACATTATCTAGTACTAATAAAAATGGGCATTCTTATCTCGTTGTCTTAACAAGAAAAGTGTTCACATTTTTTTCATTGGAAATGTAAGATTGAAAGTGTTTGGCACAAATCTTTGTCAAGTTAAGAAAACTCTCTTCTCTCAGTTTGTACACATATGGAGCATTACTAAATACATTTTCTGTATCCACTGAGTCACGTTTCTTCTTCTCTTTCTTCTCCTCTTCCTCCTTCTTTTTCTTCCTCCTGCCCCTTCTTCTCCTCCTCCTCCCTTTCTCCTCCTCCTCCTCCTCCCCTTCTTCTTCTATGTATTATTGTTCTGAGTCACTGCCTGAAGCCACCTCCGGACCCTGCAGAGTGGCTGCATACAGCAGCATTCTTTCTTTAGTAAAGATCGGGACATGCAGTTTGGTTGACTGGCTTGGATCATTTTTATTTTTTTCCCCCAAGTTTGCAACATTGAGGGCTCTGCCACCTGGAAGACTGCCCTTGACATTCTCTCAACCATTGTCATTTTTAAAAAGTCATACCATTATCTCTCTGTCTGAGAATATTTGAGCAATTACCCTTACAGTTAGTATGAAGGAGAGGTGCAGGGGAAGAGAGACGTGAGGTGTAATCAGGAGGGCCTGCTCAACCTGTCAGCTCGGCTTCCCTTGTCTCTCCAGGGCTTTCAAAAAATGTGGCTCCTGGAAACTTTGTGCATGTTTCTCGATTACGTGATCCTATTTCCTGAGCCACCCCTCCCAACCTCCCCCAGGTCTCCTTGGCCACCATCACCAGCTCCCACCTTGAGCTCATAAGCTGTATGGATGGGAGACCTGGTGCCACCCAACCAGGCATTCCAAGGTGGCATTCCTCTCCTGGAGACCCTGACTGCCACCAAAACCCACCTGGAGGAGGTAGAAGTACATCTGTGGCTCCTGAGGTCTTTTCCATCTGCCCAGGACTAAATCTAAAGAGTGGTGAGGTGCCGCAGTCTGGCTGGGCACAAAATCACGAGCCACTCAGAGCCTTGTAGGTTCAAACAGCAATTCTTTATTCCCGAACTCACACCGGCACTCTACAAGCACGTTCTGGGCAAAATCCACACTCTCCACGGGGCTCTGAATCCCAAATACTCTCTGAATCCCGCGAGAACTCAAGGGGAAATCAAGGTGCCTGAGGCAGCAGGATACGCCCTATTCCCAGCAGGAATCACCTTAAACCTGGAACCGCCCTAAACCCCGATCTCCCTAAACCCGGATCCCCCTTAAACCCTGATCCACCCTAAACCCAGATCCGCCCTGGTCCTTGAGCAAGGTCACATTTCATGCAAAGTCACTGCAAATGACCTGGGTCCACAATGGAGAGTCCTTCCTCTAAGCAACAGGGGCTAGGCTGACAAGGAAATTGCCATGTGTCGTACCTACTTAGCTATGGCTCTCAGCAGTGAGGAGCAAGCCCTTTGGTGGGTAGAAAGGACTGCTTGTTGTCACTTGTCCGTCAATGAGGCTGGGAGGTGGTTCACAGGTGTGTTGACCTGTGATTCCTACTTAATGACCCTTTGTCTCACAGCCCCGGTCACCGTCTTTCTCCTGGAAGATGAGTGTGCTTTGTGGCCATGGGAACAGCCTAGGTGTCCTTCCCTTCGGTGAGGACTGTACAGAGACGTCTGGTCCTCCCTCCCTGGTGGGCAGAGAGCCTTCTTTGTCACATTTGTTCCTGCGGCTTTTCCAAGAGAGCAGGACTGTTCCGTGGTTCTGGTCTCCTCTTGTACTAAACCCCTCTATTATCCCCCTCGGACGGTGTTTGATGAAATCGCCTTTGGAGAGCTTTCCTGTGTGTGAAACGCTGGGTGTGTGTCTGGAAACCTCCTGCTGGAGCAGACCCTGCCGGGCACCGGGAAGACTGCTGCTCTGCTGGGGTCACTTCTGGCTGCCCCTTCTGCCCAGCTGCCGAGCAGAACACATCTGGGTGACCAGGGAGTGTCTCCTGGGCTGGCCTTGGGCTTGCTGAGAGGCCTGGTGGATGGGCAGGGGAGTACTGCCAGCCTCAATGAGAGCCTCGCTCTGCAGGCCCTGGACAGCACACCCAACAGGAGAGTGGACTGGCCACCTCCAAGGCCCCTTGCCGCTCCCAAATTTTTATTTAATTTTCTTCATACAACCATGGCTTTAATTTCTGTGGGATGCACTGGCCTCCTGAGGACATGTTCTTGTCACATCATATCATTTCCCAAGGGAGACGTTAAGGCTCCAGAAGCAGAGTTCAAGTCACAGCCATGGGTCCTTCTAGAACATTCTTTCTACAGCTCGATCTGACATGACCTCTGAAAATTCCAAGAGGTCGTTCTTCAGTGTTGCAAAGTAACTTTCTGAGATAGGGATCGTGGCTTTTCTTCCTGGCAGTTCTCTTCCCTTCTGCCTATCTGAGCCCACAGCAGCCCTGGGGGACCAGGCCTCCGGCCAGGGCCTGGGCAGGAGCCCCTGACAGTTGCGGGTCCTGGGAATTGAAGGCAGGCGCTCTGAGGGATGTGCAGTGACCTGGTGTGCCTCTGGGGAAAGACGGAGAGAGGACTGGCCAGGACTGGACCATCGCAAGCCGGGGGTGGGAGGGGAATGTGTTCTCCGGCTCCACCAGCAGGACGTCCAGGCAGGGCCCCCTCAGTCACCCTGACCTGGCTGACCACTGAGACATGCGGTCAGGAATGCTGGGCACGAGGGTGCTGCCAGCCTGGTGGGACAGGACCATGGGCCTGGTACAGTGGTGCCTAGCCACAGGAGGGTGGACCCCAGGCAGCCACCACCTCGCCTTGCCACAGTGTACCCTCCCCCTTGGCAAAATTAACGTGATTTTTTTCTTTTTCTTTTCTTTCTCACCCCCCTTCTTCTTCCTACTAAGAATTAAACCTGGGTGTCGTGCTGCTAAACTACATCCTCAGTTCTGTTTTAATTTTGAGACAGGGTCTCCCTAAGTTGCTGAGGCTGGTTTCAAACTTGCGCTCCTCCTGCCTCCGCCCCCTGAGTCACTGGGACAACAGGTGTGGGCCACCTCCCTGGCTAGATGTGGTTTTTCGAGCATCCCTGCTCGTGGGGTCTGCCACTGGCTCCCTCCACAGTTGTTTCTATCAGACGTGTCCAGCCTGGAATGCGAGCACATGGTTATTTTAGCCAGGGCGTAAGTGTAGGTGCAGAGGCGGGCACTGGCCCTACGGGTGAGATGTGGGGCATGGGGGGAAGGAGAGAAGGGAGTCATCCAGCAAGGTGAGGCTGAGGGGAAAGAGCTCACTTGTAAGAGGTGGTCATCAGAGAGCAGAGCCACACACGGCCCTGATGGGGGTGCTGGGGGAGTCCCTGAGAGCTTCTCGCCATGCCGCAGCCTGGAGGAGCCCTGGCCACAGCCTAGGAGAGGGGGAAGTTGGAGAAAGACCATGAAGGCAGGGACCATGGATCCTGTTGTTGGGTGACATATAACTTATTAGAGCAGCCACTGACCTAGCACTGTGGCTTCTGAACAAGGCTGGCTGCCATCAAGATCCCACACTCCCTGAGACTCACTTCTAGGAGGGCAGACAGAGCCCTCCATCTGCATATGGTCTGAATTTGGCGCTCTGCTTCTGACCAGTAGGATGTGACCCAGATGAAGGGGTTTGGCGGCTCAACATGGTAGTGCTGGGGACGTGGTTCTCTGGCTGACTCTGCCGCTCGCACGCTTTGATGAAGCGTGCAGCTGTGTTGGAGAGGTCAACGGGAACCTACGGTGGCCTCAGACAACAGACGCTGGCATGTGCCACTGAAAGTCCTGAGGCCAAAGCTGTAGAGGCAGGCAGGGGTGTGCATGCCTGGCACTCTGGCCCTGCGTAGGACGTGCAGACAGGCATCCTCCCCAAACAGAGCTTCCCAGGTCGACCCTCCATTGCTAAACACCGTGCTGACAACTTGCGAGACACCTTGAAGTAGAAGATCCTGGCGAGACTGATTTCTGACCAACAGAAGCATGTTGGCATAGAACATAGTTTGGGGGCGATTTGTCCTACAGCAGTAGACAACTAATACATTCTCCTTATAACCTGTTGGTTTCCCTCTAAATGTGTTTTGGACCTTTTTTTTTCCTTCCCTAAAATATGTGTGTTCTATTCCCCAATTTCTATCAGTGAGGAGATTGCTGGGATCTCTGACCACTCCCTCCCTCCTGGCCACCTCCCTCTCAGGCTTCTTGTCACCAAGCAAGGCACAGTGGCATTCAACATGGAGAAGAACCAAAACACTGAGATTCAGAACTTCCCAAAGAAACACAAAATGTTAGCGCTAGAGGGAATCTGTCCCACTTCATCCCTGGGCAAAGAGGAGCAAAGCCGGATGTGCGGCCCCTGCCTGAGCCAGCCCAGGGCAGCGTCAGTATAAAAGGTCAGGTTTCTGGATTCTTGTCCTGTCACTTTCGGTTGCTAAGTAGGATAACAGGAAGCTTCTGCAGGGAAAGGTCTAGATCCAGGACACCCACCAGGGCACGGGGTGGCGAGGCCACCAGCTGAGGGAGGGAGGGAGGCAGCAGAGAACTCCTCCTGGGTGGTGTCCATTAACCGTTCACGGTGAAGAGGGGGCCAGAACCTGCACCCTCTGCTCCCTAGACAGGGCGATGTTCAGGGAATTCAGCCCAGAAAGCAGTGCTCACCGGCCCAGAGCTCATCATGGCAAATGGTGGCATTTTTCCCCACCGTGATTTCTGTGGCTGCTTCAGGTTCCAAAAGTTTGCCCCCAAAATCACTTCACCCAACACCCCGTGGACTTGATGTTGAGATTCCCAGTGCATCAAAGGGCTGCCTTGTGGTTGAGGAGTGAGAGAAAGAACAGAAATCAGGTGGCCAGCCTCTGCTACGGTGGATGTTGTCATGGGTTGTGACAGAGGGTAATGGGTTGTGCCCAGGAGGCTGCTCTCTGGAGGCTGAAGGGAGGGTGAACAAAGGCTGGGGTGGGGGAGCCTGGTAGGAAGTTCTGCACAGATGCCACATCGGAAACAGCGAACCACTGATAAATTAAAAAGTGTGTGTGTGTCTAAGTTTTAAAAAGGGCAAACCCTCAAGGATAACATGAAATAGGAGAGAACAGCCGTGAGCTTGTACAAGCAGGTGAAGGTCCACAGGGAGGCCGGGAAGTTCTCTGACACATAATGTGGCCCCAGGTGGCCCAGGCTCCTGGCCCAGGCCCATTCCTCCCCTGACCCCACACACTGCCTCCAGGCAGGAGGACGGGAGAACCTCCTCTAGGAAGCCCGACCCGCCAGACAGGAGCCCTTAGATGGCCTCAGTCCAAGCACTGGGGGTCCAACCTGGAGCTTCCCAGAGACAGGGCCGAAGCCCTCACCCTATCTGGGTTGGTCCCTGCAGGGACCCTGGTCACAGCCCACCCACATGCTGCTTAGAGATTCCAGTCTGCTTTCCAGGCCGGCTCTGGATGAAAACCAACTGCTGCCAACAACCCACCAGGGAGGCAGCTGCTTGGCATCTGGAAGCTTTCAACAAAGGCAACGCCGGGCACCACCCCAGAGACTCGGGCGCAATTGTCCTGGGCTGGGCCTGGCCAGTGTGTTTTGTCTCTTTGTGTTCTTTGTTTATGTTGTTGATGGGTTGTTTTTAAACTGTCCGAGCCATTCAATGTTCAGGAGGGACTGAGAACAGCTGATACTGTGGACGGAAGTGTGTGGAACTAGGAGTGAACACAGCTGGACTCCTGTCCCGTCTGCCACATAGCAGCCAGACACAGAGATATAGGGACTTCCAAATACAGGCACAGATATGGAGATGAAGACAAGATGCGATGATACATAGATACAGAGGTAAAGATGTCCATGTGGACTATACACAATCATGGATGTAGATAAGCAGATGTCGAATTGGATAAAGATACGTGGGTGAGCATCAAGTTCAGGGGGAAGGCAGGTTCCTGGGCCTTGCTTCCTGCAGTTCTGATACAGAGGCTGAGGTGAGATCCCATGGTCCCAAGAGCACACACTGACGACTGCCACCTCAGTGTGCTCGTTGAGGATTCAGACTCAGAACTGGGGAGCAAGCCCTGCTTTCCCAGATGCTGGCTGCGCGAGCTTCAGATTTACCAAGATCCCCTCAGCTTTCGTTCCTGCATCTGTCTATACGACGGGCGTCCCATGCACATCCCAAAGGAGCTGGTGAGATGGGAGTCCAGGGAGCGGGAGCGTGGAGATGGCTGTGCTGGGCCCAGGTGACTACCTGCTGTTCCTAGGTGTCTCTGTCAGTCTCCACTTCCCTGGGACACAGATCAATAAGCAGCTCAGATCCAGCCCCAGAAAGGTCAGAGGCTGCAGCGGGCACAAGCCACTGCCTTGAAAAGAGCGAAGTGCCAACAAGTGGGAGCCTCCACTGATTCCCTCCAGGCACCGAAGGCTGGGTGAACCTCAGAGTCATGCTTAGCACTCTTCTGAGTGTCTTTCCCCAGAATGCCTTCTCTTGCAGTGTTATTAAAGCTGGCACCTGAGGCAAGTCATGCTACCTGCAACAGCCTCAGGATGTGTGGAGGTGAAGTGGGTGAACAAAGGGCTCACTGCTGCAGCTGGGTGCCGGAGAGGTCCAGCGCACTTACCACCTGGAGGCCCTGGTTCCATCCCTAGAACCGTCACAGGGCAAAAACATCCACAAAAGTTCCCTCCAAAGGCCATTTTACAGGTCAGACAATTTCTCATCAGAATGTTCTGTATTGAAATTTGTTACGTACAAAAAGATGTGCAAATTTTGAAAATGACATTGTTACAATGGCACTCTTAGAATTGAGATTCTGAGCAAGGACCCGGCGTCTGGTTTTAACAGACATGAGCTGCTGTAGGTTCCCTTTCAACATGAAGAGACGACCCATCAAGCTCCCCTGTATGATGCTCTGGAACACTTAGCTTGTGACGTAGGGAATTCTGGATTACAATTTGCAGCATTTAGGGAAGGAAATTGTGCATTTTCTGCCAAGCACTCTGACCTAGGGGAACTTCATCTGCATGTCTACATGTCTGCATTCTCCCACAAATGTGTCTGGGGCTCTGACTCTGGGCCAGACTCCGGCAGGAACTGAGGCTAGGCCAGGGAGGGGGCCAAGCCCCGCACTCAGGGTCTATTTGGGGGCTGCAGTCAAGGAAAGGCGCCAACCCCAACCCCATGCAGTGTGGTTCCTCACGGGCAGGAGAAACAGGGTGCCCCATAATAGGTATGGGTGGGTGCCAGGGAGGTCCCTCCAAAGGTGACATGAGTAACAAGCAGCCTCCAGGCGTGGGTATGCAGGGGGCTCCTGAGCCCCCAGAAACCTCTGACGAGAGAACAGCTGCTGTTTAGGAAGGATGCAGAGACTCGAACCCTGTATCTCTTCTCCTCAACCTGAGTCCCAGGTGACTCCTACGGTGCAGTTTACCCTCATGTCAGCTGCGGTCACTCCGGCCATCCTTCCCCATCGTGCACGCATGCGTGATCCCATCACCGCAGACGCCGTGCGACTCGCCCCAGCCCGGCTCCCTTATAAATTAAACGGCAGAGTGAAAATTCTGCAGCCTTCCCGGGTGTGGGCGGTTTCCATGGTTTTAACCACCACAGAGCAGGTTCCCGGGTTCCTTCTGCTTCCTCCACTTGGGCTGTGTGATAAGATGACCAAGAGAAAGGAGACCCCCACCTGGAGGCCCCGGAGCCGCTTCCTGGGCGGGGCCTCAGGGGGGAGCCCCAGAGCCTGCCTGTGATTGTTCCCATCTGCCCAGGGGACAGGGGACTCTCCACCTGGGAGGGGCGGTGCAAGTCCAGAGCGCTGGGCGCTGACCGCGCTGCAGGCACCTTGGAGAGTGTCTGTCCATATGTTTAATTTCATATTTGTAAATATGAATATGTATCACATGTACCTTACCTATGTGTAAAATCATGTTACATTTATATTATAATACATGTCATATATTTGTATTATGTTTTTATTTATATTTTATGTTTGATTTTACGCCTGTTTTCCGTGGTTGATAATGTCGAGTGCCCTGCAGGCTGAAGTCCTTTGCCCGCTTATCTGTTGAGCCTGCTTCTTTTTTTCTAATCAATTTCTGTGAGCAATTTATGGACTCTGAATATTTTCTGGTATATCCTGTATATAAGTATACCCTAAACAAATCAGGATATATGTATTTTATGTATTTTAAACATTTTTTTTATTGCCAAATCTTTTGAATGTCTCTTTTGTGATTTTTGTCCTATTACATTGAAGCTCATAAATTAACCCTACATCTAAACACGAATATTCTATTTTTTAGACAAGATCTTATTTATTATCATAATTTTATTTCAATATATAACATTTTATTTTCCAAATAATTTACTGTTAAAGCCTTTATTTCATTAGTTTTACAAATGCTATTCAAGACAGTCCTTGCAGGTGTTGAGAAGAGCAGAGTTTCTCTTTTAAAAACATGACTAATAAAAGAGCATATATTGGGGTCATAAACATAGATTGAAATACTTCTACTTTAATATTTGTGAACTTGGGGAACACATAATCATTTCCCATAAATATCACTTTGTGTCTTAAAAACTGCCCCATGGTTTCCAGAGCCCTCCGTGTCTCTGGTGACCCCCAGACAGCAGCTGAGTGGCTGCCATCGTCTGCATTCGGACAACTGTAAGTCACAATCGTGAGTGACAAAGTGGACTTCGCCCGTCCCTTGTGTGTCCAGCGACTTCTCTTTTGTCTGTATTGTTGCCAGGCTGGTCAGCACATGAAAGGAGGGGACCTCTGTGGGGTGGCTGTCCCTACTCGTGATTGTGTGGGTGCTCTCATTGGATCCCACAGCAACCCGGTGAGGTCCTCAGAGGCATTTCCTGTGTTCAGGAGAAGAGAGCAGCACTGGGAGCAGAGGACTTCTAAGTCCTCTGGCTACAGTCAGCCAGGGTGGCAGCCCCAGTTCCGCCTGAGTCCAGGCCCTGCTCCGTGGATGGGGTGAATCCCGAGGTCCCTTCACATAGAAGGCCAGGATTTCCCACAGTGCTTCTTCTCCGTAGACTTCAGCCTTGTCCCCTCCCCAGATCAGATGCCGCCTGCTGCTCTCCATGGCCTCTTTTCTACCACCTCTGGTCATTTTGTTTGGGTCTTGTTGTCAGACTTCTTTCTTGTCCTTTTTCTTTGCTTTTAATCTAATTGCATCAGAATTTTCCTTTTTAATACTGGCATCCAGACATTTTGGACTCATTGCTATACACATTCATTTTTATTTTAATACCTTAAAATGTGCCTTAGAGGATTTCTCAGATTCTCTACAGAATCTCACTGGGACCCTGCAGATACTTTGAGAAGTGCCATAAATCGCCAAAGATCTCTCTAGCCAGATAGAATTGGTCTTAACTCTTCTTGCTTTACACAAAATTGACATACTAAATATAGTTTTGTGTCTACTTTTTCTTATTACTTTACTCCATGAGAAATTTCTCATGTCACTGAAAACGTGAATTTCAATGACCACATAAAGGAATATGTTAATTCCCAGTCATCTCCATTCTTTAAGTTACTTCTGTTGTTTTCAATTTCAGTTTTTATGAAGCTTTTTCAAGTGAAGCTGAAATAAAGAGCCTCGAAGTTAAATCTTTGATTGTAGCTCTGATGGAGCCCCATTGCTAGAATCCTGGAAACAATTAGACAAAGTTTGTGCACATTCCCAGTGACGGGCCATGTTTCCTCAAAACTTTCATTAGAAAATACATCCCCCCCCAAAAAAAAAAGAAAAGAAAAGAAAATACATTGCCCAGTGTGTGAACTCACTCTCTGTGCACAAGACACACGCCCCCTGTCCTGCCTGGGTCAGACCTTCAGAGTCAGGAAGGACCCTGCTCATCATCTGCTGCCCTCAACCAGAAATGTGGAAAATGGGCTGGGTGAGAGACAGACTTCAAGCCGGGGAGGCCAGGACCAGGTTCAGCTGTGGCTCTCCACGTAACAGTGGCCAGTGGGAGCCTCGGTGCCTCTTCTCACCACAGAAACTTGTTTCAACCATGCAGTGGATGCCACTGGCTTCTCTCGAGAAAGACGGATGAAAGATAATGTGGACTGCAATCAGCCCACGCTGATCTGGCCACCTCTTGCAAAGGGCTCTTACTTGGGGTCCAGACACCCTGAGAATGGGAGTGGGTTTCTGGGGGTCCATGATCCCATTGTGTTAAAGGATGAAAATGTCATCCCTGCCCATAGAGGTTAGGTGGCACAGGGTAAAGCCACATAGGGCTGAGGGGGGGGGGGTCCCAGAGCTTGTGCAGGGACTGGGGCATTGGGGGGACCCCAGGGACAGCATGGTCATCTCATCATGGTACCCAGGCCAAGTTCCTCTGGGAGAACCAACAGCCCCTTCACCAAACAGCACCCACACTGCCCCTGGTGGGATGCGGCCTGCCCAGGAGGCTGACCAGCATCTCCCTGCACCCTGGGGCAGTGCCTAGGGCAGGTCAGGAGCTCCTCCCCAGGACTGAGAAGAGGACTTGGTTCTCTCCACGGCTGCTCCATGGGGGTCTGCCACAGACCTGCTGAAGACACAGACCTGGGCAGTTCTTCGGGGTTGAAGGTCACAACAGAGAAGTGTTCGGAATTTTAGAAAGGCTTTGCTTAGGAAAATGGTTTCCGGTGAAGGAGACTGTGGCTTCGATAGTCCTCACTTGGAGGCCCAGACCAGATCTGTGAGTCAGGGAATGTGAAATGTGGAAACTGGGCTGGGTAGGGGACAATGGTCCTTTGGGATGGGACCATGTCATTGTGCACTTGTGCTAGACTGTGGTTTCTAGTCTGAATCACTTAACATTTAGAGGAGAAAGAAAGGGGGAATGTTCTGAACGGGACCATCTAAGAAGAAGCTTGGACAGGCTCTCGCATCCGCCCCACCCCCACAAAGGACTTCCTTTTTCCTCTATGGACTCAATTGTCCCATGGGAGCTGATTGCACAACAGGAAATATTTTCCTAAAATTGTCTTCAGAACATTTTGTAAAACAGCCTGTAGCGAGGTTTATGACAGACAATGGCTGCTTCTTTGGGGTGTTTGAATGTCCAAGTCCCTTCAAGAGAGTCCCCACCATCTTTGCAGAGACTTAGGTACGACTCCAGGGTGTGAATGGCTGCAGGAAAGCGGAGGTCTCCCCCTGTGAGCTAGGCTGCGCGGTTCACCCTGGAGCAGCTGATTGGCTGCTGAACTTCCCCTTAATTACTACTGAACACATAATTGCTACACAATTAAAATGTAATTACACTGTCAAAGAATAATTCCACAGTTACTCCAACATAGTGATTTGCAAAGCTGAAAACGTATTTTTAAAGGAATTCTGAAAGTTCCTTTCCACATGGCATTGCTAAATCCTTGCATAACTGAGACTTTTCTGGGCACCTCTCCAAGAGCTGCTTAGCTGTCACAGTTTTAAGGTCAACTGTACAAATATTAGCTTATCATCTGCTCAAGACTTCTGAAAACATGGCATTAGTTTTCTGGAGTGATCTAATTATTGCTGTTTGGAAAATAGAGAATAAATTCATTGTGCTTCTAAAACACTGTGGATTGCAAGAGCTCAAAACCTGATCATAATTCCTTGGAATAAAGCATCACCAACTCTTCCTTGAGGCTCTGAAGATGGAGAGAGACAGAAAGGAATAGGAGGAGGAAAAGAGAGGGAGGAGGGAAAGAAGCAGGAAGAAGAAGAGGAACAACGAAAAAGAAAAGAAGAAAGCGAAGCAGGCAGCCTTGCCCTCAGGATTGCAGGAGGACCCAGGCGCTTGGGGTCGGGGGCGCCCGCCTCCTCTTCCTCCCTTTGCTGCTCTCTGTCCTCCTGTTTCCATTCCTGTCTTCCGTCAATCTGCTGTTCTTCCTTTATTCGTCTTTCTGTTCCCACTTTGTCCCCAGCCATCCCTGATGGAGCAGGGATGATACTGGGTGACACTGGCAGCTGCCTGTGTTTCTGGGGCCTGGTCCTGCCCCAAAACACAGAAAGCAGCTCCTGATCCGTGTCCCAAACCTCCACAGATACAGGCTGAGAGGCTGACCTGGGGCTCGGCACCTTCCAGGGTGGACGCAAGGGATTCTGCGGAGGTCTGGAGGTTGTGCTGGGCCAGCGCCGTCCAGAATTTGGCAAAAAGCTGCTTCCCTGGAGGAGGCCTCGTCCGCTGCCATCTGGCACCCGGCCCCAGGATTTGGACGTCAGGAAGAGCCACCTCGGGAGGCTGTGAGGGCACATCCATGGCCTGGTTTCAGTGTTGCTTTAAAACAAAGCAGGCCATCCCGGAAAAGTAAATAGGAGCCATAATACGTAGACGATAATCAGGGCTGGGGATGAGCTCAGTGGCAGAGCACTCGCCTAGTGTGTGCAAGGCCCTGGGTTCACCTCCAGTCCTGCAAAGCCAATCAATCAGAAAACCAAAAACCAAACCCAAGCAGCTAACGCTTTTGTGTCCTTGTTTGGGCATTTGGTATGATTGAAATAAAACACCACAAACAAACAAATAGATAATACACGAGTCCTACAGGCCCAGGATCTCCAGTACCTGGGCAGGTGCAGCAGCGCCAGCCGCCCCCTCCCCCCCCCCCCCCGCCCGCAGTCTCCAGCTCCGTCTCTGGCACAGATCTGAAAACTCATGACTGCATGCCTAGCTGTGCGTGACTGAAACTTCAGTCCACTCATGTGACGAGGCAGGACTTGGTTCTGTTTGTCCTCCTGCCAAGTGCGTTTCTCTTTCACAGCTGTTATTTACCTGGAGTCAGGGGCTCTCTTCTGCCCTCTAGGGAGAAGGCCGCGCTTGGCCTGCTCATTCTTGGCTGTGGTAGCTTCTCTGCAGCGATGGAGTCA